>NC_077234.1:143282908-144496434 GCF_027887165.1 Monodelphis domestica | reverse complement strand
TCATTTCTCGTACCTCTATCATTTATTTTTTGATTTGATTTATCTAGTTTGGATAGAGGATGGTTCATGTCTCCCACTAGTATATCTATCTATCTAACTATCTATCTATCTATATCTATATCTATATCTATATCTATATCTATATCTATATCTATATCTATATCTATATATTATCTATTTCATCCTTGAGCTCCACTAGTTTCTACTTTAGAAATTTGGAGGCTATGCCATTTGGTGAATACATGTTGAGTACTGATATTTCCTCATTGTCAATCCTGCCTCTTATCTGTGACAAGGAAATCTCTTTAAAAGACTGATCTTACTAATTTAAGGTCACCAAGGAATTCAGCTATGTAATTCCTAAATGAAAACTCAAGTCAGCAGTCAACCTTTTATAAAGTTTAATTACAAATAGGAGGAAGAAAGGAATTAGAGATAGAGAGAGAGAGGGAGAGAGAAAGGGGAGAGAAGGGAATAGGGCTTAAATACCCCTTCTGTTTAGGCTGGGCCAAAAGGCCCAAGCCCTTAGATAGCTGGGGCAAAGAAAGGAGATCAGTCCCTATTACTCACGTGACCAAAATGGAGAAACAGTCTCAGGGGCTTCCACCTCCAGCTTCCTTCAGAGCCAACTCTCAAAGCACCACCTCTCAGACCAAAAACCTCTCCAACCAACCACCCTCAGTCCTCAGACCCTTCTATCTTTAAGGAAACCATCCAAGTTCCCTACCCTCAGTTCTCACATCTACCAATCACTGTCCATGTCTTCCCTGTGCCAAGGGTGGCTCTAGCTTAACCCGGGACCGCCCAGAGGTCTGTGGCTTTCACATGTCTGTTGAGGGTCATATTCTCAAATAATTAAATCTTGATCCTTTGCTGCAGCCCTTCCTAAATCCTGTTAGGACTGAGTGGGGTGGAAATTATATTTTCCAAGACCTGGTTCTGTCATTCCAAGTATCTATTGTATCAATTCTAAAATCAATCATGACTCAAAGAACTTCCTGTTCTATGCTTAAGCATAGGTCAAAGCCCTTTCCATTGTTCAGCAAAAGGTTTCTGTCCTAAAGTAATCTTAAGAAGGGAGGAGGAAGAACCTCCCCATGCCAATGGGGTTCACATTCGAATAGAGTTCCCACTATGAATAGGAAATTTTTCAAGTATGAAATTTCCCAATGGTGAAATTTCCAACATTTATAAGTCTAAGAAATTCTAAGGTTTACATATGAGAATATAATTACTTTCCCTATCTCTTTTAACAAAATCTATTTTTACTTTGGCTTTCTCAGATATCTTTATTGTGACATCTGCCTTCTTTTTATCAGTTGATTCATAGTAGATTTGGCTCCACCCTCTTACTTTTACCCTATGCATGTCTACCTTCCTCATGTGTGTTTCTTGTATACAGCAAATGGTAGAGTTTTGGATTCTAATTCACTCTGGTATTTACTTGTGCTTTAGGGATGAGTTCATTCCATTCACATTCAGAGTCATGATTACCAGCTGTGTTTTTCCCAGCATTTTGATTTCTACACTTAGTCCTGCCTTTTCTTCTTTCACTATTTCATTCTATACCAATGTTTTCTTTTAATCAGTCCCTCTAATTTCCACCCTTATTTTACTTCCCTTTCAGTGCTCCTCTCTTCTTCTTACCTCCTTATTTTCTTTACAGTCTTTTTAAACTACCCCACAACCTCTTCCTCCCTTGTACTGCTTCTTTCCACACCATTCTGTTTCTTACACTTCTACTTTCCTATAGGCAGAAATCAATTCTCTACCCCATAGTATTTGCTTGTTCTTCCCTTTTTCAGTCAATTTCAAAGCATGTAAGAGTTGAGTATTTCCTACTTCCAATCACTTTACCCTTCTGATGTATTGATGTTCTTTCCCCTCCTGCCATGAGTTTCTTTGTGACATAAAAATTTTCCCCCTTTTGTTTCTTTTCCCATTTCTTTTAGTTTTAACCTCTTTTTCAGCTCTAGTTATATATATATATATATATATATATATATATATATATATATATATATATGTGTGTGTGTGTGTGTGTATGTATATACATATATATATATATGTATGTATGCATACATATATCTATATATATGTTTATATATTGGCATTTCATTCTAAAAAGTTTTTCACTGTCCCGTCTAAGTGTAAATCTTCTAGTTGCCCAAGTGATAATAACAATTTTTAAGAGTTTCTAATGCTCTTTTCTTATAGGGATAAATATCAATTTAGCTTATTTGGTCTCTTAATTTTTTTTTGTTTCTTCTGTTTTTTTTTTTCTTTCCCCCCACTGTTTAAATAACCTTGTGATGATTCTCTTGAGTTTTCTGCTTGGGGATCAGATTTCCTGTTCAGGTTTGGTCTTTTCTTTACTAATGCTTGGAATTCCTCTATTTTGTTAAATGACCATATTTTTCTGAGTAAGAGTATAGTCAGTTTTTCTAGGTAGCTGATTCTTGATTGTAGACCTAGTTTTCTTGCTTTACAGAATATCATATCCCTTCTCTTTTGGTCCTTCAGTGTAGATGCAGCCAGATCCTATTATAAAAATGGACTTGAATCCAGGACTTCAATCCCCAGTAGTCCTTGGTCCACTTCCCCAGAATACTTTGTAATCTCACTGAATTCTCACCTGAACTGAGAGTAAAATCATTATATAAAAGGTCTCCACCCATGACAGACCCTGTTCTCTTCCTGGCTACCCTGGCAAACAGACGTCTCATGATGTGATTGAAACTTGGGTGGGACTCATGGCCACCTAGCACGTGCTTCTCTTGCTTGTATTTTCTTTAACCTTGACCTTTAATAAACCTTATAAAAATAATACTCCTTGCAGAGAGAAACTAATTTCTACCTGCCTCAGTTTTCCCCCAAATTTTAATCTTTACACTATGTTAGCCTCACTGTGATTATATTATATCTGAATTTCTTTTTCTTAGCTCTTTGTAAAATTTTTTCCTTGGTCTTATAGTTCTTCAATTTGGCTATAACATTCCTGGGTGTTGTAAATTGCGGATTAAGTACAGGAGGTGAACTGTGGATTCATTTAATCACCACTTTTCCCTCTTATTTTAGAATATCATAGCAGTTTTCTTGGATATTTTCCTATAGTATGTTTTTTTCTATTGTCATGGTACTCTGGTAGACCAATTATTCTTATGTTATCTCTCCTGGAATGATTTTCTAAATCTTTTTGTGAATGTGGTGCTTCATATTTTCCTCAAATTTTTCATTGTTTTGATTTTCTTATATAGTGTCCTGTTGCCTTGTGAAGTCACTCAATTCTAGTTGTTGTATTTTGGTTCTTAAAGACTGGATTTCATCCCTGGCTTTTTGATCATCTTTCTCCTTTTGGTCTGAAATTCTTTGGAGGTCATCTTTCATCCTTTTTGACTCATCTTTCAACTCCTTTGCTTCATTGTTCATTGTATTTGCCCCATCTTTCATCTTCTTTGCTTCATTTTCAACCTGGTTGATTTTGGCTTTCACATCACTGTTTTCTTGTTTTAGTTCAAGTGTGTCTGTTTCCAGATGACTTATTTTATTTTTTAAGTCTTTTCCCACTTGTCTTCAGCCTCTCTTAATTGTGTTTTGAATTGTATTTTGAGTTCTTCCAGAGCCTGTATCCAGTTCACTGGGGTTTCTGGATTTTTGCTTGGTGTTCTCTCATCCTTCTCTGTTCCATTTGCTCTTGGCTCATTACCTGTATAGAAGCTGTTGATTGTAATTTCTTTTTTTCTTTTTCTGTTGTTTGCTCATATCTACCCCTTCTTTACTCCCTGCAGTTGCCTGCACTCCTGCTCCTTTCATTTTCTTTTTTTGTTGTTGTTGTTTTGAGCTTTTATGTCAGCATTCCCCTTTGGAGTTTTATCAGTAAATCTCTCAATGCAGACTGTGGGTGAGGGGTGTTGGAAATTGAGCTTCCCTGTCCTCTGGAGGCTTTGATGGGATTATATCCAGCTGGGTTGCTGAATGTGCCCTGAGGCCAAAACCTGGGGTAAAAGGGGGTCCAATATGGAGTGTCTCCCCTGCTACCCATTTTGTGCTCTGCATTTCTTCTCTATCTGCTTCCCCACTCCCTCTAAGTCTGGCAAAGCTTTGCCTGCTAGGTACTCCCTCTAGACCAGCATCTTTGCCTGCTCAGAGGTTCTAAAGGCTGCTGGAGGCTTAAAGCTCTAGTGGGGGAGGGGTCCTGGGACCTTCCTTCTTCCTTCCCCTTAAACCATAGTATTCCGGAATTCTAGGTTTGAGGGGCATACCTTTTAATTTGAGTCCAACAGGAGGGTTCCTGGGATCTGCCTTATTGTTAGGTTTCATTTTCAGTCCCCTAGGAGCATTAATTTGTAATTGGTAAGAAAGGGTTTTTAGAGGTCTGAAGGTTTGCTACCTCTATGCCAACATCTTGACTCCACCCCCTACAACCAAATTTAATCCACTCTGCTATTTGCTTGCATTTTATGGGTGAGTTCATTCCATTCACATTCAGAGTTATGATTAACAGGTTTGTATTTCCCAGCATTTTTATTTATACTCCTAGTCCTGCCCAAGTGATAATAACAATTTTCTTCTTTCACTATTTCCTTCTAAGTCAATATTTGTTTTTAATCAGTCCCCCTAGTTCCCATTCTTATTTTACTTCCCTTTCTAGCCCCTTTATTATTCCCCTCCCCTTATTTTACTTGAAGTCTTTATAAAACTACCCCCACCCTCTCCCTTCATTGTACTGCTTCCCTCCCCACCAGTTCCTTTGTTACCCTTCTACTGCCCTATAGGGCATGAATCTATTCTCTGCCCCAGTGGATTGGATTGTTATTCCCTCTTTCGATCAATTTCAATGCATGTAAGAGTTGAATATTTCCTAACTCCAACAAGAGATTTTTTAAATTAAAAAAAAGAAAGTTTTTTTTTTAATTAATCTAAAATAGGCACTCTTATCCCTTCCCTGGTGCATAATTAGTCTGTAAATATAAAAAAAATATTAAAATTAGTTTGAAAAAATGGTGAAAGATTATGAATATTACTAAATCTTCTTTACTTAATATGCCATTTAAATAAACACTCCCTAAACCTGAAATATCTTTTAAAAATAAAGTTAGTGGTATTAGGTGGGTTTGCAACTCTTAATAATGTGTCATATACTTTTATGTCCTCCTCCATATGCACATCTTTGAGGGAACCTAAAGTTTCATTACTGGTGGATATTTCTGTTGTAGATTTCTCTACAGAAGCTCAGAAATTTATCTAGAAGCCCATAGGTTATTAATTATAGCAATTGCCTTATGGACACCAAAATGAGTATGTGTCAGAGGTATATCCTGAATTGATTCCAAAGTTCTATTCACTACGCCAAACTACCTCCCCAGAAGAAAAACACACTATCATATACTGGCTTAAAACAGATGCTTCTAAAATTGTAGGTATAAAGTATACAACTTTCCACAAATAAATGGAAGACTATCATGCAGAAAATGTTTTCCATTTCCACTGAGACCAAAACAAGAAGAAATTTGCTTAAATTGTAGCTAGACTACTTCCAGCTAGGCATAAACCAACATGTTCCCTGTGGAATAAATTGAACTATTTAAGAGAGAGAATATGAAGTGTATTTTTTCTTCTTTTCTTAAAGTATCTCTAAAATGAGATACACAATTATTTGGGGTATATTTTTGGATTAAGAAGCAATGAAGTCAAGGAGATGATACCTTTGATGCATCCAATACTTACAGGTATAATTCTCCATGTAATTGCTAAAATATCAGTTTACTTCTCAAGAAGAAATTTAAAAAAACTGTTTAAAAGACAAAAATATATTATTAATTTGTTCTAATTGTTGAGAATGGTTCAGATCTCAAAAGTACCTGTAGGACAGAGAATTCAGACAGAAGAAAGAAGATGTGATTATAAGTAGACATAAATACATTTATATTTTCAAATTATTAATGCACGTGGAAGGGACTAATGTTGACTAATTGAATTGGGCAGAAACACTGAACTTTAGCTGAGACTTGAAAAAAGCTAAGATGCAGAGATTAGAAAAGAGAATTTTAGGCATAATGGACAAGGAGTGAAAATGGAATATTGGGAGATTAAATATCTTGTATGAAGATCGTTGAGATATTAAGCAGGGCTAATACTACTGAATCAGAGTTCACTGAGGGAAGAAGACAAGAAACAGAGAAAGTAACCAGGTTCATGAAGATCTTTCAGAGTCAAAGAGTGTATTTTTTATATGATCCTGAAAATTATAGGGAGTACTGAAGTTTATTGATTGTGTGTATGGGTGAGGGTGGATAAGGTTAAGATGATTAGTCTGGATGTTTAGGAAGTTCAATTTGAGAGTCCACTCATTGATGGACTTGAATGGGGAGAGATTTGAGGCAGGCTATTTCAACCATTCAGGCTTGAGGTAATGAGGGTTTATATTGCTGTAGTGTCAGAATAGAGAAGGAAGGGAAAATGATGAATCGTTGGTGTTTTGTATACCTGTCATTTACACAAGGAGAAAGAACTCTCTTGCTTTAAAATTGGGCTGGCTCTCTAGCTCCATGCTATTACCTGTTAGTGGTGGAACGAATTTTCTCTTGTTGGTATTTGATTTGGCGCATATTGCTCAGACAAATCAAAGCTCTTCTGCTCATATTTTGTTCTAGGAAAACTCTTCCTTTCTTGATCCTGTTGTGTTTCCCAATTACTTACATTCCTGAATTTAGAGTAAACATTTAACTGAAGTAGTAAATAAAATAATACCAAAGAATCTATAAGGATCAGCATCAGATCTCATTCATTTTTTCGTATAAACAAAATTTTAAATTTCCCAAATCAAATTATCTTATTCTGTTTTGCCCCTAAACGTTGGAATCTCAATATCACTGACACACTTTTGAGACTTGAAATAATCATAGTTTGTGTCCTTTTAATAACCCCTTAAGATCCTATTGGTTCAGGGAAAGGGAGGCAATAGCTACTCAAGAATCCACATAGCTTGGAGTAGAAGCTGTAAATCCTGTATTTTCTCTACATCATCAGAAAACTTGACAAAGATGTATGGAATCTATACTGTTCTTCTTTGTTGATGTCAATGACATTGCTGTTCATGCTTTGTGACTGCTGTGTTCTCTATTAATGGAACTACAGATGACTTTGAAAGTTGTAGAAATAGATTCAGAGAGAACCATTTCCTCTAAGATTCTTGGACAACAAAATCCTCTTGAATGTGTAGTATAGAAAAGAAGGGGGAAATGCAATCAAGCAAGTTCTAAACAATACTTGTTATAACTATATGAAAAGCCTTTCTTTCTGCTCTTTCTTAAGGATGTGATTGTATTTCTTATCAATAGATAAATATATCTGTATCTACATCTAGTTATCTATATCTATATGTTAATAAATGGTAGTAGATAGAGACCTATGTAAATCTAGGGTCAAATTGTGCCTCACACACCTATTAGTTGTATACTTTTGGATTAGTTACAAAAGGTAGGAAACTCCTGAAACCTATGAATCATAAAGTGTCTGTCAGTCTGTATTGGTATAGGTAGTATTGGCAAAGTATTGGCACATGTGCAGAGTCTGAACACAAGGAGCTGCTCAATTCCCCCTGTTTCCACTACCTGAGGACAATTTTTTTCATGCCCCATCCCTCTATCCAGCTACCCAAAGTGAACATTTTCTCCCTTTTCTCTTTGGTGTAAGGTTGGAGGGCACACAGGTAACTTGAAATTGCAGTCTGGGCACTTGAACTTGAAAATCTTCACCAACACTGGTATAGGGAGTTTCTTAATCTAGGAATTACATGTAATAATGAAATCACAGGTTCAGTCCCCATGTTATATTATCTACATCTCTCTCTCTCTCTCTCTCTCTCTCTCTCTCTCTCTCTCTCTCTATATATATATATATATATATATATATATACATCTGATTGCATTCTTTCTTTCTCTTTTTTAAAAATTTAAAAATTTCTCTCTACTCCTCTTTCCTTCTTTCTCTTTAGAGGGATAATAAAATCAATTTATTGATTAGCCTAGAAATAATGAGTAAATTAATTGATCAGTGATGCCTCCCAGTAATAAAGGACCAGGAAATCCCTTTTATAGAAAGCATAAATAGAACATTTTGGTAGCTCATTCTAATCTTGAAGCTATTCCTGATGTGCTCATAATTTAATTAGACTGTATCTGCTTTTCCACATGGATTAATCATTTGGTTTTAAGTTCATGATAGCTTTCATTCCTCCATGAGTCTAACTCCTAAATTCATGCCCCTGGCCATGTCCATATCTTGACATCTGTCCAGATCCATGTTTCCTTTATTGTGACCAGCTAAGTAAGCCCTATTTTAAACATTTACTAAATTATTGTTTCTAGACAATACATTGGAGGGGAAAAATGGAAACAGCAGAAGGATGAACATGGTAGAACAAAGGGAAAAATATTCTATTTTCAAGGAGTTTAAAAATTCTATCCTCTACACAAATTCAGGTAAGCAACCCAACACGAGTTAAACTGAATTTCTTTGTCCCAGCACCTGGTATGATGCAGGTCACTGTGTACCTCCATAAACATCAACCTTCCCTTTTTTTGAAGGTATATATTCTCCATTTCAATTTCATGTTTAAAATTATATGTTACCTACCATTTATAGGAATACATTTCATGTAAAGAGTTCTGTGGCAGTATTCATGAGAACCATAATGTACCATAAACAAGAGACAGAAAAGAGAACAAAGGCTAATTAGGGTAATTTCCAAGTCTTCGCAGAAGGGATTTTTTGTCCCTAGTGGCTAGTGCCTTATCAAAGGCAGCACTGCAAGTATTGTCTCATTTTCCCAAGTCTGATGGCTTCAAGCATTGCAATAAAAAGAATGGTTTTCTAGGTTGTTTCAAATGAATTTCTTGCTTGGAGAAATGTTTTACCTTCATTTTGTTAGCACATCCAATATCAAATATATAACTACTCCTACTCCTTTAGCAATGTTACCTACACTACTAAAATTCCAAGGCACTGAACATGATATACTCTGTCTCCAAGAAGTGGAGCAAAGTAAACCAAATTTGAGCTTCTTGCTTCCAAGTTGTTTCCTTTCCCCTATTAATCAATAACTGCTTTAGGAAAGTAGGCTTATGGCTTTATTTCTGCTGCATGAGCAATTTTATCTCAGATTTTCTGTATTCATTAAAGCTGTACTTACATGGATTTTCCACAGTACAATGAAATTTTAACGAGCTGCCACCTCCCAATAGGTTCCTCTCTGCATGTGAATTTTTTACAACCTGAATCAGAAGTTTCAAACATCTTAAGAACAGCTCAGATAATTTCAAGAAAATAAGAATCAAAATATAAATTCATTGTGAAGAAAGTAAACCAGCCTGAAACATCTTTGAAAATTCTCTTTCATTTATATACTTATACATTTTCCTCAACTTTCTAGGGGTTTCTTATGCTTTATTCTTTCTTTTCCCTCTGCTATCTTGAATGTAAGGCATGCTGTTCTTTTGTAGTTGGGTTAACTTACACTCAAAGATTTTATTTTAATTGGATATAGCTAAGCCCTGATAGTATTTTGTTGAGATCTTAGTTCACAGGAATTTTTTCCCTCCCAAGGAATCATGCTGGCACTTAGTATTCTTTAATTCTCCTTTATTTCATGTTACAAATAGTAAAGAGCTTTTGTTCAGCTCTCCAGATTTTATCATGATCTAAACCAAAACATCCCTTGATAGAAAAAGCGACTTTATGAGAATCACAAACAGCAAAATTTTACTCAGCCTCCAGAATATCAAAGATCAATTGAATTTTAGTACAAACATACATGTTTTTGTGTTTTATATATATGGCATGTTTATTATATGCACATTTATCACCTATTAATATATGTGTATATTTTCTATATTCATATTTAATAGCTTTCTGTTATAATCACTTCCAATGAAATATATACATGTATTTAGATAGTTAGTTCATATATGCTTCTTTTATCTTTCCCTATCTTGTGAGCTATACTCAGGTTCTATCATTTACCCCCCAAAAAAAATCCCATTTGCGCCAATCATCTCCTCAGGATATTGTTCCATATCTGTCCACCATTTCACAGTCATGCTCATATGGTTGAAAAAAAAGGGAGTGGGGCACTTTTACTTGTTTTTTTCTGCATTCTTTGTTCTACTTCTAAACTTCTTGCAATTTACCTTCCAACCTTATAACCCAGATCAATCTACACACTCTGAAATTATTAATTATCTAATTGCCATATTCAGTTGTCTTTTAATACTCAATATGTGTCTTTACTCACGGTAGCTTTTCTCTCCCCCTGGATGTTTCCCTTCTGCATTTCTGTGACAATTCTCTCTTAGTTTTACTGCTAACTATTTGATCATCCCTCATTTAGTAGAGAGAAGTGGAGGGGATAAGAAATTATTACACTATTTGAATTATATAACAAAATATTTTAATCATTTACTTTTAAATGAAGAGTTTATAAATGTATACTTTAACATATTTTTTTAAGTTTTCATGTATGTCTGGCTTTCATTTCAAAATATGCTCTGAATATGTAAGACCAACTTTATCAACCAACTTTTATATAATATTTACCATTCTGGTTCCCACTGCATGAGGACCAGATTTGTTATATATCACTCCTCCTCACAGAATACATTGGTAGTCTTAAAGGGAAGTTTGGGGGTATCTGGTATTCCTTCTTGCCTTAACAATGTCCCTTACTTGTATAGGTTGCACATTTCAGTTCCATTTTAAACATGCCCTCATTTCTTTTGAGCAGTTAGTCATGTCTACTCCCTCCCATATGTAAGGGAAAGCAGAATATGTTTTTGCATTTTTCCCCAGAAATAGAACTGGCATGTAGGTTAAATATTGGTTTCATAATCATTTCTTCTTTCTTGAAATTTTCTTCCTGGCACCACAGTCAATACCAGGTCCTTTAATACAAAATTTATTTCACTTAATCTCAATTGGAGAAATAGCTTGGTATATTGGATAGAGAGCAGGCTTCAGAATCAGAAAGACTAAGGTTCAAATCCAGTCTCAAATGCCTACTGATTCTGTGAAGCTTACCAAATTAATATACCTCTATATGCCCCCCAGAAATGCTTTGTCTATAAATGGAGAATAAGTTATAGACTTGAATCCAAAAAGAGAGTTTCTTCCGCAATTTCCTATACCAATGTAATAACAAGTTTAAACCTCTCCCATTAGTTTTTATTTCTTGAAATCATTTTGTTATTTTAATTAATTTGAGTTTACAAATTCATGCACATGTTGTATGCCTTAGGAAACTAAGATTTTGAGGTGAAAGGACCTTTCTCTTCATTTTAAGTACCAAATCATCACAGAGCCTTACATAAATAAGTATATAAAACTACTTATTTAATTGATTCATTCCCCTTATCTTTACATTTACAGCCACTACCTTAATTAGTATTCTCTTTACATTTGGTTTGGACTATTGCAATATTGTCCTAGTTGCTTTTTCTGTTTCTAGCATCTCCTCTTTCTTATCCATTCTCCACATAGCTGCCATATTCATAATCCTAAAATAGTGGTTTAATTATGCCAGTCTTCTTATTAAATATTTAAAATAACTTCCTATTGACTCTAGAATAAAATAATAATTTGGAAAATATGAAATTTCAAGCCTACCATAGTCTAACTTAAAAATATTTTCAGAATTTTTTTTTTTTATTAACCTCTTCCTGAAATTTCTTTTCCAGTGAATCTGGCCAACTGTTCTCCAAAACTGACAAATTCCAACTCTGAGTCCTGTTAAAATCTGCCCCTCATTATCTTGAGTCCATTTCACCCTTGCTTTGCAAATGAATATGGTTAGCTTTTCTCCACCTCACTGTCTAATATTTTTTTTAAAAGAAAGCAACATATAATTTTAGCAAAGGAGAAAAATATGAGTCCTAAACGTTGTCATAATTTCATTTTTACCTTTACACATCTATTTTTCTATAATGAAAGGCAGCAATTTGACAATTCATTGTTGTTTTCAAGCATGACAAAAGGTACTTGGAATGAATTTAAATTATTCAATTCTACTTTATATTTAACATTGGGATATTTTAAAATAATTATTATATTTGAAATGTGGTTCCATATGGTACAATTTTGAACATACATTTTGTAAATTATCAAGTAAATTTAAAACACTTTCCCATTTTCCCAAAGCCAGTTGTATTTTAACTTTCATCATTCTCTTCTGAGGTATAACTTCTAGACATATTACTTTGATTATGGAAGATTCTATTTAGACCTTAGGAGTAGTTTCTAATACATTGGTTAGGAAATCATGCATACTTACATATAAATGTATAAACTCACATTAATATCCATACTATATCAATATACACGTATGATATATATGCAAATATATGTAATTGTGTATATGATATATACATATAAATACATATATACAAATATAAATTTATATAATCTATTTTTCCTTTACATCTCCATTTAATGCTCTATATTACTCTACTATATTTTCCTTCTCTTATTCTATACTCTATTTCTAGTGCCATACTCTTCCTAAACTGAGGTTTTCCTCCTGAAATGTAGTAGGAGTAATAGTAGTAGTAGGAGTAGGGGGAGGAGGAGGAGGAGCAGAAAGAGGAGGAGGAGGAGGAGTAATCATAGTAGTAGCAGTAGTAGTAATAGTAGTAGTAGTAGTAGTAGTAGTAGTAGTAGTAGTAGTAGTAGTAGTAGTAGTAGTAGTAGTAGCAGCAGCAGCAGCAGCAATAGTAGTAGTAGTAACAGTAGTAATAGTAGAAAAAAAATATTTCTGCTATCCTTAACACTATTTAAAACACCATGAGCATAACAAGACTAAAAAGATAGTGGATAATATCCTTTCTACAAATTTCTCCAACACCAAAAGACCTTAAAAGAAAAATGTGGGTAAAAAATCAAACAAAAATGAACAACAACTACAAAAACAAAACAAAGTTGAATCTGTGATTGTTTTAGTCTGGGTTTAACTTAGGTTGTTCCCCTAATAATTAAGGTTCAATATTGCAACAGAATGAAATATTTATAGGATATTCAAAATTTAATTGCTGGTTCTCTCTCTCTCTCTCTCTCTCTCTCTCTCTCTCTCTCTCTCTCTCTCTCTCTCTCTCTTCTGATGTGTATGGGCTTAATGCTTTTTAGAGAATCTCTCCTCCTCCTCCTTTTTCTTCTCCTACAGTACATCCTTTTCTTTTCTTTTCATTTTTTTTTCTGATTGAAATGCCTTATACAGAAGAATTCAATTTAACTTGTAAGGATAAAAGTAAAATATTATTTAAACATTTCAAAAATCAAGAAAGAAGGTACTACTGTAAGGATAATTTTTGGGTTGTGACCTAATCTAAATTAATTTTGGTCACAGGGAATATCCCAAATAAAATACCAAGTCAGCTGGAAATTTATGGTGATTTAATTAATATAGAGGAAAGAAATTAAGGAGAAGGGAGAGGAAAAAGGTGTAAGATTTCTCTCACCTGACCTGTGTCAAGGGGAAGATTAGAGGCTTTCTCTAAAAGGATAGTGGTAGGTAAAGGAAGGTAAAGGAGAAAGAATCAGTCTAAACTCCAAGAGAGCTCAGCTAAGATGCCTAAACCTGAACTAGCTACTAAGCTTCTCCCAGTATAGTACTTTAAAAATGGATTTGAACTCTGGACTTCAATCCCCAGAAGCCCTTGCTCTACTTCCCCAGAATACTTTGTAACCTCACCTGGGCAGAGAATGAGATGGGTATTTAACCTGATTGCAAAGGCTTTTGGGTTTCTTTACTTCCTCTCTCCACTGGCAAACAGATGCGTCTCATGATGTGAGTGAACATGATGTAAGTGAAATTTTGGGTGGGCCTCATGACCACCTGGCACATTGCTTTTCTTACTTGCATATTCTTAAATTCTCAACTTTTAATAAACCTCTAAAATATGATACTCCTTGCAGAGAGAAACTAATTTCTAACTGCCTCAGTCTCCCCTAAATTTTAATCTTTACAGTACCAAGGAAAATTCACCGCCAAACTGAACAATAGCTCCAGCCACTCAGAAATGCCAAGAGACCCAGCATGCTACCACCAGCCACTTCTCCGCTGTCCAAGACACCAGAGAGAGAAAGTGCTGCTAAATTTATAGAGGGTTTTTTAATTACTTTCCTGCATCTCACATGTACCAATGGTAGCTTAAGCTTGACTTAGGACAACCCAGGGGTCTGTCAGTTGTTTCTGATTTGTCATTTGCTAGCCCATGTCTGTTATAGGTAATCCTCTTAAACACTTAATCCTTAAGTATGGATGTAGGCATTCCTGATTTTGTTAGAATAAGTAGGTTGGAGTAATCTAAAGTTCACATTACCAAAACCTTTTAAAAAGACAACAATATCTGAATACCTAAGTCAGTGAATTATATTACCAAAAAAGGAAAATATAAATAATAGTTTATTATCATTAATATAATTTAAAAATACTTCCTATGTTCAAGGAGATGTTCTAAGCATTTTATGATTGTTACCTCATTTTCCCTAATAGTAACCAAGAGAAATAAATGAAGTTATTATCCTTATCTTGCAGATTAGAAATTTGAGGCACACAGAATTTACATGACTTGACCAGACAAAGAGTTCATCAGTTTCTGAGACTGGATTTGAACTCAGGTTTTCCTAACTCCTGCCTCAAGCTTTTCATATCCTGAACCATAATTATGATTAATTAAAAAGCAACTGAAATTGTGTTAGAAAGCTTTAATCATACCTGAAATACAAAGATAATTTGATTGGTAAAACAATATAGTCACAGTAGATACAAAAGTACCTCAAACCACTTTACCACAATAATTATAAGAAAACTCTTAACAGAGTACAGCATTTATTAATGCCTAAACCCTACAAAACATAGAATGAAAGGCCCTTTTTCTAATATGGCATGAAGCCTATATGTATATCCAATTCTTATATGATGTTAAATAGTAAAAAAATGAAAAGAACAGATATATTAATAATTATAGGGGTAAAAAAGCAAGGGTGTTTCATTTCCTCACTCATATTTGATATAGTTAATGAAACCCCAGCTGAAATTTTATCCCTCCCCCAACAAATTAAATATCGAAACATAGAAAAAATTGAAAAACTATTATTGTATTTCAATAACTTAAAAAGTCTTCAAAAGTTAGCAAATTACCTGGAACATAAAATAGAAGCAGTAAAGTAACATAACACCAAAATCACTCCATGAAAATCAGCTACATTTTAATATGGAATAAGAAAAATATAGAAGTCTCTTTTAAAATAACTACAAAATGTCAAAAAATCATGAAAAAATAAAATTGTCCATATGAAGAAAGGATTGATTCTCCCCTTGCCTATTTTAAAATTAATCAATAAAAACTTAAAACATCCCTACTTAACACTAAGTATGGAAGGTCCACAAGCCACTTGCTAAAAGTGGGTGAATCTCCAGAAGTGACTGACCACCCACTACATAGTACTAAGCAAATGTAAAGACTGCAATTAGTACCCATAAAGTGAAGAAAGGGACAGGAAGGGACATGGAAAAAAAGGACTATAAAAGTCCTGAACTTCCTGTCCAGCAGGATCTTTTGCCTGAATTTTTGGCTTGTTGGATCTTGGACTGGAACTGTAGCTTGGATTTACAACTTGAGACTTCAACCTGGGACTCTGACTCTTGAACTGTTTCTGGTAAGACTGCTACTGTATTTTCACTTTTTGAGCTTTACCTTGGGTGAGTGAGAAGTTGACCCTCCTTTCCTGGCTTCTGGAGAGATTAGTTCCAGAGAAGTCTCCTCTTCTTGAAGAATGCCTTGTGAATTCAACCTTTGTTTAATTCTCCAAGTCCTCTGACTGAGGGGTTAATGAGCCCTGCCTGGGATAAGCCAGGGGAAAGAGAAACATTGTGGCTGATAGGCTAGACTTCTCCTCTACCCTCTTTTACATTTCCCCACTGTTACCCTAAAAACTAAAATTCCTGGGAGCCCACTGACTTCCTGTCATTATGTACTTTCTGAAGACAGAGGATATTAGGCAGTGGGGTTGCTATTCCCAGTCTCTTTCCTTCCTGTTGGTGACTGTGGTGGTAAGTGGAGATTTTGAACAGGCTGATTAGCCATGGGCATGTGGTTTTATTTTGTATCCCTGTTATTCCTTTATTTCTAATGATCATTACTAAATCTCTTCACATTTATTTTTTATTATTTGAGGTTAATTTTAATTTTTACATATAGTACTAGATATGCTAGCTATAAAAATTTTAAATTTGAAAGAAATAGAAGGAGGACTTAAAGTAGGCAATGAGGAAACTAACCTAACACTCTTTGTGGATAATATAAGCATATACTTAGAGTATCCTGGCAAATCAACTAAAAATGTAGTGGAAAAAATTAACAATGTTAGCAAAATGAAAGGATACAAAATAAACCCATACAAATTATCATCATTTCTATTTATTTCTAACAAAAATCTAAAGTGAGAGTTAGAAAGAGAAGCTCCAGTAAAATAATTCTAGACAATATAAAATATTTGGTAATCTTTCTAATCAGTGCCATTCCTATCAAACTACCAAAACAAAATAAAACAAAACTTTTTTTAAAAGAGAAAGAAATAATAAAATCATCTGGAAGAACAAATGATCAAGAATATGAAGGAAACTAATGAAAAGAAAATATAGTGGATGGTGGTCTAGCAGTACAATATCTTAAATTGTACTATAAAGCAGTGATAATCACAACACTTTGATTCTGCATAAGACACAGAAGGTTGGATCAATGGAATCAACTATGAGTAAATGGCCTCAGCAATTTAGTGTTTAATAAACTGAAAGATCTCAGCTTTTGGGATAAGAATTAACTTTGTCAATAACATTTTCAAAAACTGGTAAATAGTATGATATGAATTAGGTTTAACTCAATATCTTACACCCTATGCAAAGATAAATTCCAAATGGTATATAACTTCAACATAAAGAGTGAAATTATTAGCGAATTAGGTGAACATAGAATAGTTTACCTGTCAGATCTATGGAGAAGGGAAGAATTTAAGACCAAACAAGAGATAGAAAACATTCCAACATGTAAAATGAATATTTTTTCATTTTATTAATTTAAAAAGGTTTTGTACAAAGAAAATCAATACAACCAAGATTAGAAGGGAAACAACAAATTGGGGAAATATTATAACAAATTTGTCTGATAGAGGTCTAATTTCTCAAATATATGAGACTTAAGTCAAATTCATAAGAAACCAAATGACTCTTCAATTAAGAAATGGTCAAGGGATATGAATAGAGAGGTTTTAGATGAAGAAATCAAAGCTGCCAATAATAATATGAAAAAAATGTTCTAAATACCTCTTCATTAGATAAAATGCAACTCAAAACAACTGTGAGTTACCATCTTACACCTAACATATTGGCCAGTATGTCAGTAAAGGAAAATAATAACTGTTGCAGGGGATGTGGCAAAATTGGAACAATAATGCATTGCTGGTGGGGTTGTGAATTGATACAATCTTTCTCTAAGGCAATTTGGAATTATTCCAAAGGATTTAAAATAATATTTAAATTTAAAAGAATGCTTCTTGATTCTGCAATACCACAACTATGTCTTTATCCCCTGAAGAGATTAAAAAAAATAATGTATCTGTTTATACAAAAATATTTATAGCCATGCTTTTGTGTTGGAAAAACATTGGAAACTGAGGGGAATCCCATTGACTGGGAAATGGCTGAGTAAATTGTGGTATATAATGGTAATGGAATACTATTGTGCAATTAAAAATGATGAACTGAATGATTTCAGAAAGAACTGAAAGACCTACGTGAAGTGATGCAGAGTGAAACTGAAACATGTTGGGATAATCAAATGTAATAAACTTGGCTACAAATAACAATACAATGATACAGGACAATTCTGAGGAATTTATGAAAAAGAACTATTGGAGTAGAAATGCAGAAGAAAATATATGATTTATAATTTGTGATATACAATTTGATTTGGTTTTATGAGATTATTCCCATAAAAATGAATAATATAAAATAGGGTTTTAGTTATAATATATGTATAACCCAGTGGAATTGATTGTCAACTCCTTAAGGGATGAAGAAGGGAGTGAGACATGCAACATGTAACCTTGGAAAACAATGTGTAAATTTATTACTGGAATTAACAAAAAAAATTTAAAAATGTTCATTGAATAGCCACATAGCTGATCTATTTCAATTCTCCTCCAGTCAGGCAATCCTTGAAAAAAAAATTAGAAAGAATTTGTGTTTATAACCTCATGACAATGAAAGGGCATAATAATTTGATGCAATAGAAATAGCAGTATTTCAGTGAAGTTGTGATTTCATCCTTTTGGACATTCCTCAGAAAAAAATTCAAATATTTGTTTTGTCTGGGAAAAGGTAAAATCTATATAAATCTGAAATGTGAATTTGTATTAATCATTATAATGTATTTGGGGTCAATGACTTATCTGTGAAGAGCTTCAAAACTATGTTTTGCTTTTTCAAATCAAATATATTTGAAAAGTTACTAAATAAGGAAGGCAGTGATATCTTATTTAGCCCCATTAGTTGTATGCTTTCTCAAGATTTGGTCTTCTTTATAGACAGCTTGATCTTTAATTCTTTACTAATAAGTTTTGATCTTCAGTTCTGGCTTTTTATCAAAGATATTCTGATGCATGACTATTTAATTATTTAAAAATTCACATTACTGATAAATTTACCATATGCATCAATAATCACAGATAGCATTTATATAGCTCTTTAAGGTTTGCGAAGTGCTTTAAATTTTTTTTTCATTTGATCCTCACCATAACCACAAATACAATTATTCTTATTTAATAGATAAAGACAGTGAGACTAAAGATTGAAGTAAATTATATAACCAATATTTTTTTTCTGGAATAAGAATTGAAATAAGGATTTCCTGATGCTTGGTTCTGAGCCACCTAGATATCTTTTTTTTTTAATTTTATTTAATTAGTTGATTTAGAATGTTTCCATGGTTACAATATTCAGGATATTTCCCTCCCCTACCCTGAAACCCTTCCCAAAGCTGCCATGCAATTCTACTGGGTTTTACATGTATCATTGATCAAGACCTATTTCCATATTATTAGTATTTGCACTAATACATAGATATTTTTTCAATCATCATTATTTGGTAGAAGGACCAACTTTAATACATATATATATATGTATATATACGTATATATTTAATCACTGGGAAACCTTTTTGATATAGAACAGATGTCAGTGCATTTCAAAATGCAGCAGGTCCTGTACTTCTTTATTTTCTACTTCTTCACTTAACTAATTTTAAGTGAAATAATCATTTCCACTCTGATTCTTGCTTAGAAGATTTATTGCTTATTATTACAAATTTTTTTTCCATTATCTGTCTTGGAATTTGAAGATGAGGAAACCCCAATGTGGATTGTTGATAGAAAGCCAGGAGTCAGGAAGACATTGAGTTATAGCTTGACCTTAGACATAAGCTGTGTGAACCTTGGTAAATTATTATGTTTGCCTAGGTTTCCTTAACTAGAGAACTCAGAAAATAGTAGTCCTACTTTCAAAGGTTATAGTGATGGTCAAATGAGATATGTTTTCTTTCTAAATTAAATATTTTTTTTTCTAAATCACCTCACGTTTCCATGTGTAGAACAAGAAAATAATATTTGTCAAGCACTTAGAACAGGAGGAAAGGACAAAACATAAATAGGTATATAGATATATGAATGCATATATACATATACATGTTATATATATATATAAATATATATATATATATATATATATACATATAAATATCTATATACAAACAGACCTAAAAGAGAGAGGTTAATACTAAAAGAAATGGGAAAAAAACAAATGTGGGTAAATTCATATGTCACAAAGAAGCTCATGGCAGGAGGGGGGAGAATATCAATACACTGGAATGGTAAAGAGGTTGGAGATAGGAAATACTCAACATTTACGTGCTGTGAAATTGACCCAAAGAGGGAAGAACAATCCAATCCATTGGGGCAGAGAATAGATTTGCACCCTATAGGGGAGTAGAAGGGTAATTAATATACTGGTGGGGAGGGAAGCAGTACAAGGGAGGGAGAGGGTGGGGGGACTAATTTTAGAATAAAAATACAGGGAAAATAAAGGGGGGATAAGAAAGGAGTGAGATAGAAAGGGAAGTAAAATGAGGGTGGGAACTAGGGGGACTGATTAAAAATGAACATTGGTTTTGAAGGAAATAGAGAAAGAAGAAAAAGCAGGATCAGGAGTAGAAATCAAAATGCTGGGAAATACACAGCTAGTAATCATAACTCTGAATGTGAAAGGAATGAACTCACCCATAAAATGCAAGCGAATAGCAGAGTTCATTAGAATCCAAAACCCTACCACATGCCGTCCACAAGAAACACGCATGAGGAAGGTAGATGCACATAGGGTGAAAGTAAGGGGATGGAGCCAAATCTATTGTACATCAACTGATGAAAAGAAGATAGAAGTCTCAGTCATGATACCTGACAAAGCTAAAGTAAAAATAAAACAAGTTAAAAGAGATAGGGAAGGTAACTACATCCTGATAAGAGGCAGGATAGACAATGAGGAAATATCAGTACTCAATATTTAAGCACCAAATGGCATAGCCTCCAAATTTCTAAAGTAGAAACTAGTGGAGCTCAAGGATGAAATAGATACAAAAACTATACTAGTGGGAGAGATGAACCTTCCTTTATCTGAACTAGATAAATCAATTCAAAAAATAAATAAGAAAGAGGTGAGAGAAGTGAATGGAATCTTAGAAAAATTAGTTAATAGACATGTGGAGAAAAAATACATAGGGACAAAGAGGAATATACTTTCTTTTCAGCAACACATGGTACATTCACAAAAATTGACCATGTATTAGGGCATAAAAACATTGCAAATAAATGCAAAAGAGCAGAAATAATAAATGCAACTTTCTCAGATCATAATGCAATGAAAATAATAATGAGTAAGGGTTCATGGAGAGGTAAATCAAACATTAATTGGAAATTAAACAATATGATTCTCCAAAACTGGTTAGTTAAAGAACAAATCATAGAAACAATTAATAACTTCATTGAAGGAAATGGCAATGATGAGACATCCTTTCAAAATCTATGTAATGTAGCCAAAGCAATACTCGTGGGAGGGAATTTATATCTATGAGTTCATATAATAATGAACTAAGAAGGGCAGAGGTCAATAAATTGGGAATGCAAATTAAAAAAAAACAGAAAGTGAACAAATTAAAAATCCTCAGATGAAAACTAAATTAGATATCCTAAAAATCAAAGGAGAAATTGATAAAATTGAAAGTCAAAGAACTATTGATTTAATAAATAAGACTAAAACCTGGTACTTTGAAAAAAACAAATAAAATAAAGTATTAATGAGTCTAATTAAAAAAGGAAATAAAAAAACAAATTTACAGTATCCAAGATGAAAAGGGATACCTCACTTCAAATGAAGAGGAAATTAAGGCAATCATTAAAAACTACTATGCCCAATTATAAGACAAAATATATAGCAATCTAGGTGATATGGATGAACACTTACAAAAATATAAATTACCTAGACTAACAGAGGAAGAAATAAATTACCTAATCAACCCCATATCAGAAAAAGAAATTGAAAAAGCCATCCAAGAACTCCCTAAGAAAATACTCCCAGGTCCAGATGGATTCACAAATGAATTCTATCAAACATTCAAAAAACAACTAATCCCAATATTATAATAAGTATTTGACTGAATAAGCAAAGGAGTTCTTTTTTTTTAATTAATTTTTTTTTTATTTGAGCATTTCCAAACATTATTCACTGGAGACAAAGAACATTTTCTCCCCCTCCCCACCTCTCCCATAGCTGACCATCAGCAAAAATCATCAATGGGGATAAATTAGAATCCTTCCCAATAAGATCAGGAGTGAAACTAGGATGCCCATTATCACCCCTATTATTTAACATTGTACTAGAATCACTAGAATAGCAATTAGAGAAGAAAAAGAAATTGAGGGTATTTGAATTGGCAATGAGGAGACCAAGCTATCACTCTTTGTGGATGATATGATGGTCTACTTAAGGAATCCTAGAGAAACAACCAAAAAGCTAGTCAAAACACTCAAAATCTTTAGCAAAGTTGCAGGATACAAAATAAACCCATATAAATCATCAGCATTTCCATATATCTCTAACACATCTCAGCAGCAAGAATTAGAAAGGTAAATTCCATTTCAAATCACCCTAGACAAAATAAAATACTTAGGAATCTATCTGCTAAAACAAATACAGGAAGTATATGATCACAACTACAAAATATTCTCCACACAATTAAAACTAGATTTAAAGACTCGGAAAAACATTGATTGCTCATGGGTTGGATGAACTAACATAAAAAGAAATGACAATCTTACCCAAATTAATCTACTTATTTAGTTTCATACCCATTGAGCTACCAAAAAACATTTTTACTGAATAAGAAAAAAAAACATAAAAATTGTATTTGGAATAACAAAAGATCAAGGATATCCAGGGAAAACATGAAAAAAAAATGTAAAGGTAGAAGGACTTGCAAACCCAGATATAGATCTCAAACTATACTATAAAGCAGTAGTTATCAAAACAGTTTGGTACTGGCTAAGAGAAAGAGGATCAGTGGAATAGACTTAGGGTGAATGACCTCAGCAACACAGTCTATGATAAACCCAAAGAATTCAGTTTTTGGGACAAAAATCCACTATTTAATAAAAAAACTTCTGGGAAAACTGGAAGGCAGTGTGGGAGAGATTAAGTTTGGATCAACATGTCACAAAGTTAAACTCAGAATGGGTGAATGACCTGAATATAAAAAAGGAAACTAAGCAAATTAGGTGAAAACAGAATAGTATGCTTGTCAGATCTTTGGGAAAGGAAAGACTTTAAAACCAAGCAAGAGCTAGAAAAAAACACAAAATGTAAAATCATTAATTTTGATTACATGAAAAAGTTTTTGTTCAAACAAAACTAATATATTCAAAATTAGAAGGAAAGCAACAAATTGGGAAACAATCTTCACTACAAAACCTCTGACAAATGTCTAATTACTCAAATTTGTAAAGAGCTAAACCAGTTGTACAAGAAAATCAAGCCATTCTCCAATTGAAAAATGGACAAGGGACATGAATAAGCAATTTTCATTTAAAGAAATCAAAACTATTAATAAGCACATGAAAAAGTGTTCTATATCTCTTATAATTAGAGAAATGCAAATCAAAACATCTCTGAGGTATCACCTCACAACTAGCAGATTTGATAACAAGACAGCAAAGGAAAGTAATGAATGCTGGATGGGATTTGGCAAAGTTGGGACATTAATTCATTGCTGGTGGAGTTGTGAATTGATCCAACCATTCTGGAGGGCAGTTTGGAACCATACCCAAAGGGTGCTAAAAGACTGTCTGCCCTTTGATCCAGCCATAGCACTGCTGGGTTTGTACCCCAAAGAGATAATAAGGAAAAAGAGCTGTACAAGAATATTCATAGCTGCGCTCTTTGTGGTGGCAAAAAATTGGAAAATGAGGGGATGCCCTTCAATTGTGGAATGCTTAACAAATTGTGCTATATGTTGGTGATTGAATACTATTGGGCTGAAAGGAATAATAAAGTGGAAGAATTCCATGGGGACTGGAGCAACCTCCAGGAATTGATTCAGAGCGAGAGGAGCAGAACCAGGAAAACATTGTACACAGAGACAAATACACTGTGGTACAATTGAATGTAATGGACTTCTCCATTACTGGCAATGCAGTGACCCTGAACAACTCAGAGGAACCTATGAGAAAAAACCTCCATCCACATCCAGAGGAAACACTGTGGGTTTAAAAACACCAAAGAAAAACAACTGCTTGAATACATGGGCTGAAGGGATATGGTTGGGGATGTAGACTGTAAATGAATACCTTGTGTAAACAACAACATGGAAATAGATTCTGATCAAAGACGCAAGTAATAGCCAATGAAATTGCATGTTTGTTGTGGGAAGAGTGGGTGGAGTGGATGGAGGGAAATAATGTGATTATTGTAACCAAGGAATAATGTTCTAAACTGACTAAATAAACTTATTCAAATGAAAAAAAAACAAACAAAAAAAGTTTTCAACTAGAACCTCTCTTCCTTCTCTCTTTCTCTCAATATTTTTATTTGTTTTCACACATAATTTCAATTGATCATAGAGATCATATTAAACTGCTATGTAACAGGAATTTTTTTAGGACTGAAAAGGAAAGACAAACATAAAAAAAGTTCTTCCCTGAAGGAGTATTTATAGTCTTTTCGGATCAACAACATGAACCAGATATACCTTTTTCATCTCCATCATTAAATATATTTAGCTATTCACTACTGGTTCTCCTACCTAACTTGCCAATCCTTCTCTGACTCCTTTCTTGGATATTTCTTGGATGATAGCTTTGATCAAGTAACAATAGTAGAAATTAATATTACAAAAAATATAGAAGTCACACACTTCCATGAATCAAAAGCATATAACAGTTATATGCAAACTGTCTTATAATTTAATACAGTATAAGTGCTAAGATAAGAGTTTATAAGACTTATAAATTAACTAAAACCACACTTAGTTCTACACTGGGAGCACAAGGAGTCAGAATAAAAATTGCTCATGGCTATACCTACATGCGAACAAACAAGGCAGAATTAATTAGATTAGAAATCAAGGTTGGTCAGCTAACTCTCATGTTCTCTGGGTTTAATTTTTTATGTTTGGGCTTAATAATTAATTGGTGGTCACCAGGCATTTAATTTCAAAAATTCCAAAATGAATTACTAAAATAGAATGGAATTTAATGTAGTTTAATTTTACAATACAGGGAAGATATTAATGAAGAGAGAGAAAAAAAAATAACCCTGGTTTCCTCTGAGCCAGGTAGAAATTCTAAGGCCCTAACTATGGAAAAGTAGCCTCAAGATGATGGGCCTTTCTCATAGGTTCTCATCTCCAGAAAGGGTAAGAAAACTAAGTCATCCTTTACATAGTGACCATCTAAAAGGAAAGCAGTTTGAGGTCTCCTGCAGGAGGTCCTCCAGGGGTGCAGTTCCACAGCCAAGTGTCTACACTCCAAGTCTGAGTTTTTGTCTTCCAGTCTCTCCTCTGAATGACTCTTTTTCATTCTTGATTCCCCTCGTGTGCCTCTGTTTCCTCTATTTAAAGACATTTTTCTCTTGTGTCACCTCCCCTAAATTTTTACATTTACCAATCACAGCAGATGCTCCTCTACAGGACTTCCCACTCAATGTATGAAAAGGGTGTTCACACCTTTTTTAGTTAGTTATACCTTTTGTGGTTAGTTAACACCTTTTTTGGTTAGTTTACTTTTTGTAGTTAATACATTTTTGTAGTTAAAATGGGTAGATCTACTTTAAATATTGAGTTAATACTTTGGGGATTAAAATCTAAAATTAGATAGGGGATAACAATTCAATCTTCACAATAAAGGAAGAGCTAAGTACCTTCATTATTACAATCAGGAGATAGACAAATCCAATCTTCATACCTCCCAGAAAATTTTTTTTCATTTATGTGGGTAACAATAAATTAGCTATTAATTCCATGAGTTAATTAGTGATTCATCTTTCTGTATTACTTCATTTCGTGTTTTAGTCTATTTCTACTGATTTAGTTGCCATTTATATAATGATGACTTTAAAATCTACATATTCTATCCTTAAATCTTTTCTGATCTTTAATCTTGCTTCTCCTACTGCCATTCAGATAGCTCAAATTGGATGTCCAGAAGGCATCTTATATTTAATATGTCTAAAGTAAAACTAATTCCCCCTCTTAATCCTCCCCTGCTCCTATCTTCCATGTTACTATGGTGGTCAACTTTATCCTCACCTTCCATTATACCAGCAACCTAGGCATCATTCTAGATTCCTTATTGTCTCTCATCTTCTCCCTGACATATGTTGCTAAAAATTCTTAATTTTCCTTTGCTACATCTATTCTTAGGACCTCTTCTCTCCAATGAAACTGCCAGCACTCTAGTACAGGTCTTCATCATCTCATGTCTTGATTATTGCAAACCTGATATTGGATCTGTCTGCCTCAGGTCTCCCATTCCAATTCATTCTCCATTCTACCACTAAAGTGATTTTCCTAAAGTGCAGGTCCAAAAATGTCTCCCTACCTCCTCCAATTATTAAACTCATGCAAAATATTCTATTTGGTATTCAAAGCCCTTTACAAAATATCTTCTACTACCTTTCCAATCTTTTTTTTTATATTTTACATCCTGAAATGTACTCATTGATGCAGTGACACCAGTATCATGATTGTTCCACAAAGAACACATTCCATATCTCACCTCCAGGAATATTCTCTGGCATACATGCCTAGAAACATCTCCCTTTTCCACTCTGACAATTGATATCTCTGGTTTTATTTAAATTCCACTTAATATCTTTCTTCAAAAAGGCATTCCCAAACTCTCTTAATAACAGTTTGCACTCTGTCCTAATTATTTTTAAATGTAATATATATATATAGATTTTTCATATATTTATTTGCATGTATTCCCCAATTAAATTTTAAGCTTAATTGCCTATTTTTGTATCCAAAATTTGTATATAATTTGAATCTCATTGTTCCTGACACAGAGTAAGTACTTAATACTTATTACATGATTTATTGGTTGAAATATATACAGATGCAATTCTATTTGCATATGTTTACATGTGCATGTGTATAAGTTAATAGATCTATTGTACATGCTTACACATGTATATATATATATATATAGATATAGATATATATGTGTACATGTGTGGGTACATATGTGATATGTATTGATACATAATTATTTTCTTTGTATATATTTATATATACCTTCATATATCTATAAATAACTATTTAAGCGCAGACACATTTTACATTCCTCTTCCTATCTATGGGTAGATGAGTATCAAATTTTATCAAGAGTCCTTTGGAATAGTAGTTGGCCATTTGTTGATTTCACTTCCCATGTGTTTAAAAGTTTTTTTTTTTCCCCACAATATTGTTATTGTACTTTCAGGTGTGAAGGCAAGATGGATATCTCACCATGAGAATCCTCTTCAACCATGATTAAAATATCACCACAAAAGTAAGAAAGGAGTGAAACAACCAACAAGGAGACAGAATGAAAAAAAAAATCAATAAAAGAAAAACCTAAAAGGTAGGCAGAGATTATCTGGGAAACTGGGGTAAGAGGAAATCAGAGACAGCAAATGGTTTCAGAAGGAAGGGAAGAGCAAGCCAAGAGCAATCTCCACCCCCATGCCCACTCAACATCTTCTGTCCCAGCTTTGGAACCTAAATCCAAGCCAAGATTCAGATCCTGAGATCCTGCCTGGTAAATAGTGGTATAAGTCAACCCATAGTCTAAAAAAATTCAAAGCTATGGAGATGTCCAGAGTCCCAATACAGGGAAGCCTGGGATTAAGGGGGCTGCTCCATGTGGGTGGAGAACAAAACCAGAATTTCCAGTCTGGGCTTGGGATAAGGACATAGTAAAAAGTTTGGGATGGCTGATAGTACTAAGTATTCAGTACTGATATTTCTACCTAAAGCTCAGGGCAGAGCTCCAAAAGATAGGACACTCAAGGGTCTGCCTGATTAGATCAAGTACAAAGCAAGACCAAAAAATTGAGCCTAAGCCTGGAAGTAGACTTTGATCAGCCAGCTCAACAACAGAGTATGATCAAAAGCTTAATTCTAAGCCTGAAACAAGTCCTTAAATAGTCAGCATTTCAATGATCAATTGAGTCAGGAGGAGTAGGGGGTTCTCAGACTTCTCAACTCTCAGACCATCACATCATCTTCCCAAGCCTACCTATAATTAGATAGGAAAAATGAACAAACAACAAAAAAAGTTCCTAAGTATAGAAAATGTTTATGGAGACACAGAGCAAGCTACATACACAGAAAGGGAAAGTAAAAGCAAAGGAAACACACACAAAGTAAAAAAGAAAAGCATGCATTGGATACAGATTCTGGATTAACTTAAAAATGACTTAAAAAATTAAGAGAGAGAAGAAAAATGGGAGAGAAAAATGAAAGTGATGCAAGAGGAAATGATTCAATTAAAAAGGAGGACTAAATACTGATAGAGAAAAATCAGGCCTTAAAAATCTGAATTTACCATCTTAAAACTAATGATATCATAAGAAATCAAGAAACATTAAAGCAGAATGAATTGAATAAAAAAAAACAGAGGAAAACATGAAATATCTTATTTTTTAAATGACCTATAAAATAGAACTAGGAGAGACAATTTTGGAATTATTGGAGTACCTGAAAGCCATGATCAAGAAAAAAAAAAAAACCCTGAACATCATATTATATGACATTATCAAAGATAACTTCCCAGAGATCCTCAAACAAGAAAATAAAATTGAATTTGAAAGAATTCACATATCACCTCCAGAAAGAAATCCTCAAATGAAAACTTCCAGGGAATATAATAGTGTCATAAATAGACTAAATCTGGTATGGACCAAGATGTTATAATAATTGTACCTGCCAGTTTTAAACTATTTACTGGTGATTGATAGAAGGCAGAGGTAGTTTAATTCAATGCTTATTTATTTAATTGAGGTAGGGAAAGGCAATAAGAAGCAGTAATAGGTTTTAGTAATATGGTAGGAAATCTATTAATCCTTAATACTAAAAATGTCTAAATAGCACAACACCTCCAAAACTGGCTCCTTACAGAGCTTTTTCTTGTCTGAATAACAGACCTGACTTAGCTACACTCACTGTCTAAATTTTAAATTCTATCTTAATGCCTTATACTAGACAATAAACCTTAATTTATAATGAATTCTAAAGTAATTTATAAAATCTTCCTTTAGAGAAACTGAATCATCTTCTCTCTCTCTTAATTGTTTCTTCTTGTCTCAGCTCTGCTCTGTCTGTCTTAGTTTACACAAAACAGCTCTCTAGTGCCCTCATGTTCTGAAGAGAAATACTTCAATAAACACATTCTTTCTCTTAGCTCAGTATGAATATCAAATCTCAAATTGAACTGCCTCAAATAACAAACAAATCTCATTTTCTGTCAGAGAATGACCCAGCCACCAATTGTCTCCAAAACAAGTCTAAGAGATTCGAACCAGAACTCTTAATGCTAGGCTTCTTAAAGAGTCTTCTGTAAGTTCTGTGGGTTCTTCCTCTTAAAAGGAACAGTATAAAAGTGGACAAACCATTTCTCTTATCTGAAACCTGTTAAAATTTGATCTCTTAAACTCAGCCATTCAGTTGCCAACTGCCAAAAAAGCAAGGGTGAAGAACATGGTTTTTAATGCAGGGGGGAATGAAAAACAGACTAAAATATTTTTCTCCATGCAGATTACAGATTAGGTTAATTAAGACTTGTACTTAAAAACACATTGAATTCCAATTCAGTATGCTTAGAATGATATAAAGCTGATATTCTATTAACATTTTTCATTTATATTAAAAAACTAATTTTGACTTCCATTTGTTCAAGAATGTCTTTCACTGGTTTTCCTTCCTCCATTTTCCTTTATTTTCCTCCTTCCCTTCTTTCCCTTCCCTTCTTCTTCCTCTCTCTTTATACTCTTCTCCTTAGTATTGTGAAGATTGGATTTAGCAGTCTCCTGATAGTAACAATGAAGATACGTAGGTCTTTCTTTATTGTGAAGATAAAATTGTAATCTCCTGATTTTAACAATGAAGGTACTTAGCTCTTTCTTTTAGTGAAGCTAGAATTGTAAGTTCAATCTTTTTTTTTTTTTTAGATTTTAACTACAAAAATATTTAAAGTAACTACAAAAGGTGTACTTAACAAAAGAGATGTTAAATCACCCCAAAAGATATAATCTAACCAGAGAAGGTGAGAACTAAAGAGTGGGCAGTCCTGGAAAAAAGCATCTGCTCTGATATGTAGACATGAAAATTTAGAGGAGGCGATACAAGAGAAAAAGATCTTTAAAAAGAGGGCCAAAAGGAAAAAGAAGAGATCATTCATTCAGGCACTGACTCAGAGGATCAACTGGAAGACAGACCCTTCAGGAGTGACCAGAAGGCAGACACTCAGACTCCTTTTAGACTATCATCATTGGTGAGTGAAAATCTGACTTAGTGACCCCAAAATTCTGGAGGCGTGAAACCTCCAGGTAAGGCCCATCTTCCTGAGAGTTTCCTCTGCCTGGGGATTAGAGATTCTAACTGATATCAGAAGAAGCCAGAGTTTTGTTTTTTTTTCCTCTCTCTCATTCCTTAATATCTTCCTTCTATTGTAAATAAACAACCTTCATTTTGGCATTTAGAAATTAAATCCCTGGTGACCACCTAATAATATATTATTAGTCCAACCACAATTAATTTAACAGTATGATCTCTGTCTCTGTCTCTATATCAGTCTCTTTTATATTGCTTTTTAGAGGATTTTGTTCCCTCCCCCTCCCAAGTTCCCTCTCCTTTTCCCTCCTTTTTTCTTTTCTCCCCATTCCTCTCTTTTCCCTCATATAAGAGAATATATATATATGTTTGTACATTTACATGAATATGTATACATATGTCTTTCTTTGAGATAATATATGCTTATGCATATATATTTATTCATACATACATATTCATATATCCTTCATGCCTTTCGGAACAAACTGAAAAATTAATATTGAGACATTGATTGTTTCTCATGTAGTTATAAAATACTTTAGATCTTTTCAGTATTATTAATTTTACTTCTTGCTAATAATATCATGTATGTAAATGAGGTAATTGGAAATATTTCCCTAGAAATATTTACCTTGCAATTGATAGAACTGTACTCCTATAAGATTATTTGACTAAAGGATTTTTTATTTAAATGAGATATAAATGGAGATATAAATACTTACCATATTTATCTGAGCTGTTAGAAATATATGTTAACTGAAAGTAATTAAGATTTTACATCTCTGCTTTCCTAAATTGTCATCCCATGAGGGATTTAACATTAGAGTCCAGTAAAATCCTTTGAATATGTTAGTGTTTATTTATGTATCTTTTATATGTGTATATAAATATATATATGTGTGCATGTCTACAAACATATGAAAACATACACAAAATGAAGAGGGCATTAATGTAGTAAAATTGTATGTATTCTTTAATCAAAATTAAAATCAAAAGATTCCTTATTTTCCATAAACTCTTGATATTTGAATAATCAAAGTAATTTTCATCTCATTAATCCAGACAAGTACTTCAATTTTATACTTTTCAGTTATGATATTTATAGGATTATTCAACCTAAAAATTTCTTGGTCTGTGAAATTCCATTAAGATACATGAACCAAGATTGAAGAAGATGAACCAAGGTGGGAGTGGGGGATTAGAGGAAGAGGGATAGAGAGATAAGACAAGAGGAGAAGAGAGTAGGAAAAAAAAAGGAAAGGAGAGCAAAGGTATGTGTTATCCAGGACAAGGCACTTAAATGCAATGCTATAGTAATTTCTCTATGACTATATAGGTTAAAGAATTATAGGAACAGCATCAGATCTGTATTCATTTTATTTTTCCTCATGAGAAGTGGTCTTATAACAATAGATGTATAGGTCATAATAAAAATAAATTAATTTAAGTGCTAGAATATATTCCTGAATAAAATTGACATACATAGATATTAATTACATACAGATGTTTTTTATATAAAATATTTTTAAGGTCCTTAAAATAGAGAATATAATTTATAGAGAAAATATATACGTAGAGTTTCCAAATTTTAGTGTAATTCAAGGTTTTTTGTTTGCTTGCTTGTTTTTGTTTTTAGGGAGGATATTAGTATCAAGGTGTGTATTAATTTACATGCATGTATATATATACAGATATTTATGATTCTCTACAGTGCATAATTGTCTCTTCACTATATAGTTTGGTATTATTCAAAATATTCTTGGAAACAAGGAAGAGGAGAAAAAGGAGTATTTTTCCTTGTTTATTCAAAAAGACTCATAGGAAAACTACATTTCAGTAAGAAACAGACTATTGCTCAAAAGTTCACAAATTATGCATTATTTACATATATAAATTTCAAAGGTAAATCAGTATTGATAAATTATATAGTTAATTTTACAAAATGTCAACCAGATTGCTTAGTAAACATTAGAAAATGCTATCTTCTTCTTAGGTCTTGTTAAACAAAATAACATAAGGCAGTACAATAAACAGTTTAAAAACAAAAAAAAATCCTCAATAATAACTTATTTATAATAATAAAACAAGAGAGACAAGGAGAAATTTTAAGGAACTTACCTTTCAAAGAATTCTTAATAAATCAAGATATTTATTCTGTAGAAAAATGATTTAGGTAAATTCATTGATTTAGAAATATTTGAAATTATTTACCAAATATAATGCTATTTTAGCATAAGCAATAGCAGAGAAGATGAACACAAATAAACTTGGAAAGTCTTATCAAAAGTGATGCAAAATGAGCAGGATATCCACAACCAAAGAAGGAATAAATGTAGTTGTACTTTTAACTGAAAACATATTTTTGGCTTTATTTCTTTCATTATTTTTTCTCTAGTGAAAGCAATATGTGTCTTTTTTCACAGGATTAATGTAGAAATATTTAAACAACCTGTATCATGTAACATGTCTTCTTGGAGAGAAGGGAGAAAGAAATAGGTGGGGGAGCTAGAATATGGATTGCAAAATATCAGAAATTAATATTGAAAAATTGCATTGACATGTAAACTGGAAAACTGTTATAATTAAACTAATTATATTAGCAGAATTAGGAAAACATTGTACATTGTACCAAAAACAGTATAAAATATCAACCATAAATGAGAACTATTATCAATAATGCAATGATCCAGGACAACTCCAAGGGATTCCTGACAAAGAAAGATTACCCATCAAAGATCTGATAGAGTCTGAAAATAGATTAAAGAATAAAATTCTTTATTTTATTTGTTACATTTATTGTCCTTAATGTAAATAATATTATGTTTCTTTTTTCACAACATGAAGAACATAGATTTGCATATTATATAATAACCCATGTATTTCCTATATTATATTACCTGCCATCTTGGGGAGGAAACAGGGATAGAAATGAGGGAAAAAGCATGGATAGCAAAATGATTATTATTTGATCTAAATGAAATATAAAATATTTAAAACTAATAAAACATTTTGCCTACAAAATGGTTTTTGAAATAAATTTTGGATTCTTAGCATGATGTCTATGAGCAATGGGAGCTTCAAATAGTCAAAAGGATAAAATAACACCAATAAAATGAAAATCTGTTTCAATGTGATGATAAAAATTCTAAAGAAAGGGTAATTTGTATTTGATGACTCACAGCCTATCCTCTTCATATATTTTCCTCTTTTAGTATCTATTGTCCACTTGCTAACATTCATATACATAACATTTTACAGTTACAAAATAATATGACATGTATTAACTAATTCTATCCATATTTTCATTCTAGGAAATAGGCAATGTAAATTATTCTTTTCATTTTACAGAGACATTTACATTTAGTTCTGTCATTTAATGAAGAATCCAGAGCCACTAAATGGTAAAATTGGGGCTCAAACCCAGTTTTCCTATTTCTTTGCTAATTACTCTTTCTAACATATCACAATGCCTCTTGATTAGTCATTGGTACTATAAAGTCTATTCCTATCACTTTTGTTCTCCAGGAAAGTCTTTACTATCCATCACTTGCATCTCATTGTATGTTTAATATGCTGTGATGGATCTAGACCTGGGAGTCTACATCAAATACTGACTGGATGGCTCACTATTGTACCTTTGCCGCCTGACCGCAAAAACAAAGACGACAGAGAGACTCATCCTGGAAGCTGTCTTCGCAGATGACTGTGCTCTCATGGCCCACCAAGAAAATCACATTCAAACCATTGTGGACAGGTTCTCTACCGCAACAAAACTGTTTGGCCTAACTATCAGCCTCAGCAAAACAGAGGTGCTGTTTCAACCTGCACCGGGGAAGCCAACTAACCAGTCATCCATAACTATCAACGGCACACAGCATTCTAACGTCAACACTTTCAAGTACCTGAGCAGCACCATCGCCAACGACGGATCCCTAGACCACGAGATCAATGCCAGGATCCAAAAGGCCAGCCAGGCACTCGGGAGGCTGCGTTCCAAAGTCCTCCAACACAGAGGTGTAAGCACTGCAACAAAGCTCAAAGTGTATAATGCAGTGGTCCTCAGCTCTCTCCTGTACAGTTGCGAGACATGGACACTGTACTGGAAGCACATGAAACAGCTGGAGCAATTCCACCAACGCTCTCTCCATTCAATCATGAGGATCTGATGGCAGGACCATATCACCAACCAGGAAGTCCTCGACAGAGCCAACTCCACCAGCATCAAAGTAATGGTCCTCAAAACCCAGCTATGATGGTCTGGACACGTCATCCACATGGACCCACAGCAAATACCAAGACAGGTATTCTATGGTGAGCTGTCAGCTGGACTCAGGAAACAAGGCTAACCAAAGAAAAGATTCAAGGATCAGCTAAAGTCCAACTTGAAGTGGGCTGTCATTACACCAAAGCAACTAGAACTTGCTGCCTCTGACATAAGCAGCTGGCATACCGACAGTAACCATGCCGCCACCACCTTTGAAAATGAATGACGTCGACATCTTGCCGCTGCGCGTAAACACCTACACCAGGCCAAAACCGCACCTCCTGTAACAACTGGCGTTCCATGCCCCATGTGCCACAAACTTTGCACCTCAGTCTTTGGACTTGAAAGCCACATGAGGGTACATCAATAGATGATAATGCACAAAGTCAATCGTCATTCTTGGTTTCTGAGAGACTACTATGATATATAATACATATTAGTTAGTATTAGTCAAAGTGGTACAGTTGGGGAAAAACAGTATTATATTTACGAGAATCATTAGAGACAACAGCGTACAATGAAATTGGGGTTAGAGGATCTGACTCCATGTTTTGGCTCTTTTCCTTACTATATTGCTTAAAGCAAATTGCAAACTTTCTGATCCTCAGTTTCCTTGCATGTAAAAATAGGTTGGTATAAGATGACATGTTATATTCCTTATATATCAAAATACATGAAGCTCTTATTTGAATCTCATTTCTAGTTATATAATGAAGGGACATGTTATCTCTTGATATGGCTATAACTAGGACAAGGCAACTGGGACTCAAGATAAAGGTATTCAATTCATAGTGTACCAGCAACATTTGCATCATAAATGAACTTAGAATTTAGTTAGAATGAATATTTATTTATTGAGAAAAGGGAAAAGATTCCATACCTCTTAAATTCCACTTTCCAGTTTTCTACTTATGACCCATTAAGTTGTATCACTATATCCCATATTCTCTCCTCATGAATGCTGATATCCTTTGATTTTTTAATATCCACTCTGTGACTTTTTAATATAAAAATTAAACATTTTATTTTCCCTTAATTATGTTATATCCACTTTCAATAGATTTTTTTTTCAAAATAAAACAAAACGAATGATCTATTGAAAGATGCAATACATATTGCTTATTGAAATTATGTTTTGTGAAACTTGCTTCATGCCTGTTTATAAAGTGGTAGGTACTATACTGCCATTGATCCAGTAATTTGGGGACACACTTAGAAAATTCATAAGAGGAAATCAAACCAATTGGTCATGTCTATAATCCATGCACAGATGACTTAAATTTTTCTCTAAAGCTATACAAACAACTATTTTTCTTTTCTAGGTAATTTTGATTATGAACTAAGTTATGATCAGAAATATTGTTTTAATGAATCAGTAGGAGAGTAACTAGTTAAAATAATATTTTAACACATATGTCAAGAACTAGAATCTCAATGAAATAACTAATTCAACCAAATTCATGTGGATTCAGTTTTAGTTTTGTCAGTTTATAATATACCCATTTGAATGATACAATCATATTGAATTCTTTCTTATGCTGTTTTAAGTTGCTCTTAAACACTATTTAAGAAAAGACTTTGGGCCCAATGCAAACAACATATTTTATGTAGATGCTCTATTTTAGTTTCTTGGAATTTGGAATTTTTAATATAGACAAGTATATTCAAATATTATCATGCCAAAATATGAAATTCCCTAATGAGCTCAATTCACATGTCTAACAGGGATTCCCATTAATTGTAATTTCAAATAATTACCTTTATAAAACTGAAAAAACTGAAAGATGAGATACAATCTCTTTAACCCCTTTGATGGGCCAAAAAAGCAAGAAAAAGAGAAATACTGAGGCCTCTTAACTGACATGCTTAAGTAAAATAAAAGGATTAATGCCCTAGTGAATATGTTTAATTTATAGTTGAGATGGTAGGTTTTCATATTACTCATTTGTCCATTCTTTTGATCATTTTGGAAGAAAATCATAATGGGACATGCCATAGATTCCTCAAATTGCTACAGAGGATCAAAAGGGGTGATATATAAATGAACACTGAAAAAATGTTTTATGTAAATGTCACAACAGTAACTGAAATAATGATCAAAAAGTCTTTGCCTGCATAAGGTTGACTATGATGAAAATGTAAAAAGAAAAGGAACAGATAAGTTTTCAGATGTCATTTTCTACTGGACATCAAAAGAAGTATTAAATTGTGTAAAAAGAATTGGTCTTGGGGTCAGGAAATCATTTATTCAAATACTGTGCAAATACCACCTCTGTTGCTAATTGTATTGCTATTCAGGTCTATTAAACGTTTTTGCTTAATATATATGAATATAAATGTAATTATATATATATAATTAACAATTATATATATATATAATTAAATATAAATGAATATTCATCTTGTGGATGTTCACCATTGTTTATCATAGGCTTTTGACCATTGATACAATTTTCTGAATAACAAAACTCATAAACCAAAATTATGTTCACTAATAATTGATGAATGCTAGTACAAGATCTAGGCAATTTATTTATCTTATAACTAATTTTCTTACACAAAAAATTTTAAGAAGATATATAAAGGTAAACAGTCATCTCTCTGAGTCATAAAATCTTATAATCCTGTTATTGACACCAGTTCCTAGAAAAGCAAATACTATTCCTACTTTTACAACTGACTGTATGATTGCTTCTTTATATTTATTCAGAATCATGAGATAATAAAGGTGTGTACTTGTAAAATTTATAGCAGGCAGTCTTAAGCTAAATTTTCTTATCTATTGCAGTTAATTAACAACTGGGAATAGGCTTTCTAACATTTTAGTTACATATTCTACTGAAAGTATTATATAAGATGAATTAGTTTTGTTCTAAATTATATAAAAGGAAATTAAATGAAATGGAATGCAACTTAAGTTCTTCAGAAAGCATTGAGTTAATATGGTTCCATCTGTTGTTTTCCAACAAGCAAGATTATTCATTTTCCATTGTCAATTGTCCACTGCAGGAATATAAGATGGTGCTGGATAACATAAAAAATTGTACCATGATTTCAATAATTCCAAAATGCTTAATGCCAAAAATCCATACTTAAAGAAAACCAAACACTTTTATACTTTTAAATAATTAAAGCATGCCATTACAGTAATTAAATGGATTAGGGTGTCATTGTTTTGATTATTATTTCCATTGATATTTATCTCACCATATCATGGCTTATTTGGTTCAATTTTCATCCATATTCTATCATGAAGTCAACATTTGTGTTCCAAACAGCATGGTAACAGGCTTTTTATTCTATAGATCTTAAAAAGAAACCAATTCCTCTTACTTTTTCCTTTTACTAAATGATAAGCACATATTGTCATGGTATATTTCTTTTACTGACAACTATGACATTGACCAATTAATTGATCAATTAATTGACATGTATTTTACCTGTGGAAGTACTCATGCTGCTAGTCTAAGGTGGAACCAATATGGTGTACTAGATGAATGGAAATCTAAATTTTGCTCTGAAAATCCTTCCTAAACAACCTAAAATAATTCCAATAATTCAAAACAGATACTGAAATGTCAGAACCAACAGGTGATGAAGTGAAGCAACTTTCTTAATAAAGTAACTTGGAAGGAAGGCATAGAATATCTATTTCATTGGGTTGAGAAGGAAATGCATCCAGTAGCAAGGCTGTACCAAAGAGTATGCGCTTAATGCAACACCAAAAATTCATACCACACTTGTTGCTCAAAAATATGAACCTGGACCAAATCCAATTTTGAGACCCAAAGACTCTGCCTAAGCCAATAGCAGATCATCCACTCCCACCCCTTGAAGTTCCAAGCCCTGACAAAAGCCTGCAGTGAGCCTCCAGATTTCATTTCAGGATAGTTCACAGTGCTCCTGTTATAAACCAAGAGTGAGACTGCACTGTAAACCCAGCACAAGGCACTATGCCTGGCAGGTATGAACCCAGAGTGAGGCCAAGAGCCCCTGTAGAGTCTTGAGGTAAGGCCCTAAGTCTCAGTATGAGGTAACACAAAATGATTTGAGCCCTGCAAACCATCAATAATCCCTGGATGAGCCATAATCAGCAATAGTAAGTGGTATTCAGACCTTCCAGGACATAGACTATAACACTACCTTGGAAGAACTGAAACTTTGTGATAACTTTAGCATTATATATACTAAAATTGGAATGATACAGAGAAGGTTAGCATGGCCCCTGTGCAAGGATGCCATGAAAATTCATGACACATGACATATATTTTTTTTTTCTGAATTGAAAGATCTGAAGGCTTGGAATGTAATATTCCAGAGGCAAAGGAACTGGATTACAACAAAAATCACCTACCCACCAAAACTAATTACATTATTTCGGAGGAAAATATGGTTATTTAATAAAATAGAATATTTTCAAGCATTCCTGAAGGGGAAACAAACAGAACGATGGAAAAAAAAACTGACATGGAAATACAAAATACAAAAAACTTAAAAAAGTCAACAAAAGAGAAAAAAAATTAAGGGACTGAATAAGGACAAATTGTTGACATTGCTATATTGAAAGATGACATTTCTAACTCTTAAGTTTTTATCTTTATCATAACAGAAGAGGTGTACTTAGAAAGATGATGTGGTAGTAATCTGTTTTGTATGATAAGCAAAATAAAAATATCAAGAGGAGAAAAAGAGATTTGCATTAGGAGATATGGAAAGAGAGGTGAATGCAGTAAATTATATTATATAGAGCAGAATACAGTGGAACAAACACACATAACTATTACAATGGAGGGGAAGATCAAGGTGTTGACAAGTAATATTTAAAACATACTTTCATTAGAATTGTATCAGAGAAGAAATAACAGCCAGATTCATTGGAGTATAGAATTCTATCTTAGCCCATATAGAAGTATAAGGAGAATGAGAAAGGTGGTTTTGGGAAGGGAAGTAATATAAGGAAGAGGGAAATTGGGGAGTTTATTAAAGACCCTTTAGAGAAATAGAAGGAGAATAGGAAGGGTGATTGTGGGAAGAGGAGTGATGTAAGGTGGAGGAATGGTGAAAGTGATTAAGAGCTAAATACTTGTATGGAGGGACAAAATGAGAGGAGAAAGGCCAATGTTAATAGAAGAAAACAAGATGGAGGGGGAATATATAGATGGTAATCATAATTGTAAATGAAAATGGAATAAACTGACAAATAAACAGAAACAGATAGCAGAGTGGATTAAAAACAAAGAATCTTACAACATATTTTACAAGAAACACAATTGAGGCAAAGGTAAACATACACAGAGTAAAGATCTGGTGATGAAGCATAATATATTGGTTTTTAACTGAGATAAAAAAAATCAGGAGTAGCACTCATGATCTCAAAGAAATTTAAAGCAAAAATACATTTAATTAAAAGAGAAAAGGAAGGGTCCAGGTAAGCATGGCTGCAGAGTAGGCGTGGCTCGCTTCATCTCCTCAGACCCAACCACAGAGATGACCTCAAAAGACCCTCCCAAAATAAAAAACAACCATCATCATGAGAATGGAAAGACCCCACAACAAGGCGAACCTCTAAATGTAGGCAGGATTCCAGCATCTCCACAATATAAGGGAACGAAAAGCTGACCCACCCTACCCTCCCCCACCAAACACCCAGAGCCAGAGTTAAAGTCAGCACTGGCCAGAATCAACAAGTGAGGGAGGGGCATCCCAGGACTGAACAATGGGAAGCCCCAGGTCTGGGAACCTGAATAAGATCACCAAGGACATTTTCCTGAGAGTATTAACACCCCAAACCCCAGCAGGCAGGCTAGGAGAACACAGATCTCGGGCACCCAGAATGAGTGCACTATAATCAACAAGTGCATGAAGGGGTCCCCTGAAGTTAGCAAGGGACACCTACAGGTCTTAGGAGTTAGCAAAGATCACCAAAGGCCTTCACCTGAGAGCATTAACTCCTGAAACAATGGCAGGCAGGGGAGGACAGTCCCTGGCCTTCCCCAGGAAGACAGCACTACTGCAAAGAACCTAGAATTAGCCTGAGACTAAAGCCTTTACCATTAGACCCTTATACTGAGAGCAAGTATTACTCACTCAGATTTCTCACTGGAAAGGGGAGTAAGAAAAAAAACAAACAAAACGCAGAGATGGCAAACTGTATCCAAGAACCTCAACACCCCAACACCAAGAAAAGCAAGAAGAAGGGAGGTATCTTTGGATATATTTTATGGAGGGAAAACACACACACACACACACACACACACACAAACAGAGGATATAGCAGAAGAGAAAGTGCAAACAAATGCTCCAAAAGCTTCCAAAAGAAATGGAAATTGTCCAAAACCTCCTAAGAATTTAAATTGGAAGTTATCAAAAAGATGGAAGACTTCTAGTAGGAAAAATGAGAAATAATGCAAAAGGAACTCAGCAATCTGAAGCACGAAAACACGCAACTACAGAAACAGCTTGAGGCCACAAATAGCAGGATAGACCAAACTGAAAGGGAAAACCAGGCTTACAACTCAGATTCAAGCAACTGGAAGACAATGATCTTGCAAAAGAGCAAGAATTAACAAAGCAAAGTCAAAAGACTATTAAATTAGAAGATAACATAAAATTTCTCACTGACAAGGTGACTGGAAAATAGGGGAAGGAGAGACAATCTGAGAATCATTGCTCTACCAGAAAGCCAGAAATAAACAGTAATCTGGATATCATAATAAAAGATATCATCCACGAAAACTGCCTTGAGATTCTAGAACAAGGGGGTGAAATAGACCTTTAAAGAGTTCATAGAACAGCCTCTACACTAAATCTCCAAAAGATAACTCCCAGGAATGTAATTGCCAAATTCCAAAGCTTTCAAGTAAAAGAAAAAAATCTTACAAGAAACCAGAAAAAAGACAATTTAGATATAAAGGAATGCCAATCAGGGTCACACAAGACATCCCAATTTCCACTCAGAACGACTGTAAGACATGGAACATGATTTTAAGAAAGGCAAGAGAACTGGGTATTCAACCAAGAATCAGCTATCCATCAAAAATGACTATATACTTCCAAGGGAAACTATGGGCTTTCAACAAAATAGAAGATTTCCAAGTTTTTGAAAAGAAAAGACCAGAGCTCTGTGGAAAGATTGACATCCAAACACAAAGAGCAAGAGAAACATGAAAAGGTAAATATGAAGGAAAGGGAAAAGGAGAAAAATGTTATCTTTTTTCTTTTATTCAAACTCTCTTCTATAAGGACTACATTTATATCAAATTATATATATTAATATGTGAGGAAAATGTAATGTGTAATTCTCAAAAAGTGTATGCATCTTTAGAGTAGTTAGAAGAATCACACATAGGGATTGATTGAGGCATTAAGATAATATGAAGAAAGGTGGGGTGAAAGAAAAAAAGGGAGGGGGTGAAATGTTGATGGTACTAAGATATAATTAAGTAATAGAAAAAACTAAATAGAATAATCTTTCTCACACAAAGATACACATGGGAAGGGGAGGGGAAGAAATATCCTATTGGGAGGAGACAATCAAAGTGCTACTTGGTATTACTTAAACCTTACTCTCAGTGAAATCAAATCTGAGAGCTTAGAACATCTAAATCCATTGTAATCTTGAACTTTATCTTATCCAACAGGGCAAGAAAGAAGGGGAAATTAAGGATGAGGAGGGGAGAGGGAGTATAAAAAGGTAGCAGAGGAGAGGGAGAGGGGAAGGGATCAAAAAAGGAGGGGCTAGAAAGGGAAGCATATCAATGGAGGTGATAGGGGGACTAATCGAAAGTAAATCACTGGTTTAAAAGGTTATAGCTAAAGAAGAAAGGTCAGAATTAGGGGAGGATATCAAAATGCCAGGGAATCCACAAGTGACAATCGTAACTTTGAAAGTGAATGGGATGAACTCATCCATAAAATATAGATGAATAGCAGAATGGATTAGAATCCAAAATCCTACCATATGTTGTCTTCAAGAAACACTTATGAGGTGGGTTGATCCTCATAAGGTTAGAATTAAAGGATGGAGTAAGACCTTTTGGGCCTCAACTGATAAAAAGAAAGGAGTTGTAATCATGATATCTGACAAAGCCAAAGAAAAATAGACCTGATTAGAAGGGATAGGGAAGGTAACTATATTTTGTTTAAAAGGGACTTTAGATAATGAGGAAATATCTTTAATCAACATGTATGCACAAAATGGTACAGCACACACATTTCTAATGGAGAAACTAGGAGAACTGAAGGAGGAAATAAACAGTAAAACCATAGTGGAGGTAAAACTAAATCAATTGCTACCAAATACAGATGAATCAAAACAAAAAATAAATAAGAAAGAGGTAAAAGAGGTGAGTGAAATCTTAGAAAAATTAGAGTTAATAGACATATGGAGAAAAATAAATAGGGACAAAAAGGAATATAGCTTCTTCTCAGCACCACATGGCACATTCAAAAAGATTGACCATACTCTAAATCACAGAAACATGGCATACAAATGCCAAAAGCAGAAATAATAAATGCAACGTTTTCAGACCATAAGATGATAAAAATAATGATCAGTAAGGATACATGGAGAGTAAAATAAAAAAATTAACTGGAAATTAAATAATATGATTCTCCAAAATTGGTTAGAGAACAAATCATAGAAACTATTAATAATTTCATAGAGGAAAATGACAATGATGATACAGCCTTTCAAAGCTTATGGGATGCAGCCAAAGCAGTACTCAGAGTAAAATTCATATCCCTGAGTGCATATATTAACAAATTAGGGAGGGCAGAGATGAATTAATTGGAAATGCAAATAAAAAAAAACAACTTGAAAGCAGCCAAATTAAAAACCCACAGAAGAAAACCAAACTAGAGATCCTAAAAATTAAGGTTGAAATTAATAAAATTGAAAGTGATAGAACTATTGAACTAATAAATAAGACTAGAAGCTGGTACTTTGAAAAACAAATAAAATAGACAAAGTACAGGTCAATTTAATATTAAAAAGGAAAGAAGAAAAGCAAATTAATAGCACCAAAGATGAAAAGGGGGAATCTCACCTCCAAAGAAAAGGAAATCAAGGCAATCATTAAAAACTACTTTGCCCAACAATATGGCAAAAGAATATATCAATCTAGGTGATATGGATGAATATTGTCAAAAATATAAACTGCCTAGACTAACAGAAGAAAAAATAGAATTCTTAAACAATGCCATATCAGAAAAAGAAATCCAACAGGCCATCAAAAAACTGCCTAAGAAAAAATTCCCAGGGCTGGTTGAATTCACAAGTGAATTCTGTCAAACATTCAAAGAAAAACTAACCCCAATACTACACAAACTATTTGACATAATAGGCAAAGAGGGAGTTCTACCAAATTCCTTTTATCACACCAACATGGTACTGATTCCAAACCCAGGAATGTCAAAAACAGAGAAAGAAATCTATAGACCAATCTCCCTAATGAATGTAGATACAAAAAATATTAAATAAAATACTAGCAAAATCCCTCCAGCAAGTGATCAGGGGGGTCATTCACCATGATCAAGTAGGATTTATAACAGGAATGCAAGGATGGTTCAATATTAGGAAAATCATACACATCATTGACCACATCAACAAGCAAACCAAGAAGAACCACATGATTATCTCAATAGACACAGAAAAAGCCTTTGATAAAATACAACACCCACTCCTACTAAAAACACTAGAAAGCATAGGAATAAAAGGGTCGTTCCTAAAAATAATAAACAGTATATATCTATAACCATCAGCTAACATCATCTGCAATGGGGATAAACTAGATGCATTCCCAATAAGATGAGGCGTAAAAGAAGGATACCCATTATGACCTCTATTATTTAAAATTGTACTAAATACACTAGAAGTAGCAATTAGAGAAAGAAAGAAATTGAAGGCATTAAAATAGGCAAGGAGGAGACTAAGCTATCACTTTTTGCGGTTGATAGGATGGTCTACTTAAAGAATCCTAGAGAATCAATCAAAAAGCCAGTCAAAATAATCAACAACTTTAGCAAAGTTGCAGCATACAAAATAAACCCTCATAAGTCATCATCATTTCTATATATTTCCAACACAACTCAGTAGCAAGAATTAGAAAGAGAAATCCCATTCAAAATCACCTTAGATGAAATAAAATACTTAGGAATCTATCTCCTGAGACAAACACAGGAACTATGTGAACACAACTACAAAACACTCTTCACACAACTAAAATTAGATTTGAACAATTGGAAAAGCATGAACTGCTTATGGCCTCATGAAGAACCAATATAATAAAAATGACCATCCTACCCAAACTTATCTATCTATTTAGTGCTATACCCATTGAACATCCAATTTGTTTTTTTTTTACTGAATTAGAAAACAAACCATAACAAAGTTTATTTGGAAGAACAAAGGATCAAGCATATCAAGGGAAATAATGAAAAAAAAATACAAATTAAGGTGGCCTTGTAGTCCCAGATCTCAAACTCTATTACAAAGCAGTGGTCATCAAAACAATTTGGTACTGGCTAAGCGACAGAAAGGAGAATCAGCGGAATAGACATGGTATAAGTGACCTCAGCAATACAGTATATGACAAACCCAAAGACCCCAGCTTTTGAGACAAAAACCCAGTACTTGACAAAATCTGCTGGAAAAAACTGGACGATAGTATGGGAGAGATTAGTTGTGGATGAACACCTCACATGCTACACCAAGATAAAATCAGAATGCATGAATGACTTGAACATAAAGAAGGAAAGTATAAGCAAATTTGGTGAATACGGAATACTATACATGTCAGACCTGTGGGAAGGGAAAGACGTTAAAACCAATCAGGATATAGAAAGAGTCACAAAATATAAAATAAACATTTTTGATTACATCAAGTTAAAAAGTTTTTGTACAAACAAAATCAATGTAACCAAAATGAGAAGGGAAGCAACCAATTGGGAAACAATCTTCATAACAAAGACCTCTGACAAAGGTCTAATTACTCAAATTTATAAAGAGCTAAATCAACTGTAAAAAAAAAAATCAAGTAATTCTTCAATTGATAAATGGGCAAGGGACATAAATAGGCAGTTTTCAGATAAAGAAATCAAAACTATTAATAAGCACATAAAAAATGTTCTAAATCTCTTATAATCAGAGAGATGCAAATCAAAACAACTCTGAGGTATCACCTCACACCCAGCATATTGGCTAACATGACAGCAAAGGAAAGCAATAAATGTTGGAGAGGATGTGGCAAAGTAGAGACATTAATTAATTGCTGGTGGAGCTGTGAATTGATCCAACCATTCTGGAGGGCAATCTGGAAATATGGCCAAAGGATGATAAATGACTGTCTGCCCTTTGATCCAGGCATAGCACTGTTGGGTTTGTACCTCAATGAGATAATAACAAAAAAGTCGTGTACAAGAATATTCATATCAGGACTTCCGGTTAAGATGGCGGCTTAGAGAAAGCTGAAGTTCAGATCTCCGGAAAACCCTTCCCGACCGATCTCAAACTAGAAGCTCCTAAGGCGCCGAAATTCAAAACGATCAACAGCACAGACCCTGGGAACCCTCCTCCTGGACCTGGACCCGGTTCAAAATGTACGGCTCCCCTTAAAAGCCAGAACCCGAGATCCCTCGGACCTCAGGGGTAGGAGCGCAGAGTCCAAGGCTCCCGGAAGCGGCAGCCGCGCCGGGCTCAGAGAGCAGGGTCTGAGGAACAACAACCCTCAGGGTCTTCTACCCAAGTCCCAGTCCCGGTGAAAGTTACTGCCTGGGGCTTCCGCTGCAAAGAGCTGGCCGGTCGGTCAAAGAGCCGGTCCGGGTGAAAGTTACTGCCTGGGGCCTCCGCTGCAAAGAGCCTGTCGGTCCCGGTGAAAGTTACTGCCTGGGGCCTCCGCTGCAGAGAGCTGGTCAAAACAACAGCAACCCTCAGGGCGGGCAAGACAGCCTCACGGGCTGGATCCTGCTATCCAAGTCTCAGTGAAAGTCTGTGCTCTCGGAGCTTGGGGAAGCTGCAGCCCATCCCCCCGCAGGCCGACGAAACAGCCTCACGGCCAGGGATTCTGAAGGCAACTTCCGGAAAGCGAGCCGGGGGGAGAGTGTGGCCTCGTGGTCCGACCCTTCCATTCCAGTTCCAGTGAGGCATATTCAGTTTAACCCAGGGAAAGCTCATAGAACCATCTGCCCAGGACTGCCTCTGAACACCAGACAGAGGCAAGAAAAACTAATCCTCCACATTCAGAAATGGCAAACTCCACAGAACCACAGAAGCCCCAAAATACCAAGAAAAATAAGAAGAAAGGGGCGACTCTGGACACATTCTATGGAGCCAAAATACAAAATACAGAGCAGATAGAAGAAGATATACAAGAAAATTCTCCAAAATCTTCCAAAGGAAATAGAAACTCTCCACAAACCCATGAAGAATTTGAATCAGAAAGGACCAAAAAGATGGAAGCCCTCTGGGAGGAAAAGTGGGAAATGATGCAAAAGAAATTCACGCATCTACAAAACCAGTTTGACCAAACTGTAAAAGAAAACCAGGCTTTAAAGCAAGAACTAATAAAGCAAAGCCAAAACACCAAGAAATTAGAAGAGAACATAAAATATCTCACCGACAAGGTGATAGATCTGGAAAACAGGGGGAGAAGAGAAAATTTAAGGATAATTGGACTCCCAGAAAAGCCAGAAATAAACACCAAACTGGACATGGTGATACAAGATATAATCAAAGAAAATTGCCCAGAGATTCTAGAACAAGGGGGCAATACAGCCACTGACAGAGCTCACAGAACACCTTCTACACTAAACCCCCAAAAGACAACTCCCAGGAATGTAATTGCCAAATTCCAAAGCTATCAAACAAAAGAAAAAATCCTACAGGAAGCCAGAAAAAGACAATTTAGATATAAAGGAATGCCAATCAGGATCACACAAGACCTTGCAAGTTCTTCGCTGAATGATCGTAAGGCATGGAACATGATCTTCAGAAAGGCAAGAGAGCTGGGTCTCCAACCAAGAATCAGCTACCCAGCAAAACTGACTATATATTTCCAAGGGAAAGTATGGGCATTCAACAAAATAGAAGACTTCCAACTTTTTGCAAAGAAAAGACCAGAGCTCTGTGGAAAGTTTGATACCGAAAATCAAAGAGCAAGGAATACCTGAAAAGGTAAATATTAAGGAAAGGGGAAAAATGTTATCTTCTTTTACTCAAACTCTCTTCTATAAGGACTACATTTATATCAATCTATGTATACTAATATGTGGGGAAAATGTAATGTATAAATAGGGGGTAAAGAAAGACCAAATAGAATAATGGTTCTCACACAAAGATTCACAGGGGAAGGGGAGGGGAAGAAAACTCCTATAAGAAGGAGAGGAAGAGAGGGGGAGGGGGTTTACTTAAACCTCAATCTCAGGGAAATCAACTCTGAGAGGGAAAAACATCCAGATCCATTGGGATCTTGAATTCTATCTTACCCAACAAGGGTAAGGAGAAGGGAAAACCAAGGGGGGGAGGGGGAGAGGGAGAACAAAAAGGGAGGGAAAGAGAGGGGGGAGGGGGAGGGAACAAAAAGGGAGGGACTAAAAAGGGAAACATCAAGGGAGGGGACAAGGGGGACTGATTCAAAGTAAATCACTGGACTAAAAGGTAGAGCCGAAGAAGAAAAGGTTAGAATTAGGGAAGGCAATCAAAATGCCAGGGAGTCCACAAATGACAATCATAACTTTGAACGTGAATGGTATGAACTCACCCATAAAACGTAGACGAATAGCTGAATGGATTAGAATCCAAAACCCTACCATATGTTGTCTTCAAGAAACACACATGAGGCGGGTTGACACCCACAAGGTCAGAATTAAAGGATGGAGTAAGACCTTCTGGGCCTCAACTGATAGAAAGAAGGCAGGAGTGGTAATCATGATATCTGATAAAGCCAATGCAAAAATAGACCTGATCAAAAGGGATAGGGAAGGTAATTATATTTTGTTAAAAGGGACTCTAGACAATGAGGAAATATCATTAATCAACATGTATGCACCAAATAATATAGCACCCAAATTTCTAATGGAGAAACTAGGAGAATTGAAGGAAGAAATAGACAATAAAACCATACTAGTGGGAGATTTAAACCAACCATTATCAAATTTAGATAAATCAAATCAAAAAATAAATAAGAAAGAGGTAAAAGAAGTGAATGAAATCTTAGAAAAACTAGAATTAATAGACATATGGAGAAAAATAAATAGGGATAAAAAGGAATACACCTTTTTCTCAGCACCACATGGCACATTCACAAAAATTGACCATACATTAGGTCACAGAAACATAGCACACAAATGCAAAAAAGCAGAAATAATGAATGCAGCCTTCTCAGATCACAAGGCAATAAAAATAATGATTAGTAATGGTACATGGAAAACCAAATCTAAAACCAATTGGAAATTAAACAATATGATACTCCAAAACCGTTTAGCTAAAGAAGAAATCATAGAAACAATTAATAATTTCATCAAGGAAAATGACAATGGTGAAACATCCTTTCAAACCTTTTGGGATGCAGCCAAAGCGGTAATCAGAGGCAAATTCATATCCCTGGAAGCTCATATTAACAAACAAGGGAGAGCAGAGATCAATCAATTGGAAATGCAATTGAAAAAACTCGAAAGCGATCAAATTAAAAACCCCCAGCAGAAAACCAAATTAGAAATCCTAAAAATTAAGGGAGAAATTAATAAAATCGAAAGTGATAGAACTATTGATTTAATAAATAAGACAAGAAGCTGGTACTTTGAAAAAACAAACAAAATAGACAAAGTACTGGTCAATCTAATTAAAAAAAGGAAGGAAGAAAAGCAAATTCACAGCATTAAAGATGAAAAGGGGGACAGCACCTCCAATGAGGAGGAAATTAAGGCAATCATTAGAAATTACTTTGCCCAATTATATGGCAATAAATACACCAATTTAGGAGAAATGGATGAATATATACAAAAATACAAACTGCCTAGACTAACAGAAGAGGAAATAGAATTCTTAAATAATCCCATATCAGAAATTGAAATCCATCAAGCCATCAAAGAACTTCCTAAGAAAAAATCCCCAGGGCCTGATGGATTCACCTGTGAATTCTATCAAACATTCAGAGAACAGTTAACCCCAATACTATACAAACTATTTGACATAATAAGCAAAGAGGGAGTTCTACCAAACTCCTTTTACGACACAAACATGGTACTGATTCCAAAACCAGGCAGGTCAAAAACAGAGAAAGAAAACTATAGACCAATCTCCCTAATGAATATAGATGCAAAAATTTTAAATAGGATACTAGCAAAAAGACTCCAGCAAGTGATCAGAAGGATCATTCACCATGATCAAGTAGGATTCATACCAGGGATGCAGGGCTGGTTCAACATTAGGAAAACCATCCACATAATCGACCACATCAACAAGCAAACTAGCAAGAACCACATGATTATCTCAATAGATGCAGAAAAAGCCTTTGATAAAATACAACACCCATTCCTATTAAAAACACTAGAAAGCATAGGAATAGAAGGGTCATTCCTAAAAATAATAAACAGTATATATCTAAAACCAACAGCTAATATCATCTGCAATGGGGATAAACTAGATGCATTCCCAATAAGATCAGGAGTGAAACAAGGATGCCCATTATCACCTCTACTATTTGACATTGTACTAGAAACACTAGCAGTAGCAATTAGAGAAGATAAAGAAATTGAAGGCATTAAAATAGGCAAGGAGGAGACCAAGTTATCACTCTTTGCGGATGACATGATGGTCTACTTAAAGAATCCTAGAGATTCAACCAAAAAGCTAATTGAAATAATCAACAACTTTAGCAAAGTTGCAGGATACAAAATAAACCCACATAAATCATCAGCTTTTCTATATATCTCCAACACAGCTCAGCAGCAAGAACTAGAAAGAGAAATCCCATTCAAAATCACCTTAGACAAAATAAAATACCTAGGAATCTATCTCCCAAGACAAACACAGGAACTATATGAACACAACTACAAAACACTCACCACACAACTAAAACTAGACTTGAACAATTGGAAAAACATTAACTGCTCATGGATAGGACGAGCCAATATAATAAAAATGACCATCCTACCCAAACTTATTTATCTATTTAGTGCCATACCCATTGAACTACCAAAATACTTCTTCACTGATTTAGAAAAAACCATAACAAAGTTCATTTGGAAGAACAAAAGATCAAGGATATCCAGGGAAATAATGAAAAAAAAACACATATGATGGGGGCCTTGCAGTCCCAGACCTCAAACTATATTACAAAGCAGCAGTCATCAAAACAATTTGGTACTGGCTAAGAAACAGAAAGGAAGATCAGTGGAATAGACTGGGGGAAAACGACCTCAGCAAGACAGTATACGATAAACCCAAAGATCCCAGCTTTTGGGACAAAAATCCACTATTCGATAAAAACTGCTGGGAAAATTGGAAGACAGTGTGGGAGAGACTAGGAATAGATCAACACCTCACACCCTACACCAAGATAAATTCAAAATGGGTGAGTGACTTAAACATAAAGAAGGAAACCATAAGTAAATTGGGTAAACACAGAATAGTATACATGTCAGACCTTTGGGAGGGGAAAGGCTTTAAAACCAAGCAAGATATAGAAAGAATCACAAAATGTAAAATAAATAATTTTGACTACATCAAACTAAAAAGCTTTTGTACAAACAAAACCAATATAACTAAAATCAGAAGGGAAACAACAAATTGGGAAAAAATCTTCATAGAAACCTCTGACAAAGGTTTAATTACTCATATTTATAATGAGCTAAATCAATTGTACAAAAAATCAAGCCATTCTCCAATTGATAAATGGGCAAGGGAAATGGATAGGCAGTTCTCAGATAAAGAAATCAAAACTATTAACAAGCACATGAAGAAGTGTTCTACATCTCTTATAATCAGAGAGATGCAAATCAAAACAACTCTGAGGTATCACCTCACACCTAGCAGATTGGCTAACATAACAGCAAAGGAAAGTAATGAATGCTGGAGGGGATGTGGCAAAGTAGGGACATTAATTCATTGCTGGTGGAGTTGCGAACTGATCCAACCATTCTGGAGGGCAATTTGGAACTATGCCCAAAGGGCGACAAAAGAATATCTACCCTTTGACCCAGCCATAGCACTGCTGGGTCTGTACCCCAAAGAGATAATGGACACAAAGACTTGTACAAAAATATTCATAGCTGTACTCTTTGTGGTGGCCCAAAACTGGAAAACGAGGGGATGCCCATCAATTGGGGAATGGCTGAACAAACTGTGGTATATGTTGGTGATGGAATACTATTGTGCTCAAAGGAATAATAAAGTGGAGAAGTTCCATGGAGACTGGAACAACCTCCAGGAAGTGATGCAGAGCGAGAGGAGCAGAACCAGGAGAACATTGTACACAGAGACTAATACACTGTGGTATAATCGAACGTAATGGACTTCTCCATTAGGGGCGGTGTAATGTCCCTGAACAACTTTCAGGGATCCAGGAGAAAAAAAAACACCATTCATAAGCAAAGGATAAACTATGGGAGTGGAAACACCGAGAAAAAGCAACTGCCTGAATACAGAGGTTGAGGGGACATGACAGAGGATAGACTTTAAATGAACACTCTAATGCAAATACTATCAACAAAGCAATGGGTTCAAATCAAGAAAACATCTAATGCCCAGTGGACTTACGCGTCGGCTATGGGGGGTGGGGGGGAGGAAAAGAAAATGATTTATGTCTTTAACGAATAATGCTTGGAAATGATCAAATAAAATATATTAAAAAAAAAAAGAATATTCATATCAGAGCTTTTTGTGGTGGCCAAAAATTAGAAAATGTGGGCATGCCCTTCAATTCGGGAATGGCTGAAGAAATTGTGGTATATGTTGGTGATGGAATACTATTGTGCTAAAAGGAATAATAAAGTGGAGGAATTCCATAGAGATTGGGACAACCTCCAGGAAGAGATGCAGAGCGAAAGGAGCAGAACCAGGAAAACGTACACAGAGACTGATACACTGTGGTACAATTGAATGTAATGGACTTCTCTATTAGTGTCAATGCAGTGCTCCTGATCAATCTGCAGGGATCTAGGAGAAGAAAACACTATCCACAAGCAGAGGACAAACTGTGGGAGTAAAAACACGTAGGAAAAGCAACTTCTAGACTACAGGGTTTGAATGAACGTGAACGAGGAGAGACTCTAAATGAACACCCTAATGCAAATACCAACAACATGGAAATGGGTTTTAATCAAGTACACATGTGATACCCAGTGGAATCATGCATAGGCTATGGGAGGGGTTGTGGGAGGGGGGGAGGTAAAGAAAATGACCTTGGTTTCCAAAGAAAAATGTTTGAAAATGACCAAATAAAATAAAGTAAAAAAAAGAGAAAAGGAAGGTAATTGCAGCTTGATGAAAGGCAGTATAGACAAAGAAATAATATAAGGATTTAACATATATGCACCAAATAATATAGTCACCAGATTTTTAAAGGAGAAACTAAAGGAGTTTAAGAAGGAAATATAGAGTAAAAATATACTATTGTGGGAATCCCCAATTAGAATTAGATAAAATTAATTAAATAATTTAAAAAAGTAAATTAAGATTTAGAAGTTTGATTTAAAAATATCTGGAAATATTGAATAAGGATAAAAGGAATATTCCTTCTTTTCACCAGCACATTATACAAAAACTGATCATTCTTTTCTGCCTTGCAAACAGTTCCCAATATTGGTTCTAAAATGGAAAGGCTTATTTTCTTCCCATTTTATTGTATCAAGAAAAATTTAGCAAATGGAAAAGGAGGTTCAAAAGGCCACAGAAGAAAATAATTTATTAGAAATTAGAATTGTATAAAAATAATCTGAATTCATGAGAGATAAAAAAATTAAAAAAAGAAAAAAACCAAGAAAATGTTAAATACCCCATTGGAAAGAGGAACTGACCTGGATCATAGATTCAAGATGGAAAGTTGAAGAATTATTAAAATGGCTAATGTTCATTATTTTTTTTTACTTTAAACATTATTTTATTTGGTCATTTCCAAACATTATTCATTGGAGACAAAGATCATTTTCTTTTCCTCCCCCCTCCTTCCCACCACCTCTCCCATAGCCAACACAAGATTCCACTGGGTATCACATGTGTTTTTGGTTTGAACCCATTTCCATGTTGTTGGTATATGCATTAGAGAGTTCATTTAGATTCTCTCCTCAGTCGTATCCCCTTCTCCCCTATAGTCAAGCAGTTGCTTTTTTTTTTCGGTGTTTTTACTCCCATAGTTTATCCTCTGCTTGTGGATAATGTTTTTTAGATCCCTGCAGATTGTTCAGGGACATTGCATTGACACTAATGGAGAAGTCCATTACCTTTAATTGTACCACAGTGTATCAGTCTCTGTGTATAATGATTTCCTGGTTCTGTTCCTTTTGCTCTGCATCACTTCCTGGAGGTTGTTCCAGTCTCCGGGGAATTCCTCTACTTTATTATTCCTTTTAGCACAATAGTATTCCATCACCATCATATGAGAAAATTTGTTCAGCCATTCCCCAGTTGAAGGGCATCCCCTCATTCTCCAATTTTTGGCCACCACAAAGAGTGCAGCTATGAATATTTTTGAACAAGTCTTTTACTTATTGTCTCTTTGGGTTACAAACCCAGCAGTGCTATAGCTGTATCAAAGGGCAGACAGCCTTTTATCACCCTTTTGGCATAGTTCCAAATTGCCCTCCAGAATGGCTGGATCAATTCATAACTCCACCAGAAATGAATTAATGTCCCTACTTTGACACATCCCCTCCAACATTCATTACTTTCCTTTGCTGTCATGTTAGCCATTCTGCTAGATGTGAGGTGATAACCTCAGGGTTGTTTTCACTTGAATCTTTCTAATTATAAGAGATGTAGAGCACTTTTTCATGTGCTTATTAATAGTTTTGATTTCGTTATCTGAAAACTGCCTGTTCCCATTCATCAATTGGAGAATGGCTTTATTTTTTGTACAATTGATGTAGCTCTTTGTAAATTTGAGTAATTAAACCTTTGTCAGAGGTATTTATGAAGACTGTTTCCCAATTTGTTGCTTCCCTTCTGATTTTAGTTACACTGGTTTTGTTTGTACAAAAACTTTTTAATTTGATGTATTCCAGATTATTCATTTTGCATTTTGTAACTCTTTCTAAGTCTTGCTTGGTTTTAAAGCCTTTCCCTCCCAAAAGGCCTGACATGTATACTATTCTGTTTGCCTAATTGTCTTATAGTTTCCTTATTTATGTCCAAGTCATTCACCCATTTTGAATTTATCATGGTGTATGGTGTGAGGTGTTGATCTAAACCTAATCTTTCCTAAATTATCCTCCAATTTTCCTAGCAGGTTTTGTGAAATAGTGGGTTTTTGTCCCAAAAGCTGGGATCTTTCGGTTTGTCATATACTGTCTTGCTGAAGTCAATTACCCTAAGTCTATTCCACTGTTCCTCCTTTCTGTCTCTTAGCCAGTACCAAATTGTTTTGATGACCGCTGCTTTATAATATAATCTGAGATCTGGGACTGCAAGGCCCCCTTTCTTTGTATTTTTTTCATTATTTTCCTGGTTTTCCTTGATCCTTTGTTCTTCCAAATGAACTTTGTTATGGTTTTTTCTAGACCAGTAAAAATTTTTTTTTGGGAAGTTCCATGGGCATGGCCCTAAATAGATAGATAAGTTTGGGTAGGATAGTTATTTTTATTATATTGGCTCATCCTACCCATGAGAAGTTAATGTTTTTTCCAATTTTTCAAGTATTTTTAGTTGTGTGGAGAGTGTTTTTTAGTTGTGTTCATAAAGTTCTTGTGTTTGTCTCGGGAGATAGATTCCTAAGTATTTTATTTTGTCTAAGGTAATTTTGAATGAGATTTCTCTTTCTAGTTTTTGCTGCTGAGCTGTGTTGGAAATATATAGAAATGCTAATGACTTATGTGGGTTTATTTTGTATGCTGCAACTTTGCTAAACTTGTTGATTATTTTGATAAGCTTTTTGCTTGAATCTCTAAGATTCTTTAAGTAGACCATCATGTCATCTGCGAAGAGTGATAATTTGGTCTCCTCCTTGCCTATTTTAATGCCTTCAATTTCTTTTTCTTCTCTAATTGCTACTGCTAGTGTTTCTAATACAATGTTAAATAATAGAGGTAATAATGGGCATCCTTGTTTCACTCCTGATCTTAATGGTAATTGATTTAGTTTATCCCCATTGCAGATGATATTAGTTTATGGTTTTAGATATATACTGTTTATTATTCTTAGGAATGACCCTTCTATTCCTATGCTTTCTAGTGTTTTTAATAGGAATGGGTGTTGTATTTTATCAAAGGCTTTTTCTGCATCTATTGAGATAATCATGTGGTTCTTGTTGGTTTGCTTGTTGATGTGGTCAATTATGTGGATAGTTTTCCTAATACTGAACCTGCCCTGCATCCCTGGTATAAATCCTACTTCATCATAGTGGATTACCCTTCTGATCACTTGTTGGAGTCTTTATGCTAGTATCCTATTTAAGATTTTTGCATCTATATTCATTAGGGAGATTGGTCTATAATTTTCTTTCTCTGTTTTTGGCCTGCCTGGCTTTGGATTTAGTACCATATTTGTGTCATAAGAGGAGTTTGGTAGAACTCCCTCTTTGCTTATTATGTCAAATAGTTTGTATAGTATTGGGGTTAGTTTTTCTTTGAATGTTTGATAGAATTCACTGGTGAATCCATCAGGCCCTGGGGATTTTTTCTTAGGAAGTTCTTTGATGGCCTTTTGGATTTCTGTTTCTGATATGGGATTATTTAAGAAATCTATTTCTTCTTCTCTTAGTCTAGGCAATTTATATTTTTGTAGATATTCATCCATATCACCTAGGTTGGTATATTTATTACCATATAGTTGGGCAAAGTAGTTTTTAATGATTGCCTTAATTTCCTCTTCGTTGGAGGTGAAGTACCTCTTTTCATACTTGATGCTGTTAATTTTCCTTTCTTCTTTCCTTTTTTTAATTAGATTGACTAGTACTTTGTCCATTTTGTCTGTTTTCTCAAAGTACCAGCTTGTAGTCTTGTTTATTAGCTCAATAGTTCTATCACTTTCAATTTTATTAATTTCTCTGTTAATTTTTAGGATCTCTAGTGAAATCAAATCTGAGAGGGAAGAACATCTATATCCAGTGGGATCCTGAATTCTATCTTATCCAACAGGGTAAGAAAGAAAGGAAAATCAAGGAGGGGGAGGGGGAGGGAGTATAAAAAGGAGGGGCTAGAAAGGGAAGCATATCAAGGGAGAGGACTATGGGGGATTGACCTAAAGTAAATTTGATTAATTTCTCTCTTAATTTTTAGGATCTCTAGTTTTCTTCTGGGGGGTTTTAATTTGTTTGTTCTGAAGTTTTTTGATTTGAGTTTCCAATTCATTGATCTCTGCCCTCCCTCATTTGTTAATATATGCACTCATGGTTATGAATTTTCCTCTAAGAACTGCTTTGGCTGCATCCTCATAAGGTTTGAAAGGATGTCTTACCATTGTCATTTTCCCAATGAAATTATTAATTGTTTCTATGATTTCTTCTCTAACTAACCAATTTTGGAGTATCATATTATTTAATTTCCAATTAATTTTTGATTTGGCTCTCCATGTGCCCTTTCTGATCAATATTTTAATGCTTTATGATCTGAAAAGGTTACAGTTATTATTTCTGCTTTTCTGCATTTGAGTGCCATGTTTCTGTGACCTATTGTATGATCTATTTTTTGTGAATATGCCATGTGGCACTGAGAAAAAGGGGTATTCCTTTTTGTCCCTATTTATTTGTCTCCATATGTCTATTATCTCTAATTTTTCTAAGAGTTCATTCACCTCTTTTACCTCTTTCTTATTTATTTTTTGGTTTGATTTATCTATATATGAGGGTGGTTGGTTCAAGTCTCCCACTAATATGGTTTTACTGTCTATTTCCTCCTTCATTTCTCCTAGTCTCTCCATTAAAATTTTGGATGCTATACCATTTGCTGCATACATGTTGATTAGTGATATTTCCTCATTGTCTTTAGTCCCTTTTAACAGAATATATTTATCTTCCCTATCCCTTTTGATCAGGTCTATTTTTGCTTTGGCTTTGCCAGATATCATGATTGCCACTCCTGCCTTCTTTCTTTCAGTTGAGGCCCAATAGGTCTTACTCCATACTTTAATTCTAATCTTGTGAGTATCAACCCGCCTCATATGTGTTTCTTGAAGACAACAAATGGTAGGGTTTGGGGTTCTAGTTAAATCTGCTATTTGTCTACGTTTTATGGGTGAGTTCATCCCATTCACATTCAAAGTTATGATTGTCACTTGTGGATTCCCTTGCATTTTTATATCTTTCCCTAATTCTGACCTTTCTTCTTTTGCTATATTCTTTTGAACCAGTGATTTCACTGAGGGTAAGGTTTAAATAATTCTACTTCACTCTCTCTTCCTCTCCTTCTCATATGAGAGTTCTACCCCTCCCCTTCCCATGTGTATCTTTGTATGGGAAAGATTATTCTATTTAGTTCCCCGTATTTCTTGAAGTAAATGTTAGTATTATCGACGATTCCACCCTCCCTTAATGTTCACTATTAAAAAGAATAACAACACAAAAATGGCTAGACATCCCACTACCAAAAATTATCAATTGAAACTATTTTTTTTGTTTTTCAATAAGAAGACAGAAAAAACCCACTGATTATTTGCAGAAAGAAATCCCCAAAAGACAAGTCCCAGATAAATGTATAGTAGCAAATGATATTACCCATCTAGTGTTTGATGAAACCAAACATTTTTGATTAAGAACTCAGTATTTGGGGAAAAAAATGTTGCTAAACCTGGAAAACGGTGTGACAAAAACTCTATACCAAGTTAAGGTAAAAATGGGTATATAATTTAGATATTAAGGGTTATATCATAAGTATATTATGGGAGGATAGGTTCATTTTTTTGTTTGATTTTTGGAGACAGGGAGAATTTGTGACAAGATACAGAGAACATTAAAGATGTAAAAAGTGATTTTGACTTCATTAAATTTTAATATAGTTTTACTTAGAAACAAGGGAGGAAAACAAACTGTGAAAAAGGATTTTTAAGAAATTTCTCAGTTGTTTCTCAAATATATAGAAAATCAAGTCAAATTAAAAATATATATAAGCCATTCTCAATTAAAAAATAGTCAAAGGATATTAAAAATCAGTTTTTAGGTGAAAAAAATGAAAGGTATCATAAAGTCTCTAAATCTCTCTTGATTAGAGAAATGCTAATCGCAGCAACTCTGGTAAAGTACCTCAAACCTGTCAGATTGATCATTATGACAGTCAAGTGGTAAATATTGGAGATGATATGACAAAATAGTGACACTAATGCATTATTGGTGGAGTTTTGAACTGATTCAACCATTCTTGAGTGCACTTTGGAATTATGCCCAAAGGGGTATGAAATTGTGAATGCTCTTTGATTCAGGAACATCACTAGAATGTTTGTATCCCAAAGATATTTTTTAATAAGTGGTGGGAAGGACCTACTAGAACAAAATATTTATAATAGATTATTTGTAGTGACAAAGATTTGGAAATTTTGGAGATCTTCATTAATTGGGGAATGGCTTAAAATTGTGTCATATCATGGTTATGAAATATTATTTTCTTTTGAGAAATGGTGAGCAAAATGATTTCAGAAAAAGCTAGAAAGTCCTAAATGAACTGCTGCAGGATGAAATGAGGAGAACCAGGAGAACATTGTACTCAGTAACAACAATTTTGTATGATAATCATGTGTGAAAGACTTATCTACTCTTAGTAATATTTTGATCCCAGAAAATTCTCAGACTTATGACAAAGAATGCTGTCCATCTCCAGAGAAATAATCGTTGGAGGCAGAATGCAGATAAAAGCATGTTATTTTTTATTTAATTTATTTTTTTTATTTTGGAGTTTTTATTTTATATATGTATTCTCTTACAACAATGAACTATATGAAAATGTTTTACATAATACATGTAGAACACATTAAATTGCTTACCTTTTGGTAATCAGGATAATTTTTTGATCTTTTAACTTCAGAAAACATAAGTGGAAAACTAGTAATATGTATAATTGGAAAACAAATATCTGAGAAATTAAAATTAATCATGCTGATGCAATAATAATATATCCAAGTCCTAACATACAAATGTTTTATAATCCTCAAATTCGAACTTGCCGTCATTGCGTTTCAGTTTTTCTAGGAATATTTATTTTAGTATCAAAAGTTTAATATTTTATGAAGTTTCTAGAAGAAAAAAATGGGAAGCAAATAACAGAATATATTCTACCTCAATCAGAAAAGACATTATACAGAGAAATAAAAAAAGAAATAAATTGAAGTTAATGGAAAATTATCAATAACCTGCAGGATACATCTTATCACACATAGACCTAGTTTGAAGAATATGGTATGATTTGTTAAGGAACAGAAATCCCACTCAAGGATCTGGATAACATTAGAGATTTATTACTTTAGTTTAAGATATTGCTATTAGTAGATATGGCTAAACACAGGCAAATGAGTGATCAATACTAAAGCTAACACCCAGATGTTAGCTTTAACCAGGATTCACTCATGATTGTCAGATGGCAGATCTGCCATGGTCTAACTGTACATTTAATTAGTTAAAAATGAAATGTGCCAAAGTGAAACTGACTCAGGTTCAGATTTTTTATCTCTCTTTAGTTTTCTTCCACATTGACTCAACATGTGAACTGACTTTCTCATTGTCTCATGCACAGACAAATTAAATTGTTGAAAGAAAATGCTGGGAGGAATAACACAGGATGATTTTTTTTGATTATTGATATCATTTTCCGAGCAGTATTCAGTCAAAGTCTCCTGTTCATGTACATTTAAATCATTTAAATTATTCTCTCTCTATCTATCTATATCTTTCTCTCTCTCTCTCTCTCTCTCTCTCTCTCTCTCTCTCTCTCTCTCTCTCTCACACACACACACACACACACACACACACATACACACACACATAAACACATACATCAGTATCATGGTTGGGCACTCATTTTACTGTCATTAAACATGTTGTGTACATCACTTTCTTAGGTGTTTGGAGCAGAGGATTTTTAAAAGTATAACATATATTTTGGCTTCTAAAAATTTTTTATGAGTTCATGTGTTAATAATATATTATAGAAATTTTCAATAGCTTTACAGTTTGATCACAATATAACTTCCTTCTCCTTCTTTCCTACACTATTTGCTATTTCTTCCCTGAAGTATCTTCTTTACCTGATAGTAAGAAAATGACACATAGCACATGTGTAGTTTCATGGAATGTTAAAGATAATAGAGGGAACCAAAGGAAACTTATGGGAAAAGATGGTGAGACAACATCTGAATGAAGACCCTTCATTGACTCTTCTATGAAATTTTCATCAGGGTCTTTATCTCCCTGGTGGTTAAGACTTGGAAGACTATAGGAAGACATTGAATGACAACTTTTAAAGGAGCAGGGATATTATAGAAAGCATATATTGAAAGACAAAGTAGAATCTCTGCCATATTATTTACATTCGAAATCAAAATGCTTAACGAATATTTGCTCTTATAGAACAAAAGACTGACTACTAGATGGATGTGGGTGGAAATGATAATTCAGGCATCCCAGAACCAAACCTGATGGTCTAGAATGATAACTTATACTTTCATAAATTTAGATGTACTTCAATGTGTCCTAGCTAATATGTGAGTAAGAAACTTTTCTAGGGCCCCACAAAATTAGGAAAAAATTATAAAAGCTCAATGGAATGGATTTAAGACCTGAATGGTACATGAATTATCATTCTGATATTTTCATATCCCTTAACAGTCAATTTAGGAAAATCCCTGAGAAAAGTAATGACTAAAACAAGCAAACCCTTAGTTTCACAAATTCACCAATGTCATGGTGACACAACTCAAAATTTTAGTGACACATAGTGGCCTTATCATATAGAACAATTCACAAGCATAGCTATTTTTGTTCAAGCATGCCCAAGGGGAGATTTGGGGGAATAAGAACCCAGAACCTGAACTCTGATTAGATGAAATACTGGTCCTAACTTTTTGATTGTGAAGTACAGCATGTTTCACTTATATAACAACTGTACAATTGTAAATGCCAGAAATTCACAAATCTGATGCCCCAGTGTGCTTCATGAGTTATCTATCCCTAAGTGAGTCTAAGGACATTGTATCCTTAAGATTAAAATATCTTACTTTTTAGTTAGAGAATCATGTGCATTTAGAAACACAAAAATTACCAGAAGGATATCTGTGTAACTCTTTACATTACAAGACTTTGTTGGTATTGTTCCATTTGCATTTTTGACAGGTAATGAGTCTATAGTAAATAAGTAAATTGTATCTCAAAAAAGCTTTAAAATATTATTAATTATGGTAATAAATAAATAACATTATATGGTCCAAACAGCTCCTGCTAAAATAGATATCATAATCTCTTCTTCAATTCATCGCCTCTAAGGACTTGTTTCCTAAAGGCTTTGCTTGGGGGTGGGGGAGCGGAATAGGAGAAAAAAGAAAAAAACTCATGTTCCATCCAACTTGTTTCCCCTGGAGTTGTAGTATGAGTCAGCTGTATGGAATTATTTTGAATTTCTCACTGGCTAAAACCCATTGCCATCTCCATTTGTCATAATCTGATTATACTCATCAGATTAATGAAGGACCAGAATTCTTGACCTTTAAAATATTAACCATAAAAAAGTATTCATTTTAAATATAATTTTAGTGGATAAGGAAGCACATTTTTTCTATCTTTAATTTCATATTGGTTCATTACAGTTCCCTGATACTGACAGTATTTAATAGTTTCTTGCTATGAAAAACTATCTATTCTGCCTGACCAGCATCTACATGCATTTTAATTGCCTCCCTTTGTACCTACATATTCATATACATACGTGTTCAAACTTGTGATATTATTTTTTTTAAATATTATTTTATTTGGTCGTTTTCATACATTATTCACTGGAAACAAAGATTGTTTTCTTTTCCTCCCCTCCCCTCCCCCCCCCCCCCCGCCTTTCCCTCTCCCATAGCCGACGCATGATTCCACTGGTTGTCACATGTGTTCTTGACTCGAACCCATTTCCCTGTTGTTGGAGTTTGCATTATAGTGTTCATTTAGAGTCTCTCCTCAGTCTTATCTCCTCCAACCCTGTAGTCAAGCAGTTGCTTTTCAGCGGTGTTTTTACTCCCACAGTTTATCCTCTGCTTGTGGGTAGTATTTTTTTTTAGATCCCTGCAGATTGTTCAGGGATTGCATTGATACTAATGGAGAAGTCCATCACCTTCGATTGTACCACAATGTATCAGTCTCTGTGTACAGTGTTTTCCTGGTTCTGCTCCTCTCGCTCTGCATTACTTCCTGGAGGTTGTTCCAGTCTCCATGGAACTTCTCCACTTTATTATTCCTTTTAGCACAATAGTATTCCATCACCAACATATACCACAATTTGTTCAGCCATTCCCCAATTGAAGGGCATCCCCTCATTTTCCAATTTTTGGCCACCACAAAGAGCGCAGCTATGAATATTTTTGTACAAGTCTTTTTGTCCATTATCTCTTTGGGGTACAAGCCCAGCAGTGCTATGGCTGGATCAAAGGGCAGACAGTCTTTTATCGCCCTTTGGACATAGTTCCAAATTGCCCTCCAGAATGGTTGGATCAATTCACAACTCCACCAGCAATGAATCAATGTCCCCACTTTGCCACATCCCCTCCAGCATTCATTACTTTGCATAGCTGTCATGTTAGCCAATCTGCTAGGTGTGAGATGATACCTTAGAGTTGTTTTGATTTGCATCTCTCTGATTATAAGAGATGTAGAGCACTTTTTCATGTGCTTATTAATAGTTTTGATTTCTTTGGCTGAGAATTGCCTGTTCATGTCCCTTGCCCATTTGTCAATTGGAGAATGGTTTGATTTTTTGTACAATTGATTTAGTTCTTTATAAATTTTAGTAATTAAACCCTTGTCAGAGGTTTTTATGAAGATTGTTTCCCAATTTGTTGCTACCCTTCTGATTTTGGTTACATTGGTTTTGTTTGTACAAAAACTTTTTAATTTGATGTAATCCAGATTATTTATTTTGCATTTTGTAACTCTTTCTAATTCTTGCTTGGTTTTGAAGTATTTCCCTTCCCAAAGGTCTGACATGTATACTATTCTGTGTTCGCCTAATTTTCTTATAGTTTCCTTCTTTATGTTCAAGTCATTCATCCATTTTGAATTTATCTTGGTGTAGGGTGTGAGGTGTTGATCTAAGCCTAATCTTTCCCACACTGTCCTCCAATTTTCCCAACAGTTTTTATGAAATAGTGGATTTTTGTCCCAAAAGCTGGGATCTTTGGGTTTGTCATATACTGTCTTGCTGAGGTTGCTTGCCCCCAGTCTATTCCACTGATCCTCCTTTCTGTCTCTTAGCCAGTACCAAATTGTTTTGATGACCGCTGCTTTATAATATAGTCTGAGATCTGGGACTGCAAGACCCCCTTCCTTTGTGTTTTTTTTTTTCATTAATTCCCTGGATATCCTTGATCTTTTGTTCTTCCAAATGAACTTTGTTATGTTTTTTTCTAAATCAGTAAAAAAAATTTTTGGAAGTTCCATGGGTATGGCACTAAATAGATAGATGAGTTTGGGTAGGATGGTCATTTTTATTATATTGGCTCGTCCTACCCATGAGCAGTTAATGTTCTTCCAATTGTTCAAGTCTAGTTTTAGTTGTGTGGAAAGTGTTTTGTAGTTGTGTTCATATAGATCCTGTGTTTGTCTCGGGAGATAGATTCCTAAGTATTTTATTTTGTCTTGGGTAATTTTGAATGGGATTTCTCTTTCTAGTTCTTGCTGCTGAGCTGTGTTGGAATTATATAGAAATGCTGATGACTTATGTGGGTTTATTTTGTATCCTGCAACTTTGCTAAAGTTGTTGATTATTTCAATTAGCTTTTTGGTTGAGTCTCTAGGATTCTTTAAGTAGACCATCATGTCATCTGCAAAGAGTGATAATTTGGTCTCCTCCTTGCCTATTTTGATGCCTTCAATTTCTTTTTCTTCTCTAATTGCAACTGCTAGTGTTTCTAATACAATGTCAAATAATAGAGGTGATAATGGGCATCCTTGTTTCACTCCTGATCTTAATGGGAATGGGTTTAGTTTATCCCCATTGCAGATGATATTAGCTGATGGTTTTAGATATATACTGTTTATTATTTTTAGGAATGACCCTTCTATTCCTATGCTTTCTAGTGTTTTTAGTAGGAATGGGTGTTGTATTTTATCAAAGGCTTTTTCTGCATCTATTGAGATAATCATGTGATTCTTGTTGGTTTGCTTGTTGATGTGGTCAATTATGTGGATAGTTTTCCTAATGTTGAACCAGCCCTGCATCCCTGGTATGAATCCTACTTGATCATGGTGGATGACCCTTCTAATCACTTGCTGGAGTCTTTTTGCTAGTATCCTATTTAAGATTTTTGCATCTATATTCATTAGGGAGATTGGCCTATAGTTTTCTTTCTCTGTTTTTGGCCTGCCTGGCTTTGGAATTAGTACCATGCTTGTGTCATAAAAGGAGTTTGGTAGGACTCCCTCTTTGCTTATTATGTCAAATAGTTTGTGTAATATTGGGGTTAACTGTTCTCTGAATGTTTGATAGAATTCACTGGTGAATCCATCAGGCCCTGGGGATTTTTTCTTAGGCAGTTCTTTGATGGCTTGATGGATTTCAATTTCTGATATGGGATTATTTAAGAAAACTATTTCTTCTTCTGTTAGTCTAGGCAATTTATATTTTTGTAAATATTCATCCATATCACCTAGGTTGGTATATTTATTGCCATATAGTTGGGCAAAGTAGTTTTTAATGATTGCCTTAATTTCCTCTTCATTTGAGGTGAGATCCCCCTTTTCATCCTTGATGCTATTAATTTGCCTTTCTTCTTTCCTTTTTTTAATTAAATTAACCAGTACTTTGTCTATTTTGTCTGTTTTTTCAAAGTACCAGCTTCTAGTCTTGTTTATTAGCTCAATAGTTCTGTCACTTTCTATTTTATTAATTTCTCCCTTAATTTTTAGGATCTCTAGTATGGTTTTCTTCTGGGGGTTTTTAATTTGTTCATTCTCAAGTTTTTTTATTTGCATTTCCAATTCCTTGGTCTCTGTCCTCCCTAATTTGTTAATATATGCACTCAGAGATATGAATTTTCCTCTAAGTACTGCCTTGGCTGCATCCCATAAGGTTTGAAAGGATGTTTTGCCGTTGTCATTTTCTTCAACGAAATTGTTAATTGTTTCTATGATTTCTTCTCTAACTATCCGATTTTGGAGTATCATGTTATTTAATTTCCAATTAATTTTTGATTTGGGTCTCCCTGTACCCTTGCCGATCAATATTTTAATTGCCTTGTGATCTGAAAAGGCTGCAGTTAATATTTCTGCTTTTCTGCATTTAAGTGCCATGTTTCTATGACCTAGTGTATGATCTATTTTTGTGAATGTGCCATGTGGTGCTGAAAAGAAGGTGTATTCTTTTTTGTCCCTATTTATTTTTCTCCATATGTCTATTAATTCTAAATTTTCTAAGATTTCATTCACCTCTTTTACCTCATTCTTATTTATTTTTTGATTTGATTTATCTAAATTTGATAGTGGTTGGTTCAAGTCTCCCACTAATATGGTTTTATTGTCTAATTCCTCCTTCAATTCTCCTAGTTTCTCTATTAAAAATTTGGATGCTATACCATTTGGTGCATACATGTTGATTAGTGATATTTCCTCATTGTCTATATTTCCTTTTAGCAGAATATATTTACCTTCCCTGTCCCTTTTGATCAGGTCTATTTGTACTTTGGCTTTGTCAGATATCATGATTGCAACTCCTGCCTTCTTTCTATCGGTTGAGGCCCAAAAGGTCTTACTCCAACCTTTAATTCTAACCTTGTGAGTGTCAACCCGTCTCATATGTGTTTCTTGAAGACAACATATGGTAGGGTTTTGTGTTCTAATCCAATCTGCTATTTGTCTGCGTTTTATGGGTGAGTTCATCCCATTCACGTTCAAAGTTATGATTGTTATTTGTGGATTCGCTGGCATTTTGATGTCTTCCCCTAGTTCTGACCTTCCTTCTTTAGCTTTCTCCTTTTGAACCAGTGATTTACTTTAGGTCAGTCCCCCTAGTCCCCTCCCTTGAGATGCTTCCCTTTCTAGCCCCTCCCTTTTTATGCTCCCTTCCCCTCCCCCCTCTCCTTCCCTCCCTTTTTGTACTCCCTCCCCCCCCCTCCTTGATTTTCCTTTCTTTCTTGCCCTAATGGATAAGATAGAATTTAGGATCCCACTGGATCTAGATGTTCTTCCCTCTCAGATTTGATTTCACTGAGAGTAAGGTTTAAGTAATTCCACTTCACGCTCTCTTCCTCTCCTTCTCATATGAGAGTTCTTCCCCTCCCCTTCCCATGTGTATCTTTATATGGGAAAGTTTATTCTATTGATTCCCCCCCTATTTCTTGAAGTTAATCTTAGTATTATCACAGTTCCCCCCTCCCTTTTCCTTTTTTTGCCCCAACTTTCCCCAAATCTTCTTAATTCCCCAATCTTTCCCTATGCATGTTTCTTCTAACTACTCATATGATGATAAAATTTATAAGAGTTCCACAAAACATTTTCCCTACATATTAATATATATAATTAGATGTAAATGTAGTCCTTATAGAAGGGAGTTTGACTTAAAGAGAAAGATAAGATTTATCTCCTTTTCCCTTTCTTTCATATTTACCTTTTCATGTTTCTCTTGCTTTCTGTGCTTGGATATCGAACTTTCCACAGAGCTCTGGTCTTTTCTTATCAAATGCTTGGAAATCTTCTATTTTGTTGAATGCCCATACTTTCCCCTGGAAGTATATAGTCAGTTTTGCTGGGTAGTTGATTCTTGTTTGGAGACCCAGCTCTCTTGCCTTTCTAAATATCGTGTTCCATGCTTTGCGGTCTCTTAGTGTATTAGCCGCTAAGTCGTGTGTGATCCTTATGGGAGCCCCCTTATATCTGAAGCTCTTCTTCTTGGCTTCTTGTAGGATTTTCTCCTTTACTTGGAAGCTCTTGAATTTGGCAATTACATTCCTAGGTGTTGTCTTTTGGGGATTTAGTATAGAAGGTGTTCTATGAATCCTTTCTATTTCTATTTTGCCCCCTTGCTCCAGAACGTGGGGGCAATTTTCTTTTATAATCTCCTCTAGAATAAAATCCAATTTGTTGTTTACCTCTGGTTTTTCTGGGAGACCGATGATACGGAGATTTTCTCGTCTTCCTCTGTTCTCCAGGTCCGTGACCTTCTCAGTGAGATATTTTCTGTTTTCTTCCAATTCATTAATTATTTGGGTTTGCTTTATTGATTCTTGCTGTTTTATCATCTCACTTTCTTCGAGGTGCTTAATTCTGGTCATTAGCGACTGGATTTGCTTTTCAGCCTTGTCTGCCCTTCTATTGGATGCTTCGAGTTCTTTTTCCAATTGAGCAGTCTTATCTGTCAGACAGCTGATCTCTTTCTCCCATTTTTCTTTCCAGAAGGTTTCCATCTTTTGGATAAGTTCCAGTTTGAGATCTTCCAGAGCTTGTTGATAGTTTCCATTTTGGGAGGCGTGTTCTGAATTTTTTTGGATTTCCTCCTCATTCTCCTCTTTTCCTTGGGTACTTCCACCATAAAAGTTTTCAATAGTCACTTTTTTCCCTTTCTTCCTGGAGGCTTGATTTTGGGCCATGTGAGCCATCCCTTTGGTGGTTTTATTACCCTTTCCTTTTCGGTCTGGGGTCTGGGTTATAAGAGCGGTTTTTCTGTGAATTTAGGTTGCTTCAGACTAGTTCTTCCCAGCCTCCGGGCCCAGGTATTCAGCTCCGCCCAGATGATCAGCGTGCGTTGTTCAGCGCAGCCCGCACCGAGTCCAGGTCCGCTGGATTCTCCAGTAAAAGCGCCCTGAGACGTTTTTTTCCTGGCAGTCCCCAGATCCCAAGGACCCTGGAGTGCCCCCCCAGACAGAGACGCTCCCCACTCACTAGCTGTCCCGGTGAGCGCTCAGGTAGCTCACTCTGGTTTAGTGGGGGAGGTGGGGTGGGGGAAGGGCGGCTCAGTTCACTTTTCTGTGCAAGCTTTTCCTTCTTGTTTTAGTGTGGAAATGTTCAAGCCCCACGTACCTTTGCCTCTATGGGGTACTGGGGAGTCCTTCTGTTCCTCCAAAGGTGATTTTATGCTCCTTTGATGTAGTCTATTTCCTTCGGTGCTGGGGAGAGAAAGCGTGTCGCGTCTAGATTGCAGCCATGATTACCTGGAAGTCAACTTGTGATATTATTAAGAATTGAAATTCATAAATATTAGAGTTGTCTATAAACTATGATTTTTTAATGACAAGTCAAATTATGTGGGTTTGACAATGTGAAATGAGTTATTCTAACAAGTTTGAATTTTGCTGGAGACTAACTGAATAGTAGATGATTAAAAGTTCAAATAACTTATAATCAACAGTAGCAGTACATAGTTACTGAATATTAACTAAGAGTTAACTAAGAGTTCCCCCTACCCCTTTGGAGAATATAAGTACTTTGAAGATAGGCATTATAATTCATTCTTTTTTATTTGCATAACCATAAATTTGCATAGTGCCTTAATAGTAAGGGATTTTTATTCATTTTTATTTAATTACTTTTATTTAATTAAAATAAATTACATTGCATTAAACCTCATAGAAGTTGGCAAAATAGACAATTTGTGATTTATTAGAACAATATAAATTTGAGATTTAACCATTAATTATTTGATTCAATTTATGGTGTTCTTATGTAGGTAATAATCTACACTTGGGGGGAGAGTAGTGTTTTTGACCATAGAGATTATTTCACTTAAAAACATTTTTTCAAAAATGGAATAGTTTTAATTCACCTATTAATAAATAGCAAAAGTTATTATTTTGATAAAATCCAATATACTAGAGCTATGATAAAGATGTACCATTTTGCCATTGAAAATTACCATTTTATATGTCACTTGCTCATTTGGGCATGTGATTTGGGTTTTGGTTTTAAAAGATTATTCAGAAATGAACAATATGGAAATAGGTTTTGAGATATAATACATATATAATGTGAATTACAGGAGCAGAAAAGGAGACAACCCAAATCATGTAGTCTTGGAAAACTTATTTGGAGATTTGTTACTGGAATAAAATTCTTTAAAAAATAAAAGAATTACCATTGTATTACTTTTAATGTACATTCAAATGTTAATTTAAAAATGTAATATGATTATTTTGAGTAAGCTATTCTTCTGTGGTATCTAGAAGAATGAGTTTTTCTTGTCCCTGCCACCATCATGGAACTACCCTTTCTTTCAATTTTTGTATATCCTAACTACTTTTTAAGTACCAACCAAAATTCAAACTTTACCCTGAAAATTTTCTAATTATTACAGTATGAATTAATTTCTCTTTCCTCTGAACATATATGATTTTTATCAGAACAATTAATTTAATACTAAATAATGTATTCTGCAATGGACTCTTTTCTACAATTGACTTAGTGATAATTTTAATGTAATTTAAAAATTTTCAGATAATAAATCGTTTCTAATTAAAGATTATTTTTCTTCCAATTAGTGAACACTTATATTATGTCCCTTAGGATTGTAATGTTGTAACTTCATATAGAATAAATCCAAATATTTTAGAATTTGTTGTATAATAAAGCAATATATGTGTATATTTAATAGACTAGTTTCAAAATTTCTCATAATTTAAATTGCCTTTCCTTCTTTTCTCTTTAGGACATTAAAATAAATATATTTTATTGGATCATTTTGGGGTACATGGAGGATACAGGGATATCAATATTGTTAACTTTTATCTTCATGTACCTGATATATCAAGAATAAAAGATAACATAATAGCCAAGCATAATCAAGCAAAACTGGATTCACATAGTGACAATGCCACAAATATATTTATATTTATATATCTTGTACCTATCACTTTTCTGTGAGTAGGATCAGAAGTAACAGCATGCATTATGATAAATTGAAGATACAGTTGATCATAGTATTACTCTGGCTTAAGGCTTTCAATGTTACTTTTCTCTAAATCATTTTCATATAAGATTTTCTCATGATTCTACTCAATTTATTCCATGCCACTTTATACCACTCAGGATTTTCAGAAACTGAGTATTTTGTCATTATTTATGGTAGAATAATATCATATATCATAATTTCTTCAGGCATTTTCCATTTTTCTAAGAAGTCGTTTAAATTACTTTCCATATATTCAAACATACACACATATATTGTAAATATATGCAAAGATATAAATGTATAGATATATAAAACCAAATATATATATATATATACATATATATATGTGTGTATGCATGTATTTAGGAATACATATAAATAATTTAACTATTAAACATCCCATACATATTTAATGTTTTCACAACTCTGTATTATATACTACTATTTTTATGCTTTGAATGACTTCTTTACTCCTCTCAATTTTCATATGTCTTTCACTTTCTCAATTATTTTAATGAAAGGTCTTTGTCCTTTAAGAAAAAAATGCTTTGAACACACTATTATTATTATTATTATACACTCCTTATGGAGAGAAGGAGAGAGATAGTGAATGATGGTCATATCAGAAAATAAGAAGAGGATAATTCAAGGGCTAGGACCTCTTTGAAAAACAGACTGCTTTTCTCTTAAGAAGCTTAATACGTCTGTAAGACATGAGCTATCTCTAAAAAGAAGAAAAATCTTAGACTTTCTCTCTGGAAACAAAGGTTGAATTGCTTCAGGGAAAAGATGCACCATGATGTGATTCATTCCTAATATTAAAAAAAAGCTAAATGCTAATCTCCTTTCAGGAATTATAGGATTGGTGATACTCTAGAAAAGGAAAGTGATTCTTTTGATCATTTTGTCATCTTTGTTTGCTGGTCTTGGTCAGGATTATCCAATCAATTCATCTGATTTTGCCCAGGAATAAATACATTCTTGATTTCTTCTATCCATATCTGATGCTTGCCTCCTTTGATCAATTGCAGTGGGAGAAGGAGTGATCCATTCTCTCCTTTCCTTTCTTCCTATGTTCTACATCCTTACTCCCTGGGATAGATTATATATCCCCTCACACCTTAATACACATGATTGATTCAAGGATATAATTGGAAGAGGATTACAATATATAGGGATAAAAGTCTTTAAATTGCTGATAGGAATAAGTAATTTGCTCCCACCTCCCCAAAAAACCACACCTAGAATATTCACTCACCTATTGTTATTCAGTCATGTTACAGTTGTGCTTAATTATGACACATTTGGGATTTTTTGGGCAAAGTTACTGGAGTGGTTTGCCATTTTCTTCTCCAGCTCATTTTATAGATGAGAAACCAAGTCAAAAATTTAAATGGTTTGTCCAGGGTCAGAAAGGTAGAAAGTTTCTGAGGTGAAATTTGAATTCTTGAAGATCAGTTTTTCTGATTCCAATCTTAGTGCTTTATACACTGTGCTACCTATTTACCATTCACACAGAAATACTCTTATAACTGTCATTTTACAAAGCTAAATTCAAATTAAATTGCTGTATGAAAGCTGATTGCAGAACTTCAAGACTACAATTAATATTTACTCTTATAAATCATTGTTTCCATTGGCATCCATCTGTCAATGGATATGTTTGGATACAATAGATCCAACAGATATGTTGGATTTTGTTTAGTTCATCATGTACACAATATTTTAATGTTTTCAGAGGGAAATAGATAAGTAGATATAGTAACACATGACTATATGTGAAACTTAATTTGGACTCAATTTCTATATTTTATCTTTAGGTTTGAATAGATTTTTAAAAATCCTGATTATATCGGTAATAACGTTATGCCATATTTATATCTAATTTATATATTTGGGAACTAATTAATCTGTGATTATTTAATAAAATAATATGTTTGCTCTTAAAGTTATGATTTTAGTGTGTTCTAAAAATTTTAGTGTTATCCGACCACAAAGCACTGTGGCCTGAAGGACATTGATTTACTGTTCTGAGGTGGCATTTCAAAAGATACTCTTTAAAAATAGCTCTCTTGGAAGAATAAGTTGTTATTCCAGTTTTTAGAGATTTAGCCAATTAACTATGAATACCTTCTCCAAAATAAAGTGAGAATCACTTCTAAAATAATATGATAAAAAGAATTTAGTAAACTAAGTATGATTTGGGAGAGGGAGAAAAAAAAACACATTTCCTTCTCCTTTCAATGTCAGTTAAAAGGGCACTGATGCTAAAAGCTCTTTCTTCATAAATTATAATTCATATTTTCAGAGTCTGAAAATGCATTTAGAATTTTAAAGGCAGGCAACACTCAGTATAATTTTAGCTTTTTGTATTAGTCTTTTAGTTTCTTCTGCTTGTCTAAGGCCAGATTGCTACTATCTATACAAAACCTATAATTTATAATTAAGAATTTTCCAATTGTTTGTAGACTAAATAGATAAAATTATATGTTATATTTTTTAAATTTTTTCTACACGTGCAATTTATTTTCATAAAAAAGAAAATCAAAAGTTTATATCAAGAATTTGTTTTTAGAAAAACTTTGTCAATATATCAAAACATTTCTATAATCATAGTCTTGTCACCTAAAATTCATAACCTTCTGGCTGTATAGAGAATAAAGTGAAAAATAATTCAACCAAATAGCACATATATGTGCATATACACACATCTACATATACATAACCCTATATTTTCTATATATGTGTGTATTATGCAAATTATTCGACAGTGCTTTGATCCTCTATATTCAAATGTAGTCTAATGTCTTGGAATTTGGCTTTTTTTTTAAGAATCTATGATTTCATGAGAGGAAATACTTCCAAGAGACTAAATTCACCATATCAAAAATAATCCATAACTGCCATGTGCCTTTCTTGGGCCCAGAGAGTTTTGTGCCTTTTTATTTAATTTATTTTTATCTAAACTACAGAGCTATCTAATGAGAATGCCTTACTATAATGATATAATAAATAATAAGTTACTATACCATACTTAACATCATGTAAAATTGTCACATTTTAAAATATATATATATATATATATAAACTTTTCTTTCATTGGTGAAACATAAATTATTTAATAATTTGCAAAATTAGTTCATATGATGACAGTGTGATGGATTAGTAGAAGTCACCAGTAGCAAAGTTAATCCCTAAGAGTAAAGAAAAGAGGTCATATTAATTGATAGGAGTAAGGAAATATCTATATATTATGAAGAGTTTGAAATAATCATTCTGTATTTTTCAGTATTTTTTTCCAAATGGAAAGTAACAATGATCTAAAAAAAGCATCCTTTTTAATAACTAAAATATTTCAAAACATTAAATAAGCTTCATCTATCAAAAAGAAAGACTATAAAAAACATGCCCCAAATCTGGAGATATTTAAAAAAAGATGCCTCATCAAGGAAATCATCATAAGTTCATATAAACAGACAAAAATTTGGGGCTATTTCAAATATGAGAAGGCTTAATCTCCAAATAGTGACTTGATTTGGGAAACCACAAGAAATTCAAAGACCATCCAAAGAATCTGAGAGGAGAGAATAAAAATTTCAGTACCTTGTTTAGGGAAGTCCCAAAAGAAAACAGAATTTGACCTAATAAGAAAACTATAGGATACACAAAATAATTAGCAATCATGTGCCTGCATTATATGCCAGAGTCTGCATGGAAGACCAAATAGAAGTCAGGAGAAGTAATGTAAAGAGTTAAGTAAGGACCAAACAGAGTCTGATTATGCATATAAAATATAGGAAATCCAGAGCTCTTTTTCACAACTAGAACTGAGAGTGGAAAAAGATGCATCAGGGGCAGCTAGATGGATCAGTAGAGAAAGAGTCAGCCCTGGATATGAGAGATCCTGAGTTCAAATCTTAAGTCAGATACTTCCTAGCTCTGGAGCCCTGGGCAAATCTCTTCACCCCAATTGTCTGGTTCTTATCCCTTTTTTGCCTTGGAATTGAGACTTGATATTTATTCTAAAATGGAAGGTAAGTATTTTGAAAAAGTGAATCAGCACAAAAAAGGAAAAAATATTGTCATGATGTTAGGAATTGTCAAGACACAAATTTAGAAGAATATCATTCTATTTCATTAACTGTCACCTACGGGGCAGTTAAGTCAGTAAAACTGCAGTAATAAGTCACCAAGAGGGAGAGACAGGAGTAGCATTCTTCCTGCAAATCTAACAATAACTACCACCTTCAGGTATATATTGATAAATATAGCTCTGAATATTCAACACAAGACCTTTTGGAATATTAGCATCCCAGATTACCAGTCTTACTTCCATTCCAGGCTCACAACAAACATTAATGGGAATAGTCATTGTTGAAAATGTATTCTATCTTCTTTGTCACTATGTCACCATGATCTCCAAGTTCTTTCTTAAAAATCAACAGGAGTATAAACCCAATAGTTCTGAGAATGTTAGCATATTCAAACCACTATGGGCACTTTTCCTGTTTCTACTCCAGCCCTTATAATTATCTGAGAAACAATTATGTGAAATTGTGACCTTGAAGCTATTCCTGCAGGTGCTAAAGCCACCATTATTGAAAGCCCTCAAAATAAAGTTCTTAACACTAAAATCCTTTGAATGATCAAAGGGTTTGAAACTGCAATAATAATGTCTTTAATGAATGGAAATGACATAAATAGGTGTTGTGATCTTTTGTGTTGTACCTAAAAGAACATTAGACTGTTCTTTTATAATTGTGGCTGAAATCTTCCTGAGATGTTGTGTTCTACTAATTGAATATGAGTTTGAGAAGAACAGGGATTTTCTCAGGTTTTATTCTTGTAACCATTTTAAAAACAGATTTTTATCACAATGTGTATGTCACAAAATAAACATTTTTCCTGCACTCATTTACATGTAAAGCTCCAGAGAAAAGTACATGTTGGCATATATTCAATTAAAATTCTTGGTGGAAATGAAGCAAAAATTAAAAGTTGCTCATTTAAATGAAAGGAGATATAAAGGATAGAATTAAAAGAAGAAAAAATAGGTTAATACAGATTATGAAAAATCTTACTCAAGTAGCGAAGTCATTGAAAGTTAGATAGGACCAAACAGAAATTATTGGCTCTTTGAGATATCAGGAAGGACTAGAACTGAAAAAAAGGTCTAAATATTTTTAGAAAATGTAAAATATATATTTAGTTTAAAAACTGACAGGAAAAATGGGTAAAGGGGAGATAATCTAAGGATAATTAAAATCCTTGAAAACTTCTAACATAAAAATCCTAGCTAACTTATTTTAAGGAATTATGAATGAAAGCTGTCCAGGCACAAATTATAGTATAAAATGAAGATAGAAAGTATCCATTTGTTCTACCTAAACCAACCACTTAAATGAAAACTCCCAGAAATGCCCTAGCCAAAATTGAGAGCATCCATTCCAAAACCCTTTCTTACTGTCAGTTTCCTAATGTGATTCTGAAGGTGAGCACAGATCCAAGTATACTGTCAAATCTTCCAGAACTTGTGTAGAGAGAAACAAGTGAGGAGGCTAGTGATGGCTCTATGTTTCTAGTTTACTGCTAATTAGTATTCTGAAAGATGACCCCTAACTTCTTGTTTAACTGTTTATTTATTCTTTAAATTCCACTAAGATTAGAGTGAAGAAATTTATGAGACTTATATCCCCATTCACAGTTTATTTAAAATACTTTTCTAGTGAAGAAAACAAAAGCTCATTCACTTAGGAAAATTCAAATCAGTGTTGCAACACCTTAAAGAGATTGACATTGAAACACGTTGCTTTCTGAATTCCAAAATTCTAAATTTGTGTATTAAAGCAAAGCTTTGATGCAAATTATTTATACTGTGAAACATAATGCATGACAATTGAGTATACTTACTAATAAAACAAAAGTAATTTCTTAGAAGCATAAATAGACCATATAAAGCTGAAAGGAATATTTCTTCTGAGATGGGATATTTAATGAAATTCTCAAGTTTTAATTGGAGACATTTGAGGAGGGAAGGAATATGTACTAGGCCTGTGTCAGTGACCCTATGGAATGCGTGCCAGAGGGGGCTGCTCCCTTTACCCTTTCCGCATTCAGCTGAGGACCTTTCATTCAACTGCCCACTTCTGTCTCCCCTCACCCACCCCTCTGCCCAGTAGCCTAATAGGAGCACTTCCTCTTTCCTCTGTCTAAGGTAAAGTGAGGTGGTTCACATGTGGTATGAGAGTTGCAGTTTGGACACCTTCTAAAATGTTCACCATCTCTGTAAAGGATTCCAAAATGCTGAAGTGATTAAGAGGTCCATTATAGGAATAAGGAATGACTTTTAGTTCACTGGATTGATAGGTTTCCTATATTTGAAGCCATTGGGAGAGATTCCAGACTCCAAAAATGTAAGTTTCCTGACCACAATAGTATATAAGCCTTGTCTCCAGGTCTCTTTAATTGACACACACACACACACACACACACACACACACAAACACACATATATATTTGTCAAGCCTTTAGATTAGTATTACTAAAGCACAGTTCATGATTTTTTTTAAAGAAAATTCTGTATTTCTTGAAAGATGAAGTATAAAACTCATTGCCTGCTATTTAAAGTCTTCTATAAACTAGATTCCATCTTTTTCCCCAGTCTTTACTCATAGTACTTCCTTTCATAAAAGTTCTGTTCTCTTCTCACATAGCTTTCCTATGTTACTTTCAACAGGTTATCCCATATATTTGGAAATCTAGGCTGTAGAAAGGAACTCCTTTCTCATCTCCTTCATTCTTCTCTCACCCCATTCAACTCCTAAATTTCCTAGATTCCTTCAAGAAATAGCTCAAGTGACAATTCCTACATAAGACATTTCTTGACATCCTCAACCCAAAATGTTATCATTCTCTTTCTCTTAAAATATTATATATATATATATATACATACACACACAAACATATATATATATTACTAATATATAATGAATGTTCCTGAATATAAGGGACTTGCCAATGGGTATATCTCTGTGTGTAGGCGTGTGTGTTTATCTCTAGGATACACAAAATTTTAGGAAATGCATATGGCAAAACAGTTTGAAACTGTTTTCCTGCTCTTTAAATAAGTTAAAAAGAAATAAGTTAAAAGAACCTGAAGTTTCAGTTTTGTGAATATGATTTCTTTGTTTAGGTTCTTGTGTAAGAGTCAAGTGCTGGTCTAAGAAACTAGACAAAGAACTCGTATTCACATAGATATATTTTCATGGAGCTAGTTTTAGATTTTATTCTCTCAGATTGAATTTATGATGCATCAAGATCCATGAAAAGTTGCTAGTCCACCACGTAGGAAGCTCATCAGTTCTTTTCCTTATCACTTTTAAGAACTCTTCCACTTAACTTTTTAAAAAAATATTATTTTAATCAAGTTTTTCATACTATCATATTGTGTTTCTTATTTCCTTGATGTTTCCACAATTACTGAATATAAACCATCATAGTAACTCTAGTACATTGAATTCTTCATGTTAAGTCTTTAATAAATATTAGTTGAATTGAACTTTAAAGAACTAATTATATATACATATAATTATAAAATAATTTAAAGTACTATACATTTTGAACTATTATTAGAACTTTTAAATTATGTTACTTAAATAATTTTGGTTTGAAGTTCTTAAAATTATCAAAAGTAATAATGGTACTGCCTCTATCTGTGTGTTTTTGGGTGGGGGGTTAGTTTTCATAATCTATGTTGACTTAAAGGTTAAATATTTTGCATCTTCACAATTTTCTCCATTCCCCAGATCCTCAGTGTCATGTGTGTTAACCACCAGTTCCAGAAATATGTGATTAATTAATCACTGTGATAGAGGAATAATCCAGAGTCTCTGAAGGACAGAGCCTGGAAGAAAGGCAAAGGTTCATCCACAGCAGGAGATGGTTGAGAAGACTTGGAATCTTGAGGGAAGAGGATATTCCAAGGAGAGGTAGTTGGTCTCTCTCCATCTATCTTGAGACAACAAAAGTACAGGTCTGATCAGAGACTAATCCTAAAACATACAAAATCCCTCATTGAATTTAACCACCATTTCCCCCCAAAGATACCAAGAAGTGTGGCCGAAACCTGTGAAGAATAAGAACAGCATAGCAAAATCTCACACAGCTCCTGTGACAACCTGGGTCTGGACATTGGCTCTGCTGCGACAAAGACCAGGGGTTACAAACTTGAACCTCTCAGAGACCATGCTGGCAAGTCTTAGTCTCTCAATGAGGGAGGGAAAAAGATATTTTAGAAAGACAGGGACTTCCTTTACCCTTTTCCCTATAGACCCCAACCTGCAGATATCTTTCTTACCTTACTCCTAACCACCATTTGTTAAAATAAAGTCAGTTATCTTAAATTGACTTCTTTGTCATACTGGAAGAGGGAGAGAGCTGATTTCTCTCTTTCCCCAATGGAAGAAGTTCACCCATTAAAATCAGTTATTAGAGGGAAGTAAAGGCAGAGTTAGTGGAGAGACATATTTGAGGAAGGCTGAAGGGGGGAATCCATTTTACCCTCCTTCTACCTTCTGGGTATGTATCATCAATTCTTTCTCCATTATACTCAAACAAATCCTCTAATGCATTCTATAGCTACGTGCATTAAAATTCTCATTAGTTGAAGTAATAGTTATGAAAAAGCATGTTAATTAGTTAAAAAATCAATAGAAACTTAAAATTCAATTTTGAATAATGAAACTCCATGGGATTCACTATTCTTATTTAGAGACATCTAATTATATAGTCCTTTCTTCCTTGGTTCCTTGCTTCCTTCCTTGCTTCTTTTCTTGCTTTCTTCCTTCCTTCCTCCCTTCCTCTATCTGTCTCCGTCTCTCTGTATCTGTCTTTCTCTCTCTTTCTTTTGAAACCAGTAAATATAGACATACTTAATTATCTCAACCATAGAGATGAAAATGAGCATAGAAGGAAGGCTAAAATAATAAATCATATTCAGGGACAAACCAATCGGAAAAAGAAGTGGTTTACATTATGATATGTTAATGGATTCTTGTTGAAGAATTGATGGCTGTCCTTTAGAGCTGTATTTTGTATACCTTCAATCTAAGTTTGCTCCATGAAGTGTGATATAACTCCTGGAAAGCTGAAGAGTAGCCATTTCTCTAGTCAGATTAAGATGAAAATTTAGAAATGACTTTTTTCCTTTTTACCACTGATACTACAATGGGATATTGTTTTTTATATATATGTAAAATAGGGGGGTCTATTTACCATTTTATGAAATAATACAGAACAATGGAAGGTGATTGCATACTTAAACATCAGCATTATTCAAAAAAAATTATTACACAAACTATTCACATGACTGTGGCAGGAAGTTTTTATTTGAGTTACTCTGCTTTTTGTCTTCTTTCTTACTTCAGTCTGATTGTGAGGTAGATTTCAAAATTAAATTTGTAAGAGAAAATATGACACAAGTTTTAGTGTCAAAATAGAAACATATTTTTGGAAGAATGAATAAACCAGAGACATTTATTACTAAAGGTGGGAACCATTTTCACCACAGGAAATTCCATCTCCACATTTGTTTCCTAACTTTAGTTTCCTCCATATTGAGCATATTTTCTAAATAAAAACATCTCATCACTCCAAATTTGCGTTACACTTTACATGATCTTTCTCTCCAAATACTCTCCAAAATAATGCAGAAGAACTTTTCTAATGGCAAATATATGTTTCAGAAAAACATATTTTTAAAGTAAGCAGCTTTCATCTAAAGAAAAAAAATAAATGACTACATCATTTGGAGTAATGACTTGAAACAATAAGATGTTCAATCTAAGGAAAAAATAGTAGCTCTTCTTGCTGGTGTCCATCAACTCATTGATAGGCAAAGAACAATATAGCAAAATATAAATGCTCCAAAATCAGAGATTACATTTCAGAATGGATTTTGTCAGGTCCTTTTTTTTCTTTAGCTGTTCATCCACATTCTTATCATTGCAAAGAAATGTTTCCCATCTGTTTTTTAAATTTTATTATTGTCTTACACTCACTTTATGAAAATAATGTTTTGTAGGAGGTACTTCAGATCCACAAAAACTCTGAGTCGTATTATAACATATTTTATTGAAACTAGGATGTCAATTTTATTAAAATATTAATTTGAACTCTAAATGTCTCATGTTTTCTTAGATACCAAAAACATGTGAAGTTCAATTCTGTCTTATGGCTGGAAACTATATATGTTATACTTTCTTCCTACATAGATCATCTTTCTTGTTCTTGAAGGTTGTGTTTATGTTTGCCCAATGAGGTGTAGAAGAAGAATAATTACCAATGTATAGTTTAAGTCAAAAGTTGTTTTTTATAAATAAAAAGATAATTTTGCTTTTTATTGCCCAGAAAATTACTTCAATTCTCGACTTGACTCATGTGCAAACAGTCCTGAAATCTTAAGTTATATTTTATTTATTTTAAAGGTGATCAAATAAAGGAATTAGGGTTATTTTCAAAGTTTTGATTTAATTCACTTATTGTATCTCAAATTCCAAAGCTCCAAACATAAAGTTTCAGAAATTTAAAAATCACTTCAAGAGATTAGTGATTTCAATATTTGGTTTTATGCATTCAGTTTAGTTATAATTAAATATACATTAATGTTCTCTCTAAATGTTTAACATCAGTTAAAGTCCAATTTCTACCAGAAATTTTAAAACCTTTTACATAATTTCCTTTATACCCCCATTGCTTACCCTTTTGGTTTTCAATAGAAATTTGTTGATGACTATCATGTCATAGTGAGAACATGAGGTTTTATATTAATTTTCAGCCTGAGCTTCTTATTAAAATAAAACATAATAATATTAATCAGAATCATTTCTTAGTATGAGGTTATTAGGTAATGTAGATTATGACTATACAATAATATAGAGTTTGGAATGGGGTTCGGAATTGAAATAACATCTCTATAAAGATATAGAAATTCCTTCTGTCAGTACAGATAGATAATTAGTTTTTGAGACCAGATTAGAATTCAAGTCTCCCTATGCTTAAATGCAGTATTTATTAACTATGCCACCTAGTTTTAAGTAGGGGCTATTATTTCAAGAATTACAGGAAAAGAAGATATGGAATGGTGGTGGTGATAGCTATCTTGAAACTCATAACATTTTACCATCTGTTCACTCCTTTAAAATCTCTTTAAGTTGATAGTGATTTTGCAATTCCAAAAGAAATAGCCATTTACTGAATTATAAGATCAAAGTCTCAGATTTGTGTAAAGATAAAAATTTAGGGAGACTGAGGCAGGTAGAAAATAGTTTCTCTCTGCAAGGAGTATTATATTTTATGAGGTTTATTAAAGGTTGAGCAATTAAGAATATACAAGTAAGAAAAGGCATGTGCCAGGTGGACCATAAGGCAAATCCAAAATTTCATTCACATTATAAGGCACATCTGTTTGCCAGTGGAGACAGGAAGTAAAGAGACCCCGCCTACGGGGAAGACCCTTTAAATAAAATTTTGCTCTCATCCCAGGTGAGAATTCAGTGAGATTAGAGGGCATTCTGGGAGCTAGACAGGACTCCTGGGGAATGGAGTCCACAGTTCAAATCTCAATTTTACATTTGGAAGATGATTCAGTTGCCAACATATGGAAAGGAATAATCTTATTTATGACAGAGTCCAAAATTAGTCAGTTCAACTCTGCTCAAAAAACTCTATTGTGGTCTTTACCTAACAACGCCTTTTATTCTTGCATGTCCTCTATCAGCATTACTTTGTTTCTCTCAAGAGCAATGCGTCATACTTAACTTTCAGGAAAGCTATGATTTTAACAAATATTAGTGAAGAGCAATGGAATGGATTTAAATCAAGGACTTAAAAAAGTGAAAACTTAGTATTTGGAATCACTATCATGAGACCTTTAATTTCCTAAAATTATGATATTGAAAAAAAATCTGCAATTACACCACAGGGATTTCCCTTGTACCTCATTTGCGATGTGAGTTTGGGAATATAGAATTTTCATAGAAGTGGTAATATTTCAGTAATACTTTCTTACTTCAAAAAGACATTCTAAGAATGATGAAGCTCATGGTAGGATCTTGACTCATCTATACAAACTATTAGATTGGCTTTTTAAAAATTAACATAGTTACGTGTCTAACAGTCATGTAAACTTTGAGCATGTTCAACACTGCAAAATTTAAGGAATCATGATATTTTTAATACAGAAAATATTCAGATTTAGGTTTTTTTTTAAACTTTGTGGGGCCAAATCAAACTTTTTTATAATTTTATACATACACATCAAAGTAGAAAATAATTTATTTTAGTGAACATAAAATTAACAAATTAGAAATTAAATGTACTTTTGTTAGGCATGAAAAGTCAACTCTGATTTTATCTGTGCACTTGGAGAATTTTCTATATAGTTGCTTTCTAAAAATTATGTCCATTTTTCAGTTATTCATGTGAATGAAAGAGAAAGTCACTTAGTTTCTTAAAAACAACTGAAGTTGATAGTCTTAAAAGATTAGCTGTTTCCCCCTTTCTATTCAAAATTGTTAGGTTTAGTTTTTTTTTGGAAAATTCATTTGTGGCAGACCTTTATAATTATTTTAATAATTATTATTCATTTAATTTCACCTCATTTACATTTTAATTAATGGGTAAATCAACTTTTTGATCCAGCAATACCACTAATAGGTTTCTATCCAAATAAATCAAAGATAGGGGAAAAGGAACTACTTTCACAGAAAAAATAAAATGTAGCAGCACTTTTTGTGGTGGCAAAAAATTGGAAACTAAAAGAATGTTCATCAATTAGGAAATATTGAACAAGTTATGTTATATGTTTGTCATATACCGTAAGAAATGATGAACAAGATGATCCAAAAAAATCCCTGGAAAGACTTACACAAAGTGTTGCAAAGTGAAGTAAGGAGAAGATCATTCTACATAGCAACAACAATTTATGATGATCAACTGTGAATAAGTTTATTATTAGCAAAGCAAGGATCCACTATAACTACAAGTATGCAAAAACCTGAACACCACCATAGAATGAAATGATGTACTCTGAATGTAGATTAAAGCTTGACATTATTATATTTTCTCCATGAATTTTTTCTTTAGAATAAACAATATATGCATTCTTTAAAATAATATGAACATAGAAATATCATTTGTATGTCGGTACATGTATGATATTCATTATATTATATGTTGCCTCGCAGAGGGAAGAGGGGAGGAGAAAAGAAAATATGCAAAGCAAAAAGTTATAAAATGATTATTGTAAATTGTACCTGAGTAAGAATAGGAAAATAAAATAACACATTAAATAAATGAAAATAAGATAATTTATCAATAGAACTAAGCTATTTTCCTTTTCATTTCCTCTGCTATTATTCAATTATTCACCATAACTTCACAAAAAATATTGCTTAATTTGGTCTTCACTTTTAGTTATAGAAACAGAAGGATGAAAAAAAGAAATAAAGAACCATTATGAAGTAAAAACCTTCATATGTGGTGAACATAACAGGACAGAGAACTTTCTGTAGTGAAAAGTTATATAGATTCACATTCCCCTCTTATATGAGCTATCTATGATCTTATCTTGGAGTAATGACCTGATTTCTCTGGGTCTCAATTTCCTTATCTGTAAAATTAGTTTTAATTAGATATGTACAGAAGTTCATTCTAATTTTAGATCTTAGAAACAATAATCACATATAGACTCAAAGTATTCATAGCAGTGTGAAATTGCAGTTACTGAAATAGTATTATTTTGAGACTTCTGTTATAAAAGTAAAGTGTGTATGGTTCAGTTCAATACTTGAGTTTATTTTGCCACTGTGCATTCCTTTTTTCATTACTAGAAATATTTACTTTGAATAATATATTTAGTTCACCTGGCCTGGATTCATCATGTTATTTCAGGTGACCCAACATAAAGATTATGATAATGACATAGAAGATACTTATTTTCTCAGTTCAGCATGTTCCCTTATACTTACTCTGATGGTATCCTTATCCAAAGACATGCATTTTCAAATGTATGCTTATGTCTCTTTTTGAGAAAACAAGTGGTAAAGTTCCAAATATACCATGACTACTGGATAAAAGTAGAAAGCAGCTAAATCATGAGACAATGTCATTATTGTCTGATATAAAATATGGGTAGTCAAGTTAAAGCTAACATGCTCTACTCTTGTTCTCTATAGCAATATGTTTTATAGATCATTCCCTTCTTAAACTGGCTTTATGTCACTATGGAATGTGCAAATTTCCCTGAAGGCATAGTTGAGTTCTTTAACTCAATGAAACTATGTAACTGAAGGATTTAAACAACAAGCTTATTATAAAAGTAATAAACATAGAGCATAATATTCTCTATATAAATGTATGCACATATGTATACTAATATAAGGAAGAAGGAGAAGGAGGAGGAGGAAGAGGAGGAGAAAGAGAAGGAGGATGATGATGAGGAGGAGGAGGATGACAAGGATGACAAAGAGGAGAAGAAGATGGCAAAGGACAAAGAAAATATCAGTAGAAGATGATGTCAGAGGAGGAGGAGGAAGAGTATAAGGACCTAGACCCAAGGAAAAGGAGGAGGGGGGGTAGGAGAATCGGGATAAGAATGACACATTTCTACATAGCCTGAGTCAGAGGAACAGTAGAATATTTTAGACATAAAAGTGGCAGAGAAAGGTTAGATTTAGCCAACAGGGAAAGTGTGGAATTAAGATACTCCTCAGATAGTAAGCATGGTCAGCTCCCTAATAGATACACTACAGGCAACAAAAGTAGCCAGTGTCAAAGAAACAACAAGTAACAGAGATGAGTATTCTGCAAGCTTAGAAGGTTGCTTTCCTTACCAAGGAGCATAGATGAACCTCCATAGATAGATCATTTAATGGGGAACAAGACCTACAGAAGTAAAGAAAAGATAAAGAAAAAAATAACCTTACCTAAAAGAGTTACTTTAATGATAGTTAAGATCAAAATACAAATTCAGAAGAAGAAAGAATGCCACAAAAGGAAATATTTGAAGCCTCAAAATAAAGTGGGAAAGGATGTCAGATGTCAAAAGAACCCTGGAAGAGTTTGAAAAGGAGTTAAAAATAAAATAATAAGGGAGATGACAGAAATACTTAATAGCTTGAATAAATAATTGAGAAAATCAACTCCCTAAAAATAAGAATTGAACAAAAAGAAATGAAGGTACAAAAAACTGAAAAAAAAAAACCTCCCTAAAGATTAGAATGGATTCAGAGTAAATGCACACAAAAATCCAGTGAAAACATCAACTTAAATATTAGGTTTATACAATGGATAAGGAAAAACTAAAGTAAGAAAATAAAACCCTAAAAATTAGAATTAGGCAAATAGAAACTAATAAATCTATAAGATATTAGCCAATAATAAGATGAAATAAAATCATTGAAAATATATAAGAAAATCTAAAACACCTCACTGAAAAGAAAAATTGAACTGTAACATAGATCCAGAAAAAATAATTTTAGAATCATCAGCATACCTGAAAACCAGGATAAAAAATAAAGGATAGATAAAGGATAGATATCATAAAATAAATCATCAGAAATAACTGTTATTGTATCTTCAAAAATGGAGAAAAACTAGAAATGGAAGGAATCAAGCAATTAATTTCTGAAATATTCCAGGGCAATTAAAACCAAATTACAAAATTTCAAGACCTAGAAGAAAATACTACAAGTAGTCAGAAGGAAAGAATTCAGATTTTGGGGACCCACAGTCAGGATTACACAGGATCTAACAGCTTCTACTTAAAGGATAACATGGAATGATCTATGATATTCCATCCAGTAAAGAATATAGGACTACATACAAGAATTAACTACTCAACATAACTGAGCAAAATCCTCCAGGATTGAAAAAAATGGACATTTAATGAAATAAAATACATCCAGGCTTCACTGACCAAAAAAACCAAAACAAAACACAGAGCTATAAAGAAAATTCAATGGGCAAATTGCACTCTTGTTAAAAGAATAAAAAGGAAAAGGGCATACTTAAATGTTTTAATAAAATTGAAATATATAAGGGGAAAAATGGGTCATTTTATTTTTAAAAGCATTGGACTTGATTGTTTAAGAGTGTGGTAACCAGGAATTTAATTTATTCCAAAGAGATTTATTTACAATTTATTTACAAGATATAGAAAGAGTGAAGTAAGAAAATCAGGAAGAGGATAGGTTAAGATATCTAGCCTAAGCACTAAGTAATTTTTTCCCAGCCCTTGGCTCAATCCAGTCAAGGAGAGTTAGTCCTTAGCCAGAGAGGCCTCAGCAAAGCTGAGGACCTGAGGATACCTCTCACAAGAGGTAGGTATCTCCTGAGGCTAGTCTCTTCAGAAAATCCAGGAAAGGAATCAGCTTTTCACTCACCACATGTTAGTCCAAAGGGTGTGATTCAAGGACATTCTCACCAGGAACAGGGTCTCAAGTCTAGTCATAATATTCTTCTTCAGTCTCCAACTCATACTCAGAACTCCAGAAGAAATCAGAAATTCTCTCTGAAAATCTCAGATGATTCTCACACAAATTTCAGATGATTCTCCTCCAGAGGAAGTCATAACTTACTTTTAAAGACACTTTCTTTTGCATTACTTCCTGTGCCTTACCCTAATTTTATGTATAACATTCACAGTTGAAGCTCTGCTTAGGATGGCCCACTGGGCAGTCAGTTTGATTCTGATTCATCTTCCACTATTGCACATGTGGGTCACAGACCTCCCCACTTAATGATTAAGTGAAATACTTAAATTTTTGGTGATTAAATCTAAAAATGGGCAAGGGAATTAATTTAATTTTTACAATCAGGGGAAAGTTAATTAATTTCATTTTCACAATCATGGGAGAGTTAAATTTAATCTTCACAATTGATTACATTCCTAAATGAAAGGTGATAATTGAGATACCTAATATAGCTATGATAAGTGAAATACTTATGGTACTTAAAGATTCAAAATACCTAAAATACATGAGATACTTAGAACTTTTTTCACTAGAGCAATGAGGAGTATACATAGAAAAATTAAGCTCAATAGGAAGTATGATTTCCAAAGTAAAAATCAACAAATTGCAAGAGGAATACATTGAGAGAAAAGAAAACAAGATAGAAAAGTGAGAGAAAAGTCTCTCATAAAGAGACACCTAAAAGTCAATACAGTGGAGAAGAGAATGAGAAGCAGAGTGGGCAATGCCTGAACCTTAATTTCATTAGAATTATTTTATATCAGGAATAATACCCACACTTAGTCAAAGAGAAAAATTAATATTACCTGATAGGGAATTAGCAAAGAAGGGAGTATAAAAAGGGGGTAGATGGACAAAATAAAAGATGAACTAGGGAAGCTGGTGGTCAGAAAAAGATGTTTGTTGTGTTATGATTAAAATTTTAGTTTCTAGTAATAAAAGTATTATGTTTTTAGAGGCTTATTAAAGATTAAGAAATAGAGAAAAATACAAAAAAAAAAGAAAGCATGTGCCTAGGCACAGAGGCCATTCATAGCCACTTAATCTACATCTTGAGAGAAGTGAATGTTTGGAAGAGAAAGCTGGAAGAGAGAGTCAGTAGGCCTTAAAGCCAGTTTAAATAGAAATTTTGATCTTGCCCAGGTGGGAATCTGAGTGAGATTAGAGGGCATCTTGGAAACTAGAGCAAGGACTTCTGGGGATTGAAGTCCAGGGTTCAAATCTCCATTTTTACAAGGGGAAAGACTGAAATGAGAAGGAGAAAGGGGTAAACACTTGGATATCCCTGAATTTATACATCATTTAAGAACTCCTGGGTAAGCAATTTGCTTCTCATCACATATTGACTGTGCCAAAAAAAGAATTAAAAAATAATTTAAAAACTCATTGGCTTGGCTCTTTAAGTAGAACACTAAGGAGGAAATAAAATGCAATCTTTTTTTTCTCCAAAATAGTTTTGTTCATCAGGAAATATCTTAATCTATTTTACCGGTTCAATCCCCAAACACTCAAACTTAATAAAGGTAACATTGAAAATATGGAATTCACAAACTTGTACATTTGACAGTACTCCTAAGTATTATTGAGTCAGGAATCTGGATTGTCTATGTATGTTAGATTCTGGAATTGGACTTCTTAAGGAAATTGTAATTTCTTTCCCTATTTTCAGGATTATGGAGTTCAAAAAACTTCATTGCCCTTGGCTTGAGTTACTCAAGTCTAAAATGAGAGGGGTTGGCTTAAATGATCTCCAAGGTCCAATTCAATTATAAATCCTATTATCCTAACCAATTTCTTATTTTGCTACTTCAGATGAAGCAAAGAAGCATAGAAAGGATGATGAGTGCATACCTGTCAGGGCAGGTAGGTGATACTGATTTATTTTTTGAAAGGTTGCTTTATTGCAAGTTACAAAATATTTGCATTACTTTAGTAACAGGGAATAGTACTGTGTCATATTTCAGTGAGTCACAGTCCAAGAGGACAGAACACTTAATCTTTCCAACAAAGTTTTAATGAAAGCTCATAAACCTGTGGTCTGTCAGCAACCAAAGTGAAAAACAACCATTAAAAGTGTCGGAAGACTGGTGCTTGTTAGACAGCAAACATCATAAATTGTTTTCTCCCTGAAAGGCCTGAGAGAGACTCCTCATTTCTGTGATAAAGCCTTTGAATATTTTACATATAACATGTACTAGCACAATGTAAATCTTTCTATTCATGGCAACCTGCTTAAAGAAGAAGAAAAAAATTGCATTGCCCTGCCCAATGTACATTCCCATATGGTACCAATGTAAATTTGCTGGCAATAATGCAAATATTTAGAGATGTTTTTGCAATAATGTGACTTTCAGAAGCTTAACTCAGTAATAAAATCATGCAGAGCATTATCTTTTACTTACTGTTGAAAAAGCAAACAGTGAAAAATAATTCAAGTAATTGTAATGTGTGAGTGTTTTCCTCTTTCATCTGACAAGTTTCTTTTCTACATGTGGAAATCAGGTCTCCTTCAAGATGTTTTTGGGAAGGGCATTAACAACATTATCTAAGACTAAATAGCATGAAATATTGGATAGAACTTACTAACTCTATCGTCAAAAGAAATAAATTCCAATGCTGTTTCTTATGGCTTCTACCTATAAATATCTTGGCTAAATCACTTAAACTCTGTGGGACTCAGTTTTCTCCCTTGTAAAATAAGGGAGTTGCAGTACACGAATTCAAGATGCTTTCAGCTTTAGATTTATGATTTGGCCTCTTAAACACAGAATTTAAGTTATATGTTTATATTCTTCTATATTAATACTATATTTACTAATAGTGAATATGATAAAAGTAAATAATGAATAATAAATAGAATAGTCATTCAAACTAAAATTAATAAACCATATTTCTCCTATTTTCTGATTTTAGCATTTTAAATAGTCATCAGAAATAGTAAACAAATCATAATTTTTTTTAATTCCATAGTCAAATTCAGTACAATTTATTTTATTCAATTTAGAATAAAGTAAAAACCTGGGTAGGTGTCAACATTAGGAATAAAGTTGGAAGTGTGTAAAATATTTGAAGAAATTGCATTTTATAATTTTCAAATATATTTCTAAAAATCATTGTGTAAAATAGGAATGGTAGAACAATCAGAGATGGCCATGACCATTGACTATGAGTGTATTTTTGTGGATTCTAAAATTATAGGCATAGGAGTAATGAATACTTAAATAAACAGTCATTACATACATAATAGTGCATTGACTCCTTAGTAAATTACAGAGAAAAGATAATCCCTTCTAGTGAAAAAATTTTAATGGTAAAGGTAGGAGAAGGAAAAATGAAAATGAATTTTTAATCAGGAATACATGAAAATTGAAAATTCACATTGATGGGATAATAAAGTGTTTCATGAGCCTGTTTCCTGCATATTTCCACTTCTAGACCCTAGAGATTCAAACACTTTTCTCTCTGCCATTTTTGTCTCTATTTAGATAACCTTTTCTACAAATATATCAGGGGGTATGTTTTAGAGTATTCATGAAAAGTGAGAGTCTTTGGTGGTTGTGAAATGTATAGGCCATGACAGCTTCTCCCTATGGAGAGGAATTTAAGTTACATGTAAGAAAAAATTAATTATCTGATGGGTCAACTGAGAATAGAAATTTTATTAGGTTGGCAAAATTGTATTTTAGTCTTTACTCCTTCTGCCTTTAGGAGAAGTATATATGCTTCTACCTATATACAGAAGCTCTGTATGATTAAAGACATTTACTTAGTCTTTGTATCACCAGTCCTTGTACAGAATAGTAGCTAAAAAAGGTCAAATTGATGAGAAATCCCCACACTTCAGCACAATACACATGTAGAATCAAAGTAAGTCTTTATGAGGTATTTAGGCAAATGTGTATTTACCTTTTTGCTGTAATATAGTGAAAAGAACATTGGTCATACTAAAAAAATAGAATTCTGGCACTGATATATATTAGAAATATGATCATTGGCAAGTTTTTTTAAATTTTTCTAAGACTCTTCAATACTGACAGCATTGTGGATACTATCATCCATAATTATTTGTGCATAGGAGATAATTTTTCTGATACAATAGGGTATGTTGTGAAAAATTCATGTTGTGAGCCTGATGTCACAATAGAAATATTAATTATTAATGTTGATTTTAAATTTTATTCAAAATCATGGAATAACTAGTAATAGAGTTATGTCATCAGATATAAACAGTCAGTTGTTCTAGCTGATCTAATTTTCTTGAAATCAAATTATTTGCACATAATGATATCATTATGAATATTTTATTTTTAGTCTTTTAAAGGAGTGATATTTACTTCCCATATAATTATGGACAAATCATTTCCCTTTTCTGCATTCAGTTGATTCATATATAAAATAATGGGGTGAGAAGAGGTGATTTCTAAAACCATTTTTGGCTCTAAACTCTAATGATATATATAATACAGAACATGATGAAGTCACTGAATATACTCATCCATTTCCTTATTTTTAAAGTGAAAGGACTATATTCCTTCATCTCTAAGTCTTTTTTAGCACTAAATCAATTATCCTAAAATAAAGATGATATTCAATAAAAATTACAAAACAGTATATGAATATTCCAACAGTGTCTTCATTGATCAATTCCAAAAAACGTCATTTTAAAAATGTGTGATACTTCATCAAAATAGAGCAGAAGTTATTCCAGTATGGGATCTTCTATGCATTTAAATGTTCATACAATATTATATAAATATATATTCATATATTTTAAATTCATGATTCTAATAAAAACTATATTTCTTTATATCTATTAGTCCATTTTCTATTTATTTCTCTTTGAAGTTCTGATGGCAACATGTGAAATAACTCCTTTCAGTTAATCAAATAAATCTGAGCACTCACCCACTTTCCAAATAAAAAGATATGATGTTTTTCTACCTAATCATCTTTGACTCTCATCCAAATATTTACATAGAAGAACATAAATGTCATTGATTATTCAGTTAATTAGTAGTATAATGAATTATATGTATAATGGATTTAATAATATAAAAATGTAGACTATTATAGAAATTGGAGACAGTGACCCCTACCCACTAAAACACTTTAGGAATCTTCAACCCAGAAAATCATGTCAGACTAAAGTCTCAATATTTTTTGAAGGATTTTAGATGTCTAGAGTGCTTCTCCATAGGATTAGTTGAATTTTAATTCCTCAAAACAAATCATAAGATGCCCTTTCCCTTGACATTTAACTCCATTTTTTAGGAAGTTAACTTGTTTTTTTTTCTGTACTTTATCATCTTATTCATCAAAATGATTATATCTCTATATTTATAACATGGGCTTAATCTGAACTTAAAATCAACAAAAATATGTCCTTTCTGAATTTAGAGGCAACAGTACTGTGGTTTGTCAACAGTGTTGAATGCACTCAAACACTTGAGTTGAAACATTTTAGTGATGTGTGTGTGTGTGCAAGGAAAGCCCACATGATGAAATACTAGGTCTAAATGGTTCCCAGTATATATGGCTATTTGCATCTATCTATTGTTGTTTAATAATAGCTGATATATAATTTATATCAATTCCCTTTGCTTTAGGGACTTGTTACTCTGTGCAGGTGTGATAGTTGTCATTCAGAGTAATGGGGAAGGCTGAGGAGATATTTAAAGAAACAAAGTTGACATTGAATGTTAGTATACTCTTGTCTTGGACATATTCTGTGCCCATTTGGGCATTTTTCCCTAGGGACACAATGGATAATAACAAAAATAGAATATTACTGGGAAAGCTACACAGATAACCAGACTCCTCAAAGCCTCAATGATTTGCCACAAAGTCTCACATGAATTTCTTGGTTTCACACTTGAAGAAACATACAACCCCATAATATATGGGACTATCATAAAAAAAAAACAAAAACTATAGTCAAATACTCATGCTCTCTGATTTTATCTGCTACCTACATATACATTAAGAATGGAAAGAGGCCAATGCATTTATTTAAGCTATTTGAAACAGCTGTTCTCTTGACCACAAGATCAACCACATACTTTCCTGAGTTTGGTAATGCATTACATCAAAATACTCTGGGGTGAGTATTATTTTATAAAATTCTTTATATCCATTAGTCTTTTGGTAAGTCTATAAGAATAACTAAATTTAGGGAGTATAAACAATTCTATGAAACATTTGCCATTTTTACTGGTTAATTTGTTTTTGAAATGGATATTGGTATAATTATGGCAAGGCTGACTAATTGGCCATTACTAGACATTTTTCCATCAATTAGAAATATACTCATATATGAATGTATACTCTTTACATTTCCTTATGAATATGAATTTCTAACATGAAATCCTTAAGCGTGAGAAACTCTTGTAAAATAGCATGCCAAACTGTAAATTGAAATAGCCTTTACTTTATTTCTCTGGTATTTTTCCAATGTATTTATATTTTCCTTCAGTGTAAGGAGATGCTAATGAGGAACTTGAAAAATGCCGATTAACACCTTTTTCATAATTTAGAAATATAAAAATTTTATGAGGCAATGGTGGTTAAATAACTAGTCCAGGGTCTCACATTTTAAGTAACATAAGCCAACTAGAACTTATATTTTAATAATACTTCTTAAAATATTATAATATTTTTCATTTATTTCCTAGTACATGTATATAGTCTACTTGTTATAATTTTTAAGTATTTTTAAGCATTTATTTTATTTGGTCATTTTCCAATGTTATTCATTAGAAACAAAGATCACCTTGGTTTTTTTCCTCCCTCCCTTCCCCCAACTGCTCCCATTGGCTATGCACAATTCCTCTGGGTATCTCATGCTTCCTCAACCCAAGCCCATTTCCATGCTAATGGTTTCCATAGTAGGGTGTTCATTCAGAGTCTCTCCTGGTTCATATCCCATCCACCCCTGTAGTCAAGCTGTTGTCCTTCCTCCATGTTTTTACTCCAACTGTTTCTCCTCTGCTTGTGGGTAGTGTTTTTTTTTTCTCCTTGGTCCCTTCAGGTTGTTCAGGGACATTGCATTGAGACTAATGGAGAAGTCCATTACTTTTGATTGTACCACAGTGTATCAGTCTCTGTGTACAATGTTTTGCTGGCTCTGCTCCTTTCACTCTGCATCACTTCCTGGAGGTCATTCCAGTCTTCATGGAATTCCTCCACTTTATTGTTCCTTTTAGCACAATAGTAAGGATTTCTTATGGGAATTTATGTTTACTTTGTTAATATAATTAATTTACTATGTGAACATGAATGATGCTATAATAAATTTTCATAGAATACTTTCAATAAGATTGATTGATAAAATAATGTTTACATAGGAAAAAACAATGAAAAGCAGTTATACTTTATGGTTTTCAATAGATTTTTAAACAATGTATTATTCACAGATCCCATATATGAAAAAATGATGAGATAAATGCTGCCAAATGAATCTGAAAGCAGTAGACATGGGTTCTCCAAATTTACAATGATAGTAATTGTTCCTGAGGCACAATTTTCTGTCACTGACCAACCTGTGAACTACACTTTTATTGAGCACTTCAGATTACTGACAAATGAAATATCTATAGGTATAACTGCACAGAGTAAGTAGACCAATATAAACATTGCAAATACTTTCCTGCCCTCAATAAGCTATATGTGAATAAGAAGGAAGAAGGTAGGAAATATTCAGGATAACCATTTCGGCACATACTGATATCTGAAGAATCTACCTAGGTCAGTAGAGAATCATAGAATCTCAGAGATGGAAAAGGACCTCAGTGTTCATGCTTATCCATTTGTTATCTAAAGGAAATCTCATCTATAACATCCTCAATAAGTGGATATTAAACATCTGCTTAAGATCAATAAAAATGGACAACCTGCTAATTCATAAAACATTGAACTGTACTCTTTGATATTTATTAGGAAGCTGTTGTCAACCCTTCACATTAAAGAAAAATTAACATTGATGTAGCTTAAGTCCTTTCCAGACCAGTCAAAATTATGTAAATTCTTATACAGAATAATAATTCAAATATTTTAGATGTGTCCTTTCTTAAGAGCTACTTACTGACTTCCGGGTAAACATGGCAGCAGTCTAAATGTAGGAAGCTTCCTGTCCTCAGCACCTACCAATTTAGACTACCTTAAAAGATCCAAAAATCCAAGTTCATTTGAATGAAGGAACTCTAAAGTAGGATGTATTATTGAAGGTACATGGGATTTGGACATTGTCATACTCTAAGGGGGTGAAAAAACTCCCACTCAAACATGAGCTGATCTACCCTCTCATACCCTACCTACAGAGCCAGAGTCACAGCCAGCATATATCAGAATCAGTGAGTGATCAAGAGGCACCTCTAGAGTGAGTGAGGGGCACATCTAGGTCCATGGAAGCTGACTAAGACCACCAAACACTTACCCCTGAGAACAGCTACACCTGAAAACCCAGCAGGCTGAAGAGCATAGACCTTGGGCTCTCACAGTAAGATAACACAGAAAAGGATAGCAACTAGCAGAAGCTGTGGAGATTGGAGAGCTTGCGTCAAGCAAAATCCTTGCTCCTTAGCTCCATGCACAGAGAGGCTTCCCATCTCACTCAGATTTCTGATTAAAAAGGGAAGGAAAAACCTCCACAGTGATGAAAAATAGTACCCAGGAACAACTACCTCCCTTAAGCAAGAAAATCAAGAACCCTGGAAATTTTTAAATTTATTTTTCCCATTTGAATTAGTTTATTTAGCCAAATTAGAACATAATTCCTTGCTTATAATAATCACATTATTTTCCTCTTTCCCCTCCACCCACCCTTCCCACAGCCCATGAGCAATTTCATTGGATATTACTTGTTCCTTGATCAGAACCTATTTCCATGTTGTTGATGTTTGCCCTAGGATGTTCATTTAGTTTACATCCCCAACCATATCCCTTTATTCCATATATTCAAGCAGTTTTTTTTTTCTTCTTTGTTTTTACACCCATAATGTTTCCTCTGAATGTGGATAGTGGTTTTTCTCATAGATTCCTCCTACTTGTTCAGGATCACTGCATTGCCAGTAATGGAGAATTCCTTTTCATTCAATTGTTCCACAGTGTATCAGTCTCTGTATATAATGCTTTCCTGGGTTTGCTCCTCTCACTCTGCATCAATTCCTGAAGGTTGTTCCAGTCCCCATGGAATTCCTCCACTTTATAATTCCTTTCAGCCCAATCGTATTCCATCATCAACATATACCACAATTTCTTCAGCCATTTCCCAATTGAAGGGCATCCTCTGATTTTCCAATTTTTTTGCCACCACAAAGAGCACAACTATGAATATTCTAGTACAAGCCTTTTTCCTTATTATCTCTTTGGGGTACAAATCCAGCAGTGCTATGCCTGGATCAAAGGGCAGACAGTCTTTTAGTGCCCTTTGGCCATAGTTCCAAATTGCCCTCCAGGATGGTTGGATCCATTCACAACTCCACCAGCAATGCATTAATGTCCTGACTTTGCCAATCCCCTCTACCATTCATTATTTTCCATTGCTGTCATGTTAGCCAATCTGCTGGGTGTGAGGTGATACCTCAGGGTTGTTTTGATTTGCATGTCTCTGATTATAAGAGATTTAGAACACTTTTTCATGTGCTTATTAATAGTTTTGATTTCTTTATCTGAAAACTGCCTATTCATGTTCCTTGCCAATTTATCAATTGGAGAATGGCTTGATTTTTGGTACAATATGTTTAGCTCTTTATAAATCTGAGTTTTAATAAAATTGAGCAATTAGACCTTTGTCAGAGGTTTTTGTAATGAAGATTGTTTCCTTATTAATTTACCTATTTAGTGCCATACCCATTGAACTAAGCTAAGAGAAAAAATGGAGGATCAGTGGAATAGACTTGGGGTAAATGACCTTAGTAAGACAGTCTATAATAAGCCCAAAGATCCCAGGCTTTGGGAACAAAACACACTATTTGATAAAAACTGCTTGGAAAATTGGGAGACAGTATGGGAGAGATTGGTTTTTTGGATCAATATCTCACACCCTACACCAAGGTGAGCTCAGAATGGGTGAATTACCTGATATAAAGAAGGAAAGAAGAAAAGAAGGAAACTATAAGCAAATTAGGTGAACACAGAATAGTATACTTGTCATATCTAGGGGAGCAAGAGCTAGAAAAATACCACGAAATGTAAAATCAATCATTTTGATTACATCAAATGAAAAAAAAAGTTTTTGTACAAACAAAAATAATGCATCCAAAATTAGAAGGGAAGCAACAATTTGGAAAATATTTACAGAGGAAAAACTCAGACTACAGAGGAATTAGAAGAGGAAATTCAAATAAATGCACTGAAACCTTCCAAAAATGGAAATTGTCCACAGGCTCTTGAAGAATTTAAATTGGAGCTTATCAAAAAGATGGAAGTCTTCTGTCAAGAAAAGTGGGAAATAGTTCAAAGGGAAAACAACAGTTTAAAGGACAAGAACTCCCAATTGGAGAAACAGCTGGAAGCCACAGAAAACAGGATAGACCAAACCAAAAAGAAAATTCAAAAGATTATTGCAGAAAATCAAAATATTATAGCTAAAAAACAAAAGATTATAATAGGAAACCAGGTCTTAAAGACCAGAATTGGGAAACTGGAAACCAATTATCTTGCAAAACAGCAAGAATTAATTAATCAATGCCAAAAGAAAATGTTATTTGTAACTCTCAAAAATTGTATTCATTATTATAGTAATTAGAAGAATCACTCACAGGAAGAGATTGGGGCATTAAATGCCCCATTAAGTGCATGAGATGATATGCAAAAAAAAGAAAAAGGAGGGGGGGAATAGAAGATGTCACCAAGAGATACTTGAAGATATAAAATAAATAGGATAATCTTTATCACACAAAGATAAGCATGGGAAGGAGAGGTGAAGAATACTCATAAGACGGGGAAGAAGAGAGTGTTAATAGGTAATATTTAAAACCTTACTTTCAGTGAAATCAATTCTGAGAGGGAAGAGCCTCTAGTTCCATGGGTTTCTTGAATTCTATCTAATCCTCTAGAGAAAGTTAGAAGGGAAAAATAAGGGGGTAATGGGGGAGGGAGTACAAAAAAGAGAGGGAAAGAGAAGGGGAGGGAACTTAAAGGACTCTAAAAAATAAGAAGGGAACAAAAAGGGAGGGACCGGAAAGGGAAACACATTAAGAGAGGGGATTCAGGAGATTGATTAAAAGCAAACCATTGGTTTAATAGGATATAGCAAAAGAAGAAAAGACAGAACTAGGAGAGGATACCAAAATGCTGGTGAATACACAAGTGACGATCATAAGTTTTAACATGAATGGGATGAACTCAACCATAAAACAAAAACAAATAGGAGAGCAGATTATAATCCAAAACCCTACCATATGTTGTCTACAAGAAACACATCTTACGAGGTTAGACATTCAAAAAGTTAAAATTAAAGGTTGGAGCAAAACCTATTGGGCCTTAATTAATAGAAAGAAGGCAGGAGTTGCAATCATGATATCTGACAAAGCCAAAGTAAAAATAGATCTGATTATAGGAAAGTCATGAATACATACTGATAAAAGGGAGTATAAACAATGAGGAAATATTAGTAATCAATATGTATGCACCAAATGGTATAGCATCCATATTTCTAAAGGAGAAACTAGTGGAACTGGAGGAGGAAATAGTAAGTAAAACTATACTAGGGGGAGACCTGAAAAAACCACTACCAAATTTAGAGAAATCGAATAAATAAATAAATAAATAAGATGTAAGATATAGGCATGGAATCTTAGAAAAATAGAGTTAATAGAAATATGGAGAAAAATAAATGGGGATAAAAAGGAATACACCTTCTTTTCAGCAGCACATGGTACATTCACAAAGACTGACCATATACAAGGTCATAAAAACATGGCAAACACATGCAGAAAATCAGATATAATAATTGCAACCTTTTCTGATCATAATGCAATAAAAATAATAATCAGTAAGGGTAGAAGGAGAAATGAATGGGGAAATAGACTCCAAATGAACAACCTATTGCAAATACCAACAACATGGAAAGAGGTTCTCATCAAAGTGCACATCAGTTATGGGAGGGGTGGGGTAGGGAAGGGAGGGAAATAAAATGATGTTTATAACCAAGGAAAAATGTATGAAATTAAGAATAAAAATTTAGAAAATACATTAAAAATAAAGGTTTGTTTAAAGGAGGAAAAGAATGAAAGGATATTCGTGAAAACATGAAACTTTTTTTATTTTAAAAGAAAATGGTCAGACTTCCAGTAAAGATGGCAGCTTAGAGGCAGCAAAAGTTCAGACCTCTGAAAACTCTTCCTTACCAATCACAAACTGAATGATTGGACCCAAATTCAAACTGAACAACAGGACAGAGACAGGGAACCCTCCTCCTGGACTCGGATCAAAAGGTATGCCCGCCAAAAGCCAGAACCCTATATCACTTGAATATAAGGGGTAGGCAGAAGGAAGGTCCCAGGACCCATCCCCCACCAATCCAGAGCGCATGGCAGCAGCTGGAACCTCAGGGCCAGCAAAAGGACCTCAGGGCTGGCTATTCTGAAGGATGCACCTTGAAAGCAACCTGATCCAGTCTCGGGGCACCCAACACAGATGGCAGGGAAACAGAGAGAGATGGGGGGAGCCTGTAGCCCCCTGGAGGGGACCTTTCATCTAAGTCTCATGGAAGGTTCCTGCTTCAGGGCAAATCCAATCCAACCCAGCTGACCTTAATACCATCAGGAGTCCTGCGAGCTCAGGGAGGTCAGGACACTTCCCCCATAGAGTGCAGGGTCTTCTGAAAGAACAGAAACCTCACGGCTGGCAAAGGCACTGAGGTACCATGCGTACAGTGCTGTGCCAGGCTCCGAGTGTGGAAGTAAGGCAGCAGAGAATCAACTGGAGGTTACTGAGAGCAGTAACACTCGAAAGGCCAGCAGGCAGGGGAGGGCAGACCCTGGGCTTCCCCAGGAAGACAGAGCAGCTGCTGAAAAAGGACAATTTGCCTGGGGCTAAAGCCTTGGACCATCAGACAGATACACGAAGAGCCAGTCCTCCTCACTCAGATAGAGATGGCAAACAGGACAGAAGTGCAAAAGACTGCAAACACCAGGAAAACCAAGAAGGAGGGGGTGACTTTAGACACATTTTATGGAGCAAAAATACAAAATACAGAGGAGATAGAAGAGGAAACACAAGCAAATGATCCAAAACCTTCCAAAGGAAATGGAAATTCTCCACAACCTCTTGAAGAATTTAAATATGAAATTATCAAAAAGATGGAAGCCTTCTGGGAGGAAAAATGGGAAATAATCCAAAAGGAACTTGGCAATCTGAAGCATGAAAAAAATACAACTACAAAAACAGCTTGACAAAACTGAAAAGGAAAACCAGGCTTTAAACGTCAGAATCAGTCAACTGGAAGACAGTGCTATAGCAAAAGAGCAAGAATTATTAAAGCAAAGCCAAAAGATTAAGAAATTAGAAAAAAACCATAAGATATCTCACTGACAAGGTGATAGACTTGGAAAAGGAAGGAAGGAGAGACAATCTGAGAATAATTGGCCTACCAGAAAAGCCAGAAATAAATAATAATCTAACCATCATAATAAAAGATATCATCAAAGAAAACTGCCCAGAGATTCTAGAACAAGGGGGCAGTACATATATTGAAAGAGTTCACAGAGCACCCTCTACACTAAACCCCCAAAAGACAACTCCCAGGAATATAATTGTCAAATTCCAAAGCTTTCAAGCAAAAGAAAAAATCTTACAAGAAACCAAAAATAGACAATTTAGATATAAAGGAATGCCAATCAGAGTCACACAAGACCTTGCAATTTCTACTCTGAATGACCATAAGGCATGGAACAGGATTTTCAGAAAGGCAAGAGAGCTGGTTCTTCAACCAAGAATCAGCTATCAATCAAAAATGACTATATACATCCAGGGGAAAGTATGAACATTCGACAAAATAGAAGACTTCCAAGTTTTTGCAAAGAAAAGTCCAGAGCTCTGGAAAATTCGACATCCAGACACAAAGAGCAAGAAAAACATGAAAAGGTAAATATGAAGGAAAGGGAAAAGTTGAAAAATGTTATATTTTTTCTTTATTCAAACTCTCTTCTATAAGTAATACATTGATATCAATTTATATATATTAATATATGGGAAAATGTAATGTGTAACTCTCAAAATTGTATGCATCATTAGAATAGTAAGAAGAATCATGCATAGGGAATATTGGGGGTCATCAAGATGATATGGAGAAAGGGGGGGAAGAAAAAAAGAGAGGGGAATCATTGATGGTACTAATATATACTCCAAGAAATAGGGGGAAAAATTAAATAGAATAATCTTTCTCACCCAAAGATACACATGGGAAGGTGAGGAGAAGAATTCTCCTATAAAAAGGAGAGGAAAAGAGTTTTTACTTAAACCTTACTCTCAGTGAAATCAACTCTGAGAGGAAAGAGCATCCAGATCCATTGGGATCTTGAATTTTATCTTACCCAACAGGGTAAGGGGGAAGGGAAAACCAAGAGGGGAAGAAGGGGAGGGAACACAAAAAAGGGAGAGAAGGAGAGGCAGGAAGGGGAGGGAAGAAAAATGGAGGGGCTAGAAAAGGAAACATATCAAGGGAGGGGACTAGGGGGACTATTATAAGTAAATCACAGGCTTAAAAGTTTATAACTAAAGAAGAAAGTTCAGATTTAGGGGAGGATATCAAAATGTCAGTGAGTCCACAAGTGACAATCATAATATTGAACATGAATGAGATGAACTCACTCATAAAAGGTAGATGAATAGCAGAATGAATTAGAATCCAAAACTCTACCATATGTTGTCTTCATGAAACACACATGAGGCAGGTGGAAACTCACAAGGTCAGAATTAAAGGAGGGAGTAAGACCTTCTGTGCCTCAACTTATAGAAAGAAGGCAGGTGTTGCAATCATGATATCTGACAAAGCCAAAGCAAAAATAGACTTGAATAAAAGGGATAGGGAAGGTAACTATATTTTGTTAAAAGGGACTTTAGATAATGAGGAAATATCACTAATCAACATTTATGCACCAAATAGTATAGCACCCAAATTTCTAATAGAGAAACTAGAAGTGAAGGAGAAATAGACAGTAAAATCATATTAGTGGGAGATTTTAACCAACAACTATCAAATTTAGACAAATCAAATCAAAATATAAATAAGAAAGAAGTAAAAGAAGTGAATGAAATCTTAGAAAAATTAGAGTTAATAGACATATGGAGAAAAATAAATAGGGACAAAAAGGAATACACCTTCTTTTCAGCACCACATGGCACATTCACTATTGACCATACAGTAGGTCACAGAAACATAGGAAACAAATGCAGTAAAGCAGAAAAAAATAAATGCATCCTTTTTAGATCATAAGGTAATAAAAATGTTGATCAGTAAGGGTACATTGAGAACCAAATAAAAATTAATTGGAAATTAAATAATATGATACTCCAAAATGAGTTAGTTAGAGAACAAAACATAAAAATAATTAATAATTTCATCGAGGAAAATGACAATGGTGAGACATCTTTTCAAACCCTATGGGATACAGCCAAAGGAGTAATCTGAGGAAAATTCATATCCCGGAGTGCATATATTAACAAACTAGGGAGGGCAGAGATTGATTAATTGAAAATGCAAATAAAAAACTTAAAAGAGAACAAATTAAAAACCCTCAGAAGAAAATGAAATTAGAGATCCTAAAAATTAAGGGAGAGATTAATAAAATTGAATGTAATAAAACTATTGCCCTAATAAATAAGACTAGAAGCTGGTACTTTGAAAAAACAAACAAAATAAACAAAGTACTGGTCAATCTAATTTAAAAAAGGAAAGAAGAAAAGCAAATTAACAGCATTGAAGATGAAAAGGTGGACATCACCCCCAATGAAGAGGAAATTAGGCACACATTAAAAATTACTTTGCCTAATTATATATGGCAAAAAATATACCAATCTAGGCTATATGGACAAATATATACAAAAATATAAACTACCTAGACTAACAGAAGAAGAAAAAGAATTCTTAAATAATCCCATATCAGAAAATGAAATCCAACAGGCCATCAAAGAACTCCCTAAGAAAAAAAATTCCCCAGGGCCTGATGGATTCACAGGTGAACTCTATCAAACATTCAAAGAATAGCTAATCCTAATACTATAAAAACTATTTGACATAATAAGCAAAGAGGGAGTTCTACCAAACTCCTTTTATGACACAGACATGGTACTGATTCCTAAACCAGGCAGGTCAAAAACAGAGAAAGAAAATTATAGGCCAAATTCCCTAGTGAATATAACTACAAAATCTTAATTAGGATACTTGCAAAAGATTCCAGCAAGTGATCAGAAGAGTTATTAACCATGATCAAGTAGGATTTATACCAGGGAAGCAGGGCTGGTTCAATATTAGGAAAACCATCCACATAATTGACCATATCAACAAGCAAGCCAACAAAAATCACATGATTATCTCAATAGAAGCAGAAAAAGCCTTTCATAAAATACAAAAACACATTCCTCTTAAGAACACTAGGAAGCAAAGGAATAGAAGGGTCATTCCTAAGAGTAATAAACAGTATATATCTAAAACCATCTGCTAATATCATCTGCAATGGGGATAAACTAGATGCATTCCCAATAAGATCAGGAGTGAAACAAGGATGCACATTATCACCTCTATTATCTGACATTGTACTAGAAACACTAGCAGTAGCAATTAGAGAAGAAAAATAAATTGAAGGCATTAAAATAGTCAAGGAGGTGACCAAGTTGTCACTCTTTGGGGATGACATGATGGTCTACTTAAAGAATCCTAGAGATTCAACCAAAAAGCTAATCGAAATTATCAACAGCTTTAGCAAAGTTGCAGGACACAAAATAAACCCACATAAGTCATCAGCATTTCTGTTTATTTCCAACACAGCTCAGCAGCAAAAACTAGAAAGAGAAATCCACCTTAGAAAAAATAAAATACTTAGGAATCTATCTGCCGAGACAAACAAAGGAACTATGTGAACACAACTACAAAACACTCTCCACACAACTAAAACTAGACTTAAGCAATTGGAAAAACATTAACTGCTCATGGATAGGACAAGCCAATATAATAAAAATGAACATATAACTTAAATTTATTTATCTATTTAGTGCCATACCCATTAAACTTCCAAAACATTTCTTTACTGATTTAGAAAAAAAAAATAACAAAATTCATTTGGAAGAAAAAACCATCAAGGATATCCAGGGAAATAATGGAAAAAAATACAAAGGAAGGGTGTCTTGTAGTCCCAGATCTCAAACTATATCATAAAGCTGCAGTCATCAAAACAATTTGGTACTGGCTAAGAGACAGAAATGAGGATCAGTGGAATAGACTGGGGGCAAGCGACCTCAGCAAGACAGTATACAATAAACCCAAAGATCCCAGGTTTTGGGACAAAAATCCACTATTCAATAAAAACTGCTGGGGAAGTTGGAAGACAGTGTGTGAGAAATTAGGTTTGGGTCAACACCTCACACCCTACAGCAAAATAAATCCAAAATGGGCGAATTACTTGAACATAAAGAAGGAAACTCTAAGCAAATTAGGCAAACACGGAATAGTATACATGTCAGACTTTTGGGAAGGGAAAGACTTTAAAACCAAGCAAGACTTAGAAAGAGTCACAAAATGTAAAATAAATAATTTTGACTACATCAAACTAAAAAGCTTTTGTACAAACAAAACCAATGTAACTAAAATCAGATCAGAAGCAACAAATTGGGAAATAGTCTTCATAAAAACCTCTGACAAAGGTTTAATTACTCAAATTTACAAAGAGCTAAATCAATTATACAAAAAAATCAAGCCATTCTCCAATTGATAAATTGGCAAGGAACATGAATAGGCAGTTTTCAGATAAAGAAATCAAAACTATTAATAAGCACATGAAAAAGTGTTCTAAATCTCTTATAATCAGAGAGATGCAAATCAAAACAGCTCTGAGGTATCACCTCATACCTGGCAGATTGGCTAACATGACAGCAGAGGAAAGTAGTAAATGCTGGAGGGGATGTGGCAAAGTAGGGACATTAATTCATTGTTGGTGGGGTTGTGAATTGATCCAACCTTCTGGAGGGCAATTTGGAACTATGCCCAAAGGGCTTTAAAAGACTATCTGCCCTTTTACCCAGTCATAGCACTGCTGGTTTTGTACCCAAAAAGATAATAAGGAAAAAGATTTATACAAGAATATTCATAGCTGCACTCTTTTTGGTGGCCAAGAATTGGAAAATGAGGGGATGCCCTTCAATTGGAGAATGGCTGAACAAATTGTGGTATATGTTGGTGATGCAATACTATTGTGCTAAAAGGAATAATAAAGTGGAGGAATTCCATAGAGACTGGAACAACCTCCAGGAAGTGATGCAGTTTGGGAGGAGCAGAACCAGGAAAACATTGTACAAAGAGACTGATACATTGTGGTACAATCGAACTTAATGGACTTCTCCATTAGTGGCAATGCAATGCCCCGGAACAATCTGAAGGAATCTAGGAGCAAAACACTATCCACAATCAGAGGATAAACTGTGGGAGTAAAAACACAGAGGAAAAGCCACTTCTTGACTATAGGGGTTGAGGGCACATGTCTGAGGAGAGACTCTAAATGAACACTCTAATGCAAATACCAACAACATGGAAATGGAGAATCAAGAATACATGTGATACCTAGTGGAATCGCGCGTCGGCTATGGGAGATATGGGGGTGGAAGGAAAAGAAAATATTCTTTGTCTCTAATGAATAATGTTTGGAAATGATCAAATAAAATATTGTTTAAAAATATTCAAGTAGATAATTTCTCCTTGAAGACACTGTGCATTTATAGTCAGTTTCCTTGGATGTTGACCCTTGCCATATATGACTCTGAACTATTACCAAGAGATTATATTTTCTTTATTCCTAAACACAAATGCATTAGCTCTGAACATGGTAGCTATATAAGTATTACCAGAAAATCAGAAACCTATTTTTTCAGGAAAAAAATCTTTCTCTGTTCAAATTTTTGATCGATAATATTAAAGAATATGTCAAAATTCTCTTAACTATAAGGTAATTCAGTTCTATGTCAAATATCTATTGAAATGCCAAAATGTGATTTTTTTTTAGTTTCTCACTTACTGTATTTTGTAACCCAAACTGGTTTTAGAAAGATTTTTCTAGGGTTCACATACATTTTAATTTCTCCTGTCTGTCTCCAACTAAGATAGTAGGTTGGCATATGGTGATTTTAAAGGCAGCTATTCTCTTTTTGCTTGGAACTAAGGCATTGTATTTTGTGCTTGAGTGAGTTCTGGCCATTAGACTAGAATCTCAATAAATTGTCCCAGTTTCTCTCTAATTGTCTCATGTTCCCAGAATTCTCCCAATGGCAACTTTGTAGGATTATATAAATTGGTGTCCATCAATCTCAGATGAGAATATTGGTAAGAGGAAATGATCTCCTTCCCCAAAGATCATCTGTGTAAAGATACAGTTTTTTATTATCACTTTAAAAAAGAGTTTCTTTAGTAGGAATCATATTACTACTATTCTGAAATGTACAAAGTTTTGAGCAGGAATTAACTGTATCAATAAGAGGAAATATTAATATAACATTGTGCATTTTATTTCATTAAAGAACTACCTTATGAGATAAGTCATTGCAATACTTTATAGGAGAAAAAACCATCATTTTAGATTTCTAACTCAGACTGAAAATGAACACCAGCCTCATGATTCTAAATCTAGTGCTTTTATACTATATACATCACTTACATACTGGGTACTTTTTTATTTTTGAATAAGAGAAATATTATAATATTATTTGGGATTACAAAATGCAGTTTATGAAAACAAAGATAAATGTTAATATTAAGAAAGGTTTGGGAGAAAATTTCAAAGGCTAATATGGAAAATGTGCACCATATCAACATAAATTCAAGTGAAACTGTTTTGTTTTGACATTCATGTAAAACCGATAACATTATTTTTCAAACCAGTCATAAATAAGACAAAATAGGAAATTCTACTTTCCAAGATAAGTAAAATTGCAGATAGTCATTTTAACTGAAAGTATTCTTTTCAAGGTTGCCAAAAATCTCATTAGTTTTTCATTTAAAAGTCTTTCCTCAGCCTTGATTCAACATGATCTCTCAGCAGTTTATGAATGATAGTGTATGTGGCCTCCCATACTTCTTTGATTTCTATGATACTACTATTTTTTAGATATCATTTAACTTGTCTCTGGGTTCCTTTTCATCTCCTGTTCTTGATTTCTACCCTGCCTTTTCCTCTCTATTAACTGACTATGTCCCCTAAGGATTCAAAATGCTTCTTTTCCCCCTTCCTCTCTCTCCAGTTTTCCCTTTGTGGTATCAAAATTGGCATGGATGCAATTATTACCTTTATGCAAATGACTTTAAAATTTATAGATACAAGAAATATATCAACTGAATTCTAGTCCTGTTGTAAGAAATTTTAGTTTAACTTCTCCACTTGGATGCTCCTGTTAGAAATTAAAGCTCAAAATACTCAAAATCAGACTAGCACTATTTTCCCAAACCCACCTTTCATCCAAAATTCATGTTTATGTTAATGATCTACCATCATAACAGTTATCTAGTTTTGTAAACGTATATGATCCTTTACTCTTCCATTTACTCTGTCTCTAGAGTTAGAAATATGGGATCAGATCCCATTTCTGATATATCCTACTAGTATTATCATGAGAAAAACAAGAACAGGCATCAATAAATAGACAAAGTAGATTTGTAAATAAAACTGGTGAGATAGACCAGATTTTTACAATTTTTAGAATTATTGATACCAAGGAAAGATTTTTGAATAAGACTGTCAAGTTAGTAAGAAATAGATGTCTGTAACATAAGCTTTTAAAAATATTTTAGTAACCAATTTAGTAAAGTGCTAAAGTTTGGGTTATAAATTCATCTGGGGCCTTCTAGTTACCTTTATTGTGGTTTAGTCAGTCTGCTGAGACAGGTTTTCCCTGGGTGTATTTGCTGTGAACACTGAATCTTCTTAGATATAGATCAGTGATGGAGAACCTATGGCACAGGCGCCAAAGATGGCATTCAGAGAGCTCTCTATGGGCATATGACCACCTCCTCCCTCCCCCACCCAAGGTTAATTATGAGAAAGGCAGAGGAACTTGGGTTGAGCTACTCCCCTCCCTCTCTCCGCCATGCCTGATGACTTTTTCACATCACCTGTCCCTCTGCCCAATCACCTAATGGGAATGCACAAAGAAGAAGGTGGGAGATTAGCAAGTGGCAGAGCTGTAGGGGAGCAGAGTGCTGGGGGTCCCTTCCATTCTCCTCTTCTCTAAACTTGCTAAGGACATTTCTGACTTCAGTTACCCCTTCTTCAAGCAGCCCAATAGGAGCACTTTCTCCCTCCCATTATTGGGGTGAGAGAGAGTGGGTAACAAGTTACTCTTGGTGGGGGAGAGGGGAATGAAACTCAGTATCTAGGGGAGGAGGCAAGGCATTAAGTCTAGAGGTTGAGTGGGGTGAGGCCTGGCACTCTGTCTCTGTCACCATCCCTGGAATAGGTAATGCTAATATGTGATTTTCTAATTGATAGTCAGACAGATGGGATATTTAAGTGTATGAGACATTTCTATTCGATTTTTATACTACTAAGCTATGTAATTTCTTAACAACATATAAATAATTAAGAAAAAGTACTGATAATGTTTGTCCAGTTAATGAAAACTAACTGAATAAATCTGAATATATCAAGATGAATGTTTTCTTAAATATTAATCTTTGTTGTTTTTATGGATCATCAAATGAAATTTTAAATCATTGTAATCATTTCATAGGTTGTAATATATATGTTAGCTTTCTTTTTCATTTAGAAGATGTAGAGAAAAAAGGATTGTAATCATAACCTAAATATAATAACTTTTCCTTTAAAAGTGAATTACAAATTGGATTAAGTGCAAAAAGAATGGAGTTATATTTTAATGCCCTTCCACCAATTGTGCTACTTCCTGTCTTTTCTTAGTATCTTTTTGATGACTAAGAAATCTGATTGTAAAACCATAGGCTATTTTCTTCTGGCCATTTCTCTTCTTCTCTCTCCTCTTTCCTTCCTTTATTTCTTCTTTTATTTTAATGTCCTGGAGACCAGAGATGTCTTTTGCCTTTTTTTGCATCCCCTTTGGTCAGCACTGTTTTTGGTACATATGAGTCAATAAGTAAATATTTCCTGAATAACTGATTGGTTTCCTCCTTCTCACCCCCAGTTTTTCATCTCCATCCTTTAAATCCACATTGAAGAGATTATGCTCTAGAATAGGAATTCTTAAACTTTTTTTGATGTACTTGAGTTTTTTGATAGTCTATGGATTACTTTTCAGAATTTTTACTTAAATACATTAAATGAAATTCTTGATATTACAAACTAATTACTGAAAGAGTAATTAAAAAGAGAAGGCAACAAAAACCCAAAGACAAAAATAATAATATGTATCTAGAACCCAAGTTAAAAAAATCTTCCTGTAGGGTTACCTTTTTTTTTTTCCCTTCTACAGGCTTCAACAAAATTTCCACTTGTAGCATTTAGTTAAAAAGGAAATCATTTACTCACATGACACAGTAAAAATCGCATTTGGTTAGGATTGAGGAAAGGTTCAAATGCTACTTGCTATTCCATTTTTTGATCTTGGAAAATTATTTAACTTCTCTGACTTCAATTTTATTACTAAGAAAAAATAGGTAAGACTAAATTTTCTTTCTGAAAGAAAGCCTCCAAAGCTTGGCATATAGTTCATAAATGATTGCCAACATATTTCAAAGCATTATCCCTTTGGGAAATGTCCACATTTTATTGGCCTATGTGGAGACAAGACTAACCCAGTTTCCTGACGAAATTAAGTCACAGTAGAATTGGTTAGAGACAGACATTAAGAGACAGAATAAGATGTATTATGTGGTGTATGGGGTGCTCAGGGAGGAGTAATATCTTTGGTATGGAGGGCTTGTCGTGCCCTCCTAGGGCAGCTCTCCAGCCTCTGATCCTCACTTGATACCCAGCTCTCACTTGTGGCTCCTAGTAGCTGTTAGCATGCGGCAGCGGCCACATCCCGGGCAACGGCTATGACAGGCCTGCTAAACCTTGTGAGGGTAGCCATCGGGTCACCGTGGACCCCTGGTGAACTAGGGCTTTGCTCACCCAGCATGTGAAGACTGCTTCGGCGGAACAGGCGGAAGAAACCAACAAGAAGGTTCAACGGCTGAGATGGCGATGCAGCAAGGCACTGTGGAGTGCTTAGGGTATGTTGGAGCACAAAAGACAACACGGCCATCCAATGCAGCCAAGGAAGTCTCCAGGTGTAATGACTTTTCATGCCAATGGAACCAGGCTTCCAACACCGAGAGAGTGGGACTGTCTCTGTACATCGACTTTTCCACTTAAATCTTCACACACAAGTGTCTTTGTGCACAAAAATGTACAAAGACAACCATCATCCTTGGTTACCGAGAGACTACTACTATACTATAGATGTATTATGGGATGAGGATAGGGTGAGAGTGGTCTTGAAAAATAGGGCCCTTCCACTTAAAATTCATATTTCATATATGCTGTAAAATTTTTAAAAATCAGATGATTATTCCACATCTGACCTTAAGCTAGAAATGTACCCTAAGGATGTAGTGAAAAGAAAATTAAATACATATACACATACACATCCATATAAACTATATAGAATTTAATAGCTTATTATTTGAAATGAGAAAAATCAGCAAAAAATACTTATTAATTCATGAACAAATTACAGTATATGAACACATTGGAAATTCATCATACTACATGAAATGACCACATATGCACATGCGCACATATATACCTGCAAATATACATACATGATATATAAATATGTACATATGTCCACACATGGGTATGCACATAAAGTGTATATGAAGGAATTCTGAGGATGAAAATAGAATCAAAACAAGGATATACTATCTGCCTGTTTTTAAAGAAAAAAAAAAAGACTTCCTAAAAAAGATAAAATGGAAGATAGTAGAGAAATAGAGTTTTTATTTTTATTTTATTAAATCAATGTATTCTTTTTTTCAAATTGCAAATACATTAAAGTTCAGGGGTTTATACATAATTAAAATTTATTTTTTGGTTGAAAGTTTTTTTCTTTGAGTTTGACTATTTTGTTGATGGCATTATTTTGAATTTAACAAAAATTTAAAAGATTAATGATGGAAGGATTTCAACAAAACCTGTTTTCAGAGGCAAAGAACATAATGGCTCCTTCTCTTCTCTTCTCACGACCTCATGGTATCATCAATAAGTATTTTCATCTGTTTCAGCAAAACATTCAGTGTTCTTGACTGTATGGTGTGTCAGTGTGACACTGCACCACATTGACATTGCTTTCTAGAATCAGGAATTTCCTGCTTTGATAATCCAAATCTTTACCACTCTCCCAGACATACTTCTCAGGAGAAAAAGAAAGGAAACTGTCTAACCCTTTCACTTTTAGCCATACCTATTTTAATCAAAGTGTTCTAAGAATCATGTACCATGACAGGCAGCCCAGAATACAGATAGATTGAATTCTTTCTGCCCTCTGAAACATGTAACAGGACCGTGGGAGGTGTTTCTCAAGCCCTGAGCTCTGCAGAAGAAAGACTCTCTCTCTATATTCAGGGATTAGTTTTATTATCCTATTTATCTTTGAACCTGCTAAGCTTTAAGCCTCTGCAGGGATACCAGGCAGGGTGGCTACAACAACAGACCCTTGAAATGAGAAAAATGAAAAAAGTGAGAAAATAATGTAGTGAAATAACCTAGAGAGGTGATACAAGTGGTAAAACTATTGCAGGTCAGTATATGTGGGAATTTGTGAATTTCAGAGGCAAAGGGGTGAGAGGACATTGAAAAGAAAGGGAAAAATGACACAAAGCTCAGATTTTATTTTCCAAAAATATTCAACAGCCACTCTAGACAGTATTTGTTAACTCCCTGCTGCTATGTGTTTAAAAAATTCTGAAATCTATCTTTATTTTAATCAGTTTTTAAGTCATTTTTCAAAAACCATTGCTCAAGGCAAGGGAATCTGAATGGATTTGTACTGAATTTTAAACTGCCATTTGGGGGAAAATGTAAAATATGCAGTTTTTTCACATATTCTTGAAAAACTATTGTCATAAATTGGTAGTGTGGGAGTGGAGTGGAACATGAATATATCTGTATTAGAAGGTGATGGGAAAGTGATTATTGTCTTTCCTCTCCTTTCCTTTCTTTTCTCCCTTTATTGTTCTCTATCATTTTAAAACAGTGACTTAAAATAAGAGCTTCTTGGTGGGATTCTCTTTCAAATGATATAAAAGGAAGAGGTCATTCTTCTTAACAGCTGAGAGAAGGAAGGCTGGATCTGAGCCATTGCAAGATTAAAGAACTGTCTGAAGCTCTAAAGGCATTCAAAAATATCTAAGTAGGAGACCTAGCGGTTTTCTATTCTCTTCAATTTGGGGAGTTCTTGGGCAATCACTATATCAAGCATTTTTTGGAAGAAGGGATATAGCCTTAGATCTCTTAGTTAAAATCTCTTAAGGTGGAAAATGTGCTGCTGGACCCAGAGGTCCTGGACTATTTCTATATCATTTCCCTAAAATTAATCATATAATTGTGACTAAGTGATTCTATGGTCTAGTGAGAATCAGTATGGAAAAAAAAAACTGTAGTGCAGAACAATGTCAGGAAGACTTACTTTTAAATCCTTTAAAATGAACTATTTGATCATCGAATCACTGAAAATGCTTGTTTTAGTTTCTTGATATATAAACAATGAGACAAATATTTCTATAATGAATTTTACAAGATTGTGATGAAATATATAATTATATAGCTTATAATGTACATAATGGATGGCATAAATAGTTTTTCTTGTTTGTCCTTATTGTGGCAGAAATCTACAATTTCAGAGCATTATATACACATAGTTTCTTCAAAGACTAATCACATTCTGTCGAGTAATTAGAAGAAAGTCTATAGAGAAAAATTCTATGATGCCATGTTCAATCTACCAATTGGCTTTAAGTAAATTGTTTTTCAAAGCCCAGAGGATGACTGTGGGTTTTAGAAGAAAAACAGATGTTCTAATGATTACTTTTTTAAAAGGGAATTAAAATTAGAAAGGTGCCAGAAAGAAGAAATATATTATATAGGTACATACACAGAATCATCAATCATCTAAAACAGCTGCTCTTTGAGAGCTACGTTAAAACTCTCATTAACTAAGTAGTTATTTGGAGTTGCGTTTTATAAACATCTTTTATTCCTCCCTTTTATTGTACAGTTTAACATGCATCTTTAGGATCATTATTATTTTAAAAGTTTTAAAAATGTCCTGCATTTTTTTAGCACTTGCTGAATCTTTTAATAATAAATTGAAAAATAATGAAAATAAAAATTTAAAGAAGTGATTCACATTCATAAAAACTGAAATCAACTTAAATTTTGCATTAAATTTGACAAATAATTTTGTTTGATGAAAATAAATAGAGAAGTAAGTTTAAATAGGGGATAGATAATCTAAGTATCAAGAGGATTTATTTTAATTTTTTTACATATACTGTGGATGTGATACTCACCAAATTATTGAATGTCTTAGTTGCCCAGACAGCTTCCTAAAATTATTCAAGTTTCAGATTGGTTGTAGATCTCTACTGGGGAAGAAGGATTTTCTTCACCATGGAGTATATGTACCAGAGAAGTTATCAGTCCTTTCCAAAACCAAATGTAAATATAAGTACATCCAAAATTGTATTTGCTACATGTTAAAACTGTCATCATGTTTATATCTTTTTTGATTACTAAGATTCAAAACTCCAAGGCTGAAGGCAACCGTAAATTTCCCTGAATCACATATTTTTGTGTTGGATCTAAAGTGAAAAAAATATTTTATACCTCTCTACATTTTCAGCTGTGGTGGAAAGGAAAATGAGGCTAAATAAGTCTGATTCACTGGAACAAATAAGAAAGTTTGCAATTGAAAAAAAAATGTTAAATCTATTCTCCTCAAAAGGTATAAGGAAAGAAAAAGGGTGAGAGAATTGGTGAGACCATTTTGCACATTCTCCAATTACTCAGTGCTACTTCATTCCTTTCCGAGGAAGTGGTGCATTATATAGACAGTAAGGATAAATAACCAGGTAGTTCTAAGTCCTGAATATATGATTACAATGACACCTACATGTTTTGGAAGCAAATTGTCTGGGCTTTGGAAGCAAATTATTCACAAAACTGTGAATGTGCAACTGTGTTTCAACAAAAGATTCTCTAACACAGTGGAAAGCACAACCAGAAATAATTCAAATTTGGGCTAAAAATTGTCTGCCACCACTATCAAGTGAATAATTCCATTATTCTCAAGGAATCTCTACTTTCTTTTCTTCTTATTTTATGTATAATATAGGATAGTAATTGATGGCCCATATGTATGCATATATCATGTGTATATGTTTAAATGTGTGTATATTTGTACACATAAGCATACATACATTCAAATACTACATTGTATATATTAGAAGGAATTATGGAAATATGGTGATGAATTATTATGGCTCCATTAGACTTACATGATTTCTCTTTCTCCTTACTCTCTATTTATATGAAATCAAATAGATCTTGGAGATTTCTGGGAGGTGGGGTTGATCAAAAACAAACAAACAAACAAACAAAAATACAAGAATCAATATTCATACAGCCCTTGGAAGCATGATGAAAGGTAGCCTCTAAGAAGAAAGGCGTAAAGGATAATGAATGTACGTTGAAGCAAATTAAAAAAAAAATCCTAATTCCAAGGCAATTAGGAAACTGAGACAGAGACATTCTCTTAATTTGCAAGAGGAAGTACAGTTTAAAGAGATCAAATGTATTTTATTTCTGCTTAAGTGACACAGCTATTCTTGATAAAATACATTGACCTAGAGAAATGATTTCTATTTTTGTCTGTTCTTTTCCCCATGTTCCAATATTGTATCTGTAAAGGCCTGCCTTTTGTACTTTTATTAAAAGACTTGAGCTCCTTATAAAGAGGTGTTCTTTCTCTCTTTCTGTGTGTGTGAGAAAGGGAGACAGAAAGACGGACAGAAAGACAGAAAGACAAAGAGATAGAGAGCAAGAGATAAGCGGGGGAGGTAGTATAATACAATCACTTTGTATTGATGACTATACCAGTGAGAAGAAATTATAAATCACATGAAATCTGAAGAAGCAATGATACTATCTATCATCAGCACATATGTGGCACTCAGCAGAATCATATATATAAGATGTTCATGGTCATGGATGTTCCCTAAATATTTAACTTTTCATATGAGTTCTTTAGATATATTCATTTAGTATAACATGTCTATAAGCTTAATGTTGGGAAAATATATTATAGCTTTTCTTACTGTGCTGTCATTAAACAAGTGCTTTGAACTAAATTAAATCCTCTCACTATTGAGTATAAACCACATCTGGTGATTCACATGAGATATATAGTTTGTAACTAACCACAGATACACAAAGATCTTAAAATTGTGTTTACCTTTTCTGGGTACTCTGTTGCAAGGGGATGCCTGGAGATATTGCATGTAATTCTTTCCTCTTCATATTATTGTTTTTAATTTAAATTGATTACCAAATGACAAATTTATGAAAATGTATACCAATGAATAGTGTACTGGACCTAGAGGTAAGATCTAGATTGAAGTACTATTTCAGTCACTAACCATGACACCTTGAAGAAGTCACTGGATTCTTGGGAATAGCAGACTATTGGTGGACAGAGAGCTGGGCTGTTATAATGGCCTCCTAATGGCTCATATTGTTTCCTCTATTATGCTAACTCCAATATTTAAAGATAAGTTGTCTTCATATGTTATATATACTTGTGGCATTTCAACTGCCCCAAATTGTTGTGTCAGCAGGTGATGTGGTCTGCCATTCAAGGCCCTCCACAATCTTAATCCAAAAGATCATCCAGCCTTTATCTCATAAAATTCTCACTATTTGTCCCTGAACAGAGGATTGCAGTTTACTTGTGTCTTATTGCTTTTGATTTCAGGTGCTCAGAATATACATATTATCTACTTCATCTATTGAATTTCTACTTATACTTTAAACTATAAATGAAATTGGTACTTCTGCCAAGAAGGAATCTTTCATTTGCCCATTTTCTCTTCCTTCTTCATAATGAGTGTTTTCTATTCATTGTATTAGCACCAGTACCTAATGGAAGCTGAAACTTTGTGGAGATTTCAGTATACATTAAAAGAAAAAGAAAACTTACCTTCCATAATAGAATTAATATGTATTGATGCTAAGGCAGGAGAGCAGTAATTGGAATAGGGAATGGGGTTAAATGAGCTGGCAAGGATTACACTGCTAAAAAGGGTCTTAGGCCACACTTGAACTCAGGACCTTCTGTCTCCAGGCCACTTTTTCTTTCCACTGAGTCACCTAGCTACCTCTATCCCAGTATGCATTTAAGGAAATCTTGCAGAATCCATATCTAGTGCCTGAAATTAATAGTTGTTTTCTGTTTCTGGAAAAAATATAATTATAAAATTTAGTGTTGTTCATTTTCACTAAAAGCTTATCTTTGATAGTATGAAGGTAGAGCACAGTTAAGATCATTCTAACCATGAGTTTAGAATGCTTGTAGCCCATAGCATTTTTCAATGCTGTTTTAAAAAAAATCTTACTTTCTAAAGTTGGATAAGAAACCTCATTCTTTTTTGTTTGTTTTATTCCATAATGTTTCTAAAGACCATTATAACAAAGATTTATAAACTAGGCATTATTGGCTTGAAGAAACTGATGAAAATGTTGCTTCTTTTCGGTGTGCCTTGCCCAGAGAATCAGGAAGAATTGAGTTTAAATCCAGTCTTAGACACTAGATATATGGCCCATAGTAAGTCACTTAACCCTGCTTACCTACTTTCCTCATCTGTAAAATATGGAAGGAAATGGGAAATCACTCCAGTATCTTTGCCAAGAAAATGCAAAATGGGGTTACAAAGAGTCAGACATGACTAAAATAACTCAACTACAACAAAAACAATTCTATTAACATTTTACCTTTCTCTGAATATTTGAAAGCATCTTCTACAAACTTGCCAAACTCCTATGTCAGGTTATGAGTGTATTAAATAATGATTTAAAAAATCTTTTTTATCCAAATGTTACAAAACCAAATAATGCAAGCATTTCCATATAAAAAGAAAAATAAGGTTGTATGTAAATGAAATAACAAATCTCTATGTGTATCTTACTTTTTCATATCTACATAATAAATCCAATCTACAAGTGTCCCAACCTCTTTCTATCCTCCCTACATTGCAGATGGTTTAGTCCGAAAGAACAATGTGTTGATACAAATTAAGTATTTCATGTTTTAACCTTTCAGTTCACATTCCCAATTTATTCTTCCAGTATTAGTTATATAATTGGATGTATATAATTTTCTCTTGATCATTCTTATTTCTGTTAATTATCCCATCATATCAATTAATTATTCAAATATTCATACAGCTATTCAATTTAATTAATAAAAATTCAATTTAAGTGTTCTTTTATCACTATATTCTATTTATGTATCCATCTATCTATATATCTAATCTTTAATATCCTCATATTGTGCTTCCTATCATTCATTTCATTTCCTTAAGGTTATAAATGTATAAATCTTGCTTTGTTCTAATTACTGAGTTATTATAGTCCTGGATAAACTTGGAGTCTCCAATACACCTCTCACATATAGGTCCATTTAATAAATGAAAGAAATACACTTCACCTTTGTAGTTAGCAAAATATATGTGAATTATTTTTTTTCAAAATTAGATTATTATATGTAATACCATTATCCTGATCTCATGGGCTCAAAAGAAGATAACCAAGAAAATATGATAATCAAATCATTCAAATAGTATTTTTTCAATATAATAAACATTCAAGTAAGAAAATATATAGATGAGAAATAACTTCTATTTCACCTTGCCTGACCCTGAGACTCCCATGAGACCATTTATCTTGTTCTACAATTCTCAAAATCTGTATAAGGGAACTGCCATCTTGTTTGGGTCATGTTATAAATGAAGCAATCCAGCAACTCATTTATTGACAAGTAGCATGCCCCTGCTAATAGATGTTATATTATGCAAAGATCTGCTTCATTTTACCCCTTTGTTCAAATTAAATCAAAATGGGGGCCAAACTTTTACAATTCATATATGTCAATGACACTGCTTTTTGGAATTATTGTCTAATATAAATTCTTATGTCACTTTATGTGCAAGAATAGGATGTCTCATTAATTCCTATGACAATATTCTTGTTAATAAGCTTTTAAGAACAACATTGAAAGTTATCTAACATATTCGAATATTACTACAGATGTCTGATGATTTTCTCTCATTTATCTTCTAGACCTTCATATCAGAACATCTCATCTAATATCTAAGCCAATCAGAAGGTTAGCTCTATCAGATTCTAACCTGTATCATTACTTGATCTAAATTGCTCCATTAAAGAAATTCTTTGAAAAATTCAAATTATCTCTGAATTATTGATATGAATTATATCTTGATAACTATTGATGTAAATAGTGTTATTTGCATGAAATTAAATAAACAGTGTCTAGATGTCAGGAATCAATTTTCATTTTAATAACCTATAGCAAAACGTTTTAAAGAGTAGAACAAATGTCATGCTTTTAGTAAGATTTGCAAAAGACATGAGATTTTTCTTTCAAAATAGAACTAGGTAAAATATGATTTGAGGTTTTGGTTTTAAAAATTACTCTATTAAAAATGAATACTATAGAAATAGGATTTGAGTGAAAAGATATGTATAACCCAGTGAAATTGCTTGTCAACTTTGGTATGGGGGAGAGGAGAGGGGAGGAAGAAAACAAGAATCATATAACTACAGGAAATAAAATAAAAATTTAAATTGAAAAATACACTTAGAAATTTTTTTCAACAATGCATATTCATTTCTAGAATTGTTTCAGGAAAAAAAGTTTTTTGAACTATATTCTTCTTAAGAATAGCTTTAAATACCCTAAATTCTTCTAAAATTGTTAATATGAGACTCAAATATCTAAAAGTGAACAAAGTACTATATTAATCTTTAAAAAGACACTGTTAAAATCTTGACTCCACTACCTATTATATATAAACTTTGATAATTCAATTAATATCTCTTCTTCAGATTCTTTACTTGTAATACTAAGCTATAAAGGATCTGTAAAGTAAGTTACAGCTATGAATTTGTTTGGATTTAATTTAAGACATTTATGGACATAAATATTAATTAGATTATTGACATCATAATTTCTGTCTTTCTAGATAATGCTTAGATGAAAAAAATATAGTATTGATGCATGTTATTACCAAAAGTTATCTAGGAAGATACTAGCTTTCCATAATTCAACATATTAATTAATTTTCAGCAATAGAGAAAAGTTCTGTTAAACTAATGATGACAATATATCTTACTATAGCTTTTGCTATCTAGGCTTATGTGAGGATTTGTAATGTAAATAACGATGTGGCCTAGGTTATGCTCTTCATTCTTTAAATCATTAAATGCAGTATATTATTGGAAATATGAAGCTGGACCAAAATTGGTCTTGCTACTCCAAGGTTGTATCATATAAAATTTAGAAAATAGATGACATGATACAGCATTATTGTGTCCATTATCTTTAAAATACTCTGTCAAAGATGACAATAGCAGAACCATGAGAAGCAATTCTTCAAGGAGGCACTGCATCAATTCATGAATACTTATCTTAGGCATCAGTTAAAGTATTCTATAATCTCTCTTACTGCCTTGGTTTCTAAAATGGAGTGAATATACAGTATTATACAATTTATAAATAGGTTGAAAATGGATACATCCTCTGTGGTTAAAATATTATCTTAGGAAGAAGAAATATTATGTTCTAGGGACTATTGTTAGCATTCTTATTAATTTTTCATTCCTATTTATGTAGTATTTTATTGTATTTACTCTAGTTGAATGTTGCAGCTATGTTAGCCTTGGGTTTGTTCTGCATAATTTTTGTAGCAGAGAAACAATTTGTGTTTGATAATCTTGTCTAATATAGTGTTAATAAATCTATCTTGAGATTGAAAGTGATCAAACAAAGGACAGAATTTAGGGAGAGAAAAGAGGATCTAATTAAAATTCTATCATTCTGAATTTTACCTAATAAATACCACATTAGTTCCTTGATTTTATTTCCACCCTACCCAAATTTCTTTCATCGAGTTCCCACGTTTTCTAGGGTGTCTCTGATGCTAAAATTTTATCCATCCATTTTTATTCCTATAAAAGAAACAAATGACAGAAAAAATGAAAAATTAATTTTACATGGGCCTAGGGATATCAATTACACTGATTTGGACTAAATTTTTCTGGGGCATTACTTAGGCAATGAAAAGCAATGCAATGTACTTCTTTTTTTGTGGGACAGTTAAACCAAGAACAAAACCATATCTTTCTTAATCACGTAATCAATTAATAAACAACAATGTAACAGAAGAGCAACAAATAAAAATATTTTCTAAAATAAAGTTATAAAATACTACTAGCATACTTGAAAATTGGTTTTGTTCAATTTAAATTCAGCTGTACTGCATTCACTAGGAAGCTGTCAGAGAGTAATGAAGCTGTTATACATACAGATGGCTCTTTTTCCTTTTAGGCACAGACATCTGCATCTATCCCTGGAATCAGATCAGCACTTTCTTCTGATGATTTCGTCAATGCCTTTGATTATCCTACATTACACATAGAGGACTTTAGAAATAATTTACATCCTCCCCAACTTTGTAAAACATTTAATATCAATTTTGGGGTAATATCAATGAGTTTATATTATATATCTAATGTGTATATATGTCAACACAAATGCATATGGGTCTTCAATAAAGTCTATATAATCATAGAAAGTAGTGCTTTGCTTGGAACAATAGCCTACAAGTTCAACACTGAGGGATCAAAGGGTTGATAAACAGTTGTTTTAATTTAGTAAAATGAAGAACCAATTTGAGCAGATTGAATTTGAATCTTTTTGTGCAGTAGCAGTTCAATTGAAGGAACATGCCCCTATTGCTTCCCTGGAAAGTTCTAGAACCCTTAGGATATATATATATCCTAAGGGTTCTCTCTCTCCCTCTCTCTCTCTCTTTCTCTCTCTCTCTCTCTATCTATCTATCTATCTATCTATCTATCTATCTATCTATATATATATATACATATATAACAATAGAATGATTCTATTATGCATGATAAACACCCTTACTACTTCTTGGCATATGATGAACTAATGCTAAAAAGATTCTACATTTTAATATGATGTAGAAAATTCTGATTTATTCCTGAATTCTAACAAATACAGGGCAAAGTAGCAGAATGCTGCATTAGCTGAAAGAATAGAAAGTGTCTAGCTGTCTCTCATTTCCTTCCACTGCTTATATGGCATAAATAATCTATCAGACTTTCAGTGAATATTAGCTAAGTATTGGCACTTCACATTGGCCTCACCAAGGAGGGTACCTCACACACATTGCAGATAGAGCAAAGGGGCTGAATTAAATAAGTTTCTCCATTAAAGCTTTAATACTTAAAAATGAATGAATAAGTAACTTGAATTAGATGTGTCTAGGCTTGGTAACTAACTACTTGTGAGTTTGAGATGTCTAGCGACCTATTCCAGACTGGTGTACATTGTGCCTTGATTATCACTATACTTACCCACTTAAGGGAGGCTCTTGACATGAACAATAAGATAAACTATCAGTAATACCTTTCCACCTCACAGAACAGAGGTAAGGACTTAACAACTGGAAGTGTTTTAGAAAAGGAAAGCTGACTAGGTTAGGTCTGAATCAATACAAAATATCTTCCTAAATCTAGATGAGGAAGGGACTGAATCAAGAAGGCATAGTACTCAGGCCCCTGTGGGCCCAACAAATATTTTTAAATGTTGGATGTACAATAAAGATGACTTGATTGGATTAATCATGAGAAGATATTAGCACTATGAAGTCAGAGTTTCTGTAATCTGATAAGTGATAGAAGAGAAAAGAGCATATCAAGGAATGAATTAAAGAAATTTAATGTACTCACAGGATTCTTTGTCAGCCTGTCAAAATTATACTAATTTAGACATTAAAGCTATGCAAATAATAGTTAAAATAATACATAGGAATAAAATATGATACTTACATATCTCTAATTTATGTCTCCACTCAAACTGCTATCTACTGACCCTAAAACTCAATCAAGCACAATAAATAGGTAATTCTTTCCAGTAGATACAAACTATAATTAGGAAGAAAATTAACATAGAATGTTATATTATTTATATGTTATATTGTGCATTTACTATAATTACTTATATAAAATGTTTCAGCAACAATAAAAATGAATTAGAAATTTTTAGTGGTATATAGAAATCATATTGCTTTTGAACTAATGTTAATATGACAAGAACAAGTGAGAGTTATGCTGTAATTCATGGAGGTATATCCTGGAAAATTGGAAGGCTCTCCAAAACATACATATAGAGAACTAAAAGTAAAGTCATCTAATCCAGTATATTATAGTTGAGAAAACTGGGAACTAGTGTGCTTATATGATTTTTTTCTGTTTTTACTGAGTTTATAGTTGATAACAGATCAGTCATTTTCTAATGCCAAGACTTTTGACAAACTAAGTCTTCTTGACACTATACCATACTGACAATTGATTCTCATAACTGTTATATATGATTGGTAAAATTATATTTTTGATTAAGGGAAAAGTCACAGTAAACACATTACTAAGAACATCTTCTATGAAAACAACTATCAGGAATGGCAACAAACTAAGAACATCAATGACCTATGAATATCAATATCAAAAACATGGAGGAATAGAAAATATTTTTCATTGCAAGCTATTGTGAAAGATCCAATGAAACAAATCCATTAAATATTTACTAAGCATGTACTATCCTGTAATAACTATCCTGCTAAGCACTGGGGATATAACAATTAATGAAAAGAAAGTCCCTGCTCTCAAGGAGTTTTTAATCTCACTGCAGAAATGACACAGAAAAGAGGCAGGAAACCATTGGGGAAGAGAGAACACTGAGGATACTTGGTTTCCTTGTTCCATGTTGTTGATACCAGACAAGCTAGCAGAAGCCAAGTATAAATACTTGAGTACAATTTCTACCCTCTATAAAAGAATGCACTAGGAGGAGTTTGTTACTCTGTCATTGTAACAGTTAAAATTAGTTTCTCTGCTAAAAGTATTATATTTTAGAGGTTTATTAAAGATTAAGAAATAAAGAAAATACAAAATAAGAAACCACGTCCAACCTACATCTTGCCTTCTAGGAAGAGAGCCATGTGTGCCTAGAAACAGAAGCCCAGAGAGAGTCTGAAGTAGGCGGAATCAGTTTGAATACAAATTGTGTTCTCGCACTCAAGTGAGGACTCAGAGTGAGATTTTAGGGAATTCTGGGAATTACCAAGGACTTCTGGGAATTGAAGTCCGGGGTTCCAATCTCCATTTTTGCAGTCATTTAGCCCTCTAATTAGAGGGAAGAGAGTTGTAAAGTGAATGATGTAAACCCAGGCTTCAGTTAGCAGAATAGAAATGAGGTTAGCAGTAATAAACTTATCCTGGGAAGAGCATCTTTTCAACTGGGGTTGAAACTAGGCAGTGAAGCAGATGTAAGAGAGATTGTTTCCCTCTATTTGTTTGTTTATATGTCCATTAAATTGAGAATTAAGTATAAAAATATGAATGAACATTGAAAAGAGGCAGCTCAACAAAAGAAGGAAAAAAGAGAAAATTAGAGCCATCAAGATGTTGAATGTGACATCTTAGGTGGTGAATTCTCTAGTGCCAGGAACCTCTAATTGGAGACTTATTTATAACTTATCAAATCTTTTGTAGAGAAAAAGCCTATTCTGATATAAATATAACTAGATTATATTTCATTTTCCTTTCAACTCTGAGATTTTATGATTAATATGACTATTTACTGACCAAACTAAATCTTGGAAAATAATAATAAATAAAATGAACCAATTCTTTGAGTGATTATTTAAATGCCTACCTAATATTATATATATATGCATATATATATACATATATGTGTGTATGTATGTACACACATTTATTTGCTTCATTGTTTCAAACAATTTTTATAAGAAACAACATTAGAAAAGCTAATAAAAACTATTATTTATGGAATTATATTTTTGTCTTTTATTTCTGTACACTTTAGTTTCAATACCCTCCCCCCATCTTATTTTCCATCCTTCTGTGGCTAAAAGAATAATCCAAGTTGCTGCAATTAACCAAACCAAAACAAAACAAAGCTTCATTTTAGGCCAACTTGATAAGAAGCTACAGGTAAAATGGATAGATTGCTTGTATTCAGTCAGAAGTTCCTGAGTACAAATTTGAACTCAGAGAATTAGCTGTGTGACTGAGTAAGTTATTTAACCTCTATTTGACTCAGTTTTCTCAGCTATATAATAAAGAAAATAAGAGCACCTGTCTCCCAGAATTGTTTTGAGATAATAAATTTAAACACTTAGAGAACAATGCCAGGAATGTATTAAGTGCTGGGTAACTGTTAAATATTATTATTGTTAATTTTATGTGTCTTTAAAATTAGCTATAATGTTAAACAGCTAAAACAAAATTAGCTAGTAATCAATCAAATTAATAGCATCCATTATGAGTCTATCCTTGATGCCATTACTGCTTGGTAAAGTGAATTAGTGGATATGCTTCATGTTCTTAACTCTTCAGAACTGAAGTTACCTCCACACCATGGTGGGATGTTTCATGAGAATATAGTTTCTGTTGGGGGATTTTTGATTAGGGAATTACATAAATATGGAATATAAATTATCCTTTATCTTCCTAATGGGTAATACTGATCTGAAGGAAGAACAAAATTAGAATAAAATAATTGAGATAAAATGGGATGACAATGAAAGAATTGTAAACCAAAAATTATATTTGAATATATTGTGTGCATTTTATCAAGTGTAATCTTTTAAGATTTATGTCTTATAGATTATAAATAAATATGATCCAAGGAAAAGATGATGTTCCTCTACTGTTATTTTATATTCATCTGTGAATTATTTTGCAGATGGAACAAACAATTGATTTTGTAACTGAATGAAAGTTTTGGTATTCAAACATACTAAAGTATAATTTCTGAAAGAAATCCTTGGAAAGGCCAAATATATTGAGCATTCTTATTCCTGAGTTTCAAATTCCCTCCATCCCTGCATGCCTTCCACTCTTCCTCCATTCACTAAAAAGACAAGCAAAAATATTATCAATTTTAGGTGTGAAATCATGCAAACCATATTTCTATATTGGGCATACCAAAGTTAATCAAGAAAAAATAAAGCTAGAAAATTGTACTTTAGTTGTCATTCACAGTTCATCACTTCTTTCTCTGAAGGTAGGTAGAATTTTCTCATCATCAGTTCTTTGGAACTTCCTTTGATCATTTAATAGATCAGAGTAGCGAAGTCTTTTACAATTAATCATTACAATATGGCTTTAACTGTGCACAATCCCTTAGCTCTTTACATTTCACTTTTCATCAGTTCATATAGACTGTTTCAGACTAGGACTTTGTTGTTGTTGTTGTTGTTGTTATTATTATTATTATTATTATTATTCTCTAAAATTCATGCCCTGTTCTGAACATAAAATTATATTATCTGTATTGTGATAGTGAGATCATTAATATTTGGAATAGTTTTATAGTCTGCAATATACAGGATATACATCTTTTAGTGAGATGATTTTTTTAGTGATAGCACAGATTCAGGACACATGAAAGAGAAAGAGAGGTCTTTCTAAATGAATGAAAAGAAGTAGAGGTAAACAAGTTTTCCCTTTAAATGCCTCAAACTATGTATATTAGACAAATAGATTTCTTGTAGTTAATTGGAAGAAGAGCACTTAACATTAAGAGATAAGTTGTCCAAAAATAAGTTTGACAGAACAGCTCTAAACATTAATAATCCTTACCTTCTGTAATGATCTTCAATCACTTCACAGTGAAACTTCAAGAAAGACTGATGAGCTTAATTGACAAATGACTCTTACTTGACCTTTGCAGAATTTGATGCTCTCCTTTTAATTCCCAATGAGATTACTCTAACCCCACCAATGAACTCTTACATTTCATTTGGTCTTATAATTATTTTAAATTCATGTGGATTAAATTGTTTCTTAAGTACCAGCTATATCAAGAATCATTCTAAACACTATTTCCTCTTTTCTCTAAAGAAATCTGGCACATGATTCTGGACTTCAGTGGAGAGAAAAGCCTCACTGGAAGATTTCTTCTCTCTTTGAGGAAATAATCAGTGGGTATCCATCCTCAAATTCACTATGGATTAAATTTTATCTCCCCATATTCAATTTATTTTCTAAATTATCATTAATAATTTCTATTTTGTTTACATTTTTTTTCTTATTCCCCATGAAGTATATGTTAAACTTGTTATTTTCTTACCTGGAAAATATTTTTCAAAAGTCTACTTATGCTATTCTGTAATTTTTTTCTGTGAAATTTATATGATGGCACTTATGGAATAATAATATTATTTATAGATGTGGAGGATATATGATATTCATCAGTGTGAAAGGAGTTTTTTCATCATCACAAATTCAACAGAATTAAATTTGAGTTCCTCAAATAAATCAGCCATTTGAAAGTGTGTGAATGTTATTAAATTGTATAAAGTCTGCCTAAAATAAATTGATAATTTGATATTAAAATTTTAGTCTATATTAAACTTATTATTTTTCATTTATTTCAAAAATTTCAGTTTCATTTTAATCAAATTAACAAAGGGATATAACATTAATGTTCCATTAGCTCAAATTATCATTTAAGAATTATTTTAAAAGCAAATAATCGAAGGGCTCTAGTAATTTTTTCTCTCTCTATAGTGGGTAAGTGTAATAAGGATTATTTGAGTGATAAATGATAACTAAAGATCAGATCTGCTAATATCCTCCTTTACTCCCTTCTTCCTCCCTTTTTCCCTCCTTTCTCTCTTCACCCTCCCTTCTTCCCTTCCCTTCCAGTTGATTCTTCTGTTGATCTCTCTAAATCAACACAGAGTGAGATTTATGATGTCTCAAATGCATGCTCTTTCTCTTCTTTAAGATTAAGTTAGTGGTTTATTGAGGAAGAAGGGAAAGATAAGGAAATAGAGGGAAAGAGGGTTTGGGGTTTCCCTAACACTAGAATAATTCGAATAATTCCTAGGTTGGAGGATGGTGGAATATAGTTCAGATTGGGAAAATTGGTTAACAGGTCTGGAAATTCAGTCACAATAAAACATCAGAGAAATCAGAGAGAGCTGGATTTTTGTCCTTTTTTTCTTTCTGTCCCCACACCAAGAGACCCTTCTTTATTTTTGTCTCCAAGGCAGAGACCAAGATTTCAGTTTGTCCCTCCTTTCTCAAAAGTCTTTTCTGGTCATCATTCTAATTAGAATGTTCTCCTTGAGTGACAGCTCAGTGGCCCCAGCTTCTCCAGGTCTGTTTGCAACCTTTTCCTATTTATCTTTCCCAAAACATTACAGAAAGTCTCTAGATATGATGGACTTATAATTATTCTTAAATTGAGTTGGATTGAATCTAAGGTGCACTATCAAAATATCACAAAATTTTATAGTAAGTTTCCAGTGCAGAATTTTTAATAGTTACGTTTCTTCATTCTCTATATTAAAGTCAATACATATAATGTCAGCAGAAGATGGTTAATTGAATTCATTATTTCTATGGACCACAAAAATCATATTCAATAAGATTTCCCTTTGAGCCTACTCCCTCACAATAGTTAGAAACTCACAAATAAGTCACTACATATTGTGAGTGATTCTTAAAAATAGTATTATGTCGTAACATAGGGCAATGTATACTTGAGTCACTGTCAGAAATAAATATGTGAATTTATATATTGTTGGAAAGGTAAATATATCTTGAATGGGGTATAGAAAACATTTTATTGATGATGCATTATTCCTCTTATGCTTAACATTCTTGCCACTGAATGTAATATTGTTAAGAACAAGGAAATTAAAACATCATTATTTTATATATTTTAATTTTTCCCTATTGAACACTTGACACTTAAAGAATAACTTTTTCTTCTTTTTTGTTTCTTTTTGTATGTGGCATTAGTCAGCATTTAAGAAAATTGCTGCCAGTGCTTAACTGCTATTTTAAAAAAAAGGCCATGCATGAATACACTGAATTGATAATTGTAGATATTACAAAGATTAAATTTCTCAAGTCACATCATAAATGATGATTCTATTTCCTCTTAAAATACAGTACACTGAAGTGATTATGATTCTTCATTTTCTATTCTTTCTAGATATTAAGTATTAGAGAAATAAAATTTATAACTTCCTTTAAGTTTAATAATAGAAAGAAATAAAGCTTTCTGAAATTCCCATTTTTCTTAATGGTTGTAAAAGAATAGTGGTGCATTAAAATTTTTTAAGGAAAAAAAGCAAATTAGGAAAATTGAAAATAGTCTTTAATAGTTTTAAAAATTACTTTATGGATGTAAATTTAAAAAGCAATTCAGGCTGACAGAAATTTAGATTAGACTAAGTAGTTGAGATATTTGGTATAAATACATCTCCTATCATATACTAAGGTAAATACAAAATGGAGATATATTTATAAATAAGGGAGCACAAAATAGTTTACCTGACAGACTTATGAATGGGTAACCTTTTAGCTCAGAAAAAGACATCAAGAACATTATGAGATGTAGATAAACTTGAATGCATAAACTTAACAAATATCTGCACAAATAAAAACAATACAACCAAGTTTAAAAGATAAACAAAAGGGGTGGAGTCAAGAGGGAGACTTAGAAGTAGCAGAAGACTGAACCTCTTTCACTTTCCTTCCACATCAAAAGCAAAAATAAGTGTTTTAAAGTAAATAGAAAGCCAAACTCAACAACAGGACTGAGTCACAGGTCTATCCTACTTTATTCAACATGAAAGGTATGCAGATAAAGCCAATTTCTCAGGTATCAGGGAAAGATCCAACAGCCATCCACCACTTACTGCACTGAAATCTGCAGTAAGACTCAGGATCACTGGGATCCCAGGGCTTCTTGATGGAGTATATTGGTGTCACCACAGGAAGTTCAGGGTTCTGATGAAATGGCTGCCAGGGAGATGACTGGCAGAGAGGAGCAGAGGGAAGGATCAAAAATAACTATATTCAGCCTCCACATCTTCATCTTCACCTTCAGCCTCTTCTGGCAGCTGGGAAGATTTGGCATCAGGGCACATTAATACAACAGATTTAGGTTAAATTGCCTAATCCAGTTTATCAACAGAACATAGAAGAGCAAAAAAGCTCAAACTCACAGATTCAGCAAACAAACAGAGGAGAAAAATATAGCCCATGAAGAGGGGGGGAAAGGGAAAAATAATATGAGTAAATAAGAGAAGAAGAAAAAAGAAATTATAATCACCAGCTTCTATTCAGGTAATGAACAAAGAACAAATGGAACAGAGAAGGAACAAGGAACAGAAAGTAAAACCTCAGAAAATCCAGCAGACATTGAAGAAAATTGGGAAAAGGACCTAAAAAGGTAAAGAAGCACATGATCATAAAAAAAGAAAATAATGTCTTAAAAGCCAGAATTAACCAGCTGGAAAATGAGAAAAAAAAACATGAAAAGATAAAAACAATGACTTACAAAGAAAAATAGATGAGAAGAAAAACAGGAACAAAAAGTCAGGGATTAAATTCAGTCTTCAAAAATTATAATGGAACAATTAGAAATGAATTACCTAATAAGGCAGCAAGAATTCATGAAACAAAATAGAAAGAATAAAAAAATAAAGAAACATGAAACATTTCATTGATGAAACAACTGACATGGAAAATAGATTCAGATGAGACAATTTGAGAATTAATGGGCTACCAGAAAATAATGACCAAAGAAAAAGCCTGGATATCATTCTACATGAAATTGACTAAGAAAATTGCCCTGATATTCTTGAACAAGAGGGTAAAGTAGAGATTGAAAGAATCCACAATTCATATCCTGAATTAAATCCCCAAATGACAATTCCCAGGAATTTTGTAGCCAAGCTCAAGAATTTGTAGACCAAATAAAGGATACTACAAACAGCTAAAAAGAAACAATTCAGATAACATGGAGTCACAGTCATGATTACATAGGACCTGGCTGCATCCATACTGAAGGACTGGAAGGCAGGAATAAGATAGTCCAGAAAGCAAGGGAACTGGTTCTACAACCAAAAATCAGCTATCCAGAAATATTCCCAATATCATTGAAGGGGAAAGTATGGCCATTTAAGAAAATGGATTTCCAAGCATTCCTGATGAAAAGAACAGACTTAAACAGAAAATTTGATGCCCAGATACAGAACTCAAGAGATTAACAAAAAGGTAATAAAGAAAAATTGTTATCAACATTGGAGTAGCTTGAGGAAGTATACTTAGAGGGTATAGGAAAATATGTAAAAAATATAAAAAGCTAGGGGTAAAAAACAGAATAATACTCAGAGAAATGGGAAAAAAAGATTGAATGTGGTAATATATATTTCTTTAAAAGGTGCCTATTATCACCTCTATTATTTAACATTGTATTAGAAATGCAAGTGGTAGTAATTTAAGAAGAAAAAATTTGAAGGGAATAAAGTGGACAATGAAGAGACTAAACTATCACTCTTTGCAAATGATATGATGGTCTACTCAAATAATCCAAGAAAATCAACTGTAAAACTAGTGGAAATAATAAAAAATATTTTAGCAAAGTTGAAGGTTACAAAATAGACCCACACAAATACTCAGTGTTTATATATATTTCCATAACAACTCAGCTACAAGAGTAAGAAAGAGAAACTACATTTAATGTCATCCTAGATAATATAACCTATTTAGAAATCTATTTGCTAAGACAAACACAGGGATTATGTGAACACAACTACAAAACTCTTTCCACACAATTAAAACTAGAACTAAATAATTTGGAAAAAATTAATTGCTATGTGTAGGATGATTTAATATAATAAAAATGACAATACTACTCAAATTAATTTACTTATTCGGTGCCATACCTATCAAGCTACCAAGAAACTTTCTTATAAAATTAGAAAAAATATAACAAAGTTCACTTGGAAGAACAACAATTCAAGAATATCAATTGAAATAATAAAAACAAAATGTGAAGGATGGAGGTCTAGTTATACCATACCTTAAATTGTACTATAAATCATAATTTACAGTGATCATCAAAACAATATGATGCTGGCTAACAAAGAGAAGGTGGATCAATGTAATAGACTTTGAGTAAATTACCTCAGGAAGATATTGTATGATAATCCCAAAGATTCTACCTTTTGGGACAAGAACCCAGTATTTGGCAAAAGTTGGTGGAAAAATAGAAAACAGTATGGAATAGATTAGTTTTAGATCAACATCTCACACCGTACACCAAGATATACTCAGAATGGGTGAATGACTTGAATATAAAGACGGTAATTATAAGTAAATGAGCTGAACATAGAATAGTATAAATGTCAGATCTATGGGAAAGGAAAGAATTTAAGACCAAGCAAGATATAGATAATATTACAAAATATAAAATGAATAATTTTGATTATATTGAATTCATAATATTTTGCACAAACAAAACAAATGCAACCAAAATCAGAAGGGAAACAACAAATTGGGGGGAAATTATAACATAAATCTCTGACTTAATTCTAATTTTTCCAATTGATAAGCAACTAATTTAATAGTACAGAAAATCAAGCCATTCCCCAATTGACAAATGGTCAAGAGACATGAATAGGCAGTTTTCAGATGAAGAAATAAAAACTATCAACAAGGACATGAAAAAAGTGTTCTAAATTTCTTATCATTAGTGAAATGCATATCAAAACAACATTGAGGTACCACTTCACACCTAGCAGATTGGCAAATATGACAGTACAGGAAAATAATAAATGTGGAAGTGATGTTGCAAAATTGGGACACTAATACATTACTGGTGGAGCTGTAAATTGATTCAACCATTCCAGAAGGCATTTGGAATCATATCCAAAGGGCGTTAAAAGTATGCTTGCTTTTTGGTCTAGCCATAGCACTGCTGGCTTTGTACACCAAAGAGATAATAAGGAAAAATACTTATACAAAATATATATAGCCTCACTTTTTTATAGAGGTAAAATATTGGAAAATGAGGGTTTGCCCATCAATTGGGGAATGGCTGAGAAAATTGTGGTATCTGATGGTGATGGAATACTATTGTGCTATAAGAAATGATGAACTGGGGGCTTTCCATTTGAACTTTAAAGACCTCCAACAATTCATCCAAAGGTATAAGAGCAGGACCAGGAGAATATTGGATATGGAAATTAAAACATTGTGGCACAATCAAATGTAATGGACTTCTTAACTAGTAGAAATGTCATGACCCAGGACAATCATAATGGACTTGTGAAAAAGAATGCCATCCACATCAAGAATAAGAACTGTGGTAGAAGAAACAGAAAAACCCAAACATTATCAATCATATGATTCAATGGGCATATGACTGGGGCTAACATGATCACTCTATTTCAAATATTGTCAGATTCAGGATTGAATGGGGAGAGAAAGAACATGAATCATTTAACCATAAAAAAAAAAACTTCTAAATGAATGAATCAATTAAAAAAATAAAATTAAAAAATAATAGACAAACAATGAAATAGGGAATATCATTATAACAGTTCTCTTTCACAAAGACTTCATTCATAAAATATATAGACAACTAAAATATATATAAAAAAATAAAATATTTCCCAATTGTCAAATGGTCAAAGTATGTAGACAGATAATTCTCAAATGAAGACATTAACACTGCATTTACTCTTATGAAATAATGATCCAAATCACTATGCAAATTAAAACATCTCTGAAGTGCCATATCACATCCATTAGGCTGAATAACATAACAAAAAAGAAAATGACAAATATTTGAGGGGTGTGGAAGAATTGAGACATGAATAAATTGCTGTTCAATTTGCAAACTAATATAATCATTCTTCAGAACAATCTGGGACAATGTTGAAAGGGGCATAAAATTCTTCTTACTTTTTGACTGAGCAAGACCATTTCTAGGCCTGTAAACAAAAATTAAAGATAGGGGAAAACCTATCTGCATAAACATATTTATATGATTTCTCTTTAGAGTGCAATGAAGGAAATTGAAGGGATGTTGACCAATTGGGGAATGGCTGAACAAGTTGAGGTATATGCTTGCAATAGAAAATTATTTTATCATAAGAAATGACAAACAAGATGATTACTGATAAATGGGAAAGATTGATATGAAGTGTTTCCAAGTGAAGTCAGCCGAACCAAGAGAATGCAACTATTAATGACTGAACTATTATGAACAGGACAAGGATCTTGAATAGGGTTGGTTAACCTTTTCCAAGTTAGAGTGCCCAGAGGGCAAATTCAAGCTGTCTGTGAGCCCCCACATTACTGGAGAGAGTTTAGGGAGACAGAGCTTGCTTTGGGTGGCTGAACACAAGGGAAGAGCATACAAAAAATGTCCCCCAGTGCTGGGAAGTGAGAGAACAGAGCAGTTACCTGAGTGCTGACTGTGCACACATGCCACAGTTTTGCAAAAAAGGATCTAATACAATTTAAGACACTGATAACACAAAATCATATCAGCACCAGAGAAGGCCATGTCTGAATAAAAATTGATTCATAACATTATTTCTCACATGAATTTTTCTTTAGTGTAAGTCATATGTGTCTTGTTTTACAACATGACAAACATGGAAATATGTATGGTATTATAAAATAAGTAAAACTCATTACCTAGTTCTTGAGATGGGAGGGTTAGAAGAAAAAGAGGGAAATGGATTGAAATATATTAGAAAATGAATATCTAAAAAATCTTTTGATATGTAATATGAAAGAACTTAAAAATTAAAAGAAAATCCTTAAATGTAAAAATATTATAATAGACTGAATTGTGGGAAGATTGCAAAGTAAGTAGAGAGTGAAGCTTCCACATTCTCCTGTTACCCACCTCAAATAAACAAAATAACTTCACAGAATCAGTGCTAATAGTGGCAAAATAAATGAATTGGTAGTGCATCTGAATTGGTAGGATAATAAGAAAGGGATGTTTCTGACTTCTGAGGCCTCCCTTCCACCACTGGTAGGCCCTGAGGAAAGAAATCAAGCACATAGAATGAAATTAACAAGGTAGCCTCTGGGGGCAGGAGTAGAAACCTCATTTTTTGCATCTGGGGCCTTAGCTTTGAAGACCCACCTTGGCCCAAATTTAAGGTTAGAAAGGGTGGATACCACAGAGTCAACAGGAGCCAGATATTAAAGGCTGTGACTCAAATCTCACTCTGTCTACTCTATCTACCACTCTATCCCAGACTGCAGCAATAGAGGAGGATGTATGAAGGAGTGCATACCAGAGTATGGTTGCTGATGTTCTTGGACTTGTGATATGGAAATCACTTTAAAAGAGTGATATATATTAATTTAAGGTCACCAAGGAATTCAGCTATGTAAGTCCTAAATGAAAACTCAAGTAAGCAGTCAACCTTTTATGGAGTTTTTAATTACAAACAGGAGGAAGAAAGGTATTAGAGAGAGAGAGAGAGAGAAAGAGAGAGAGAGAGAGAGAGAGAGAGAGAGAGAGAGAGAGAGAGAGAGAGAGAGAGAGAGAGAGAGAGAGAGAGAGAGAGAGAGAGGGGAGAGAAGGGAATAGGGCCTAAATACCCCCTCTGCTTAGGCTGGGCCAAAGGCCCAAGCCCTTAGATAGCTGAGGCAAAGAAAAAAGATCAGTCCCTATCACTCACATGACCAAAATGGAGAAACAGTCTCAGGGGCCTCCACATCCAGCCTCCTTCAGAGCAAGCCTTCCTCTCAGACCTCTCCAGGAGCTCTCCCTCCAGGACCTCTTTCCTCTCAGCCTCCTTCAGAGCCTCCACCTCAGAGCAAAGCCTCCTCCTCCCTCTCTTCAGACACCTCTATCTTTAAGGAAACCATCTAAGTTCCGGTTAAGATGGCGGCTTAGAGAAAGCTAAAGCTCAGATCTCCGGAAAACCCTTCCCGACCAATCTCAAACGATAAGCTCCTAAGGCGCCGAAATTCAAAACGATCAACAGCACAGACCCTGGGAACCCTCCTCCTGGACCTGGACCCGGTTCAAAAGGTACGGCTCCCCTTAAAAGCCAGAACCCGAGATCACTCGGACCTCAGGGGTAGGAGCGCAGAGTCCAAGGCTCCCGGAAGCCGCAGCCCGGCCGGCTCAGAGAGCAGGGTCCTCGGAAACAACAACCCTCAGGGCCTTCTACAGTCCCGGTGAAAGTTACTGCCTGGGGCTTCCGCTGCAGAGAGCTGGTCAAAACAACAGCAACCCTCAGGGCGGGCAAGACAGCCTCACGGGCTGGATCCTGCTATCCAAGTCTCAGTGAAAGTCTGTGCTCTCGGAGCTTGGGGAAGCGGCAGCCCATCCCCCCGCAGGCCGACGAAACAGCCTCACGGCCAGCGATTCTGAAGGCAACTTCCGGAAAGCGAGCCGGGGGGGAGAGTGTGGCCTCGTGGTCCGACCCTTCCATTCCAGTTCCAGTGAGGCATATTCAGTTTAACCCAGGGAAAGCCCATAGAACTATCTGCCCAGGACTGCCTCTGAACACCAGAAAGAGACAAGAAAAACTAATCCTCCACATTCAGAGATGACAAACTCCACAGAACCACAGAAGCCCCAAAATACCAAGAAAAATAAGAAGAAAGGGGCGACTTTGGACACATTCTATGGAGCCAAAATACAAAATACAGAGCAGACAGAAGATAATATAAAAGAAAATGCTCCAAAACCTTCCAAAGGAAATGGAAACTCTCCACAAACCTATGAAGAATTTGAATCAGAAATGACCAAAAAGATGGAAGCCTTCTGGGAGGAAAAGTTGGAAATAATGCAAAAGAAATTCACGCATCTACAAAACCAGTTTGACCAAACTGTAAAAGAAAACCAGGCTTTAAAGGCCAGAATCAGGCAGCTGGAAGACAACGATCGTGTAAAAGAGCAAGAATCAATAAAGCAAAGCCAAAATACCAAGAAATTAGAAGAGAACATAAAATATCTCACCGACAAGGTGATAGATCTGGAAAATAGGGGGAGAAGGGATAATTTAAGAATAATTGGACTCCCAGATAAGCCAGAAATAAACACCAAACTGGACATGGTGATACAAGATATAATCAAAGAAAATTGCCCAGAGATTCTAGAACAAGGGGGCAATACAGCCACTGACAGAGCTCACAGAACACCTTCTACACTAAACCCCCAAAAGACAACTCCCAGGAATGTAATTGCCAAATTCCAAAGCTATCAAACAAAAGAAAAAATCCTACAGGAAGCCAGAAAAAGACAATTTAGATATAAAGGAATGCCAATCAGGGTCACCCAAGACCTTGCAAGTTCTACTCTGAATGATCGTAAGGCATGGAACATGATCTTCAGAAAGGCAAGAGAGCTGGGTCTCCAACCAAGAATCAGCTACCCAGCAAAACTGACTATATACTTCCAAGGGAAAGTATGGGCATTCAACAAAATAGAAGACTTCCAACTTTTTGCAAAGAAAAGACCAGAGCTCTGTGGAAAGTTTGATACCGAAAATCAAAGAGCAAGGAATACCTGAAAAGGTAAATATTAAGGAAAGGGGAAAATGTTATCTTCTTCTTTTACTCAAACTCTCTTCTATAAGGACTACATTTATATCAACCTATGTATACTAACATGTGGGGGAAATGTAATGTATAAATAGGGGGTAAAGAAAGACCAAATAGAATAATCATTCTCACACAAAGATTCACATGGGAAGGGGAGGGGAAGAAAACTCCTATAAGAAGGAGAGGAAGAGAGGGGGGGGGTTACTTAAACCTCAATCTCAGGGAAATCAGCTCTGAGAGGGAAAAACCTCCAGATCCATTGGGATCTTGAATTCTATCTTACCCAACAAGGGTAAGGAGAAGGGAAAACCAAGGGGGGGAGGGGGAGAGGGAGAACAAAAAGGGAGGGTAAGAGAGGGGGGAGGGGGAGGGAACAAAAAGGGAGGGACTAAAAAGGGAAACATCAAGGGAGGGGACAAGGGGGACTGTTTCAAAGTAAATCACTGGACTAAAAGGTAGAGCCGAAGAAGAAAAGGTTAGAATTAGGGAAGGCAATCAAAATGCCAGGGAGTCCACAAATGACAATCATAACTTTGAACGTGAATGGGATGAACTCACCCATAAAACGTAGACGAATAGCAGAATGGATTAGAATCCAAAACCCTACCATATGTTGTCTTCAAGAAACACACATGAGGCGGGTTGACACCCACAAGGTCAGAATTAAAGGATGGAGTAAGACCTTCTGGGCTTCAACTGATAGAAAGAAGGCAGGAGTGGTAATCATGATATCTGATAAAGCCAATGCAAAAATAGACCTGATCAAAAGGGATAGGGAAGGTAATTATATTTTGTTAAAAGGGACTATAGACAATGAGGAAATATCATTAATCAATATGTATGCACCAAATAATATAGCACCCAAATTTCTAATGGAGAAACTAGGAGAATTGAAGGAAGAAATAGACAATAAAACCATACTAGTGGGAGACTTAAACCAACCATTATCAAATTTAGATAAATCAAATCAAAAAATAAATAAGAAAGAGGTAAAAGAAGTGAATGAAATCTTAGAAAAATTAGAATTAATAGACATATGGAGAAAAATAAATAGGGATAAAAAGGAATACACCTTCTTCTCAGCACCACATGGCACATTCACAAAAATTGACCATACATTAGGTCACAGAAACATAGCACACAAATGCAGAAAAGCAGAAATAATGAATGCAGCCTTCTCAGATCACAAGGCAATAAAAATAATGATTAGTAATGGTACATGGAAAACCAAATCTAAAACCAATTGGAAATTAAACAATATGATACTCCAAAACCGTTTAGTTAAAGAAGAAATCATAGAAACAATTAATAATTTCATCGAGGAAAATGACAATGGCGAAACATCCTTCCAAACCTTTTGGGATGCAGCCAAAGCGGTAATCAGAGGTAAATTCATATCCCTGAATGCTTATATTAACAAACAAGGGAGAGCAGAGATCAATCAATTGGAAATGCAAATGAAAAAACTGGAAAGCGATCAAATTAAAAACCCCCAGCAGAAAACCAAATTAGAAATCCTAAAAATTAAGGGAGAAATTAATAAAATCGAAAGTGATAGAACTATTGATTTAATAAATGAGACAAGAAGCTGGTACTTTGAAAAAACAAACAAAATAGACAAGGTACTGGTCAATCTAGTTAAAAAAAGGAAGGAAGAAAAGCAAATTCACAGCATTAAAGATGAAAAGGGGGACAGCACCTCCAATGAGGAGGAAATTAAGGCAATCATTAGAAATTACTTTGCCCAATTATATGGCAATAAATACACCAATTTAGGAGAAATGGATGAATATATACAAAAATACAAACTGCCTAGACTAACAGAAGAGGAAATAGAATTCCTAAATAATCCCATATCAGAAATTGAAATCCAACAAGCCATCAAAGAACTTCCAAAGAAAAAGTCCCCAGGGCCTGATGGATTCACCTGTGAATTCTATCAAACATTCAGAGAACAGTTAATCCCAATACTATACAAACTATTTGACATAATAAGCAAAGAGGGAGTTCTACCAAACTCCTTTTACGACACAAACATGGTACTGATTCCAAAACCAGGCAGGTCAAAAACAGAGAAAGAAAACTATAGGCCAATATCCCTAATGAATATAGATGCAAAAATCTTAAATAGGATACTAGCAAAAAGACTCCAGCAAGTGATCAGAAGGATCATTCACCATGATCAAGTAGGATTCATACCAGGGATGCAGGGCTGGTTCAACATTAGGAAAACCATCCACATAATTGACCACATCAACAAGCAAACTAGCAAGAATCACATGATTATTTCAATAGATGCAGAAAAAGCCTTTGATAAAATACAACACCCATTCCTATTAAAAACACTAGAAAGCATAGGAATAGAAGGGTCATTCCTAAAAATAATAAACAGTATATATCTAAAACCAACAGCTAATATCATCTGCAATGGGGATAAACTAGATGCATTCCCAATAAGATCAGGAGTGAAACAAGGATGCCCATTATCACCTCTACTATTTGACATTGTACTAGAAACACTAGCAGTAGCAATTAGAGAAGATAAAGGAATTGAAGGCATCAAAATAGGCAAGGAGGAGACCAAGTTATCACTCTTTGCGGATGACATGATGGTCTACTTAAAGAATCCTAGAGATTCAACCAAAAAGCTAATTGAAATAATCAACAACTTTAGCAAAGTTGCAGGATACAAAATAAACCCACATAAATCATCAGCCTTTCTATATATCTCCAACACAGCTCAGCAGCAAGAACTAGAAAGAGAAATCCCATTCAAAATCACCTTAGACAAAATAAAATACCTAGGAATCTACCTCCCAAGACAAACACAGGAACTATATGAACACAACTACAAAACACTCGCCACACAACTAAAACTAGACTTGAACAAATGGAAAAACATTAACTGCTCATGGATAGGACGAGCCAATATAATAAAAATGACCATCCTACCCAAACTTATTTATCTATTTAGTGCCATACCCATTGAACTACCAAAATACTTCTTCACTGATTTAGAAAAAACCATAACAAAGTTCATTTGGAAGAACAAAAGATCAAGGATATCCAGGGAAATAATGAAAAAAAACACATATGATGGGGGCCTTGCAGTCCCTGACCTCAAACTATATTACAAAGCAGCAGTCATCAAAACAATTTGGTACTGGCTAAGAAATAGAAAGGAAGATCAGTGGAATAGACTGGGGGAAAGCGACCTCAGCAAGACAGTATACGATAAACCCAAAGATCCCAGCTTTTGGGACAAAAATCCACTATTTCATAAAAACTGCTGGGAAAATTGGAAGACAGTGTGGGAGAGACTAGGAATAGATCAACACCTCACACCCTACACCAAGATAAATTCAAAATGGGTGAGTGACTTAAACATAAAGAAGGAAACCATAAGTAAATTGGGTAAACACAGAATAGTATACATGTCAGACCTTTGGGAGGGGAAAGGCTTTAAAACCAAGCAAGATATAGAAAGAATCACAAAATGTAAAATAAATAATTTTGACTACATCAAACTAAAAAGCTTTTGTACAAACAAAACCAATATAACTAAAATCAGAAGGGAAACAACAAATTGGGAAAAAATCTTCATAGAAACCTCTGACAAAGGTTTAATTACTCATATTTATAAAGAGCTAAATCAATTGTACACAAAATCAAGCCATTCTCCAATTGATAAATGGGCAAGGGAAATGGATAGGCAGTTCTCAGATAAAGAAATCAAAACTATTAACAAGCACATGAAGAAGTGTTCTACATCTCTTATAATCAGAGAGATGCAAATCAAAACAACTCTGAGGTATCACCTCACACCTAGCAGATTGGCTAACATAACAGCAAAGGAAAGTAATGAATGCTGGAGGGGATGTGGCAAAGTAGGGACATTAATTCATTGCTGGTGGAGCTGTGAACTGATCCAACCATTCTGGAGGGCAATTTGGAACTATGCCCAAAGGGCGACAAAAGAATATCTACCCTTTGATCCAGCCATAGCACTGCTGGGTCTGTACCCCAAAGAGATAATGGACACAAAGACTTGTACAAAAATATTCATAGCTGCGCTCTTTGTGGTGGCCCAAAACTGGAAAATGAGGGGATGCCCATCAATTGGGGAATGGCTGAACAAACTGTGGTATATGTTGGTGATGGAGTACTATTGCGCTAAAAGGAATAATAAAGTGGAGAAGTTCCATGGAGACTGGAACAACCTCCAGGAAGTGATGCAGAGCGAGAGGAGCAGAACCAGGAGAACATTGTACACAGAGACAAACACACTGTGGTATCATCGAACGTAATGGACTTCTCCATTAGTGGTGGTGTAATGTCCCTGAACAACTTGCAGGGACCCAGGAGAAAAAAACACCATTCATAAGCAAAGGATAAACTATGGGAGTGGAAACACCGAGAAAAAGCAACTGCCTGAATACAAAGATTGAGGGGACATGACAGAGGATAGACTCTAAATGAACACTCTAATGCAAATACTATCAACAAAGCAATGGGTTCAAATCAAGAAAACATCTAATGCCCAGTGGACTTACGCGTCGGCTATGGGGGGTTGGGGGGGGGAGGAAAAGAAAATGATCTATGTCTTTAACGAATAATGCTTGGAAATGACCAAATAAAATATATTTTTAAAAAAAATGACAAAAAAAAAATAAAGATGGAAAAAAAAAAAGGAAACCATCTAAGTCCCCTCCCCTCAGTTCTCACATCTACCAATCACTGTCCATATCTTCCCTGTGCCAATGGTGGCTCTAGCTTAACCCAGGACTGCTCAGAGGTCTGTTTCCTTTGCACATGTCTGTTGAAGGTCATATTCTCAAATAATTAAATCTTGATCTTTGCTACAGCCCTTCCTAAATCCTGTTACTCTGAGTAGGGTGGAGATTGTAAGTTCCAAGACCTGGTTCTGTCATTCCAAGTATCTCTATTGTATCAATTCTAAAATCAATCATGACTCAAAGAACTTCCTGTTCTATGCTTAAGCATAGGTCAAAGCCCTTTCCATTGTTAAGCAAAAGGTTTCTGTCTTAAAGTAGTCTTAAGTAGGGAGGAGAAGGATCCTCCCATGCCAAGGAGTTTCATATTCCAATAGAGTTCTTACTATCAGTAGGAAATTTTTTCAAGTATGAAATTTCCCAATGGAGAAATTTCCAACATTCATAAGCCTAAGAAATTTTAAGGTTTACAGACTGTCAGATATGGTTATCCCCAAGAGAGTGGAGTCCCTTATTGCTGGCACAGGACTGGATGCTGACAGTTTTAGTGGCAGAGCTGCCTAAAGGCTTTGGTTGGAGAACCTAAGGTCAATTATTGCCTGGGGTTTGAGTAGGGACTGGAAAAACATCTAACCCTGGACTATAAATCTGGAATTACTAAATAAGGTGTGTGTGTGAGGGAACCACACACACTAAAACTCTTAAAACCTGAGGTAATATATCTCAACACACTAGGAAGCTGGGGATTCCAGGTAATAGTAATAATAATAGCAATAATAATGATGTTGAAAATTATAATTATAACAATAACAACAATAATGATGATGATGATGATGATGATGATAAATAATAATAATGACTTTTGACCCAGCTGCTAAAAATATAATAAATGGCCATAAGCTCAGAAAAAGCTTTTGTAAGAAAGACCTCAAAAATTAATGAGAAAGAGGGGCACTTCAATTTCCTCCTCTTAGAAGAAGACAAATATAATAAAAACAAATTTTAAAAAGTTAAGGTGATGAAAAGAACCTCAGATAAATGAAATATCATAGATATCTAGGGACTGCTTCCCACACTTCTTAGATCTCAGCTGATCTAAGCCTGAGCATACACATAATCCCGACAGTTTCTGGTGGGGCAACAATGATTTAGAGACCATAGTCTAAAAAAAGTTACTCATACTTTTGATTTCTTCAACTAAAAACTGCCCATTCATGCCTGTTGATCATTTGTCAATTGGGGAATGGTGCTTATTTTTATGTATTTGATCAAGTTATTTCCCTGTTTTTGATTGACATCTCTGTCTGAGAAACTCTTTTCCTCTATATCCATTGATATATTTTCTGTGTCCATTGATATATTCTTATGATTTGTTACATTTTTATTGATGTAATCAATTATGATGATAGTTTTCATTATATTAAGCTATCCTTGGATGTCCAATATAAGTTCTGATTGGTCATAAAATATAATCTTTGTGATATATTGTAGTAATGTCCTTACTAATATTTTATTTATAATTTTTTTCATCTATATTGGCCTTTAATCTTCTTAGTCTGGACTTCTGTTTTAAGATGGCTTCAGAGTAGATGTAGAGCTCTACCTCTCCTCTCCAAAATTGAGACACAAAGACTTAAAACAACAAAACTATAGTCAAATGAGTGAAGGAGTTGCACTGTAGGGAACAGCAGAGAAGGTAGCCAAAGATAGGACATTTCCGTGCTAAAGGGGACAAAATTATTCCCACCAAGGGATGAACTCATCAACCCACTCCCACTTCACCTACCTTTCCAGAGCCTGGTCAAGCATGAGACAAACCTCTAAGTTCTATGAGGGAGGCTGGCTGAGGTCAACACAGATTTATCCATAAAAGAAATGAGATTTGGTACTCTGGGAGTTTGATGAAATATAGAGATAGGGCTCAGAGCTTAGGCAGAAAGAGACAGCTTACAACAAAATGCCACAGAGACCTGAAAAAATCCCTCTGGGCAAAAACTTCTCCAGAGTCCAATACAAAGATCACCACATTCCTCACCTAGACTTCTGACCAGAAGTGAACAAGGCAATGCCACCAATTCCCAGGAGCTGGGATATGAATGAATATTTACAAAAATCTAAATTGCTGAGATTAAAGGAAGAAGAAATAGAATACTTAAATAGCCCCACATCAGAAAAAAATAATTTGAACAAGCCATCAAAAAATTTCCTTAGAAAAAATCCCTAGGACCATATGGATTCACAAGTGAATTCTGTCAAACTTTCAAAGAACAACTAATCCCAATAGTATACCAATTATTTTACAGAATAAGCAAAGAAGGAGTTCTACCAAATTCCTTTTATGACACAAGTATGATACTAATTCCAAAGTCAGGTAGATCAAAAACTGAGAAAGAATACTACTGATCAATCTCCTTAATGAACATAGATGAAAACATCTTAAATAGATTAGTAGCAAAAAATCTCCAGCAAGTAATCACAAGGGTTATTCATTATAATTAGGTGGAATTTATAAAAGGAATATAAGTATGGTACAATATAAGGAAAACCATCCATACTAATAACCATATTAACAAGCAAACCAATAAATCACAGGATTACTCAAGACACAGAAAAAAAAAAAACTTTTAACAAAATATAACACTCATTCTTAGCGAAAACACTAAAAAGTATAGTAATAGAAATAATTTTTCTAAAAATAATAAACAGTATACATCTAAAACCAGCAAGCATCATCTACAATAATAATAAATTAGAAGCATCCCCAATAAGATCAGGAGTCAAACAACGATTCCCATTATCAACTCTTATTTAACATTGTACTAGAAACACTAGCAGTAGGAATTGGAGAAGTAAAAGAAACTGAAGATATTAAAAATAGGTAATGAGGAGACCAAGCTAGCATTCTTTGAAGATGGAGTGATGGTTTATATAAAGAATCCTAGAGAATCAACTATTGTAATTTATCAATAACTTTAGCAAAGGTGCAGGATACAAAACAATTCCACATAAATCATTAGCAGTTAAGTATACTTCCAACTCATCCCAGCAGCAAGAGTTAGAAATAGAAATTCCATTTAAAATCACCTTAGACAATAGAAAATAATTAGGAATCTATCTGCCAAGACAAACACAGGAACTATATGAACAGAACTACAAAACAATTTCTGCCGGATTTAAATTAGATCTAAATAATTGGGAAAAAAACATTAATTGCTCATGGGTAGGACAAGGTATCATATTAATAATGACAATTCTACCCAAACTAACTTACTTATTTAGTACCATACCCATCAAACTACAAAGAAAATTTATTCTGAAATAGAAAAAAAAACAATAACAAAGTTCATTTGGAAGAACAGAAGATCAAGAATATCAAGGGAAATAATGAAAAAAATGTTCAGGAAGGTGGTTTAGCAATACCAAGTCTTAAACTGTACTACAAAGCAGTGTTCATCAAAACAATATGGTACTGGCTAAGAGACAGGTGGGAGGATCAGTGGAATAGACTTGGGGTAAGTGACCTCAGCAAGACAGTGTATGATAAACCCAAAGATACTAGCTTTGGGGACAAAAACACACTATTTGACAAAAACTGCCTGAAAATTGGAAAGCAGTATGGGGACGATTAGGTTTAGATCAACATCTCACACCCTACACCAAGATAAACTCAGAATGCATAAGTGACTTGAATATAAAAAAAGGGAACTATAAGTAAATTAAATGAACACAGAATAATATACTTGTCAGATCCTTGGGAAAGGAAAGATTTTAAGACCAATCAAGAGTTAGAAAAAAATTTCAAAATGCAAAATAAATGTTTTTTTTTAACCTTAATTAAAAAGGTTTTGTACAACAAAGCCAATGCTCTTAAAATTAGAAGGGAAGCAACAAATTGGGGGGAAAATCTTCATAACAAACTGACAAAGGTCTAATAACTCAAATTCTTAAGGAAGTAAATTAATTGTACAAAAAATCAAGCCATACCTCAATTGATAAATGGGCAAGGGACATGAAGAGACAAATTTAAGATAAAGAAATCAAAACTGTAAATTAGCACTTGAAAATGTATTCTCAATCTATTATAATCAGAGAAATGCAAGTCACAACAACTTTGTGATATCACCTCACATCTAGCAGATTGCCTAACATGACAGCAAAGAAAAGTAATGAATGTTGGAGGGGATGTGGCAAAATTGGGACATTAATGCATTGCTGGTGGAGTTGTGAATTGATCAAACCATTCTGAAAGAAAATTTGTAACTATGCCCAAAGAGCACTAAAAGACTGTCTGCCCTTTGATCCAGCCTTAGCAGTGCTGGATTTGCATCCCAAAGAGATAATAAGGAAAAAGACTTGTACAAGAATATTCATAGCTGTGTTCTTTTTGGTGGCAAAAAATTAGAAAATTAGATTATGCCCTCCGATTAAGGAATGGCTGAACAAATTGTGGTATATGTTGGTGATGGAATACTTTTATGTTCAAAGGAATAATGAACATAAGGAATTCCATGTTAACTGGAATAACCTCCAGGAATTGAAACAGAGTGAAAAGAGCAGAATCAGGAGAACATTGTACACAGAGGCTGATATATTATGAAACAATCGAATGTAATGGATTTCTCTACTAGCAGAAATGCAATGATCCAGGACATTTCTGAGAGACTTATGTGAAAGCACACTATCCACATTTAGAGGAAGAACTGTGGGAATAGAAACATATAGGAAAAACAAATGCTTGATCACATGGGTAGATGGGGATATGATTGGGGATATAGACGCTAAATGATCACCGTAGTGCCAATATTAATACTATGGAAATAGTACTTGATCAATGACACATGTAAAACCCAGTTGAATTGCCTGTCAGCTATGGGAGCATTTTGGGGGGAGGGGAGGGAAATAATCTGCATCTTGTAACTATGGAAAATATTCTAAATTAACTAATTAAAATTTGCACACAAAAAAATCTTACTCTATTTTTACTCTTCCTGGTTTAAATTTTTGAAAAATATTTGTTTCATAAAAGGTTTTTGACAGAATTCTTTATCATTTATTTGAAATAATTAATAATTATTAGAATTAGGTATTTTTACATGTTTGGCAAAATACACTTATAAATTTTTCTAGTTCTGATTATATTTTTCTTAGAAAATTCATTCATGTTCTCTTCATTTTTTCATATTTTTGTCTATTTTACAAAAATTGTTTATTTTTTGCATATAATTTGTCAAAATGACTCGATCTTTGTTTATACTTCATCTTTATTTGTCATAAATTCACTCTGTTAGAGGCATTCACATAAAGTTCTGCTGGGTCTATTTTGCAAATGAGAATAAGGCTAGAAAAAACTGATTTCATGATAGTCTTTAAAAATGTCAGTCACAGGATTCAAACCTAGAGCTCTCTCAATTTGAAGTTTAGAACTATTTTCACATGCTTTAAAATGTCACTTTACTTTTAGGAAAGAGAAAAAAAATTATATGAGAAAAATTATGATAGATAAAATATTAATGTCAAATTGAAGATCATTAAAAAGAGGATGAGATAACACTTTATTTTGTTCCTTTTCCAATAAAAAACATGATTAAAAAATCTTATGATTAAAAAACATGGTTAAAAAAGACTTCCGGTTAAGATGGCGGCTTAGAGAAAGCTAAAGTTCAGATCTCCGGAAAACCCTTCCCGACCGATCTCAAACTATAAGCTCCTAAGGTGCCGAAATTCAAAACGATCAACAGCACAGACCCTGGGAACCCTCCTCCTGGACCTGGACCTGGTTCAAAAGGTACGGCTACCCTCAAAAGCCAGAACCCGAGATCACTCGGACCTCAGGGGTAGGAGCGCAGAGTCCAAGGCTCCCGGAAGCCGCAGCCTGGCTGGGCTCAGAGAGCAGGGTCCTCGGAACAACAACCCTCAGGGCCTTCTACCCGAGTCCAGGTGAAAGTTACTGCCTGGGGCTTCCGCTGCAGAGAGCTGGTCGAAACAACAGCAACCATCAGGGTGGGCAAGACAGCCTCACGGGCTGGATCCTGCTATCCAAGTCTCAGTGAAAGTCCTTGCCCTCGGAGCTTGGGGAAGCTTCAGCCCATCCCCCCCGCAGGCCGACGAAACAGCCTCACGGCAAGCGATTCTGAAGGCAACTTCTGGAAAGCGAGCCGGGGGGGAGTGTGGCCTCGTGGTCCGACCCTTCCATTCCAGTTCCAGTGAGGCATATTCAGTTTAACCCAGGGAAAGCTCATAGAACCAACATCTGCCCAGGACTAAAGCCTCTGATCACCAGACAGAGATAAGAAAAGCTAATCCTCCACATTCAGAGATGACAAACTCCACAGAAGCACAGAAGCCCCAAAATACCAAGAAAAATAAGAAGAAAGGGGCGACTTTGGACACATTCTATGGAGCCAAAATACAAAATACAGAGCAGATAGAAGAAGATATACAAGAAAATTCTCCAAAATCTTCCAAAGGAAATAGAAACTCTCCACAAACCCATGAAGAATTTGAATCAGAAATGACCAAAAAGATGGAAGCCCTCTGGGAGGAAAAGTGGGAAATAATGCAAAAGAAATTCATGCATCTACAAAACCAGTTTGACCAAACTGTAAAAGAAAACCAGGCTTTAAAGCAATGTAAAAAATAGACTCGAATACAGGACTACAATCCCCATGAGCCTTTGCTCCACTACCCCAGAATGCCTTGTAATCTCACCTGGGCCGAGATCGAGAAGATATTTAAGCAAAGGCTTTTGAAGGGCTCGCGCTTTTTTGGACTTCCGTTTTTTGGAGCAGAGGCGTCTCTTCCATGATGTGAGGTTATTTTGTCTAGGCCTCTGGCCTAGGCACATGTTTCTTACTTGTATATTCTTAATCTTTAACCTTTAATAAACCTCTAAAAATATATATATTCCTTGCAGAGAGAAACTAATTTCTACCTGCCTCAGTCTCCCCCTCTCCCCTAAATTTTAATCATTACAGTTATGGCGACCTAATGGGAAAAAGAACTTTCAGTCTTCTGATTTCTTTTCTGATCTTAAATTCAATTTTAATAGCTAGTACCTAGAAAGCGGCCCCGCCGCTTCCTGCCTGCAGCCTGCAGCCCTGATCATCCTCACCTGGTACCTGGTCCCGGCCTTGCCCACCCCCGCAGCCGCTCCTCCTCCTGGCCTCTCACCGGCCCTCCGGCCCTGCCTGCCTGCCAGACCCTCCAGCGTGACCCCAGCCGGCTCATCACCCAGATCCTTGGAGCAGATCGCTCAGGACTCATTGCGACCAGCTGGTAACAGTATTGGCCACGTGGGTGGAGGGGAGAGAAGAGAGGGAAAGGAGACCGGGTAATTTTCCCTTAGGCTAAGCCTCCACGTGGCTGGGGGTATTGGCCGCAGGGTGATCAGAGAGGGGAAAGACAGAAAAGACTAAAGAGAAGAAACAGATCTTTTCAAACAGAAACTTAATAGCAATGGGCTGTTTAAAAGGATTTTTGACTCTTCTGGCAATTTCATTGATTTTGCCTGCCTGTCTGGGAGCAGACTCAGCCCAAAGATTCAACTTTAACTTTGGGGAGGAAAATGGGTGGCCCAGCGTACTGGAAGCCAGGCCCAGAGACGGGAGGTCTCTAGTTAAAATCTGGCCTCCGATGCTTCCCAGCTATGGGGCCCTGGACGGATCCCTTGAACCCCATAGCCTAGCCTTTACTACTCTACCTTCGGACAATAGACATTTAAATGGATAATTAAAAACAAACAAACAAGAAAAAACAACCCAAGGAACTTTGAAGAGACTAAAGGCTATATTCTAAGGCATTTCAGACTCCAATGGTTTATAAAAATCTCTGTATTCTATTGCATTGTTTTGTTTAAGGTTTAACTTTGTGATTTTAAGTTCATATATTACTGGATTGAATATTATTCTGTGAACTGAAGGTTGATTGAATTTATTTTGAATGTACTGAGTTTTAAAATTCTGTTGGTTTTCCCCTATAACTGTGTTGAAAAAATATTATTGTGAATAAGCCCATATATGAAAAAACAGCTTTTTTCTATTTTGCTGAGGATAGATGGACTTCAGAACTGGTTATAATTGTATTAACAACCTTTTGAAAATTTAATGTGCTAAATACCTCAAATGATTTGATTTTAAGGGTTTTTTAAATATGATTTTGGAATTTTTTTTTAACAGTCTGGTTATTTTTGCCTGCCCCTACCACGAGGTAAGGCCCATTCTAGTAGCTGAAGTGAAATGTATTTTATAACCCCCAACCTTCCCACATGTGAATGGAAGTTGGGCAGTTAATTTCAGGGCATTTGTACCCTTGGGAAAAGCCTCCAAGAACAAGGAGCACCCCTTTATTTATGCTCTTCAGCTCACTATTTTACTTTTACCCGGATGATATATAGATTTCTTGATTATGTTCTAAACCCAAGATGAGTTTTACTTTGTTTAAAAAAATTATGTTTATTACCAAGGTTGAAAGATTGCTATGTTTGTAAAAATTGTGACAAATGTCCCATCAATTCATAGGTTTTAAAAATGTTGAAATATGAAAGTGTGTTTGTTTGCTATTGTAATTAATTGGGCTATTGAGAATTTTGGGGATTTTGATATCTACATATTTGTACTACTGTATTTTTAAAAATGAAAAATTGTTAACCTTGTTCAATTCATTTGCCTTCTACTCACAGTGATCATGGCCAGATACAAAGAGGAAATGGATCTCATTTTTTTGGTGAGAAAGCCTTGTATTTTATATTTTCTTAACTGACACAGAGTGTCAATGATTATAAGCTATATTTTTGAATTTTTTAAAGCTCTTTTATTATTATATTTTTCTTGCATGTGCAATATACTTTTTCAGTTTTTTTTAATTATTTTTTCTTTCCTTTTTATATTTGAAGCACATGTCACCAGTATTAAGATTTTCTTTAACCTTTTGATTTTCAGTGCTACAAGTTTAAGATACATTTTCTAATGCATGCCCTAAAAAGCTTGTGACTATGAAAATGATGCCACTAATTATTTAAATAAATTATGGGACTTTGCTTAATGATTCTGTCTGATTCCAGGACAAGATATACACAAAAGAGCCACTGCATAGTGCCAATAGAGCATAAGGTCAAAGAGACCAACCAATCCTGGTGAAATTGATTTCACTTTGAGCCTAGACAAAGAGGGCTTGAACGTGTTTGGGGTTCAAGGTTGCGGCTGTTTAACATGCGTTAAAAGCAGGTCTTCCTTGTTCCACATTCTACCAAGTACCTCGAACTTGGCTCCCGGAACCTTGGTTTATATACTCTGGTCCCTTTCTTTTCTGCCTCTCATAGTGTGGTAACTTTCTGTAGTCCTGGCTACTGACTGGGTAAATGCATCATTGCTTAGATCATTTTAATTGGGCCCTGATTCAAGGACCTGTTATAGATTTATTTTTCTTCTACTTGGAATTTTTACACATAAGACTTTGATAGTCTATATTTTCATCCAGAAATTTTTCTTTTCTTTTGGATTTTCTGATGGCTTTTTAATATCTCTTGCCAATTGATTCATATACCTCATACCTCAGCCATGCATCCCTAACTGATTCTGAATCTTTCAATCACCCACAACACGGGGGAATGTAAAAAAATATCATTATTTAAATTGCAAAGTTTAAATTCTTTTTGAGAAGAATTTTAGGTAAAGAAGATGCTACTTCCCTGAATTCAGAAACTGAACTGTTGGAGAAGCCACCATGAAGAGGCCTCCAGACCACAAGTTGCACAAAATTGAACTTTGGGTGTGGTTGATTGAACATTTATTTGTATGTATACTTTTATGCCAAAGGGGACTGCCCCCTAATGGCTTTTTGTCAATGTGTTCAGAAATTATTGGTTTTATTCCTTTTTCTCTTATCCTCACACTATTGTAATCTTTTAAGTTTATTATGTTTTTATGATCCTTTTGGGGAAAAATTAATTTTTCCACAAATGATCACACGGGGGGATGTAAAAAATAGACTCGAATACAGGACTACAATCCCCATGAGCCTTTGCTCCACTTCCCCAGAATGCCTTGTAATCTCACCTGGGCCGAGATCGAGAAGATATTTAAGCAAAGGCTTTTGAAGGGCTCGGGCTTTTTTGGACTTCCGCGTTTGGAGCAGAGGCGTCTCTTCCATGATGTGAGGTTATTTTGTCTAGGCCTCTGGCCTAGGCACATGTTTCTTACTTGTATATTTTTAATCTTTAACCTTTAATAAACCTCTAAAAAAATATAATACTCCTTGCAGAGAGAAACTAATTTCTACCTGCCTCAGATGCCTCAGTCTCCCGATCTCCCCTAAATTTTAATCATTACAGCAAGAACTAATAAAGCAAAGCCAAAACACCAAGAAATTAGAAGAGAACATAAAATATCTCACCGACAAGGTGATAGATCTGGAAAATAGAGGGAGAAGAGAAAATTTAAGAATAATTGGACTCCCAGAAAAGCCAGAAATAAACACCAAACTGGACATGGTGATACAAGATATAATCAAAGAAAATTGCCCAGAGATTCTAGAACAAGGGGGCAATACAGCCACTGACAGAGCTCACAGAACACCTTCTACACTAAACCCCCAAAAGACAACTCCCAGGAATGTAATTGCCAAATTCCAAAGCTATCAAACAAAAGAAAAAATCCTACAGGAAGCCAGAAAAAGACAATTTAGATATAAAGGAATACCAATCAGGGTCACACAAGACCTTGCAAGTTCTACTCTGAATGATCGTAAGGCATGGAACATGATCTTCAGAAAGGCAAGAGAGCTGGGTCTCCAACCAAGAATCAGCTACCCAGCAAAACTGACTATATACTTCCAAGGGAAAGTATGGGCATTCAACAAAATAGAAGACTTCCAACTTTTTGCAAAGAAAAGACCAGAGCTCTGTGGAAAGTTTGATACTGAAAATCAAAGAGCAAGGAATACCTGAAAAGGTAAATATTAAGGAAAGGGGAAAAATGTTATCTTCTTCTTTTACTCAAACTCTCTTCTATAAGGACTACATTTATATCAATCTATGTATACTAACATGTGGGGAAAATGTAATGTATAAATAGGGGGTAAAGAAAGACCAAATAGAATAATGGTTCTCACACAAAGATTCACATGGGAAGGGGAGGGGAAGAAAACTCCTATAAGAAGGAGAGGAAGAGAGGGGGGGGGTTTACTTAAACCTCAATCTCAGGGAAATCAACTCTGAGAGGGAAAAACATCCAGATCCATTGGGATCTTGAATTCTATCTTACCCAACAAGGGTAAGGAGAAGGGAAAAACAAGGGGGGGAGGGGGAGAGGGAGAACAAAAAGGGAGGGAAAGAGAGGGGGGAGGGGGAGGGAAGAAAAAGGGAGGGACTAAAAAGGGAAACATCAAGGGAGGGGACAAGGGGCACTGATTCAAAGTAAATCACTGGACTAAAAGGTAGAGCCGAAGAAGAAAAGGTTAGAATTAGGGAAGGCAATCAAAATGCCAGGGAGCCCACAAATGACAATCATAACTTTGAACGTGAATGGGATGAACTCACCCATAAAACATAGACGAATAGCAGAATGGATTAGAATCCAAAACCCTACCATATGTTGTCTTCAAGAAACACACATGAGGCGGGTTGACACCCACAAGGTCAGAATTAAAGGATGGAGTAAGACCTTCTGGGCCTCAACTGATAGAAAGAAGGCAGGAGTGGTAATCATGATATCTGATAAAGCCAATGCAAAAATAGACCTGATCAAAAGGGATAGGGAAGGTAATTATATTTTGTTAAAAGGGATTCTAGACAATGAGGAAATATCATTAATCAACATGTATGCACCAAATAATATAGCACCCAAATTTCTAATGGAGAAACTAGGCGAATTGAAGGAAGAAATAGACAATAAAACCATACTAGTGGGAGACTTAAACCAACCATTATCAAATTTAGATAAATCAAATCAAAAAATAAATAAGAAAGAGGTAAAAGAAGTGAATGAAATCTTAGAAAAATTAGAATTAATACACATATGGAGAAAAATAAATAGGGATAAAAAGGAATACACCTTCTTCTCAGCACCACATGGCACATTCACAAAAATTGACCATACATTAGGTCACAGAAACATAGCACACAAATGCAAAAAAGCAGAAATAATGAATGCAGCCTTCTCAGATCACAAGGCAATAAAAATAATGATTAGTAATGGTACATGGAAAACCAAATCGAAAACTAATTGGAAATTAAACAATATGATACTCCAAAACCATTTAGTTAAAGAAAAAATCATAGAAACAATTAATAATTTCATCGAGAAGAATGACAATGGCGATACATCCTTTCAAACCGTTTGGGATGCAGCCAAAGCGGTAATCAGAGGCAAATTCATATCCCTGAAAGCTTATATTAACAAACAAGGGAGAGCAGAGATCAATCAATTGGAAATGCAATTGAAAAAACTCGAAAGCGATCAAATTAAAAACCCCCAGCAGAAAACCAAATTAGAAATCCTAAAAATTAAGGGAGAAATTAATAAAATCGAAAGTGATAGAACTATTGATTTAATAAATAAGACAAGAAGCTGGTACTTTGAAAAAACAAACAAAATAGACAAAGTACTGGTCAATCTAATTAAAAAAAGGAAGGAAGAAAAGCAAATTCACAGCATTAAAGATGAAAAGGGGGACAGCACCTCCAATGAGGAGGAAATTAAGGCAATCATTAGAAATTACTTTGCCCAATTATATGGCAATAAATACACCAATTTAGGAGAAATGGATGAATATATACAAAAATACAAACTGTCTAGACTAACAGAAGAGGAAATAGAATTCTTAAATAATCCCATATCAGAAATTGTAATCCATCAAGCCATCAAAGAACTTCCTAAGAAAAAATCCCCAGGGCCTGATGGATTCACCTGTGAATTCTATCAAACATTCAGAGAACAGTTAATCCCAATACTATACAAACTATTTGACATAATAAGCAAAGAGGGAGTTCTACCAAACTCCTTTTACGACACAAACATGGTACTGATTCCAAAACCAGGCAGGTCAAAAACAGAGAAAGAAAACTATAGGCCAATATCCCTAATGAATATAGATGCAAAAATCTTAAATAGGATACTAGCAAAAAGACTCCAGCAAGTGATCAGAAGGATCATTCACCATGATCAAGTAGGATTCATACCAGGGATGCAGAGCTGGTTCAACATTAGGAAAACCATCCACATAATTGACCACATCAACAATCAAACTAGCAAGAACCACATGATTATCTCAATAGATGCAGAAAAAAACCTTTGATAAAATACAACACCCATTCCTATTAAAAACACTAGAAAGCATAGGAATAGAAGGGTCATTCCTAAAAATAATAAACAATATATATCTAAAACCAACAGCTAATATCATCTGCAATGGGGACAAACTAGATGCATTCCCAATAAGATCTGGAGTGAAACAAGGATGCCCATTATCACCTCTACTATTTGACATTGTACTAGAAACACTAGCAGTAGCAATTAGAGAAGATAAAGGAATTGAAGGCATCAAAATAGGCAAGGAGGAGACCAAGTTATCACTCTTTGCGGATGACATGATGGTCTACTTAAAGAATCCTAGAGATTCAACCAAAAAGCTAATTGAAATAATCAATAACTTTAGCAAAGTTGCAGGATACAAAATAAACCCACATAAATCATCAGCTTTTCTATATATCTCCAACACAGCTCAGCAGCAAGAACTAGAAAGAGAAATCCCATTCAAAATCACCTTAGACGAAATAAAATACCTAGGAATCTATCTCCCAAGACAAACACAGGAACTATATGAACACAACTACAAAACACTTGCCACACAACTAAAACTAGACCTGAACAAATGGAAAAACATTAACTGCTCATGGATAGGACGAGCCAATATAATAAAAATGACCATCCTACCCAAACTTATTTATCTATTTAGTGCCATACCCATTGAACTACCAAAATACTTCTTCACTGATTTAGAAAAAACCATAACAAAGTTTATTTGGAAGAACAAAAGATCAAGGATATCCAGGGAAATAATGAAAAAAATAACACATACGATGGGGGCCTTGCAGTCCCTGACCTAAAACTATATTACAAAGCAGCAGTCATCAAAGCAATTTGGTACTGGCTAAGAAACAGAAAGGAAGATCAGTGGAATAGACTGGGGGAAAGCGACCTCAGCAAGACAGTATACGATAAACACAAAGATCCCAGCTTTTGGGACAAAAATCCACTATTCGATAAAAACTGCTGGGAAAATTGGAAGACAGTGTGGGAGAGACTAGGAATAGATCAACACCTCACACCCTACACCAAGATAAATTCAAAATGGGTGAGTGAATTAAACATAAAGAAGGAAACCATAAGTAAATTGGGTAAACACAGAATAGTATACATGTCAGACCTTTGGGAGGGGAAAGGCTTTAAAACCAAGCAAGATATAGAAAGAATCACAAAATGTAAAATAAATAATTTTGACTACATCAAACTAAAAAGCTTTTGTACAAACAAAACCAATATAACTAAAATCAGAAGGGAAACAACAAATTGGGAAAAAATCTTCATAGAAACCTCTGACAAAGGTTTAATTACTCATATTTATAATGAGCTAAATCAATTGTACAAAAAATCAAGCCATTCTCCAATTGATAAATGGGCAAGGGAAATGGATAGGCAGTTCTCAGATAAAGAAATCAAAACTATTAACAAGCACATGAAGAAGTGCTCTACATCTCTTATAATCAGAGAGATGCAAATCAAAACAACTCTGAGGTATCACCTCACACCTAGCAGATTGGCTAACATAACAGCAAAGGAAAGTAATGAATGCTGGAGGGGATGTGGCAAAGTAGGGACATTAATTCATTGCTGGTAGAGTTGTGAATTGATCCAACCATTCTGGAGGGCAATTTGGAACTATGCCCAAAGGGCGACAAAAGAATATCTACCCTTTGACCCAGCCATAGCACTGCTGGGTCTGTACCCCAAAGAGATAATGGACACAACGACTTGTACAAAAATATTCATAGCTGCGCTCTTTCTGGTGGCCCAAAACTGGAAAACGAGGGGATGCCCATCAATTGGGGAATGGCTGAACAAACTGTGGTATATGTTGGTGATGGAGTACTATTGTGCTCAAAGGAATAATAAAGTGGAGAAGTTCCATGGAGACTGGAACAACCTCCAGGATGTGATGCAGAGCGAGAGGAGCAGAACCAGGAGAACATTGTACACAGAGACTAATACACTGTGGTATAATCGAACGTAATGGACTTCTCCATTAGTGGCGGTGTAATGTCCCTGAACAACTTGCAGGGATCCAGGAGAAAAAAACACCATTCATAAGCAAAGGATAAACTATGGGAGTGGAAACACCGAGAAAAAGCAACTGCCTGAATACAGAGGTTGAGGGGACATGACAGAGGATAGACTCTAAATGAACACTCTAATGCAAATACTATCAACAAAGCAATGGGTTCAAATCAAGAAAACATCTAATGCCCAGTGGACTTACGCGTCGGCTATGGGGGGTGGGGGGAGGAAAAGAAAATGATCTATGTCTTTAACGAATAATGCTTGGAAATGATCAAATAAAATATATTTTAAAAAAATCTTAATTAGATGTCTATTAATCACTGCCAATAAATTAAGATATAATTGAGTTGTTGAAGCTTTAAAACCATTTTTATGCACTATTAATCCCTATTAAAGTACCTAGAAAATAACAAAATAAGAACGATAAATGAGGAGGATAAGCAGAAAAATCAGTTTTCCATTGTTAGAGCCATTAAATTATTTGCATGTATATAATTAGTTTTTAAACTTGCAAATGATTATTAGAAAACAAGCTGTAAAATACAAAATTGTTTTATAAAACTAGTCCCAATGATGGATGAATTTTACTAAAAGCAAAGGACAAACATTAATCATAATTTTTCTTTAGGTTCCAAACATGAGAAAGATGAATAGCTATAAGGACACCGTTTTTCTGAATTCTCAAAAATTGTTAAGTAGCATGATTACCACCTGTATGCTAATATTCATATTATCCATAACTTTTGTTAAAGATCGATGACACAGGATTCCTTTATCTTTTTTTTAAATTATCAAAAATAAAAATAAATTAATAAATAGACATGGAATTACTCTTGTAATGATGGGAAGCAGAAAAAAAGAGCCAATGTGGGGAAATTGAAATGTTGAGAGCCCTACAGTTGCATGAGGCAAGAATGACAGTTGGAAACTGGTTAGGAACTTCTAGGGAATTCTCCTGTGGGGTGGTTTGGGTGTGGAGACACAGAGGGGAGTGGAAGAAGGAGCTGTTTTTCACTGTAATTTGGGGGACTCACACTCATTAGATGGAGAAATGAGGTTTGAAACAATGAGGGAAGGGTTGATGAAAATGGCTCCCCTCACTACTCTGTCCTGGAGTCCCTGAATTACTTGAGGGAGACAAAATGGAGATCTCCCTTTGGTGAAGTCTTGCCTCTTTATGTCCATGATTTCCCTGAAGTATGGGGGGAAGTCTTCTCTACAAGGAGAGATATGAGGGACCTCAATCAGGATATGCACTGATTTGGGGTGCTCACAAGCATCACCCTCATATATTATTTAGAATGGGCAACAAGATGTAGTGTGTCAACGGGCTTACTCTCTAGATGTAAATAAATGGGATTGAATTCTTTATATGACTGCTTATTTGATTTATTTTTTCATTGGGGAAAACAATAGAGGATAGCGGGGTTGTAGGTCACCCTAACTCTCTTTCTAAATAAAATTAATTAATGAGGTAAAAGGTTTTCTTGTAGGCAGGGGAGAGGTAAAAAAAAAAAAGGGAAGAGAGCACTGCTCACCAATTTGAGTCCAGTATCTCAATAGTTTTGGAATGAAAGCCTTTGAAGAATTTAGGTTTCTTGACAGGAATAAGTGATGTTTTAAACAGGAACCCACAATGTTAAGATTTCTATTAGTGTCAGAACTCCCCAAAGGTGTCTTGAATGACCCTGAGAAAGAGCTCCTCCTTCCACTCCCTTCTGTTTCTTCGGACCCAAGACCTTCTCCCCAGGAGAATTTCCCAGAAATCCTTGTTCAGTTTCCAAATATTACTCTTGTCTCATGAAACTGGAGAGCTCTCAGCATTTCCATTTTCCCCCATTGGTTCTTTTTTTCAACTTTCCATCATTACACTCTTTAAAGATCAATTATTTCATTTTGAAACAATATTTCAAATTGAGTATGAAATTTTGTCAGTACAATTTAGAAATTTTGAAATAAAGGAAAAGTTCACATTGTTTCAGTGGTCAACATAATTTTTAGGGTTTACAGTGAGCTTTATATTTTAGGAAGAACTTTTTATTAATTATTCAGAGAAGTCCTACTCTGTTGTGTAAACATAATGTGTAGGAGGCCATATATTGTTCAATAATGCAAATCAATTAAAAAGTGATCTTAAAGGTTTCAATGGATGAGCAATTGGTAATATTATTGGAATCATATTTTGGAGAGAGTTGGAATAAAGTATCAGCTCTGCAATTCTTGTATCATAAAAAATTATAGTAATAGAATTTGCTAAGAGATTGATTTAAGAGATCATGTATTAGGAGGATTCAGAGATGATTTAATGTAATCTAAGATTAAAAAGAATTATGGTACCACTGATAGAAATAGAGTTTTTAAGGAATATGAGTTTATGATTAATTGGGGTAAATGAGAGATGTTTTAGACAAGTTGAATATAAGGCAATTTAGGTCATTCAAAAAGAGATGCCTCAGAGGAATTTATAAATAAACCTTATACAACAGGTGAGAGGTCAGAATAAGAGATTTAGCTATAGAAGTATTTAAAATAATGGGTATAAAAATTATGATATTGTTGAGAATAGCTATTCAGACTTTTTATTAAATGTTCTTCATGAGAATGGCATTCAGTTTTATGCTTTGCTTGATACAAATAAAGAGATCATAAGTCATAAAATTGACTTATATGTTTTGTACCTAATAACAAATGTTGTAAAATCTTATGTTTTGTTGAAGAAAACATATTATAATAGGATTTATAATTGTGCATTTTTCTCAATTCAATAAAATGGTATAAAATTCATACATGAACACAATAGAATCCCCTCTTACCAAGATTAGTACATTTAAGAAATATTGATTAATAGTGTGAAAAATAATTATACTCTAGTTATAGATGTATTTTCACCAAGTAAAAAATATTGCTGACTGATATGAAGCATCAGATTAAGAAAACAAATAGGAGTTAAGATCCTCCTAAACTCCACCAAAACAGAAACCAAAATAACCCCCCTATATATATTTGTGAGTTGAAAAAAATCATGTATAATATAAACGATAGAAAAGAACATAGACAACATGATTACTGATTTCTTTGTTCAAAATTAATGCAATGATGGTAGGAAAATTATGTTCCTTTTATCCTTTTTTATTAGTATATATCTGATATAATTCAATTCTTCCTCCTGTATACATTTATTTTTCTATTGATATAATGATTCATCCATCAGAAACTGAAGTATTTATTATGTTTGCACTGGCATAATAGATGAGAATATTATTTTAACCTAGACATATTTTTCATTTTTCATCTTTGGCCTTATATTTTCATCTATAAAGGCTTTTGAAATTATATGACTTTTGTGGATTTTACAGTTAAAAAATCCTTAATCCATGCTTTTACCTTTCATTACTCTTTGTTTATGTGTAAGATAATATCAGTGTTAATTTTCTTTTTTTTAATTTAGAATATTTTTCATGGTTACATGATTCATGGTTCCACCCTCCCAACTCTTCTCCACCCCCCTTTCCTGGTCCTGAGAAACAATTCCACTGGGTAATACATGTATCATTGTTCAAAGTTTATTTCCATGATTTTTATATTTGCAGTAGAATGATCTTTTAACATCAAAACCCTAATCATATCCCCAATGAACTAAGAGATCAAGCATATGTTTTTTCTTCTGCATTTCTTTTCTCACAGTTCTTTCTCTAGGTGTGGATAGTGTTCTTTCTCATGAGTTCCTCAGTGTTGTCCTGGATCATTATATTGTTTCTAGTAGAAAAGTCTATTATATTGATTGTCCCAAAATGTATCAGTCTCTGTGGACAATGTTCTCCTGGTTCTGCTCCTTGAGCTCTGGATCAATTCCTGGAGGACTTTCCAGTTCACATGGAATTCCTCCAGTTCATTATTCCTTTCAGCATGATAATATTCTATCACCATCAGATACCACACTTTGTTCAGCCATTCCCCAATTGATTGGTACCCTCTCCTTTTCCTTTTTTGCCACCACAAAGATTGTAGCTATAAATATTTTTGTACAAATCTTTTACCCTATCATCTTTTGTGTGTGTGTGTGTGTGTGTGTGTGTGTAAAACCCAGCAGTGGTATGGTTGGCTCAAAGGATAGGCATTCTTTTAAAGCCCTTCATGTATAGTTCCAAATTGCCCTCCAATGTGTTTCAACTAATTCACAATACCACCAGCAGCAAATTAGTGTACCAATTTTGTCACATCCCCTCCAACATTTACACTTTCCTTTGCTTCTCAGAGAACATAGGCTAAAAGTTTTCTCCATAAATTTTGTAAACAATTTGCTATTCTAAGCCAGTGATACTGGATGTTATCATTTGGTATTGTGCAAGGAGGTTAAGAATTTCTAATCTGAAAAGTTTCTGAGTTTCTAGTTGTTTTTTTTTCCTCTTCTGGACTTGTGATTATTTTCCATAAATTTATCTAAAATATGTTTGAGTCCAGGGTTAAGATGGACCAATAATATTCATTATTTTTCTAAAATTCAAAGTTTAAATGCTTTTGAAGGAAATTTCAGGATAAGAAACATGATACCTCTCTGAACTCAGAAAGTAAACTGTTTGGAGAAGGCACCAAGAAGATGTCTGGACAGACCACATATTGCACCAGAAGATCCAAAGTGAACTTTGCAATCACATGATTTGAACTGTGTTGGGTTGAATGCATTTGTTTTGTATGTATACCCTTATGCCGAAGGGGACTGCCCCAAGTGGCTTTTTGTTAATGTGCATGGCAATCTTTGGCTTTGTTCTCATTTCCTTTTATCCCCAAATTATTGTAATTTAAAAGTTGGCTATGTTTACAAGATCTATTGGAGAGACCAGTATTCCACCAGGTCTCAGGGAGGAATGTATCATTAGAAATCTGTTACCCTAAAAAATACATTTCCCAGGAGCCCACTGAATTCCTGTCATTATGTACCTCCTGTAGATAGAGGATATTAGGCAGTGTGGTTGCTGGTCTTTGGCCTCTTTATTTCCTGTTGTGACAATGGTGGTGGTAAGCAGAATTTTTGAACTGGATGATTAGCCATAAGCCCATGGTTTTTTATTTTGTTACTTTTTTATTTATTTATTTCTAATGATAATTAAGAAATCTCTTAAAATATAATATTTTTTATTATTGAACTTTAATTTTAATTTTACAAATAGATGCAAGGCTCTTCCTCTCTCCTCCACTGAATGATATACAATGCCTCAAAAGGACAAACCTCCCAAAGCAGATGAATGAAGGTGCTGCCCTGTAGGATGCTTCCTCAAAAGCAGGTGGGATTTGGGCAGTTCCTCTCTGTAAGGGGATGAAATAACACCCACTAAAAGGTAAGCCAATCACCCCTCCATCCAAGCCACCTACTGCATAAGAGACAGAAACAGCATTTCAGAGTCAGAGTGATTGCGAGGCAATTTCTAGGTTCTTGGGAGCTGACCGAGAACACCACATATTTGCCCCAGAGAGCACTATGACTTGAGACAGCATAAGACTTAGCAATGTAGGCATTAGGTGCAGAAATAAGGCAGAGAAACAGACTTCAAGGAGACTAAAAATGACCTCAGGGCAAAAACCGCTCTGAAACTCCATACACAGTGAGCTTGCCCTCCTCACTCAGACCTCTGGCTGAGAAGGGAAGGAAAAAAACAACCAAGTAATGGTCAACTTCCAAGAAATATATTCTACAACCAACAAAAAGAACAAGAGAAAGACATTAAACCATGATAATTTCTACGGAGGAAAAAAAGTACAGAGGAGACAGCAGAAGATGACAAACATGTAAACACATTCAAATATTCAAAAAAATCGAAATTGGTCACAAGTTCTTGAATAGCTCAGATTAGAGATGTTAAATAAAATTACAAAAATAGAAAAAAATAAGCAAGAAAAGTGGGAAATTCAAAAAGAAAATAGCAGTTTAAAAGACAGAAAAATCCCACTTGGAAAAAGAAGCTCAGAAATCAAATGAAACGATAAGCAAAATGGAGAATAGAATTAAACAGCTGGGAACCATGAAAAACAGGATAGATCAAACCAAAAAGGAAAATCATAAGATCATAGCTGCAAAAAAGTCCTTAAAGACCAGATTTGGAAAAGTGGAAACTAATGATCTCACAAGAAAACAACAATTATTAAAGCAAAAACAAAATAATGACAAAATAGGAGGAACAATGAAATATCTCACTGAGAAGATGATTTACCATGAAAACAGGCTGAGAAGAGACATTTTAAGATTGTCTACCTGAAAACCTAGAAATGAACAGAAACTTTGACATCATACTATAAGAAATTATGTAAGTAAACTGACCTGATGTTCTTCAACAATAGGGTAAAATAGACATTGAAATGATACATAGATCAACCTCTACACTAAATCCTCAAAAGACAACCCCCTGGAATGTAATTGTCAAATTCAAGAGCTTCCATGCTAAGGAAAAAAATATTACCAGAAGTCAGAAAGAGACAATTCAGATATCAAGGAGCACCAATCAATCAAGTCTTGGAATACGATTTTCATATTCCAGAAAGGCAAGAGAATTGTGTCTACAATCAAGTAACACCTACCCATCAAAATTCATTATATACATGAATTTGAAAGTATGGGCATTCAACAAAATAGAAGTAATACAAATATTTGTAAAGAAAAGACCAGAACTAAATGGAAAATTTGATATCCAAATACAAAAATCAAGAGAAACATGAAAAGATGAATAACAAAGAGAGGGATGATTTTATAAGGAAAAAAAGTATTTGTAACTCAAAAATTGTACTCACTATTAGAGTAGTTAGAAAAATTATTCACATAAGTGAAGGTTAGTAAGAGGTTTAAGATGATAGGCAAAAAAAAAAAGAAAAGGGATGATTGGAAGATGGCACCAAGACAAACTTCAAGAAATAAGAAAAATAGGATAATCTATACCACACAGAGGCACATAGGAGGTGGAGGGGAAGAATACTATTATTAAAAGGAGATGAAGAGAGTTCTAATAGGTAACACTTAAACTTTACTCTCAGTGGAAACAATTCTGAGAGGGAAGAACATATAGAACAACGGGGTATCAAAATTTATCTTACCCCACAGGGAAGTTGAGAGACAAAAAAAACAAGGGGGCAGGGAATGGGATGTGGAGTATAAAAAAGGAGAGAAAAAGAGGGGGAAAGAATTTAATAAACACTAAGACAATAACAAGAGAGAAATAAAAATTGATGTGGTGGAAATGAAAGCAAAATAAGGGTGGGGATTAGGGAGACTGACTAAAAGCCAACCACTAGTATAGAAAGAAATAATGAAAAAGGAAAGAGCAAGGCCAGGCGACAAATTTAAATGTTGGGGAACACACAGGTTGTAATCATGGCTCTGAATGTGAATGGGATGAATTAACCCATAAGACAGAAGCATTAAGCAGAGTAGATAAGAAACCAAAATCCTACCATATATTGTCTACAAGAAACACACATGAGGCAGATGGACACAAACAGGGATATAATAAAAGGCTTCAGCAAAATCTATTGGGCATCACCTAAGAAAAAGGAGCCAGAAATTGCAATCATGATATCTAACATAGCCAAAGTAAAAATAGATACCGTTAAAAGAGATGGAAGGCAATTACATCCTGATAAAATGCAGTATAGATAATGAGGAAACATCAGTACAGAACATGTATGCTCCAAATGGTGTAACAACCAAATTTCTACAGGAGAAACTGAGGAAAGAGATGATAAAACTACTAGTGGGAGACCTTAACCTTCCTCTATCAGGCCCAGATTAATCAAACAAAAAAACTAAATAAAAAAGAGGTAAGATATGGGAATGAAATCTTAGAGAAAATAGAGTTAATAGATATTTGGAGAAAAATGAATAGGGACAAAATAAATATACATCTTTTATAGCAGCACATGGTACATTCACAAAAAAATGACCATGTAATAGGGCATAAAACATTGCAAACAAGTGCAAAAGAGCAGAAATAATAAATGCAACCTCCTCAGATCACAATGCAATGAAAATAATAATTTGTAAGGGTACATGGAGAGGCAAATAAAAAATTAATTGGAAATTAAACAATACAATTCTCCAAAATTGGTTAGTTAAAGAACAAATCATAGAAACAATTAATAACTTCATTGAAGAAAATGACAATGATGAGACATCCTTTCAAAATTTATGGGATACAGTCAAAACAGTACTCAGAGAGAAATCGATATCCTTGAGTGTATATATCAACAAATTAGGGAGAGAAGAGGTCAACAAATTGGGCATGAAAATTGAAAAAAAAAAAACTAGAAAGAGAACAAATTAAAAATCCCCAGATAAAAACTAAATTAGAAATACTAAAAATTAAAGGAGAAATTAATAAAATTGAAAGTCAAAGAATTATTGAATTTATAAATAAGACTAGAACATGGTACTTTGAAAAAGCAAATAAAATAGATAAAGCACTTATTAATCTAATTTAAAAAGGAAAAAAGAAAACCAAATTAACAGCATCAAAAATGAAAAGGGAGGCCTCACCTCTAATAAAGAGGAAATTAAAGCAATCATTAAAAACTATTATGCCCAAGTATATGTCAATGAACATGGAAATCTAGGTGATATGGATGAATATTTACAAACAATATAAATTGCCTAGATTAACAGAAGAAGAAATAGAGTACCTAAATAACCCCATAGCAGAAAAAGAAATTGAACAAACCATCAAAGAACTCCCTAAGGAAAAAAAAAAAACCCAGGACCAGATGGATTCACAAATGTATTCTATCAAACATTCAAAGAACACTAATTCCAATATTATACAAACTATTTGACAGAATAAGAAAAGAAGGAGTTCTGCCAAATTCCTTTCATGACACAAATATGGTACTGATTCCAAATCCAGGCTGATCAAAAATAGAGAAAGAAAACTGTAGACCAATCTCCTTAATGAAAATAGACACAAAAATATAAAATTGAATACTAGCAAAAATACTCCAGCAAGAGATCATGAGGATAATTCATTATGATCAGGTGGGATTTATACCAGGAACATAAGGATGGTATAATAATAGGAAAACCACCCACATAAATAACCATATTAACAAGCAAACCAACAAAAAAAATCCCATGATTATCTCACTAAATGCAGAAAAAGCCTTTAATAAAATACAACATATTTTCCTATTGAAGATCCTAGAAAGTAGGAATTGGAATAGGAGGACCTTTTATAAAAATAATAAATAGTATATATTTAAAATCATCAGCAAGCATCATCCGCAATAGGGACAAACTAGAAGCATTCCAATATGATCAGGAGTAAAACAAGGATATCCATTATCACCTCTCTTATTTAACATTGTACGAGAAACCCTAGCTGTAGCAATTAGAGAAGAAAAGTAAATTGTAGGTATTAAAACAAGCCATGAGGAGGCCAAGCTATCACTCTTTGAAGATGATATGGTGGTCTATTTTAAGAAACATAGAGAATCAAATAAAGAGCTAGTGGAAATAATCAACAACTTTAGCAAAGTTACAGGATACAAATTAAACCCATTTAAATCATCAGCATTTCTACATATTTCCCACACATCCAGGAAGCAAGAATTAGGAAGATAAATCACATTTAAAATCACCTTAGACAATATAAAATACTTAGTAATCTATCTGCCAATATAAACACAGGAACTATTTGAACAAAACTACAAAACAATTTCCACACAATTAAAACTAAATCTAAAAAATTGGAAAAACTATAAATTTTTCATGGGTAGGATGAGCTAACATAATGAAAATGACAATCCTACCAAACTAACTTAATTATCTAGTGCCATACCTACTAAAATTACCAAGAAACTATTTTTTTTACTGAATGGAAAAAAAAAACCTACAACAAAGATTATTTGGAAGAACAAAATTTCAAGAATATCAAGGGAAATGATAAAACAAAAACAACTGTGAAGAATAGGGGCATAGCAGTACCAGAACTTAAACTGTACAATAAAGCAGAGGTCATTGAAATAATATGTTAATGGCTAAGAGAAATAAGGGAGGATCAGTAGAATAGACTTGGAGTAAGTGACCCCAGCAAGACAGTCTATGATAAACCCCAAAATCCCTCCTTTGGGGACAAAAATTCACTGCTTGACAAAAACTCCTGGGAAAATTGGAAAACAGTATGCGAGAGATTAGAGTTTGATCAACATCTCACACCCTACACCGAGATAAAATCAGAATCGGTGAAATACTTGAATATAAAGAAGGAAATTCTAATTTGGTGAAAACAGAATAGTATACTTGTCAGACCTTTGGGAAAGGAAAGATTTTAAGACCAAACAAGACTTAGAAAAAAATTACAAAATGCAAAATAAGTAATTTGGATTACATTAAATTAAAATTTTTTGTACAAAAAAAGGCCAATGAAAACTAAAATAACAAGGAAGCAAGAAATTGAGAAAAATATCCTTTATATTAAAAACCTCTGACAAAGATCTAATTACTCAAATTTATAAGGAGCCAAATCAATTGTACAAAAAAACCCAAGAAATTCCCCAATTGATAAATGGGCAAGAAACATGAATAGGCAATTTTCTGATGAAGAAATCAAAACTATCAATTAGCTCATGAAAAGGATTTTTAAATTTCTTATAAGTAGAGAAATGCAAGTCAAAACAACTGAGGTACCACTTCAGATTGACTAACATAATAGCAAAGCAAGTAATGAATGCTGGAGGGGATATGGCAAAACTGGGAAACTAGTGCATTGCTGGTGGAGTTGTGAATTAATGCAACCATTCTTGAATTCAATTTGGAACTGTTCCCAAAGGGTTTTAAAGGGCTTCCTACCCTTTTATTCAGCCATAACACTGCTGGGTTTATACCCCAAAGAGATAATAAGGACAAAATAATTGTACAAAATATTTATAGCCTCACTCTTTGTGGTGGCAAAAATTGGAAAATAAGGCGTTACCCTCTGATTAGGTAATAGATGAACAATTTGTGGTATATTTTGGTGATGGGATACCATTTTGTTCAAAGGAATAATGAATTGGATTAATTCCAAACAAACTGGAATGACCTCCAGTAATTGATGAATAGTGAAAGGAGCAGATCCTAGAAAACCTCATACACACAGACACATATACACTGTGGTATAATCGAATGTAATGGGCTTCTCTACTAGCAGCAATGCAATGATCCAGGACAATTCTGAAAGACTTATAAGAAAGAACACTATCCACATTCAGAGTAAAAACTATGAGAATAGAAAGAGAGAAGAAAAACAAGTTTTTGATCACATGTGATGATGGGGATATGGTTGAGGATATAGACTCTAAAGGATCACCATAGTGCAAATATCAATAATATAGAAATAGATTTTGATCCACAACACATATAAAACCCATTGGAATTGGGTATTGGCTATGGGAGGGGAGAGAAAAAACATGAATTATGTAATCATGGAAAAATGCTCTAAATTAATTAATTAATTAAAAATTTCCGGATTAAAAAATATAAAAACAGAAAGGACTCAAATCTGAGCACAACAATGGAAAGAAAAAGTAGCATAACCCAAATGCTCTCTTAGCTTCTTAATGTTTTCACCCTACTGGGGATACAAAACCTGAATGTGTTTAGACCTTGAAGTTTTGTTCCAGAGGGGATACTCTTGTTATAATTAGAGAAACTGATCTCCTGAAGTATCCAATTAAAATATGAGTAACATATACCTCATTAAAGTTATGTGTTTGGACTCATTATTTTTTCAGTATGCCAGGTAAATGTTCTGGTGATTATTCTACTACACCTTTTGTTTTCCTCTGAAATAGTTCCAAATAGTTTCTGGATAGTCTCTCTATTATGAAAGAGGAGTGAAAATGAAAACGTTATGGGGAAAATAAGGCAGGAACATAGACTATGTATGCAAATATATGGTCTTATTTTAAAATTGTCTATGTATTTTAAAATTATTTTTTGGTTACTGTTTTCATAATCCCATGTTGTCTTTTGTTAGGAGACATAAATTCTCAATCTTATTTATTCATTTAATTATGTTGATCTTTATAACTTCATCTACGTTTTATTCTATATCTTTCCCTCCTTCCAGAGATACCATCACTTCAATGATGTTTTTTTAAATGAACAGCAGTGATGATCTTTTAAAATTATTTTTAAAATTCTAAGACTGACTTGGCAATTCCTCAACTAATGTTGATACAATTTGTTTATAGTTTTTTCTACAACAAGAAAATGATGTTCAAATATTTTCTTGTATACACAGCCTTCATTGTCAGTGGTCTCCTTTCAGTTCACCTTTCAGTTCCAGAGTGGCAGTTGACAAAACTGTTCCCTGAAATTCTGATTCAACCAGTTTAGGCAAGTCTATGTCTCCAGATCTGCTAATCATTCTTTCCCTTGCTATAGTCCCCTCTTTGGACAAGGCCTAAATCGTGTTGAAAACAATATTTTGGCATTTGTGCACTAACTTAATTACATATGAACTAAACTAAAATATCTATCCAAGATAACAAACCACCTACATTCACATATCTTAACCTATCTAATGCTAACTTGTTCTTGGTATTTTACTGAGGGAAAGAAAAACGTGAATTAAAGAATAAACAAGTACAAATTTCAAACATATGCAAAATCACAACATTGCATAAGAGTTACACAAAAAATTAAACCAAACCATGAAACTCACTTATGAAAAATTCATGTAACAAAAAATTAAACATAATTTATCTATTTCCAAAAATCTCACATATATATATACACATATACATACAGCATACATATATAATACATATATGTGTGCTATACATATAGATGCTTTGTATCCTCATATATGTTACTAATATGTTGCATACATAAATATGCTATCATATTCTTAATTTTATAATCTTATTATACACACTATTTACATATGTATTTAAAGTTTTGTTTGATATATGTTATGTCATTTGTGTTATGTAATGTATATTATATATGTTGTAAGTCAGTATTTTACCTTATTTAATTTACTTTAATCCTAACTAAATCCTTAAATCCAAAAGTCTCAATCTACCTATATTCCTTTACTAAACTAAGCATCTAACTAAGTTTTGTTAGTAACTAATTTATTACTAATTATAACATTGTTAGTACCCTAGCTATACATTGTTTCACTCATTCAAATAGTGAATCAATGTAACCTAACCATGTTTATGTATTTGTGTTTGTTTTTGTTATGTTGTTATTTGTTTGGCAGAGTTAGCTAGGATTAAGAAACCTTAGGAAAATCAGAGTACATAGATAAACAGTTAAATTTTATATAGGGAAAATCAGCCAGATTGGAAGAATTAATTTGGCAGGCAGCAAGTGGAATAATCCACAGTGGTGCCCAGGGGAACTCTGAGACTCTAACTGTTCTGGGAGAGACATTTAAAGTTTAAATAACCTTCTGCCACATGGTGTAAGTGGCCATAATGGATTTTTTTTCATAAGATATTTTCCATTTCCTTAATTGTGTATTAATAAGGTGATAACAGTGGATTATAATAACATAAATTCCCTTGATTATACACTGTTGACTATGAATGTAAACATGTCTGGGGACATGTTAATGGCTCTTTTGAAAGTATTGTGGGAGTGTTTTCTGAATATCCCATGCATATTTTTCACCTTATTCCCCAATGCATGTTATATAGTATTAGATTACATGGATGAAAACCCTCATGTCAATAACTATACAAACTGTCTTGTCTCACATTCCCACATTATATATTTGTCTCTGTGTCATGTAAAAGTGTAGAGTGGTGTTGTTTCTTATGGGCAACTGGTTTAAAACTTCAGTGGTTTGGTTAACTGAAGATTCTGACCTTAAACAAATGGTTACACTCATGAAACAACAATTGGATCAGATGAAGTGTATATAAGAGATCAAAGTTTTAGTAATAATGGATATGATAATGGGGCAAAATTAATTACTGGTGCAACTGGAAATCTAAATAGATTACAACAGGAAGATGCTGAAGAAATGGTTACTCTATTTCCTTTAAGAGATCTTCCTTTACTTTCAAGTGATGAGAACTTCCAAGTTCAAATGCATGAAAGATTCAAACCAGAGGACTTGTGATTGATAACGAAAAGAACACCTGCCTTTGTGGATGATTACAAGAATTTTGCCCTGTTAATAAAAGAGCTTTTAACAAAAAAAGGAGAGAAATAAGTTTATAGAGGAAACCAGATAGGATCGCTTGTTAACAACATGCTGAGGATTATTCTGAAACTGACATGAACAGCAAAGTCCAGTATGATAGAATGAAGAAATGCAGACAGGCAATATTAGATGTCATGTGTAGACATACAAAGAGACCAAATGCATGGTCCAAATTTGAAGGGATAAACAGAAACCCACTGAAACATCTACATTATTCCTTGACAGAATCACTGAAGCTGCTGAGATATACATGAATATGGATATCCTTGAAGAGGGAACAATAGCACATATAAAGAGACTCTTGTAAAAAAAAATGTTATTCCCAAAATAAAATTATTCTTTAAAAACAATTATCCTGATTGGGAGGAGATGGAACTGGAAGATAATAGAAGAAAGACTACATACTTGAGCACAGATGATGAGGATAAATATGAGGAGAGAGACACAATGATAGAAGACCTTAAAAGGAAATTAAAAGAAGTAGAGGACAAAGATAGAGAAAATGAGATTAAAGAGGGTAAGGTAGTGGCTGCATTAAGATCAATCAAGCCTAATAACATCTTTATAAGCCTAGAGATAGAATATCAGCTTCCAAACATTGTTTTCTCTGCAATAAAATTGGTCATTTTGTAAAAAAAATAAATGTTGGTACAGAGATCACTTTGCAAGACAAATGAACAGGAATAGAGGATTTAATAGGCAAAATAATTGGAACGATAATAACTATAATAATAATAACAGGAATGGCTGGAGTAATAATAACTATTCAAGAAGAAATAATGGAAAATGTGTGCCCAAATGCCTGTTACCAGAGACCTCAAGCACCAGATCTGAACACAATGCAGGACTGGGTTAAATCTGGAGCCAGGCTTAAATATATTCAGATGATTAAGGGTGATCAGAGTGTAGGTGTATGTTCCTAATGAAGGTTACCCCAGTGTTCTTCTGTAATTATATCAAGGCATAATGAATTTAGAGTAAATGAAAATGAGTGTAATGGTAATAAGATTAATGAAGATATCGTGAACTGAATAAATCAAAAGATAATATAATTAGTGTTACTAATTGTAGGGAAAAAGAATACTGTAATGAAAGTTTAGTAGGAAATTCTAATGAATGCAAAATAAGGGAAATTAGTGAAGAATGTGAACTGGATAATGATAATGAAATTGTAAATGTGAACAATGATGTCAAAATAAATAGAATAAGCACCAAAGGAAGTAGTGATAAATCTGATGAAGAAGTTAAAAATGCAAAATACTGAGAATATTATGTAGTTCAAGCAGATGTAAATTTGGATGGACAGGAATTGATTGAGCTTTGTACTGATGTTACTGTGCTATCACCAATATTGGAACCATTTCAAACTCCAAACAGTATAGAAGCATATGTATCTATCACTATAGGTGATCTGATTTATGATCTTTAAGTTGATACTGGGACTAGTAAATAAGTTTTTCAAAGTCTTCCTAAGAATTGTAGAACTGCGAGTACAATGGAAGTTATAGGAGCTACTGGAAAACCAGACAGTAGCTAAATTACAACCTAAAGTGCTTACTTTAGGTCCTCTATCTGTGGAGCATGCATTTCTTTGTGTGCCAGACTGCCCCCCGTGAATTTTCTTGGTAGGGATTGATTGTGTAAGTTATGGACAACAATCCAATGTACTGATTCTGGTGATATATTATTACATCTACTAGAAGAATTCCTGAAAGCTTTTCCATTGTTGCTCTTAGATTCAGGCAGTACAGAGGATGAGATGAATTCCACCTATCCTATTCCTGAGGATCTCCCTGAAGATTTATGGTCAAAGTCTTCCACAGATGTAGGTCTATTGAAATCAGCTACTCCTGTAAGGGTGAGGACTAAAGAAGGACCAGTTCCTTGTGTAGCTCAATATCCCTTAAGTAAAGAAGGAATAGAGGGTATCAGACAAATTATTGAATCCCTAATCCAATAAGAGATCATAATACCTTGCTATTGTAGACATATGTAACTAAGAAACTTGGATTTCCTTTTAGAATAACATTTAATACTCATTTATCTCCATTTTATAGGATTTTTCAAAGTTGAGACACAGTGATATTTGTATAGTTTAATCAGATACAATTTTATATTCTCTTTCATTATTTATTTTTGTATTAAGATATGTCATTTAATATTTTCATAATTTTTCAATTTTTGGAACTGGGAATTACACGATGTACATTCTAGCTTTCCTTAACTCTAACTTTGTATAGTAAAATTATCTCATCCTTAGTTTATTCATATTTAAAATGAAGAGTCTTCTAAATTTCCTTTTACCTTTAATATTCTACAAACACATCACTTGAAACAAAGATGAAAATTGATAAATGTTAAATGTTTGCTTTTATGGTATTTGTAATGTTGTGTTTTGATGTATGGAATGAGAAAGAAAGAAGTGATAATGGATAGGATCTCTTTTTTCCAAGTAAAACCAAAGCCTAGTACTAATTCAGAAAGAGAAAATGAGTGAGGCCACTCGACATTTTATGTAGGGAATAATTTAAAATAACTTAAAAAGTAAATTATAATATTCAATAAGAAGAGAATGAAAATATTTCTTTGATGCAATGAATTTCACATTGAACCTATATAATATGAATATGTAGTTAATCCTATCAAAATGGTTAGTAAGTTCTTCAGTTTCAGTATGACCTACTTAAATAATGGATGTTATAATGGAGGAATTAAATCAGTACAATCAATTTACACTGGGTTTAATCAGGCACTAGGCAATCTTTACATGGGATTCATGGCTAGCTTATAACATATGATTAAGCTGCTCTAAAAATCAAGATTGGGGCAACTGGATAGCTCAGTGGATTGAGAGCTAGGCCTAGAAACAGGAGGTCCCAAGTTCAAATCTGGGCTCAGATATTTCCCAGCTATGTGACCCTGGGCAAGTCACTTGACCCCCATTACCTAGCCCTTACCACTCTTCTGCTTTGGAGCCAATAGACAGTATTGACTCCAAGATGGAAGGTAAGGCTTTTAAATTAAAAAAAAAAATCAAGATAGAAAAGAGGGGACTTGAATTTTGTGTAAGAGTGATAGACAGAGGGAATCCTTAATGTCAAAGAGGCAGGAGGTGATAATAAGTGAAAATAATATATATTGGGGGTATGAGGCAGAAAGAGAGATTGAATGATAATGGATTATGGTTAGGAAAAAAATTTATAACATTATTATTGAAATTTTATTTTTTTCTTGTTATTTTTTTAATTTAATTGACTACTTTAGAGTATTTTTACAGAATTACAAAAATCATTTTCTTTTCCACCCCTCCCCAAACCCTCTCCCATAGTCAATGCAGAATTCCACTAGTTTTTACATGTGTGATTGGTCAAGACCTATTTCCATATCTTTGATATTTGCACTATGGTGATGATTTAGCATTTATAACCCCAATTATATCCCCATTGACCCATGTGATTAAGCAGTTTTTTTTTTCCTTTTGTGTTTCTACTCCAACAGATCTTCCTCTGAATAAGGATAGTGTTCTTCTTCATAAGTCCTTCAGAATATGAATAGTTTTCTTTCCCAAAAGTCATTCAGAATTATCTTGGATCATTGCATTGCTACTTGTTATAAGGGGAGAAACAGCTTGATATTTAAAGGGTTGGACTTGATTACTTAAGTGTTTGGTCTCCAGGGATGTAATTACTGAATCCAAATGAATTACTAATGTTAGAATGGATCTTGTATTGGTTTATTTTATAATAAAAAGGAAATATATTAAAAAAGAGAAAAAGAGAGGAAAAAGAGAGAGGAGCCCGGCAGAAGTTTAGAGGTCCCTGTCAAAGGAAAGAAGCTTCAAGATAGTGGGACATTCTAGAGGCCTATGCCTCTAGAAAGGCCAAGGGAAAGGGAATCAGCCTTTTCACTCACCACGTGTCAGTCCAGTCAGCAGATCCTTCTGCCCCTCTTCACCAACCTAAACTTGAAAGTATGAAGAATTCCTCTTGTCTACACTTCCAAAAATGAAGAACTTTCTCTCGCAGGAAGTGACAGCTCCTTTTAAAAACATTTTCTCTTGCATCACTTCCTGTGCTTTCCCCTAATTCCATGCCTAACAATCATAGTTGTTTCTCTGTTCTAGGACTGCCCAGAAGGCAGCTAGTCAATTCTGATTTGTTACCCATTATCACATATATGGGTCACAGACCTCCTATATCAAAAGTAAGTGGGATAGTTGCACTTTTGGTGATTAGATATAAAAATGGTCAGATCTTCATAATTAACTTTTAAGTATCATGTTTACACTTATGAGGATTAAATAAAAAACAGAGAGGGATTACAATTTAATCTTCACAATCAGAGAAGAACTAAGTACCCACATAGTTACAATCAGGGAAGAGTCAAATCTAGTCTTCACATAGTAGAAAAGTTCATTACATTTGATTGTACCACAGTGCATCAGTCTCTGTGTACAATGCTTTCCTGATTCTACTCCTTTCACTGTGCATCAATTCCTGGAAGTTATTCTACTTCACACAGAGTTCCTTAAGTTCATTGTTTCTTTGAGCACAATAGTATTCCATCACCAACAGATAACAAAATTTGTTCAGTCATTCCCTAATCAGAGGGAAACACCTCATTTTCCAATTCTCTGCCACCACAAAGAGCACAGAAATGAATATTCTTGAACAAATCTTTTTCCTTATTATCTCGTGGGGTATAAACACAGCATTGCTATGGTTGGATCAAAGGGTAAACAGTCTTTTATCGCCTTTTTCACATAGGTCCAAATTGCCCTCCAGAATGGTTGTTTTAATTCACAACTCCACCAGCAATGCATAATGTCCCAATTTTGCCACATCCGATCCAATGTTTATTTCCTTTACTGTCGTGTTAGTCAGTCTACTAGGTGTGAGGTGGTACCTCAGAGTTGTTTTCATTTGCATTTCTCTATTTATAAGAAATTTAAAAACCTTTCCATATGCTTATTTTTAGTTTTGATTTCTTTATTTGAAAATTGCCTATTCATTTCCCTTGCAAATCTATCAACTGAGAAATGGCTTGATTTTTTGTACAATTGATTTAGCTCTTTATAAATCTGAGTAATTAGATCTTTGTCAGAGTTTTTTGTTATGAAGATGTTTCCCAATATTGTTGCTTTCCTTGTAATTTTGGTTGCATTATTTCTGTTTGTACAAAAACTTTTTAATTTAATGAAATCAAAATAATTTCTTTTATATTTTGTAATTTTTTCTAACTCTTGCCTGGTCTTAAAAATATTTCCTTTCCCAAAGCTCTGACAACTATACTATTCTGTACTCACCTAATTTGCTTATAGTTTCCTTCTGTATATTGAAGTCATTCATCCACTCTGAGTTTTTCTGGGTATAAACCTAATCTCTTCCACACTGTTTTCCAGTTTTAAGTTTTTTTCAAGTAGTGGATTGTTGTCCACAAAACTGGAATCTTTGGGTTTATCGTAGACTGTCTTGCAGAGGTCACTTACCCCAAGTCTATTCCACTGATTCTACTTTCTGTCTCTAAGCCAGTATCATATTGTATTGATGACCACTGCTTTATAGTATAGTTTGAGATCTAGTACTGCTAGGCCATCTTCCTTCACTTTTTTTTCAATATTATTCTTAATTTTTTTGTTCTTACAAATTAATTTAATTATAGTTTTTTTTTTCCTAATTCAGTTTCATGGTAGTTTAATAGATATGGAGATAAAGAAGTAAATTAATTGGGGTAGGACTGTCATTTGTTTTATGTTAGCTCATGGTACCCATGAGCAATTAATGTTTTTTCCAATTATTTTAAACTAGTTTTTTTTAATTTTATAATATTTTATTTGATCATTTCCAAGTATTATTCATTAAAGACAAAGATCATTTTCTTTCCTCCACCCCACCCCCATTAGCCAACACATGATTCCACTGGGACTTACATGTGTTCTTGATTCAAACCCATTGCTATGTTGTTAATATTTGCATTAGGGTTTCCTTTAGAGTCTCTCCTCTGTCATGTCCCCTCAACCCCTGTAGTCAGGCAGTTGCTTTTCCTCAGTGTTTCTATTCCCACAGTTTATCCTCTGCTTATGAATGGTGTTTTTTTCTGCTGGATCCCTGCAGATTGTTCAGGGACATTACAAAGCCACTAATGGAGAAGTCCATTATGTTTGATTATACCACACTGTATTAGTTTCTGTGTACAATGTTCTCCTGGTTCTGCTCCTCTCGCTCTGCATCACTTCCTGGAGGTCGTTCCAGTCTCCATGGAATTCTTCCACTTTATTATTCCTTTTATCACAATAGTATTCCATCACCAACATATACCACAATTTGCTCAGCCATTCCCCAATTGATGGGCATCCCCTCCTTTTCCACTTTTTTGGCCACCACAAAGAGCGCAACTACGAATATTTTTGTACAAGTCTTTTTCTCCATTATCTCCTTGGGGTACAGAGCCAGCAGTGCTATGGCTGGATCAAAGGATAGATATTCTTTTATCGCTCTTTGGGCATAGTTCCAAATTGACCTCCAGAATGCTTGGAGTTCACAACTCCACCAGCAATGAATTAATGTCCCTACTTTGCCACATCCCCTCCAGCATTCATTACTTTCCTTTGCTGTTATGTTAGCCAATCTGCTAGGTGTGAGGTGATACCTCAGAGTTGTTTAGATTTGCATCTCTCTGATTATAAGAGATTTAGAACACTTCTTCATGTGCTTGTTAATAGTTTTGATTTCTTTATCTGAGAACTGCCTATCCATGTCCCTTGCCCATTTATCAATTGGAGAATGGCTTGATTTTTTGTACAATTGATTTAGCTCTTTATAAATAGGAGTAATGAAACCTTTGTCAGAGGTTTCTATAAATATTTTTTCCCAATTTGTTGTTTCCCTTCTGATTTTAGTTACATTGGTTTTGTTTGTACTAAAGCTTTTTAATTTGATGTAGACAAAATTATTTATTTTACATTTTGTGATTCTTTCTATGTCTTGCTTGGTTTTAAAGTCTTTCCCCTCCCAAAGGTCTGACATGTATACTATTTTGTTTACCCAATTTACTTAAGGTTTCCTTATTTATGTTTAAGTCATTCACCCATTTTGAATTTATCTTGGTGTAGGGTGTGAGGTGTTGATCCAAACCTGATCACTCCCACACTGTCTTCCAGTTTTCCCAGCAATTTTTATCGAATAGTGGATTTTTGTCCCAAAAGCTGGGATCTTTTTGTTTATTGTATACTGTCTTGCTGAGGTCGCTTTCCCCCAGTCTATTCCACTGATCTTCCTTTCTGTTTCTTAGCCAGTACCAAATTGTTTTGATGACTGCTGCTTTGTAATATAGTTTATGGTCTGGGACTGCAAGGCCCCCATCATATGTGTTTTTTTTTTCCATTATTTCCCTGGATATCCTTGATATTTTCTTATTCCAGATGAATTTTGTTATGGTTTTTACTAAATCAGTAAAGAAATATTTTGGGATTTCAATGGGTATGGCACTAAATATATAAATAAGTTTGTTTAGGATGGTCATTTTTATTATATTGGCTCGTCCTATTCATGAGCAGATAATGTTTTCCCAATTGCTCTAGTCTAGTTTTAGTTGTGTGGAGAGTGTTTTGTAGTTGTGTTCGTATAGTTCCTGTGTTTGTCTCGGGAGATAGATTCCTAGGTATTTTATTTTGTCTAAGGTGATTTTGAATGGGATTTCTCTTTCTAGTTTTTGCTGCTGAGCTGTGTTGCAGATATTTAGAAAAGCTGATGACTTATGTGGGTTTATTTTGTATCCTGCAACTTTGCTAAATTTGTTGATTATTTCAATTAGCTTTTTGGTTGAATCTCTAGGATTCTTTAAGTAGACCATCATGTCATCTGCAAAGAGTGATAACTTGGTCTCCTCCTTGCCTATTTTGATGCCTTCAATTTCTTTTTCTTCACTAATTGCTACTGCTAGTGTTTCTAGTACAATGTCAAATAGTAGAGGTGATAATGGGCACCCTTGTTTCACTCCTGATCTTATTGGGAATGCATCTAGTTTATCCCCATTGCAGATGATATTAGCTGATGGTTTTAGATATATACTGTGTATTATTTTTAGGAATAACCCTTCTATTCCTATGCTTTCTCGTTCTTTTAATAGGAATGGGTGTTGTATTTTATCAAAGGTCTTTTCTGTGTCTATTAAGATAATCATGTGATTCTTGTTGATTTGTTTGTTGATATGGTCAATTATATGGATGGTTTTCCTAATATTGAACCAGTCCTGTATCCCTGGTATAAATCCTACTTGGTCATGGTCAATGACTCTTCTGATCACTTGCTGGAGTCTTTTTGCTAGTATCCTATTTAAGATTTTTGCATCTATATTCTTTAGAGAGATTGGTCTATAGTTTTCTTTCTCTGTTTTTGATCTGCCTGGTTTTGGAATCAGTACCATGTTTGTGTCATAAAAGGAATTTGATAGAACTCCCTCTTTGCTTATTATGTCAAATAGTTTGTATAGTATTGGGATTAACTGTTCTCTGAATGTTTGATAGAATTCACTGGTGAATCCATCAGGCCCTGGGTATTTTTCTTAGGAAGTTCTTTGATGACTTGTTGGATTTCATTTTCTGATATGGGATTATTTAAGAATTCTATTTCTTCTTCTGTTAGTCTAGGCAATTTGTATTTTTGTATATATTCATCCATATCACCTAAATTGGTGTATTTATTGCTATATAATTGGGCAAAGTAATTTTTAATTATTGCCTTAATTTCCTCTTCATTGGAGGTAATGTCCCCATTTTCTTCTTTGATGCTGTTAATTTGCTTTTCTTCCTTCCTTTTTTTAATTAGATTGACCAGTACTTTGTCTATTTTGTTTGCTTTTTCAAAGTATCAGCTTCTTGTCTTATTTATTAAATCAATAGTTCTATTACATTCAATTTTATTAATTTCTCCCTTAATTTTTATGGTTTCTAGTTTGGTTTTCTCCTGGGGGTTTTTATTTGATCATTTTCGAGTTTTTTACTTGCATTTCCAATTGATTGATCTCTGTTCTCCCTAGTTTGTTGATATATGCACTAAGGGATATGAATTTACCTCTAATTACCTCTTTGGCTGAATCCCAGAAGGTCTGAAAGGATGATTAGCCATTGTCATTCTTCTCGATGAAATTGTTAATTGTTTCTATGATTTCTTCTCTAACTAAACGATTTTGGAGTATCATATTGTTTAATTTCCAATTAGTTTTCGATTTCGTTTTCCATGTACCATTACTAATCATTATTTTTATTGCCTTGTGATCTGAAAAGTCTGCATTTATTATTTCTGCTTTTCTGCATTTGTGTGCCATATTTCTGTGACCTAATGTATGGTCAATCTTTGTGAATATGCCATGTGGTGCTGAGAAGAAGTTGTATTCCTTTTTATCCCTATTTATTTTTCTCCATATGTCTATTAATTCTAATTTTTCTAAGATTTCATTCACTTTTTTACCTCTTTCTTATTTATTTTTTTATTTGATTTATCTAAATTTGATAATGGTTGGTTTAAGTCTCCCACTAATATGGTTTTACTGTCTATTTCTTCCTTCAATTCTCCTAGTTTCTCCATTAGAAATTTAGGTGCTATATTATTAGGTGCATACATGTTGATTAGTGATATTTCCTCATTATCTAAAGTCCCTTTTAGCAAAATATAATTACCTTCCCTATCCCTTTTGATCAGGTTTATTTTTTTCTTTGGCTTTATCAGATATCTGATTACCACTCCTGCCTTCTTTCTGTCAGTTGAGGCCCAGAAGGACTTACTCCATCCTTTAATTCTGACCTTGTGTGTATCAACCCGCCTCATGTGTGTTTCTTGAAGTCAACATATGGTAGGGTTTTGGATTCTAATCCATTTTGCTATTTGTCTACTTTTTATGGGTGAGTTCATCCCATTCAGATTCAAAGTTATGACTGTCATTTGTGGATTCCCTGGCATTATGATATCCTTTCCTAATTCTAAGCTTTTCTTCTTCAGCTCTACCTTTTAGTCCAGCGATTTACTTTCAATCAGTCCCCTTTGTCCCCTCCCTTGATATGTTTCCTTTTTTAGTCCCTCACTTTTTCTTCCCTCCCCCTCCCCCTCTCTTTCCTTCCCCTTTTGTTTTACCTCCTTCCCCCCCCCCACCATGGTTTTCCCTTCTCCCTACCCTTGTTGGGTAAGATGCAATTCAAGATCCCAATGGATCTGGATGTTTTTCCCTCTCAGAGTTGATTTCCCTGAGATTAAGGTTTAAGGAAAAATTCTCTTCTTCTCCTTCTTATAGGAGTTTCCATCCCCTCCCCTTCCCATGTGAATCTTTGTGTGACAAAGATTATTCTATTTCGTCTCTCTTTTCCCCCTAATTACACATTATATTTTCCCCACATGTTAGAATACATAAATTCATATAAATGTAGTCCTTATAGAAGAGAGTTTGAGTAAAAGAAGAAGATATCATTTTTCTCCTTTTCCCTTTCCTTCATATTTACCTTTTCAGGTATTCCATGCTCTTTGTTTTTCGGTATCAAACTTTCCATGGAGCTCTGGTCTTTTCTTTGCAAAAAACTTGGAAATCTTCTATTTTGTTGAATACCCATACTTTCCCATGGAAGTATATAGTCAGTTTTGCTGGAAAGCTGATTCTTGGTTGAAGACCCAGCTCTCTTGCCTTACTGAAGATCATGTTCCATGCCTTACGATCATTCAGAGTAGAACTTGCAAGGTCTTGTGTGACCCTGATTGGCATTCCTTTATATCTAAATTGTCTTTTTCTGGCTTCCTGTAGGATTCTTTCTTTTGTTTGAGAGCTTTGGAATTTGGCAATTATATTCCTGGGAGTTGTATTTTGGGGGTTTAGTGTAGAGGATGTTCTGTGAGCTCTGACAGTGGCTGTATTGCCCCCTTGTTCTAGAATCTCTGGGCAATTTTCTTTGATTATACTTTGTATTACGATGTCCAGTTTGCTGTTTATTTCTGGCTTTTCTGGAAGTCCAATTATTCTTAAATTATCTCTTCTCCCTCCGTTTTCCAAATCTGTCACCTTGTCAGTGAGATATTTTATGTTCTCTTCTAATTTCTTGGTGTTTTGGCTTTGCTTTATTTGTTCTTGCTTTAAAGCCTGGTTTTCCTTTTCAGTTTGGTCAAACTGGTTTTGTAGATGCGTGAATTTCTTTTGCATTATTTCCCATTTTTCCTCCCAGAAGGCTTCCATTTTTTTGATCATTTCTGATTCATATTCTTCATGGGTTTGTGGAGAGTTTCCATTTCTTTTGTAAAGTTTCAGAGCATTTGCTTGTGTTTCCTCTTCTATCTCCTCTGTGTTTTGTATTTTTGCTCCATAAAATGTGTCCAAAGTTGCCCCCTTCTTCTTGTTTTTTTTTTTTTTGAATTTTGGGTTTTTTGTGCTTCTGTGGAGTTTGCCATCTCTATCTGAGTGGGTAGGATTAGCTTTTCTTATCTCTGTGTGGTGTTCAGAGGTTTTAGCCCTAGGCAGACTGTCCCTTCTATGGCTTGGCCCTTGTTTCTGTGCCTCTGCCAACACTCTGAGGGGGGAGGGGCCAGGGCTTCCTGGAGCTTTGAGGGCTGGTGATAGGATTAACCTCAGACTGAGTATGCCCTTGGGCCAGGACCTTCAGTGAGACTGAGATGGAAGGATCTGGTCAGGGGCTACAGGTTCCTCCTATCTCTCTCTGTTTCCCTGCTCTCTGGGTGCCTCCTCGACTGGGTCAGGTTGTTTTCAGGATTCGACCATCAGCTCCGAGGCCCTTTTGTCAGCCCTGAGGGTTACTGTTGTTCCAGACAACCCTGCACTCTGAGGGGGATGGGCCGGGGCTTCCTGGAGCTCTGAGGGCTGGTGATAGGATTAACCTCAGACTGAGTATGCCCTCAGGCAGCAACCTTCAGTGAGACCCAGATGGAAGTTTCTGGTCAGGGGGCTACGGGCTCCCCCCCCTTGTCTCTCTCTGCCTCCCTGCTGTCTGGGTGCCCCTGCGACTGGCTCAGGTCGTTTTCAGGGGGCAGCCCTCAGAATAGCCGGTTTCAGAAGGCCCCCTGCCTGCCCTGAGTTTCCTGCTGCTGCATTGTACTCAGCACTCTGGGTTGGGGGGGAAGGGTCCTGGGACCTTCCCTTTGCCTTTCCCTTAGATCCGAGTGATCTCGGGCTCCGACTCTTGGGGGGCCGTACCTTTTGATCCAAGTCCAGCAGGAGTGTTTCCGGGATCTATTCTGCTGTTTGTTTTGAATTTCGATGCCCTAGGAGCATTCTGTTTGAGATCGGTAAGGAAGGGTTTCTGGAGCTCTGAACTTTAGCTTTCTCTAAGCTGCCATCTTGACCGGAAGTCCTAAACTAGTTTTAATTGTGTTGATAGTGTGTTTTAGATGTCTTCAAATATTCTGTGTTTGTTTGGCAGATAGATCACTAAGTATTTTATATTGCCTAGGGTGATTTTAAATGAAATTTCTCTTTTTAATTCTTTCTGCTGAGATGTTGGAAATATATAGAAAGGCTGATGATTCATGTGTATTCATTTTTTAACCTGCAATTTTGCTAAAGATCTTGATTAGTTCCACTAGCTTGTTGATGTATTCTATATCATCTTCTAAGAGTGATAGATTGGTCTCTTCATTGACTATTTTAATATCTTCAATTTCTTTTTCTTCTCTAATTGCTATTGCTAGTGTTTCTAGTACAATGTTAAATAATAGAAATTATAATGGGTATCCTTGTTTGCCTCCTGATGTCATTGAGAATGTTTCTAATTAATCCCCATTGCAGAGGATACTTGCTAATGGTTTTAGATATATATAGTTTATTTTTCTTAGTAAAGGCCCTTCTATTCCTATCCTTTCTTTTGTTTTCAATAGGAATTAGTGTTGTATTTTGTCAAAGGCTTTTTCTGCATCTACCAAGATAATTATTTGATTTTTGTGGATTTGCTTGTTGATATGGTCAATTATGTGAATGGTTTTCCTAATACTGAACCATTCTTGCATTCCTGGTATAAATCCTACATGATCATTGTGAATAACCCTTGTGATGACTTGCTGGAGTCTTTTTTGCTTGCAATCTAAGATATTTGCCTCTATGTTCATTAAGTGGATTTGTCTATAGTTTCTTTCTCTATTTTGACCTACCTGGCTTTTGAATCAGTACCATATTTGTGTCATAAAAGGGATTTGGTAGAACTTCTTTGCTTATTTTGTCAAATTGTTTGTATATTATTGGAATTAGTTGTTCTTTGAATGTTTGATAGAAATCACGTGTGAATCCATCAGGCCCTGAGGATTTGCTCTGAGGATTTTTTCTTAGTGAGTTCTTTGATGGGTTGTTCAATTTATTTTTCTGATAATGGGGTATTTAATATTCTATTTCTTTTTCTGTTAATCTAGGCAATTTATATTTTTGTAAATATTCATCCATATCACCTAGATTGCCATATAATTGGGAAAAATAGCATTTATTGATTGTCTTAATTTCCTCTTAATTAGATGTGAGGTCTCCCTTTTTGTCTTGAATACTGTTCATTTGATTTCCTTAGTTCCTTTTTAAAATGAAATTGGCCAGTTCTTTGTCTATTTTATTTGATTTTTCGAAGTACCAGCTTCTAACATTATTTATTAATTAAATAATTCTTTCATTTTTATTTCATTAATTTCTCCTTTAATTTTTAGGATAACTAATTTAGTTTTCATCTAGGGATTACTAATTTGTTCACTTTCAAGTTTTTTAATTTTCATGCCCAATCTTTGACCTCTGTCCTCCTTAACTTGTTAGTATATGAACTCAAGGATATACATTTCTCCCTGAGTACTTCTATGGCTGTGTCCCATAAATTTGGAACAGATGTCTCATCATTATCATTTTCGTCAATGAAATTATTAATTTTTTCTATGACTTTTTCTTTAACAGGTTTTGAAGTATCATATTATTTAATTTCCAATTAATTTTTCATTTGCCTCTCCATGTACCCTTATTAATTATTATTTTATTGCATGTGATATAAAAATTTACATTTTTTAAAATTTTTCCTTTTTTGCAGTTGTTTGCCATCTTTTTATGCCCTAGTACATTGTCAATCATTGTGAATGTACCATTTGTTGATGAAAAGAATGTGTATTCCTGTTTGTCCCTATTTATTTTTCTCCACATATATATTAATTCTAGCTTTTCTAAGATTTTATTTCCATCTATTACCTCTTTCTCATTTAGTTTTTTGTTTGATTTATCTAGGTCTGATAGAGGAAAGTTCAGGTCTCACACTTGTATAATTTTACTCTATTTCCTCCTTCAACTCCACTAGTTTCTCCTTTAGAAATTTGGATGCTGTACCATTTAGTGCATACATGTTGCTTACTGATATTCCCTCATTGTCTATAAAGCCTTTTTTTTACCTCCCCTATCTCTTTTCATCACATCTCTTTTTTTATTTTGGCTTTGTCAGATATCATGATTGCAAATCCTACCTTATTTTTCTCAGTTGAGGCCTTTGATCCTTATTCTGTGAATATTTACCTGCCTCTTTTTTGTTTCTTGTAGACAACATATGATAGAATTTTGGTTTCTTATCCACTTTGCTATTTGCTTTTGTTTTATGGATGAGTTCATTCCATTCCCATTCAGAGCTTTGATAATCACCTCTGTATTCCCCAACATTATGATATCCTTTCCTAGTTCTGTCCTTTCTTTTTTTGCTATATCTTTTTAGACCAATGATTTGCTTTTAGTCAGTCCCCCTAATCCCCACCCTTATTATAGTTCCATTTCTTCCCCCTCACTTTTTTCTTTTTGTTTTTTTTAATGTCTATTAAGTTCCCTCCCTCCTGTTTCTCTCATTTTTTGTACTCCCTGCTCCACTCCTCCCCCCCATTAGCTTTTCCCTTCTCACTTTCCCTGAAGGATAAGATAGAGTTCTATACCCCAATGGATCTAGATGCTCTTGTCTGTCACAATTGATTTCACTGAGAGTAAGGTTTAAATATTTCCCATTAGAAGTCTCTTCCTCTCCTTCTTATAATAGTATTCTTCTCCTCTCCTTATGGACCTCTTTATGTGATATCAATTATCCTATTTATCTTATTCCTTCAAGTTTCTCTTGGTCCCATATCCTATTTCCCCCTCTTTTTTTCTTGTATTTTTGATTATCATCTTAGGCCACTTATTACCCCAATCCTTATCTATGAATGATTCTTCTATTTATTATAATAGTGAATATATTTTTGAGAGTTACAAATATAATTTTTCCATATATTAAAATAAACAATTTGATCTTATTGAAGCCCTTAAAGAAGAAAATTTAAATAAAAATATTTCCCCCTTTCCTCTCTCTTTCTTATTTACCTTTTCATGCTTTCTTGATCTTTGTGTTTCGATATCAAACTTTCCACTTAGTTCTGGTATTTTCTTTATTAATACATAGAAATCGTATATTTTTTTGAATGCCCATACTTTACCTTGGAAGTATATAGTGAGTTTTGATGGGATGATCCTCAATTGAAGACTCAATTCTCTTGTCTTGCTGAATATCATAAGCCCTGTGCTCATTTAGTGTGGAAGCTGCCAGATATAGTGTGATCCTGATTGGTTCTCCTTGATATCTGAATTTCCTCTTTTTGGCCTCTTGTAAATTTTTCTCCTTATCTTGGAAGCTCTTAAATTTGACAATTACATTCCTGGGAGTTGTCTTTGGAGGAATAAATGTAGAGGGTGTTCTATGAACTATTTTAATTTCTATTTTTCCCCCTTGTTCAAGAATATCAGGGTAGTTTTCTTGGATAATTTCTTGTATGAAGACAAGGTTTGTGTTTATTTCTGGGTTTTCAGGTAGACAAATGATTCTCAAATTGTTTCTTCAAAACATATTTTCTGTGTCAGTTATCTTCTCAGTGAGATATTTCGTGTTTCCTATTATTTGGTCAATCTTTTGATTTTGCTTTATTAATCTTGATGTTTTGTGATATCATTGGCTTCTAATTGTCCAATTCTGGTCTTTAAAGACAGTTTTTTTCACTATAATCTTTTGACTTTCCTTTTCGCTTTGGTGTATCCTGCCTGTTAATCATGGTTTCTAGCTATTCAATTTTTGTCTCTAATTTATTTATCATTTTATTTTATTTCTGAGCTTCTTTCTCCAATTGGTATTTACTGTCTTTTTAAACTGTTATTTTCTTTTTTAACTATTCACTACTTTTCTTGCCAATATTCTTCCATGCTTTTGATAAGCTCTGATTTATATTCTTCAAGAGCTTGTGGCCAATCTTCATTTTTTGGAAGGTTTGGATGGATTTATTTGTATGCCCTCTTCCGTTATTTCCACTGTAGTCTACATCTTTCCTCCATAAAAATTATCCAGGGTCAATGCCTTCTTCTTGTTTTTCTTGGTGTTGTGAAGTTGTTTTTCCTGGATCTTTTTTGCCATCACTACAGTGGTTATTCTTTCCCTTTCCAGTCAGAAATATGAGTGAGGAGGACTGGCTCTCTGTGTGTGGAGCTAAGGAGTGAAGTTTTTGCCTGAGGCCACCTCTTGAGTCTCTGGAGCTTCTACTGTTTGCAGCCCTTCACTGAGCTATCTCCTCACCTAAGGTCTTTGATCTGTTGCCTGTTGGGATCTCAAGTCTAGCTGCTCGCAGGGGTAGGTATTTGGTGGTCTTAGTCAGCTTTAATGGACCTAGAGGTCCTACTCACTCACTCACTGATTCTAGTACAAGCTGGGTCTGAGTCTAGTTATTGGCTCCATAGGTGGGGTGGGGGAGGGTAGATCAGCTCAAGTTTTGGCAGAAGCTGTTTCATACCCTTATCGTGTGAAAATGTCCAAATACCACATAACTTCAATGATGAGCCCTACTGGGGAGTCCCTTTGTTCATATTAATTTGGTGTTTTTGGCCTTTTGAGGTATTCTATATTGGTAGGCATGGAGGAGAGGTCATTTCCTGGGTCTAAACTGCAGCCATGTTTACCTGGAAGCCTCAAAATATAAGTGTTTTAAAGATGATCATATCAAACCTATGGCAATCCATGTGTGCATGTGTGTGTGTGTATGCACGCGTGTTTTAATGATAGAATTCAAAGGAATTTAGAAGGTTGATGGACTGAGAGGTAAGTATGTTGGGAGAAATATCAATATGTGTAAACTTCCCAAATATTAGATCATGGTATATAGTAGAAATTAGAACTATTAGGCATGTCATTCACTCCTTGAAAAAGTTATGGGATTATTTTTGAGAAAGTATATAATTATAAGTATCTGATTGAGAAAGTAATGGGCCGTTGAAGATGACTGTAAGCAGGTACTTGTACTCATGAGAATACTAGAACAAACATCAAAAGAGGAGAAGTTTCTGGACAATAGCAAAGGAAACATCTAGAAAAGGTGAGAATTATATCTAGTCTCCTTTCTGGTCTAGTTCTTTAGGGTTCATTAGAGATTTGATACTGTGACAAGGAAATCACTTTAAAAGACTGATATATATTAATTTAAGGTCGCCAAGGGATTCAGCTATGTAATTCCTAAATGAAAACTCAAGTCAGCAGTCAACCTTTTATGGAGTTTATTTACAAACAGGATGAAGAAAGGTATTAGAGATAGAGAGAGGAAGAGAGAAATGGGAGAGAAGGGAATAGGGCTTAAATACCCCTTCTGTTTAGGCTGGGCCAAAAGGCCCAAGCCCTTAGATAGCTGGGGCAAAGAAAGGAGATCAGTCCCTATTACTCACGTGAACAAAATGGAGAAACAGTCTCAGGGGCCTCCACCTCCAGCTTCCTTCAGAGCCAATCCTCAAAGCACCACCTCTCAGACCAAAAACCTCTCCAACCAACCACCCCCAGTCCTCAGACCCCTCTATCTTTAAGGAAACCATCCAAGTTCCCTCCCCTCAGTTCTCACATCTACCAATCACTGTCCATGTCTTCCCTGTGCCAATGGTGGCTCTAGCTTAACCCAGGACCGCCCAGAGGTCTGTGGCTTTGCACATGTCTGTTGAAGGTCATATTCTCAAATAATTAAATCTTGATCCTTTGCTGCAGCCCTTCCTAAATCCTTTTACTCTGAGTAGGGTGGAGATTGTTCTGTCATTCCAAGTATCTCTATTGTATTAATTCTAAAATCAATCATGACTCAAAGAACTTCCTGTTCTATGTTTAAGCATAGGTCAAAGACCTTTCCATTGTTTAGCAAAAGGTTTTTGTCCTAAAGTAGTCTTAGGTAGGGAGGAGAAGGACCCTCCCATGCCTAGGGTTTCACATTCCAATAGAGTTTCTTACTATCAGTAGGAAATTTTTTCCAGTATGAAATTTCCCAATGGGGAAATTTCCAACATTCATGAGTCTAAGAAATTTTAAGGTTTACAATACCCAGTACTGGCTTCATTTTGACTTTGCATCTGTAATGCCTACTGAATAGTGTCTTGATCAGAACATGTACTTCATAAGTTGTTATTGAATTAAATTGAACATGGCAGATATTCATGGTGATTTTCATTAGGCTTAAAAATGAAGAACTTAATGATGGTTACAACTTTATGAAGTTGCTTAGTAGTATATGAACTCAAGTCTTTCTGAAGGTATATATAACATTCTGTCCTCTCTTCAACTCTGACTTCAAAGTCAAAGGTTTTTAGTGTAAATATGTCTATTATTTCTACCAAATTCTCCTTATCTGCTTAGCATAGACTTATTTGTTAGGTATATTTTCCTTGACTGAATCTTTATTTAATCACTATCCACTCTAACGCAATATAAAATTTTAAAATCTATATATTTGATGACCCTGGCCTGTCTGGGTAAGTTTTACTTCCATATTGACTCAAATCCTAAAAAGTGCTGTGTTTAAATATCCTTTGTAAAATCTCTTGTCTAATCTCCTTTCCATTTTGTTAAATTAATATGTATGATTGCAACAAGTCCTTCACTTATGATCCATTATTCAGACACATATGACACCTACAACAACAAATAATTCAGAATAAGCAAAAAATGACTACTTACATGCATGCTATCATAAGCTGTATCTACCAATAAAATATACATGCAACAATATTTTATTTTCCACTTCAATTTCAACATGAGCTCAATCCCCAATTTAATATTGACAAGTTTTATTTGGTTGCTGTTTTTACACTAACCATACTTTTATTTGTTTTTTTTTAATCCTGAATTACTACACCGTATATTTTTTTAGTTTGATTTCTTCCAGCACAATTTAAAAAGTATTGAGATGTGCTGAATTATATCTAATGACTTTAGTAAAATGGATTCTTGCAGAAGCTTCATTTTAAGAAATTTCCTATATGGAGTGTGTGAACCTTTGTAAAGAAGAAAATATCTTCTTTAAAACATAATTATTTGAATTAACATCTCCTAGCATCACTTAAGATATAAATTATACTTTATGTTTAGAAAAAAAACAAACATTTCCTTATATTCAAGTTCTGTAAATGAGATTTCTGATTTTTCCCCCTTCGTAATTATTTAAAAGGGCTAAATATCAAACACAGATCCAAATATGTGACTGTATGTGTCATAAATAAGCATTGAAAAAATAATTTTGTTTATTGTTCTCTTTCAGAGTCATCCATGGCCAGTAATGCTACTAGCCATGAAATGTCAACATAATAGGGCTATCTGATGTCAAATACTGACTTCCTTTGTATTTATCCAAGGGAAAACTAGTTGGAAAAGTCTGTAACTTTCCCTTGACTTATTTTCTTCATATGTTTGCAAATTTCTATGATAAATTGCATTATCAGTTGGTACTATGTAACAATTAATGTGGTAGAACATCCAAAGTCTAGCAGTTTCAATAATACCCCATAATTTACTTCCATTTTCAAGATACTGGTCAAAGTAACTCATGGTCTTTGCATTTAATTAATGAAACTAAACCTGGAAGCCAGTAGATAGCAATAAAACATGTCCTTAATGGCATTTTACTTAGATATATTTTAAAAGATGGAGGCTAAATCTTTTCTGTTAGCATCATTCATGATTTTAACAGATATTTCAAGAGATGCTTCCTAATTGTACCATGAATTTTCAGTACTATTTTCCTAAATTTCTATCCAATGGAATATTTTATTACATTCTATCAGTTTTATTGAAATTTGCAAATTAATCTTAATCCTGTGGCACTTATTCTATCTTACATTTCTGAATTATTGCGGAAAGATTATATTCCCACACACACACAGTTCTATACTCCTTAGCTAAAATCAGAGGGAAAAAGAACTTGGATTTTTTATAATGATATTTTCTAAGTTTTCTTATCTCCACTATAAGTCTTTGGTCTAGTATGGCACTAATTTTATCTAACTGTATCATGAAGACATTAAACAATATGACTGTCTATAACTGATTAGCCTAGCAGAAATTCTACTCAATTATTTCTTGTTACAGAGTAGTCTTTCATTATGGTCATGCTAGTATATAACCTCAAGGTCATTAACCTCTCTACATATCAAATAAGTTGCCAAGTCTTGTGGATTATTCCTCTAAAATATTTATCTACCTAATCCAAACTCTTTAACCATTCCCTAGAACTGTCAGAAGCTAATTCATTTCCTTTCAACCAGTTGCTTCTTCTCTCAGTTTCATAATATATACAGCTACAAAATTAAATTTCCTGTTGTTCAGATCTGACTATTTCACTCCTCTAATCTTTACTGGAGAGTCTTCAAATATATTCTATTGCTTCCTAAATATGGTGCATATTCTTCTGCTTTATATTCAAATGGTCCATCATTTATTTTTTTCAGGCATTCACATCCATCCTCCTTCATGAACTCAGTATTCCAGGAAAACTGTTCACACGATTTAATTTGTACTCATTCCTTAACCTCAAGAAATTCATTGACATTATCTGAGTCTCTCTGGTTCTTCTAAAAATAGGATAATATTTAAACCAAAATGGATTCCCCATAAAGGGAAAAGATTAGATGTTAGCAAAATATCTTATGAATATCAAATAACTATGTAAATGCTTTGTTGCAGCTTGTTAGTAGTTAATGAAGTCCTTTATAATTGCTTTTCTGTTATTTCATGTTGTTTTTATTTTCACATCTTTGCACTGATTGTTTTTCTCTTAATGTTATTTGTATACAGCTGTTTATGTGTCTCCAGCCCTTTAAAGCTCTGCTCAAACAACATCTCCTACAAGATACTTTCCCTGATGTTTTTATTCATCAGTGTTCTTTCCTTTAATGAAGCTGTTTTTATTTTGCTAAATATATAGTTTGCATTGAATTAAATGTGTATATGTTATATACTCTGAGTAGGCTGCTAATTTGTTGAGTACAGGGGCTCTTTCACTTTGGCTTCTCATTTTCAACTGGAGACACACTATCTGGTGCATGGTAGTCACTCAATAAGTAATATTCAATATTTTGTTAACAATATATTTGAAAAAAATTATTTTGAAGAAAAAATGAATACATGTATGATAAAGAGGGGGTAATGTTATGTATCAAATATCATTAATCAATGTTTGGTATCCAATAATTTTAGAAAACTAATAATAAAAAAATACAAACAAAATTCATTATGCAATTAAGAAGTAACCAAAGAAAATGGAGAAACACATCCCAAATTAAAATTGCAGAACAGTAATAATATGAAAGAATGTTTAAAAAGATAAGAAAAGAAATGAAATAAAAAACTCTCAAAGTTTCATCTTATACACTCTATGTCAGCAAAGAGGAAAAAAGATAAGAATAACTAATATTGGAGAGAAACACATTACATAATGAGGAAGATAATTGTACTATTTAATTTTTTATGGAACTGTGAAATTGGAAAATAATTTAAAACTATCCAAAGGAAATAACTAAAATATCCATAGCTGACAATCCAGACATTTCAATAAAAGTATATTCTAATTTTTTTTTCATTGAGTGGAATAAACATTAATATAACAATTATAAAGAAGATGTGGAATTTCATTGCAGGGGAAATTTTTTTCTAATATTTTTCATTACCTATCTTTTAAAGTAGAAAAACATGTAAAAGCAATGTGGTAGTAAAATAAATATATGAAAAAGTGTTAATACTAATTAAAAATAAATTTTTGCAATTTTTTTTTATTTTTAGTTGCTGTGTTTGTCCTAAATGTACTTTTATCTGTTTTATTCTTCTAATCTTAAGTGACTACATAATACATTTCTTATTTTGATTTCTCCCACTACAATTTTAAATGTACTGAAAAATGTTTACTTTTACCTAATGATTTCAGCAAAATGACCCCCTGAACATGCTTCTATTTAATAATTGTTTTAATTTTTCCAAATTATTTTCACTTCTTCCTCTCTGTTTCTTCTTTCTTGATTTCCTTCCTTCCACTTCTTCTTAGTATATTTGTTAAAGAAAGTCACTATTATATAGTCTGGGGAAATGTATTACAGCAGAAATAGGAGATATAAAAGTATATATCAGTAAATCTATCTTGATTTTAATGGCATTTATGGAGTTACTTTCAATTAGCGAGAATACTTTTAATATCTTATTTTTCAAATACCCTGAGTAAATATAATTTGATAGTACTACATTGTACATTTTGGGAGGAGGCCATCTACTATACAATTTTATTTTAGTGCCCTTTTTCTTTTCTTTTTCAAGTGTTTCAGAGCACTTTGGTCTCTTCTTAAAGAACATATGCTTATTTTATGCTTATTTTCATAGGGAACAGCAGCTTAAGCAACTGTTTTAAAAAGATGAAGTATTATTTTCTTTATAAATTAAAAATTAAGAAAAGATTATTAATAGTAAGCCTATTGGGAAACAATGTAGTTTTTATTTAATTTAATATAAATTGAATAAATGTTCAGCTATCTTTCTGCTAGCTCTGGTGCTATTGTTTAAAGGGATGCTTTCTAATTCTTATTTTTGGTTATACAGATTTTTCCTATAGTCTCTAGGTTCAGAAAAATCAAATAAAAACTTAGTGACTGGGAAGCTTTGTAAGACCCATTTAGTTGATCTTTTTTTTTGTCAAATAAGTAAAAAAATCTACTGCATTCTTTCTTCTAGTTTAGATTACTGTTCCTTTTCATTATATATATGTAACATTTTATTAGTTTTTATCTTCATCTTACTTATTTAAAGAATTCTGAAGAACATGTTATAAAAATTTCAATTTTTCCTCCCTAACACTTTGGCATACATTTATCTTACCATTATATTTATATCTTTTTCTATTCTATTCTATAGATAATGACAAGGCATGCAAAATATTTTTCCATACAATGAAGATTCATATCTTCTTAAAATTATAATGTTATATTTATTATACTCAATGATTATTATTATATTATTTTAATAGGAATTCAAAGTACCATTTCTTACTTTTTAGTTTGATTAAATCAAGTAAGCTGCAGCTACCATATTGAGAGCATCTTTCACTTACTTATTTGATGTCTATTTACCTAGTATCTTGGCAATAATCTCTGAGTATTTGACCACATCTCCCAAATGTTTTCTTCCAATAGCATTAATTTCTAGGAACAAATGAAGCATATAATTTCTTCAGATTAAGTAAGAAGTCCCTGATTTATTTCTTTTAAAAGTCTTTAAGGTAAAGATAAAAGGTAATATCTATAAACCCAATGATCTACATGCCAACAGATTATGAAATAATAGATTGACAAAAGTAACTGCAAAAATTAAGATATATTATCTATTCTAAATTATTTCTAAATTATTTATAATTAGTGTATAATTTTATGAAATTTTCACAGTCAATAAAATTAAGCATTAAATAAATTATGTCTGTACACTTTACAATTAATTTATTTTGTCTTCTTTATTGTGAGCCTTCTTGGCAACAGTCTTTCATGTAAAGAGAAGTAAGACTACCCTTCATAACTTAATCCATACATTAATTCATTGGCAGTAGTATATGTTAAAATATTTTTAAAATAATGAATATATAAGTAATTATGTAAAGGACATGATGTATCTGGTAGGAGTAGGAAGCAGCACTATAGTTAATCATATAAAAGGCTCCATTGAAGTACAAAGGCAACTTCCCTCAGAGTAAGAAAAATGTGGTTAAAATACCACCTCTGATACAAACTACCTGGATGACACTTGACTTTTTCACATAAACATAGAGTTGTTTTTTAAGACCCAATTGTTAAAATTTGTATCGTAATTAAAAAAAAAAGTTCTTATAATTATGAATTTAGGGTCAGAAACAACCTACAAAGTCATTCAGAATAATAGTAATGAAAGAATAAATAGTAGATGGACAAATGGTCCACTAATCAAACCAGAAGGTTTATGCCATAAAAACAATATTTTGCATGCTACAACACTAGTCATTTCTACATTTATACAAAGCTATATTACCCCAATATCTTTCCCATAAAAAAAACAGTGTAATAGCTGTGTTTGAAGGAATGAATGGGAGAATGAACATATGTACTGAAAGAAACACCTCCATGCAGCATAATTGAATAACTTTAGTCAATTAGCTCCATTAGTTATCACAAAGATGAATGGAGATATCTAAACTAGTGATAAGTGAAATGTAATTACAAACTACAGTGATCTTTTATTTTCACAGTTTTATGAATTTGTGCATTATACGTTTATTCCACTTCCCCCTATTTTTCTGCTTACATAGAAAAGTTAATGCAATGCTTTTAATGTTTGATACTTTTGACTTGATATTTTAAAGATGCTACTCACTAGATCAAGGATCTTTATTGCATCTTAAACTTCTTTGTCTCAAAATATTAAAAAAGATTTAATTGAATGTATTAAACAACATTGAAGGATAATTCTCAAATGATCTCTTCTTTTTGCTTAAAACGAAACAGATGCCTAAAAGATGAGATTTTCCTTGAATTACAGATTTGTTAAATATTAGAACAGTGATACAAACTCAGATGCCCAGATTACAAGATTGGCGATTACTCCACTCATTCATTGGTGCTTTCTATTCATAAATTTGTATTTTCTATTGAATGAAAAAAAAAAACAGAAATGAACATAGTTGCAGCTGTAAATTTGATTCTTAGCTAGTATCGAGAAAAGTTATGTGTATACATAATAGAGCCTCTATTTTAAGTATTTCCATTAATGCATTGGGAACTGCCATAGATTCCTATTTCATTGTCAAGCCTTTCAGGTGAAAATGTGGCCTCATAATTAGAGTAGGTCTTGTTTTTTAGCTGTAAAAACTGAAAGAACATTTAAAAACTTAAATAAATGCTACTTCAATTTTAATTCCCATTTCCCTGTTATTCTCATGGATTCTTGATTTTTCCTCAATTTGTTATAATATATACAATTTTTACTATAAGATGACTTTCCAGGAAAAAATAATTTAGTGATGTCCCTTTTTAACTCTGATAGCACTTTTTATTTGATAGGGATACATTTCATTTCTTCCCCTTTCACTAACCAGAAATTATTTTACTTGAAGCCAGATTCCCTTAGTGGCCTTAGCTGTTACTTTGTGTGAGATAGACAATTTTGGAAGCTGAATAATTCATTCAGGACATTGAGATAAAAACACTTCAGTAATAGAAGAGTAGACATGCATCAACAATGAGGACATATGCATTATTCAAAAAATTTGTGATATAGATAACAACATGTAAAATAATATTTATTGCACTTGGATGAAGATGGTTTATAAAGAAGAAATCAGTCACTTGAGCTCAATGTGATTGATTTATGGTCTTCTGCCTTGAGTAATGAGTAAACAAAGATACAAAACAAACAAAATGCTTTGAATGTTCTTAGAGATTTCCTTTGAATTTCATAATGTGAGAATGTTATCAGGAGAATTTTGATTTACAATTTACTCAATGTGTCATTATAATTCCAGTTAAATTGATGGAAGTATGTGGAAACTATACTTTAATTTTCCTTAATGAAATTGTCTGAAGATAGTGAACGAATTACATTTTGAGAAATTACATTTCATAAAATGGACATTTTATGAAAAGGTAAAAATATTAAAAGTAAAAAAATGTGCTGAATTTTAGATAGTAGACTTTATTATCCAAGTATATGTCCAAGAAATATGTTCTCCACAGGTAAGAATATAAGATAACCTAAAGGAGGAACATAAAACTGTGGTAAATTTCCAAGAAAAAATCAAGACTATAATAAATATTTTAGATTGCCAGATTGAATTTCCTTAATATTTGTTCATTTCTTTTTTCAGTAATTTTTAGAAAGATGATACACAGTTCACATTTTTAAACAATTCACGTTATCTTTTTTCTTAAGTTTCATTATGTACAATCAAGAATTAAATACATGGAAAATTCAGAAATAAAATACTGTTAATGACAAGAAATGTTTATAGGTTATGGTCAAAACAGAAGAAAAACTGATCCACACATCTAATATGTGCTCAGATTTCCTAAATTCATTGAGGTCAAGTTATATTTTATTCTAACTTAAGAACTAGTAGTTGTTTACCCTAAATTTATTATTTATTTAAAATTGCTTGGAGTATCATTAAGCAAGAGACAGATGAAAGTAGAAATATTGGTAGCTGAATTAGAGAAAGTAGTCATATTTTGTTTTTCTATGAATGGTTTTCAGACTTAAGTAGAGAAGCAAAAAACCCAGAATTGGAAGGGAACTCAAAGCTTCCCCTTGGTATACCTAAGAATTGATTCAGCATTTAGATTTAAATTTAGATTCAACATTCATATTAAAAAAACAAGTATTCAAACTTTCATTCCTGTCTTGTCTCTGATTTTCCATCATTTTTAGTTATATCTTTTAAGTACATTAAAACCTGAAGATGTACTCAGAAAAGTAAAGCTAAAATATGCTGGGGGAGGGGACTTACAGAGTCAGCTAAGTTGTTCAATGGAGAGCACTGGACTTGGATCAGGAAGACATGAATTCAAATCTAGTCTCAGATATTTATTATCTATGTTGTTTTTTCTAGTTTGATGAATATCTTCATCCACACAGATGATAAGTATCCTGACTGCAGTGGTTTTGTAAAGGTGGATAGCTCATTCACACTATAAAACATAGAGAAATTTGGAAGTGTGCTTGGCATACTAATTAATACAAAATAAATGCTTATTAAATTCTTGAATTTAAACAAATCCTTCCTTTTTTAAAAAGAATGAAATGGTCACACACACACACACATATATATGTATATATATACTAACATCATTAGTAAAGGAATGAAAGGAATGATAATAAGTTGGCATAATATACAAGAAATGCAGCATTGTAGATAAAAAGCACACCTTCAACCAAGAATAAATTATTTTAGTTCCATATATGAGACATACTTATTGTGGTACCCTGGGCAAATAACCTAAACTTTTGTGTTCTGTGCAGCTCCCTAACACTATTAGGTATACAGAAGGTCTCAATTTGAATTGTAAGGAGTTTCCTCATTGAAAGTTCCCTGACCTGATGAAATCACAGGTCTAGTACAAATGTTCATGGACTTTCTGTGATCTTGATTCCCCTTTTTTTTAATTTTTACACTCATTTTAATTCCAAAGTTTACAAAACCAAATAAAGCAAACATTTCATATACAAAGAAAATAGAGATTGTACATAGATTAAATATATATTTCATATATTTAGCTTACTTTTCTTTATATCTACATAATAAATTCCATCCACAAGTGTTCCAGCCCCTCTCCACACTTCTTGCATCATAGAAATTATTGTTCAGATAATTGATATGTTCATAGAAATTTTATTTCATTTTTTCAGCTTAATTCAGTGTTTGGAGATAACATTCACAATTTATTCTTCTGTTATTAGTTCCAAGGCCATATAATGTTCTCTTGGTTCTACTCTCTTCCATGTATCTCATTCTCATGTAGTTCTTTCCAAGTTTTTTTTTTCAATTAGCCTGCTCATCACATCTTATAATGTAGTATCACCATAATATATCATAATTGTTTAGTCATTCCCCAAGTAATGGGAATCCCTTAAGTATCCAAATTTTTGTCACTAGAAAGAAAGCTGCTATAAATATATTCAAGCATTTAGATTATTTTCCTTTTCCCTGATATCCTTGGGGAAAAGATCTATTATTGGTACTACTAGATGACCCTTCCTTATAAAGGTTCAGTATCATCTTTAACAGTATATAATTTTTTTTTGCTAGGAATCCAAGTCAATCTCACTAGTTAATAGTTTGCAGATTCTCTTTGCTTCTTCCTTTTGAAAATTAGGACAACATCTGTTAGTCTCCAGTGCAATGGCATCTCTCCCATTTCCATGACCTATAAAAGAAAGTCATTATTTAAAATAGCTTATCAACCACATTTGCCAATTTTTTCTGTTCTAGAGAATGTGGTCAGATATTTTTCTTATTTTTTCTTTTTTACTATGTACCTAGTTATCTTGTATATAAAGTCCCTAAAAGACTCTTCTGATAGTATGATTTTTGTTTGTATGTGTGTGTGTGTGCAAATCAGGTACAATTCTCTGCAGAAAAAAAAGAAAAATAAAAGTTGAACAATTCCTATTGTCCTTCTCTTGTCCATTTTTATTGTGCCATTCAGAAGAATTAAGTCTCAGTAATAGGGCACTAGGCCTAGAGTTAGGAAGACCTGAGTTCAAATCAGGATTCAGATATTAAGTCAAAGAGCAGAAGTGTCTTCTAGGGACATTATATACAAGATAAGTAGGGATATAGTAAAAAAAAGAAACAATAAGAATAAATATCTGACACAATATTAAAAGGAAAATAGTAATTTGGGGAAAATATAGACATTTTCTCACATAAAAGTTAAATATCTATAATATGATGAAAACTTTTCAAACATATAAGTATATGAGCCTTTCCCCAATAGATAATAAGTCAAAGATATGAATAGAACATTTTTCAATGAACAAATTAAAGCCACATTTCAAAAAATGGAAAAAAAATGCTCCAAATTATTATTATTTAGAGAAATATAAATCAAAGCAGTTCTGAGATATCGCATCCTTATTAGATTGGCTAAAATGATAAAAGGGCAAAATATTGGAGGAGATGTAGAAAAACTGGTACACTAATACAGTATTGGTGAACTAATAACTAATCCACCTATGTTGGAAAGAGCTGGAATTATGCTCAGAATCCGAATGTGTCCTTTGATTCTGCAATATTATTAGATTTATTTTCTAAGATTACCAGAGGAAGAAGAAAAGATCTTATATGTTCTAAAATTTTTATAGCAGCTCTCTTTGCAAGAAAAAAGAAATGAAAATTAAGGGATACCAATTGATAGGGAATGATTATACAAGTTGTAGCAAAAGGCTATGATAGAATAGCATTGGAAAATAAAAAAAATGATGAGCAGGTAAATTTTTTGGGGAAAAACATTTAAAAACCTACATAAAATTATGGAAAGTTAAATGAGCAGAACCAAGAGGGCATTATTTGTATTATGTAAAGCAAAAGACATATTTTATAGAATAACTTGTTTATGTCCATCTCCAGATAAAGAACATGGGTAGAAATAAGAAAGAAATTTACATATATGTATATATTTTTGTCAAATGATGCCTTCTTTGATTGAGGGAGGGAAAGGAAGGAGGCAGTTACCTTAGTATCTTAATGTAAAAAGGAAAACTAATAAAAATATAGCTACTAGTATTATTAAAATTGGTACAATTAAAAATAACTATGAGCTATAAATAGAACTCATCCATTAAAAATGGGAGAGAGCTATGGAAGTCAATATGAGATGGTTGCTTAAAATAAAATATCATGCCCCTGAAAATAAGAACTACTTTCAAGTATTGTACCAGAACAATATTTTTAAAGTAAAAAAAAATAGAGCAGTGAAATTATTAATTACTACTTTTTACTCTGTGAATAAAGGAAGTGTAAGTGACTGCTTTTGGTTATTAAATATAACTCTACCAATTCTTTCTTTTCTTTTATAGCCACCTTTATAATTCCTTTCCTTTAACTCTATCCTAAAAATGTTGATTTTTTCTAGGTTTCTATATTAACCTTTATCTTTTACTTCTGTATACTCTTACAATTGTTTATCTTATCCACCTCCTCAGCTTTAATCTTTATTTTTATAAAATCCATATGAAAAGACTTAACATGTAACCTCAATATGACTCATATGATCATTTAGATATGTCAGAACATCAAATTTTTCAAGTGTAAAATTAAAATCATCTATTTTCCCAAGCATATTTATCTTACTAAAATAATTTCTTCTGTCAATAATATCATATTCTCCTTCAAATTGGGTATCAGTTTCTTTAATTATAAAATCAGAATTTGCATTGGAAAACCTCTAAACTTCTTTCCAATTCTAGATCTATAAATTTATGATCCTATTATTATCTAATCAATGTTCCAAAATTCACTTTAATGCATCTTTTTCTCTTAAGCATTACCATTAATTGAATATTGCATGTTATTGATTCTATAAATAATAAAATATCTTTATGATCTGTTTTACTTTTTCACTGAATCTATCCTAGTTTATGGAACCATATAATCATGGACTTTAGGTTTTTAAGAAACATTGGAGATAATGTAATCCTTTTAGCTCATTTTATATATTAACCTTTGACTAAAGCCACATGCACCTGGTGATTAGAAGACCTTTAACTAGAATTTATATTTTCTAGTTCAGTAGTCTTTCAAAAACACTACCCTCTAAGGCCTTAATTACTTATAGTTTAGACTAGTAAAATCAGTGCTTACTTTACTTAGGTCCCTATAGATTTTCCTGTGTAATACAATCTGTATGCTACTTCCAAATTCATCTTCTAAAACAACAAATCTAATTAACTTATTCCCTTGCTGAAAAAAAAATTAAATGCATCTCTGGTGACCATGAAATAAAGTTGAGACTCAGCCTGGCATTCAAGCCTTAAAGCACTAAACCCCTAACTTACCATTCCAATTTTATTTCTCAATATTCACCTTGTAGTCTAAAGAGACTGGAATTTTCAACATTCTATTGCCCTATACTTTTGTACTTGTTTCATCCTCTATCCTTTCAAACTTCTTAGCCACCTGTCAAAGCTCAACACAACTGAACTACCAAACACTTCATGAAATCTCTAGCATCTTCCATGCCAAAACAAATATTTATCATTTCTTTTTCACATGAAAGTAAACTTATACTAAGGGAATAACTGTATCTTTCTGTACCTTTTTTGTTTATTAAGTTCATAATTTTATAAATGAGTATGAGTTTGGCTATAATGTTTCTTTTGTGATTCTGTTTCAAAATGATTACTATATTATGGTACAGTTTCAGCTTAATTTGAAATTTGAGCATTTATCAATATACAATTGTGTCATCAATAAAAATGTATCATTGTGGTGGGTTGTGAATGAATCATGGGCTATCTCTACTTATAGGGTGAGGTGAGGGTGAGAATAAGTGTGAAATGCTTACTGTGGTAATGTGTAGGATAAAAATTGATTACAAGTGCCTCACTCAAAAATGAGTACCAGTGCCACACTCAACCAGATAACAAATTAGAGTCAGAAGGTAGGAGTAAAAAGAGGTAGTTGTTTATTCTCCTTCATGTAAGAGAGGACTCCAATGATGGCCTAAGAAGTACTGACTGACGAGGAAGCAAGCAGTATATATATACATATATATGTATATAAATATATATACAAGTTTTCTCATATATATATATATATATATATATATATATATACAAGGCTCCTCCCCTCTCCCCTGTGAGCACACCACTCACAATCAAGCTTAGATCTACAAATCAAAACTCGTTGCTCCCAACAAACCTCCAGTGAGGCAAGGGAAGCAACCGAGCTGTTCATTGCCCCTTTAGTTCTTCATCAGGCTCCTCTCAAGCACATCCTGGAGTCCTCAATCAACAAAAATTTAACAGACTAGTTTTTATAAGCTAAATTCTCATTCTGAGAAGAGCACAATCCATTCTGTCCCATGTGGTACGAAAAGTTATCTGGTTCCGTCTTGATTAAATGGTGCAGATGATAGCTTCCTTCCCCAAAAATTGTTGAAACTGACTTCATTTTCCCATAACAACCTTGTTTATTCATTGCATTATTTTATATAATGGTAATTTTTAAGACTACATACTTTATAAGTACAAACTGTGAACTTTATAATTCTTTTAAAACAGGTTATCATCATCAATATAATCATGATGATGAATTTCATACCTTAGTGCTCTCGCACATACTTTTAATATATTAGGACTGGACCTTCCAAGACTATGCCCTTCAGAATTTAATCATCTCATATCTTGTGAAACTCTTGTCTTTTGAAACAAAGATACTTATTTGTGAGCTCATCACCTGACAGACTCTATCTATTCAGCCCTACTGTGACTTATATTTCATCATAGAAAAATGATTATTATCCTGCCTTTCTGCCTCTAAATATTTTAGGAAATTTAATGTATAAACCAAATGACTTAAGGACTTTACTTCATTTCTTGAACTCATCTTAGTTTTCACCATTTCCGGAATACTGAATATTTTATTCTCATGATACATCATATCAAGTTTTCTCATTTATACTTCTTGCTCCACTACATTTCAACAGCAATCCAAAGTAATTTTGAGCTTATGACTTGGAAATATAGTGTGACTTGTTTTCCAACATGATGAATGGAAGCTTACTTATCAAAATCCAAAGTGGATTTTGGATTGTTATTCTTATTTGTATTGAGGAATAATTAAGATTTCATGACCAAAGTAAAGGTATTAGTTGGGAAGTATAATTAGAGTTTGAGTGAACATAATTTTAATTTGGATTTTCTAATCTATTAATTTTTATCTTCATGGCTCTTAAAAAGATCACTCTCTATCAGTATAATCAGATCATTTATCTTTAGACTATGAATAAATTTCACTATATTATGATTTTACTAATTAGGATTACTTACCAGCATTTTTAAAAGAATACTGTTTAGTTCTAAGAAATGATCCATGTAGATACTATAATAATAGGTTCACAATTGTAGGGAAATTTACAGGTCATTTAGTCCAATCACATCACAGTTAAATTGTCCTCAAATTACTGGTAAAGAACCAGGGTAGAGAATTGTTAAGTGACTTCTTAAGGTCACAGTGTTAATAAATTAATTTAACTTAACTCAATACTACCTATTTTCCACATACTGTTGGTGATCAAACCAAGTTGTATGAAATTTTACAAACATTCTCTTAACATTATAGAGAACAATAAAGCATATAGTTAGCTAGATATACCTCACTACTAAATTTCAGTTTTACATCATCAGCTGCTCATTAACATCTTTATTTGGATTTCCATTAGATATCCTAAATTCAAAATTCAAAACTGAACTCACTACTTTTTTTTCTCAAGAACTCTTACCTTCCAATATTCCCTATTAGAGTCTATTGTTCTCCTCCTGAGGAACCTAGGTATCAGCATGAACTCCTTAATCTCTCTGATGCCTAATATGAAATCTATTAGCAAAATTGTCAATTTTGTCCTATTGATTTTTCCTATCTTAATATCTCTCACTTATGTCCTCTTCACTTTTCTGACACATACATTTAGTGAAAAATTAGTTTCATGAAACATAGCATGGACCAAATAGAAAAGGAGGATCAATAGGTTATAAAAAAAATTCAGTCTTTAAAAAATAGAATTTGGCAAATAAGAAGTAATAAGTTAAGGAGATCAAGAAAAGAAAGAACAAAATGAAAAGGATTAAAAAAGATTAAAACATGAAATATATCCTTGATAAAACAACTGACCTTGAAAATCCATCTAGGAGAGACAATCTAAGATTTTTTGGACTACCCAAAATCATGATGACAAAAAAAAGACCTAGAAATCTTTTTTACTGGCTTTCATTATATTATTTCTGATGATGATTATGTTATCTTACTAGACTTCATTATGTTATTCCTTCAATAATCTGATACTTTTTCTGCCTATCACAACACTGTTCTCACTCTAGCCTCCAGTCAGCAGTCAAAATTATCCTCCTAAAGCAAAATTCTGATCCTGTAACTCCACAATTTTATAAACATTAACTGTTCCAGGTCACAACCAGGATAAAATATAATATATTCTGTTTGGAATTTAAAATGTTTTCTAACCTGATACTCCCTTTTGACCTTTCTAGAAATCTTAAATTTTACCTTCCTCTTCTCTACATAATTATTCTTTAAAGGAGTACATGATATACCTTGCTATTCCTTATACAAAATACTCCATCTCCCCCTTCCAAGAATTTTCACTTGTTATCTACCATACATAGAATACTCTCTTCCTACTCATCTATGAGCCCTTAATTTCTTCAAGTTTCAATTAAAATCCCACCTTCTCTACAAAGGTAGATACTTTGTTACTCTAGTACCTCCCTTCTCCTCATAATTTCCAATTTATTTGGTGTACAGCTTTTTTTTTTTTTTGCACTTAGTTTCTTACATTTTTTCTCCTTTCTTAGATTGTGAGTTTTTCAAAAGTGGGAACTGTCTTTTTTTCTTTGTATTCCTAGCACTTAGTATTGCATAGTGCACAAGTTAAGAGCTTAATCAATATATACTCACTGACCACTGGCCAATACATCCTCTTTTCCATACTGAATTTCATTGATGGTAATTTTTACAGTGATTATCTTACATGTGTACTTATTTTAATGTGCTGTATTATTACCACAATCCCAACACATCTTTCCATTTCTATTTGAGTGATTTCATCACAGTCATAGATGTATTCCTAGAGTAAGTGGAAATGGAATTAAATGAAACAGAGATGGAAAAAGCAGTTGAAATAAACCAAAAATATTCAGAGTAGCTTTGTGTTAGACATGGTGTAGCTCTGAGAGCAATGAATTATCACTTAGAAAATGGACATGAATATTAATCTTGCCATCTGTTTTAGTGTCTCCTATGTGCCTGATTTTATTGTATTTTAGTTATTTTTAACAAAAAGTAATTTAATAAAACTAATCTTGAGTTTAAAAAGGAAAACATGCAATGTTTTGAAAACAATGTGAAATAATTTCTTATTGTAATCCATTCTTATTATGATTGATCAAGCTCTATCAATAAATATGTGCAAAAAAGGGAAAATTGCTATTAGAATTCACCTTTTTTTATAACATCAGGAACTACTGCAGTGGTTTGTTGTCATAGTAACCATGAAATTAGCTTACATGGTGGCTACCTATTCCATGCACCCAAGAATATGTTTGACTTGTCAAGAATATCTAAATAGTTGTGATAAGTAATAATTACAATATTCAAAACTCATGACTAAGCAAAATATGATTTTTGAAATTTTTCTATTTAATCCTTCATTGAGTTAATTTCACTAGAAACTAAAGCAATTAATTTAATTTTTTGCAGTGAGTTCATTCTATTCACTTTCACAGTTATGATTACTGTCTGCATATTCGCCTCCATTTCTAACTTTTCCTGTGATTCTGCCTTTTCTCTTATCCCTCTAACCCTCCCCTCCAAATTTTCGCTTTTAATCAGTCTTCCACCTTTCCCCTTGTTACAGTTAAAAGAGTGGTTGCCTTAAACTGTGACTGCGAAAATATGGTTTCAAGACAGTGTCTTGGGTTAAATCAAAAATAGGGTGGTCACCATGGGAAAAATTCCCAAATATGAAATACCCGAGACAGCTGGGTTTTATGGAGATTTTAATTAATACAAATTAAGGAATTAATGAAAGGGAGAGAGAGAGAGAGAAAGAGGAAATAATGAGAAAAGGACTAGGCCAGCCTAGGCTTAAGCCTTAAGAGAGAGACTAAGTCACTCTTTTCTCAACTCACCACAAGATCCTTCCAAGCAAAACTCTAGTGTTCAGAGAGCCCCTCCAGTTTAGCTCAGGAAGCTGAACTATGTTCAGCCACTGAGAGAGATACCAGCCTCCAATTCAGCTCCAAAGCTGAATTTTTCTCATTGGCCTTTCTGACCTCCTTTTAAAGAGAATTTTCTCCTATGTCATCTCCCCTAAATTTCTATGTCTACCAATCACAGTAGACGTTTTCCAAAGGACTGACCATTCTTAATTCACACCTGAGTAGACTAAAATTTTTGAGTAATTCATACCTGAGTAGGCTAACTTGTTATCACCTTCACTGGGTATACTAAAACCTCACATCTCTTGTTAAGCTTGCTTGACCTTTTAGTGATTAATTTGACCTTCATAGATACCTAGCACCTTTTTGTATTAAATCTAAAAATTGACCCAGATTAAAGGTTTTAGCTTCACTCTAAGTATGGACTGGGTACATTTCCATTGTTCAGTAAGGAGTTTAAAACTTTATCTTCCCCTAAAGTATGCTTAAGAATGGGTGGAGTAATGTTAGAGTTCTCACATTCCTGATAAAGTACCTTCATTGTTTAAAATGGGGCATGGTCTTAACCAAATGTTCTAAGGTAGAGTCTGAGAATTTTTAAGATTCACACCCTCCTTAATCTTACTCTTCTTAAGGTACTCCTTAACTTCTCCCTCTCTTGTATTGCTCCACTCCTGACCAACCCATTTATTATTTTTCTACTTCTCTATAGGCCATGATACATTTCTCTTTCCCAGTACAACTTATTGTTCTTTCCATTCTACCTCAATGTCAATGTGGGTAAGATTTCAGTATTATCTGTCTACAGCATCCTTAGCCCTTCAATTTTATAGGTCTTCTCCCTTATCCCCCATGTACTTCTTTAGGAAATATAAATTTATCCCATTATATTGTTTTTCCCATTTCTCTTAGCATTATCCGCTTTTTTAAACCTAATTTTTTAAATTTTTGAAATTTTGTCTCATACACTTTATCACTGTGCCATCTAAGTATACTTCTTCTATCTACCTTGATAATCATAACAATATGATCATTTCTTAGAGGAATACAAATGATATGAACTCATTGCCTCTTGATTTTTCCCTTTTTTCCTTTTCTTTATTCCCTTTTATTCCCTTAATATTTCCCTTTCTTAATTACCTTTTGATGATTCTCTTGAGTTCTGTGTTTGGGCATCAAATTTTCTGTTTATGTCAGGTTTTTTCTTTAGTAATGCTTGGAAGTCTTCTATTTTATTAAATCCCCATACTTCCCCCTGCAACAATATAGTCAGTTTTCTTTTGGTAATTGATTATGGTTATAGACCCAATTCCCTTGCTTTTAGGAATATCATATTCTGGAGGAGGCAGAGTGAAGATGGCAGCTAAATGACAGCAAAAGTTCAGAACACTGAAAACCCTTCCGTACCAATTACAAACTAAATTCTCCTAGGTGACTGAAAATCAAACCTAACAATAAGAGAGAGCCAAAGAATCCTCCTGTGGGCCTCTACATAAAAGGTACTCCCCACCCCAATCCAGAATTACAGGAAACTTGGCTTTAAGGGGATGGAAGAATGAAGGTCCCAGGATCCCTCCCCCACCTAGAGCTTTAAGCCTCCAGAGGCAGTCAGAACCTCTGGGTAGGCAAAGGCACTGGTCTGGAGGGAATAGCTTGCAGGCAAATCTCTACCAGTCTCAGAGCATTGAACATAGGAAGTGGGGAATCAGTTAGAGAAGGAGCACAGAATGGTTAACCTCATTGTAACAGTGTAGAACCTCCATATAGCTTCCACCCTTTCAGGAGGTTTTGGCCTCAGTGCACATCCAGGCAAACTAGCTGGACTTAATCCCATCAAAATCTTCAGAGGGCAGGGAAGTTTAAGCTCACACACCCCTCCCCCACAGACTGGGCTGAAAGATTTTTTAAAAATCCCAAGAGGGAAGACAGACAGAAAAGTCCAAAACCAAAAAAAAAAAAAAGAGATGAGTGAGAGCACAGACAACTACAGGGAGTAAAGAAGGGGCTAAATATGAGCAAACAACAGAAAAAGAAAAAAATAAATTGCAATAGACAGCTTCTATACAGTCAACAAACAAAGAGCAAATGGAACAGAGAAGGAGGAGGGAACACCAAGCAATGGAAAAGAAAACCCAGCAAATAGCATACAGGCTTTGGAAGAACTCAAAATACAATTCAAAATACAATTAAGATAGGCTGAAGTCAACTGAGAAAAGAACTTTAAAAGTAAGATAAGTCATCTGGAAACAGGACACAGTGTATTGAAAGCCAAAATCAATCAGCTTGAAAATGAGCCAAAGGGGATGAAAGATCAGAAAGAGAAGGATGACCAAAAAGCTGGGGAATTAATCCAGTCTTTAAGAACCAGAATAAAACAAAGGGAATTAAGTGACCTCACAAGGCAGCAGGACACTATAAAACAAAGACAAAAGAATGAAAAAAATGAGGAAAATATTAAGCACCTCATTCACAAAACAAAAGACTTAGAAAATTGTTCGAGGAGAGACAACTTAAGAATCATTGGTCTACCAGAAGACCATGACAAAAGAAAAAGCCTGGACATCATACTATAGGAAATTATCCAAGAAAACTGCACTTATATTCTAGAACAAGAGGGAAAAGTGGAGATTGAAAGAATCCACAGGTTATCTCCTATACTTAATCCCCAAATGACAATACCCAGATATGTTAAAGCCAAATTCAAGAACTATCAGTCCAAGGAAAAAATATTACAAGCTACTAAGAAGAAGTCTTTCAGATACCATGGAACCACAGTGAGGATAACACAGGATCTGGCTGCATCTACATTGAAGGACCAAAAGGCATAGAATATAATATTCTGGAAAGCAAAGGAACTAGATCTACAACAAAGAATAAACAACCCAGCAAAACTGACTATATTCTCATATGGAAATGTATGGTAATTTAACAAAATAGAAGAATTCCAAGCATTTGTAAAGAAAAGACCAGAACCGAACAGAAAATTTGATGCCAAAGCACAGAACTCAAGAGCATCATCAAAGGATAATTGAGAAAAAAGAAAAACAAACCAAAAAAAAACTTTTAAGAGACCAGATTAGTTAAAATATGTATCGTATAAGTAAAGAAATAATTGGTAACACTTAAAAATTGTTATCACCTGGGCAGCTAGAGGAATTACACTTAGAGGGAACGGTGACAAAAATGTATAGGAAGAAATGCCAAGACATATATATATATATATGTATATGTATGTATGTATAGATAGATGCTATATGTGTGTATATATATATATATATGTATTTAAAATTAGAGCTAAAATAGAGATTAATACTAAAAGAAATGGGAAAAGAAAGAAAAGGGGGTCAATTTATATGTCACAAAGAAGGTCGAGGGGGAAGGGGGGAGAACATCAATACACTGGGAGGATAAAGAGGTTGCAGACAGGAAATACTCAACTCCTGCATTGACATTGACTCAGACATGGAAGAACATGCAAATACATTGGGGAATAGAATTGATTTGCACACTATAGGGAAGTAGAAGGGTAACAAATGGACTGGTGGAGAGGGAAGCAGAACAAGTGAGGGAGATTTTGGAGGGATGTATAAAAAGACTAAAAAGAAAATAAGAGGGGAATAAGAGGGGAGGGGAAGTGGAAAGTGAAGTAAAATAAGGGTAGGAATTAGGGGGACTGATTAAAAACAAAGCATTGGTGTAGAAGGAAATACTGAAAGAAGAAAAGGTAGGACTAGGAGAAGAAATCAGAATACCAGGAAATACACAGCTGCTAATCATAACTCTGAATGTGAATGGAATGAACTCACCCATAAAATGCAAGTGAATAGCAGAGTGGATTAGAATTCAAAACACTACTATATGCTGTCTACAAGAAACACACTTGAGGAAGGTAGATACACATGGAGTAAAAGTAAGAGGATGGAGCCAGTTCTTTTGGTAATCAAGTGATAAAAAAAAGGCAAGAGTCTCAATCATGATATCTGACAAAGCTAAAGTAAAAATAGATCTAGTTAAAAGAGATAGGGAATATAATTGCATCCTGATAAAATATATTATTGACAATTAGGACATATCAGTACTCAATATATATGCACCAAATGGCATAGCATACACATTTCTAAAGGAGAAACTAGTGGAGCTCAAGGATGTGAAAGTTAGAAAAACTATACTAGTAAGGAACCTGAACCTTCCTCTATCAGACCTAGATAAACCAAAGTAAAGACTAAATAAGAAAGAGGTAAGAAATGGGAATGAAATCTTAGGAAAAACTAGACAATAGATAGGTGAATAAAAATGAATAGGGACAGAAGGAATATATATATTCTTTTCAGCAACATTTAAAAAGATTGACCCTAAAAATATGCCAAACCATTGCAAAAAAGAGAAATAAAAATGCAAGCTTTTCATATTATAATACAATTAAAATAATATTTAGTAAGGGTACATGGAGAGACAAATATAAAATTAATTGGCAACTAAACAACAATTCTCCAAATTCTGTTAGTTAAAGAACAAATCATAGACACAATTAATAATTTCATTGAAGAAAATTACAATGATGACACATCCTTTCAAAATCTATGGGATACAGCCAAAGCAGTACTCAGGTGGAAATTTATACTCTTCAGTTCATATATTAATAAATCAAGGAGGGCAGAGGTCAATGAATTGGCTATGCAAATTAAAAAAAAAACTAAAAAGTGAACAAATTAAAAATACTCAGATGAAGAATAGAGATTCTAAAAATTAAAGGAGAAATTAATAAAATTGAAAATCAAAGAACTATTGATTTAATAAATAAGATTACTATTTGGTACTTTGAGAAAACAAAAAAAAAATAGATGAAGTACTGGTTAATCTGATTAAAAAAAAGGAAAGAATAAATCCAAATTGAAAGTATCCAAAATGAAAAGGGAGACCTCACCTCTAATGAAGAGTAAATTAAGGGCAATCATTAAAAATTATTATGCCAAATTATATGGCAATAAGTATGGCAACCTAGGTGATGTAGATGAATATTTGTCAAAATATAAATTTCCTAGTCTAACAGATGAAAAAATAGACTACCTAAGCAACCCCATATCAGAAAAAGCAATTCAACAAGCCATCAAAGAACTGCCTGAGAAAAAAATCCCCAGGGTCAGATGGATTTACAAATGAATCCTATGAAACATTCAAAGAAGAGCTAATACCAATAAGATACAAAGTATTTCACAGAATAAGCAAAGAAGGAGTTCTACCAAATTGCTTTTATGACATAGATATGGTACTGATTCCTAAGACAGGCAGGTCAAAAACAAAGTAAGAAAATTATAGGCCAATTTTGTTAATGAATATAGATACAAAAATCTTAAATAGTATACTAGCAAAAGACTGGTCCAGCAAGTGATTATAATGTTTATTCACTATGACAAGGAAGGATTCATACAATGGAATGCAAGCATGGTTCAATATTAGGAAAACCATCCACATAATTGACCATATTAACAAGCAAACCAACAAAAATTGCATGATTATTTCAATAGATGCAGAACATGCCTTTGAAAAATAAAACAATCATTCCTATTGAAAAAAAAAAACTAGAAATCATATGAATAGAAGGGTCTTTCCTAAAAACAAGAAACAGTATATATTTAAAACTATCAGCAAATATGATCTGCAATGGGGACAAATTAAAAGTCTAACCAATAAGTCCAAGAGTGAAACAAGGATGCCCATTATCATTTCTATTATTTAACATTGTATTAGAAACACTAGCTATAGCAATTAGAGAAGAAATAGAAATTGAAAGTATTAAAATAGGCAATGAGGAGACCAAGCTATTACTCTTTGCAGAAGATATGGTGGTCTACATAAAAAAAAAAAATCCTAGAGAATCAACAAAAAAGCTGGTAGAAATAATCAACAAATTTAGCAAAGATACAGGATACAAAAGAAATCCGCATACGTCATCAGCATTTCTATATATCTCCAACACATCTCAGCAGAAAGAATTGGAAAGAGAAATCCCGTTTAAAATCACTCTAGACAATATAAAATACTTAGGAGTTTATCTGTAGAGAAAAACAGAGGAACTATCTGAACACCACTACAAAACACTCCACACAATTAAAAGTAGATCTAAGCAATTGGAAAAACATTGATTGCCCATGGATAGGATGATGTGACATAATAATAATGGCAATACTACTCAAATTAATTCATTTATTTAGTGCCATACCCATTGATGTACCAAAATGTTTTTTTTTTTTACTGAATTAGAAAAAAACATAACAAAGTTTATTTGGAAGAACCAAAGACCAAGGATACCCAGGAAAATCATGAAAAAAAAATGTGAAGGAAGGTGGACTTGCAGTCCCAGATCTCAAACTATAGTATAAAGCAGTGGTCATCAAAACAATTTGGTACTGACTAAGAGACAGAGAGGAGGACCAGTGGAATAGTCTTGGGGGAAGTAACATCAGCAAGACAGTATATGATAAACCCAAAGATCCCAGCTTTTGTGACCAAAATCCACTATTTGAGAAAAACTTCTGGGAAAATTGGAAGATAGTGTGGGAGAGATTAGGTTTGGATCAACATCTCACACCCTATACCAAGATAAACTCAGAATGGGTGAATGACTTGAATATAAAGAAGGCAAGTATAAGCAAATTAGGTGAATACAGAATAGTATATATTTCAGATCTTTTGGAAAGGAAATACTTTAAAACCATTCAAGGTCTAGAAAAAAAATCAAAACAATAATTTTGATTACATCAAATTAAAAAGTTTTTGTACAAAAAAAATCACAATGCTACCCAAATTAGAAGGGAAACAATCAATTTGAAAATAATCTTCATAACAAAATCCTCTGACAAATGTGTAATTACTCAAATTTATAACTGAACTAAACCAACTGTACAAAATTCAAGCCATTCTCAAATTGATAAATTGGCAAGAGACATGAATAGGTAATTTTCAGTTCAAGAAATCAAAACTATTAATAAGCACATGAAAAATGTTCTAAATTGCTTCTAATAAGAGAGATGCTAATCAAAACAACTCTGAGGTATCATCTCACACCTAGCAGATTGGCTAACATGACAACAATGGAACTTGATGAATGCCAGAGGGGATGTGGCAAATTCGGGACATTAATGCATTGCTAGTGGAGTTGTGAATTAATCCAACCATTCTGGAGGGCAATTTAGAACTATGCCCAAAGGGCTCTAAAAGACTGCCTGCCCTTTGATCCATCAATAGATCTGCTGGGCTTATACCCCAAAGAGATATTAAGGGAAAAGACACGTACAAGAATATTTATTGCTGAGCTCTCTGTGGTGGCAAAAATTTTGGAAAATGAGGCCATGCCCTTCAATTGGGGAATGACTGAACAAATTGTGGTATATGTTGGTGATGGAATACTATCTTGCTTAAGGAAATAATAAAGTGGAGGAATTCTATAGGAACTGGACCAACCTCCAGGAATTGATGCAGAATAAAGGAACAAAACCAGAACATTGTGCACTGAGACTAATACACTGTGGTACAATCAAATGTAATGGACTTCTGTATTAGTAGTAATCCAATGAACCAGAACAATTTGGAAGGATTTATGAGAAATAAAATAAAACACTAGCCACATTCAGAGGAAAATCTGTGGGAGTAGAAACACAGAAGGAAAAACAATTTCTTGCATACATTGAGTTGAGAGGATATGGCCAGGTATGTAGACTCTAAATGAACATACTAATGCTAAAAACAACCACATGGACATCAATTTTGATCAAGGATATATGTAATACCCAGTGAAATTGAGTGTTAGCTATAGAAAGGGTATGGGGAGGGGAAGGAAGTATGAATTTCAAAACTACTCCACTCTATTCAGATCACTCTTTATAAGATCTGATTTAGTTATTTCCTGATCAATAACAATAGAAATACTTGGAATAACAGAAACTAGAATCTCCACCCTACTCAGTGTAACAAGATAAGGAAGGGCTGCAGCAAACTCAAGATTTAATTATTTGAGAATATGGCCTTCAACAGATATGTGCAAAAAAAGGACAGACCTCTGGGTGGTCCTAGGTCAACTAGAGCCACCTTTGGCACATGTGAGAAGCAGGAAGGGAGGTAGAGAACAGCCTCTGGATTTCTTGGGACTTCCTGTGGAGAGGGCTAGAGTCAGTTTGAGGCTTGGAGTTGGAGGAGCCCCTAGGACTGCTTTCCTTTAGATTGGTCACATGAGTGATAAGGACTGATCCCTTTATCTGCCTTGGCTATCAAAGGCCTTAACACTTGCTTTGGCTCAGCCTGAGCCCAGTGGTTCTGAGTTAAACTTCTTTCCTTCTCTCCCTTTTTCCTTCTTTCTCTCTCTCTCTCCCTCTAATATTTTCTTCCTCCTGTTTGTAATTAAAAACACCATAAAAATTTGGCAGCTGAATTGAGTGTTTCATTTTGGAATTATATAAGTGAATTCCTTGATGACCTTAAATTAATATATATCAGTCTTTTAATGTGATTTCAATATCACAGAAGAAAATAATATGATTCTTGTTAACAAAGTGAAGTGTTCTAAATTGACTATATATTAATTTAAATTAAAAAATAACAATAATTTAAAAAAGAATATCTTATGCCTTCAGTTCCTTTAGTGTGGATGCAGCTAGGTCTTGTGTTATCCTAACTGTACCTACATTGTATCTGAATTGTTTCTTTTTAGCAGTTTGTAGTATATTTTCCTTAGTCTGGTAGTTCTTGAACTTGGCAATGACATTCCTGAGCATTGTCATTTGGGGATATAATGCATCAGGTGTGATCTGTGGATTCTTTCAATCTCCACATTACCCTCTCATTCAACAATATCAGTGTAGTTTTCATGGATAATTTCCTGTAGAATGATGTCCAGGCTTTTTGTATTGTCATTAATTTCTAGTAGTTCAATAATTTTTAAATTGTCTCTTCTGGATTTATTTTTCTTATCTGCTCTCTTTTCAATGAGGTGTTTCATATTTTCTTCATTTTTTTTCATTCTTTTGATTTTGTTTTACAGACTCACTGCATTGTGAAGTCATTTGCTTCTAGTTGTTGTTTTTAAAGAATGAATTTTCATCCCAGGATTTTGGTCATCCTCTTCCTTTTGGTCTATTTTCCTTTGTAGATCACCTTTGACATTCTTTGCTTTATTTTCAAGCTGGGCAATTCTGGCTTTAGAAACACTATTTTCTTTTTTTTTTTTTTTAGTTTTTGTGCCTCTGTTTCCAGTTGACCTAATTTGATTTTTAAGTTATTTCCCAAATTTTCTTCAGCCTCTTTTAATTTTTTTTAATTGAGTTTTGAATTCTTCCAAAGCCTGTGTCCAATTAATTGGAGTTGCTGAGCTTTTGCTTTGTATTCCTTGGGCTTTCAATCTTCCATTTGTTATTTGTTCATTACCTTGATAGAAGCTGTCAGTTGTAATTTCTTTTTTTTTCTTTTTCTGTTGTTCACTCATATTTTTTCTTTCTTTCCAGAACCATTTACAATTATTGGCTATAATCTTGTTCCTCTGTCTATTTGCTGGGTCTGTGAGTTTTGGCTATTTTGTCCTGAAAGGACTTCTTTGTTCTGTTGATTAACTAGATTAGGTTGATGTAGATGACCTGTTTTATTAATGAGCCCTGAGACCAGATCTTCCACAGCTGCCAACAGAAGCTGAAAGTGAAGATTAAGGTGAATGTGTGGAGGCTGAAGATAGTTAACCCTCATCTTCACCTCTACTCCTTTCTGCCAGCTGCCTCCCTGACAACTTCCAGGTCAGAGCCCTGAGCTTCCTGTGGTGGTACCAAGGTACTCTGTTGTGGTTGTAGCCTTCACCCTGAAATCACAGTCATCCAGATTCTTACTAAATTTTCAGAGTAGTAGTTGGGGGAGGGGAGTAGGAGACTGAGTTTCCATACCCTCTGGAAGCTTCTCATCTACACTATTGTAGATGGGATTAACTCTGGCTGAGCTGATTGGCAGAACTGGATGTACCCTGAAACCAAAACCTTCAGAGGCTGAGACCCAAGATGAAGAGTGATTGCTGAATTCTGTGATCAGGTTGGCCTCCTTTCTGCCCCTCTTCTCCACCTGCCTCCATGACAGCTGTAGTCAGAGCCCTAAGCCTTGAGTAACTGTGGTAGCAAGGCACTCCCTCTAGGCTGAAGCCCTCTTCCCAAGATTCCAGAAACCACCTGAGTCTTAGCACAATAGGTTGGGAACAGATCCTGGGACCTTCCTTCTCTTTTCCTTAAACCAGAGAATTCAACCTTATCTACATACCTTTTAAGTTGAATCAAGTAGAAGGGTCCCCTGGCTCTTTCCTATTGTTGAATTTGGTTTTCTGTCCCCCTCAAAGCAGTTTGTTTTTGATTGGTGTGGAAGGACTTTCACAGAAATCTTGACTTTAGCTACTTCTAAGCAGCCATCTTGACTCTGCCTTCCTCTAAAGGATAAATTTATCCTATTTAAAGTGACAGTCAACTACTTCTCCAGAACATTTATGAAACTTTTGTGGTAGTAGTAATACAAATATAATTGTCTTTCATTGTATACTTGAAGAAATTTAGTATATTAATGATTCAGTGCTTTTCCCGTCATTACACAGAAAATAGTAAAACAAAGATTTGAACCCTTATTTCTTCATTTTATTTATATCACTCTTTGTGTTACAGAAATCTTCCTCAGGAAAAATAAAATTTTATATAGTCTATATAAATGTAATTCTTCTTATGTTTAATTATTCTATATTCTAGATATTTATGTTGCTTAACAAAATTCTCTTTTGAAGGTTCCATATAAATCAGTGAAGTTTCAAGTGAAGAGTTTCTGACCTAGCACATGCATGTAAAGTATGAAGGTCAAGTTTTGTCTTATTAGCAAATATTTTATCATATTAATGAATTGAATGTGAGAAATAAATAGGAAGTTTTAATATTTTTCCTGCAAAAGTATCCATGTTCTATCTGGCTTTCTGACAGGGACACTATTCATATTTTCTTAGTGATTTCATTAGAAAGATGTACATATCATTAGTACCTGATAGTAGAAAGCAACCGAAACTGAACATTTCAGTGATCTCAAAATGAATTACAGATTTCTTAGCTCACGTTTTCATACCACAAAGTAAAAACTGGAACATACACTATGGAAGAATGGAAAAAGATAACCTTAGGCAAGGATAAGGTTCAATAATTATCTTTCTCCTTTTTATATTTGTCTTTTTTCCTGTCAAAATAATTATGTAATTTATTGATTTAATAAGGTCAGGAATCAGGTAAAATAGACTAGTTACTTCTGCATTAGTGACTAGAAGGTATATTGAGGAAAGCAGAGAAACCTTGTAGAATACAAAAAATAAATTAGTTCTTAGAAGAAAAATAAATGCCTATTCTTTCCATCTATACTCTTCTTATCTCATGCAATTCTCCACAAAGTTTGAGGTCAAGTAAGTGATTATATTAAGGAGCTATAGCAAATATAAAGTACAAGTATGTTAGATATGCTATCTTATTAATGCAATATTTGATTAATATTATATAATATAAATGATAGATTACTGATTTCAGATCAATTTGTTTATTATTTTAAGTCATTTAAAGTGGGGTTGAATCTTCAAAGCATACAACACAGGAGGTTGTTTTTCCTCCCTGTAGCTATATATCTTACTTTAGGTACCTACCACACAGCTATTGTCTTATGTTATTAAATAGGATTAGAGACCAAAAGCTAGAAGGATACCTTAAAGTCATATAATCCCTTCATTTCATTTTCATATTTTAGTTTAAATCATTTTAAACCATCAAGCCATTCTCCAATTGATAAATGGGCAAAGGAGAGGAGCAGGTAGTTTTCAGCCAAAGAAATCAAAACTATTAATAAGCACATGAAAAGTGCTTTAAATCTCTGATAATCAGAGAGATGCAGATCAAAACAACTCTGAGTTACCACCTCACACTTAGCAGATTGGCTAACATGATAGCAAAGGAATGTAATGAATGTTGGAGGGGATGCGGCAAAGTTGGTACATTAATTCATTTCTGGTGCAGTTGTGAATTGATCCAACCATTCTGGAGGGTAATTTGGAACTATGCCCAAAGGGCAATAAAAGACTGTTTGCCCTTTGATCCAGCCAAAGCACTGCTAGGTTTATACCCCAGTGAGATAATAAGGAAAAATACGTGTACAAGAATATTCATAGCTGCGCACTTTCTGGTGGCAAAAAATTGGAAAATGAGGGGATGCCCATCAATTGGGGAATGGCTGAACAAATTGTGGTACATGCTGGTGATGGAATACTATTGTGCTAAAAGGAATAATAAAGTGGAGGAATTCCATGGAGACTGGAACAACCTCCAGGAAGTGATGCAGAGTGAAAGGAACAGAGCCAGGAGAACATTGTACACAGAGACTGTTACACTGTAATACAATCAAACGTAATGGACTTCTCCATTTCTGGCAATGCAATGTCCCTGAACAATCCACTGGGATCCAGAAGAAAATAAAATCACTACCCTCAAGCAGAGAACAAACGGGGGGAGTAAAAACACCGAGGGAAGGCAACAGCTTGACTACATGGGTAAGGGGATAAGATTGAGGAGAGACTCTAAATGAACACCTTAATGAAAATACCAATAACATGGAAAAGAGTTTGGACTGAGAACACATGTGATACCCAGAGTAATCATGCATCGCCATTGGGAGGGGTGGTGGGAGATGGAGAGAAAAAGAAAATGATCTTTCTTTCTAATGAATAATGTTTGAAAATACCAAATAAAATAATCTTTAAAAATATTTAAATGGGGGAATAAATATCTACATCAGAGTAATATCTATTGAATGTTATTTAGATAATTTCATGTCACAGGGATATAAAGTGGAAGAATCAGTAAACTGATACAATTATAAAGACAAAGTTATTGTTAAGTTGATTAAAGTTCGCAGCATAAGAGGTAGAATTTGAGTAGATGAGGACAGGGGAACTACAATGGCAGATGAGAAAATTGCCTGGATGAAGATGTATCTTTCCATGAAATTTAGTTTTTTCTCCAGGTCATGATTTCAAAAGGTCTATTTTTTAAGGCAAGGTAGATTTGTCTTTTCTTTGACTTTCTTTTTGTCTTTATTTTGTTTCTCTTCTTTAATATTTGTTTTCCTTATTACTTCTTATTTTGTATTTTTCAAAAACTTGTCACAATTCAAAGCTTCCTTGATACCTTTCTGGTCCTGAAAGGGACCTAGCAACATCATATTTGATTAAAAGTAACAGCCAGTTTCAAACACATCAAAATAGTTTAAGTATGCAGAATATTATTTAAAGGCATGTATAGGTTCTCACAAATAATAAACTCTTCCTTTGTTAATATGATAAGAACATCAAAAAATTAATTTACTTCCAGCCTATAAGGATATAATTTAAAATAATAAAAGAGCAATTGCCTAAATTATCTGATAATGCAAGAACTGGCAATTATTAAATTGAAGCCATGCCCTTTTCCCTCTCATTTGTCATGTTAGAGTGGCAGACAGTACTGAATTCCTATCATTTTGTATAAAATAGCCATGAGGCATGAATGAATGTATATTAATTTTTAACAACCAATTGGATAAGAATTTGTCTCAGGTGTTCTATATTGGAAATGATGGTTGTGCTGAATATATATGTAGGTATATATGGTGTTATTATATTATAATATACATATATATATATATAACTAAACATATTATGTACACAATTATGTATTAAAACACATTATAAACCTTTATTATTTATTACTTTTATTTCATATATGTACACACAATATATGTATATGTATACATGTACATGTACATGCACACATATATCTCACACATCTATCTACCTATCTATATATTTGTAGCTGTATATATTCCAGAATGAGAGAACAAGGCTTAAAATAAGCATCACTTAAAATACTTAAAATGAACATTACTCTACATGTCAATATAAACCCAGGAACTATATGAACATAATTACAAAATTTATTTATACAAATAGATGTAAATGTTTAAAAATATTCATTATTCAGGAGATGACAGGACCAATATAATTAAAATGTCAATTCTTCTTAAACTAATCTACTTATTCAAAGGAATCCAAAGTAAAATCCCCCCCCAGAATTTTATTGAACTAGAAAAAATTAATAAAATTTATTTGGAATTACAAAACATCAGGGATATCAAATTAATTAATGGAAATATAAAAATGTCTAAAAGAACTAGATTTTTTTAAAAAGCAATAGTTATAAAAATATCTGGCACTGTTTAGAAAAAGAAAAGTAGATACATAGAACAGAAGAGATATAAACCAAATTCATATCAAAACAACTCTATGATATTATCTCACACTTAACTGACTGGCTAATATTGATAAAAGGGCAAATGACAAATATTGAAGAAGATGTGTAAAATGAGAACAAAGATACAAAGTTGGTAGAACTGTGAATTTGTCCAACTATCTGGGAAAGCAATTTGAAATTATGTTCAGAGAGTTATAAAATTCTGTTTATTTTTTTACCTAAGAATGCCATAGATGGATATGTTTCCCATGGGTATCAGAGAAAAATAAAAAGAATGTATATGTTCAAAATATTCATAATAACTCTTTTTGTGATGGCAAAGAACCAGAAATCAAGGGAGTGATCATCAGTTAAAGAATGACTGAACAAATTGTGATATGTGTTTGTTAACAAACAAAACTTGGAAAAAGCTTCATGAAGTACTGAAGAGTGGAATGAGTAGAACCAAAAGAACATTATACATATCTATAGAATTAATATTTGAAGAATACCATATGAATATCCAGAGAACTAAGTGTAAAATGCAAACATGAAAGACTATTTGATTTCTATTCTACTAACCATGAAATTTTGTAAAAATCAAAGGATAAGGTAAAGGTAAGGATAAAGTAAAAATCCTGGCTTGTTGGGTGGACTCTTTGGATCTCTAGAAAGACATGGATGAAATCATATATCCTGAGGTATGTGTAATGATTTGAGAGGATTCTCAGAGATGTCCCAGCTTTTTTTGATACTAAGCTACTATCTTGGATCTACACCCCCTGAGGTATGTGTAATGAAAAAATTACATCAGACAGACATTTTATTTCTATACAGAAAGAGGAATGCTAAACACAAAGACCTAGTGAACCTTAAAAGAACTAATAGGGTTCAGTAACAGTTTATAACTGTGGTTACAATGGGATATGAGATTCACATTAAAGTCTTACCACAACCTAAATTAGTTTTGTAATGCTTTAGTGCCCAGATAGGTCTCTATTAATGTCAATAATTAATTCTATGAAGTGGTCCCATAATATAGACAGATAGATAAATATATATAATTATTAACAACATTTGGGAATTTGTTCTAGAAAATAGAAATAAGGAATGAAAATATTTTAAAATAAATATTAATATTTGTTAAAGTAACAAAAGCAAAGGATAAGAAAATGTCTGTTTTCTGATAAAAGCTTATTAAAAACTAATAGTGATAGAAAGAAAATTTAAAAGATAAAAATAAAAAAAACATTACTAAATATCATACATAAAGGTAAGTCTATGCTGAAAATATGAGGACAACATTGTTAAAAACTTGATGTTGTTTAGAGAGGAATAGATCAAACAGTCTTCCCTAACTTTTTTGACAAACTTGTATACTCACCTTATCACAAAACAAAGCAGATGTAATTAGATAGTTATTAGTGGCATCTAAAATCAGTAATGCCTGAAAAGTAAAATTCTGCAGTTATTTTTCAATGATGAGATAAATAACATGAAAACAAGTCTTTGAAATATTTAATCACTTATATCATACTTGACCCTAGAATAACTAGAAGCAATCAAAGATTATAGTTTCTGAAAGAATGAAAATTTTGAGACTGATACTCAAGCAACGATTATAATTTAAATTCCCTTTCTGTAGGTCATCCCAGTAAAAATGTTAAGTGATGCATAGGTACTTCAAATTCAGGTTGAGTTCTTTTCTTTTTTAGACATGTAAATTCTAGAAGACAACCTTTCCCAGAATAAGTGTGTTTTATACATGTTAAATAGTGTTGTTAATGTATATGCTTTCAATTATTTTTTAAAACATCAAAATATTTAACTTTTACATTTTAATCTGCACTTGCTACTTCTTTAGTAATTTTAAAGTTATACAGTTGAACTCAATTTCTAAAGCAGTCAAACCAACTAATGTTTGCAGTAAGAGGTTCTATCCAACTGTTATATTTAAAATCTTCTGGAGAATATATATTAATTTAGATTTATTTATTAATAAACCTGAGAGAGATCACATGATCAATCACCTAGATGCCCTAATTCCTATCGAATTGCCAGGATAATCCTTTCCTCTTGTCAGTGTTTCCTAGCCCAACCACCCCATCACCACACAAAAAAAAAAAAAAAAGAAAAAGAAAAGAACTTCCTCCTGCTCTGCTATCCCCTTTATTGTAAGGCCAATGACTTCACTCCTATATCTCTCTCATCAGACAGGCTTTATCTCAGGCAGGTCAGAGATAAGTCTTCAAGATGCCAGAAGACCTTTGGTGTCATCCCACACTACACATGTACAACCAGTCAAAGAGAGGCCCTGATATCAACCAAGAATGTGATTTCAAATGGAAAAAGGAAATTTATATCAAATTAAAGTACACCTCATTTCCAATTCCTTTCAATTCCTTAAATAAACTTAAAGCTTTTTTTCTGTTTATGGTTTTCAGTCTACAGCCAAAAGATATTCCATTTTTAGCATTGTAGAAGTTCTATTCCTTGTATTGTTTTAGAAAATATGAAAAAAGTTGATGGAGTTTTGCCTTTTTCTTTTCCTTTCCCTGTGTATAATATCCCCCACTAAAGATTCAGGCATTCAAAAATCTTGACCTATTTTGGAGTTACCATGTTCACATTCAATTGCATCAAAATATTGTTTTAAGGTAATAATGAGCCTCTTCCTTTTGGGGATGGCATTTTTTCCCATCTGAAACATTATTCCTTTTGTCCTTTTTGTTAAAATATTTAAAAAATAAACCAACACAACTGTTGGTAAAATCGAATGCAGTAGCATATTTCATGTATATGCAAAGTAAAGAAGGTACAAACTGACAAATTCACACTTGTCGTAGTAATTGACTTTCAGCTTTCTTTAAATGAAACCTGATACTATTTTATGATTTTCAATGATCATGGATATAATTTACATTCACCTCAGCTTAGACCTGTGGTTGGCTGCCTTCCCCAATTTAAAAGCTTCCCTGTGTCATCACCATCATTGGGACAAAGGAGTGTGGAGGTTAATGCTGCTGCAAACTCACAGACCTGTAGAACATAGAAAGTTGCAAGATCCTTAGGACAAAGCCATCACATTATAATAGAGTGTTCAATATCATAGAGGAAAAAAGCATCAAAAAGACAATGACAACCAGGAATGGGTAAGACAAGCTTGCCTAGTTATAGCATCTGGCCACAACTGCCACCTGGGTAGAATCACCTTAATATCAGAATCCCTCACAGGAATAATGTTTTACCACTTGGAGACCAGAAACATTCACTGGAAAGCATTTTCTTATAATAGATGCAGAATACCCTCCCTATCTCCCAAGCTGGTCAGGGTGAGGGTGGGTAAAAACCAAAGGCGACTAAGGGTTTATCATATCACATTAAAACACCAAGTCTTTTCAGTAATTTGTTACTTCACATCTAGAAATAGTTTCAAAACTCTCATAAGTCAATCTAAACCATGGAAACAATAACTATGCATGTACCCTAAAGCCTTGTGCCTTATTACAGTTTTATAAAATTATGTTCATAGTTGCTCATGTTTGTCAAGTTCAGAATAATAAAGGAAACTTGTATGGTCTGAGTTCACTAGAGGTCAGGATAAAATGTCTCCCCCCTCAGAATTCCATGACAACATGAAGGTTCAGAATGTCTCTTTCCACTATTACTGTTCAAGTTCTCAATAGTTATTCCCTTTATTTATTAGGAGGCAAGGGATTAGTGCTTAACTACTTAGCATCAGGTAATATTACAATAGAAATATTCTTTAAAGATGTGATAAAATTAAAAATGTAAAAATATCTCCCAACATAATAGGTCATAATCTCCAACAAATTTCAGTGGAGGGGAGGAAATAAATGGAAATTAGGCTTAAATTTGAGCTCTATCCCTACATAACAATGATCCCTCCAAGTCCTATCCAAAGGAAGAATCACTATTAGATGAGTACTTTTGCTAGACTTAAGCCCTGAATTTTGCTTCTTGCTTGGAGGGTGTGTGTGGGGGGGGCATTTCTACTGTACTGAAATGAAAAATTCAGCCTGGGTTGGCATTCTCAGACTCCCTGTGGTTTGCTTTCCTGGAGTTTGAAGTTTCCAAGGTGATAGACTAAATTCCCTCAGATCTGTTCCCCTCTGTGGATGTGTATGCCACCTTCCAGGTTTGAACATTAGAGCTATGTGACAAGGAAGGTGAGGCACTCAGCCATTACTTAGGGTAGCCTTGTTTCATCCCTTCTTCCTTTTCAGTGCTCATTATAATTACAAAATTGGGAATTAATGTAATTGGATTTGTTGTACCAATTTAAATTGCATTGAATGAAGAGTAAAAGAAACTATGAATATCAAATTCCTCTAAAATAAACATTGATACTCAATTTCTTCAATATTTAAAATAAGGGTTCAGGGCTTTATAGACCAGTAACTCTTTCATAGACATCTCTTTTAAAAGAAGAGTCAGAATGTGAAAGACTATTCACATCAAACAAAACTGCAAAAGTCACAAGTGATTATTTTTTAGTGGAAATGAATAAAGGCATTGATTTGAGAAACACTTCTGATTCATTGTGTTCATGCAAACTACTGACATTAACACCAAATTAGAAAAATAAGAAGTGAAAATGAAACTAAGGAATAGTGAACAAATAGGTCTAATTAGTATTTTTTAAATAAAGTATTGATTGAGAAAAGTTCAAAACAATTATAAAAATATTTTAACCAGTTTTTACTATTTTTGAGAACTTAAAGTATTTATAAAGTGTTTTATGAGGATAAAAAAATCAGTCCAAAAACACTTTTAGGCAAAACAATTTTTTTTATTCTTACCAAAGAAAGAAATGATAGTCAATGACAGAACCAATTTACAATATAAAATCATTTATATAAAATTATGAAATAGTATATTTCTAAATCTAAAGGAAGAAAAACTCAAAAAGAGCAAAAAGAGGGAAAGAGGAAAATAAACCTGTAGTAATCTTACCTTGAGACCCAACCAAGAGCATTCAAAATAGATTCATATAACTGAATGGAAAAGAAAGAAAGACAAAATAGAAGATTTCCATGAGCATCTCTTGTAAATACCCATGACAGAGTAAGCATAGAATTTGGATTTTTATATCCATTTTTCTGTTTGAGGAAGTATAAAAGGTACCTAAGAAGTAGGTCAGGAAACATACTGCAGAGAGAAGTAATATGTTCAAGTGGTGATACAGAAGCCAAGAGATTTTTTTTTTCAAAGTATCAGAGAAAGTAGGGAAACAAAGGTGTAGAGTAAATTGGGGATACTGTTATTACCAAAGCAATAAAGAAGAGATAAATATTTACATTCTAATTTTCTATATTTTCATCTAAAAGATTTTGATAAGAAAGGTCTACGCAAATATCAAAGGCATAAGTGATGGGGCTATAGGGAAAAATTACCTGGGATGGATTTTTTGTAGATGATATTTTTATAACCTGGCACATCTTTCCAGTCACAGAGTAGAATGTAATGCATTTGAGAAGAACAGAGATACCTCCATCAATATATTTCCATTAATATGATGAAAATATTTATTAAGATAAATAAAATAATAGAGACATCTTCTAAAATAATCTTTTCTTTTGTCAAGGTTCCATTCAAGAAAAATGTATTAAACTTCAATTATGAGAAAGAAATTGTAGAGGGTAGTGATTAAAGAACAAAGTTGAAACAATCCTTGCCCTCAAATGAGCTTATATTTAACTGGGAGAATGCAATATTACTAATAATTACTAATAACTGTAATAGAGTTTAAATATCTATGACCCATTTGATGTATATTTGATTTGTATCTTAGATGAGCAATATTAACTACCTGAAAAATCTAGCATAACTAAGGAGTGACGTATAATTAAATGGAGATATAAGCCAGAGTGAATATTTGAAAGTGCTCTGAGTCTAGAGAACATAATAGGGCAAAGAAGAGTTTAAACCAAAGGTTTAAGAGCCAGCAATGAAGGCACCTCTTTTCCTGAACACTTTTTGACTATTTTTCATTATTCTACTAGTGACATAAATGCTGAAAGGAATGATCAGAGTTCTATATAACTAAGGTGATATATCATAGAACATAACTAGAGGGGTTGTTGGAATGACCTGATAATTTTATTAAGTATTTCAATGAGACAATTATTAATAAAAACTATATTGTATATGGTACATATTATATACAGCATAATTCACATTATACAATACACACATTATATATATAAATATTTTATATATTCAGAAACATATTACATATAATTTATAAGATGGGAGAAATGAATTTGACATTGCCTCATGCCATTTTCTTCAACTGTAAAAGGAGATTTGACTTTACTTTTGTGCCAGGCATTGTGCTACACAATTAACAAATATTTTATCATTATATCTTTATAACAACACTGTAAGTTAGGTATTGTTATTATCCATTCTTAATAGGAAGAAAATAAGTTGTGACTTGTACCAGGTCACAGAGCTATGGTTTTAAAGATGGATTTGAAACCTGTTCTTTCTGGCTATAGCTCCAGCACATTTATCTATGTACCTTGTATCTAGATGCTTCTAATAACAATTCATATTTTGTATAAGAAATGGAAGAGAGGTATATGGTAGTGGCAGATGATTAATACTAATAAAAAAGGGATTACTGAATAATATCAAGGGACTAGCATTTTATTGATTGTGTTGTCTAACAAAGAAGATATTGATATCATACTAATTATATTTAATGTTGGGGCTAACATTAGACCACAGGAAAAAAATAGGAAAAAAAATTGGCATTGAGACAATACTAGAAAAATTCTATGGTCCTTTTCTCCCTCATATTCTATCCCTCCTTACTTTACCTCATTTCAATCTTGATTGGAATGGGGAGAAGAAGGACAGTAGAGCCATGGAAGGTGGAGAATATTGCTTTAGTCCTGACAAAATATGATGGGACATACATTCTTTTGGTCTCAGAGTTCAGCCCATCTCTTTCATGCAGTTCTATTTTTGTGAACAAGCATCTCTCTTTTGTTCTCTTGGTCTTCTTTAGTTTACTTACTTCAGAATACCAACGTATTCCATGACTTCCAATCATTATGAAATACAAATTTGAAAAGTAATATTCAAATAATAAATATTTAATTATAAAACAGTGAAATTAAAAAAATGCACACAAACAAACACTGTTAAAAATTGAAATTCCCCAAAGGCCTTTGTGTATTCTCTCCTATAGCTCTTCTATCTTAGTCCCATTTCATGAAAGGCTTACAGAATTTAACAAAAGGATAGTGTACTACTTCTAATATTTAACCATACAACACAATATTATGATCTGGATAATAGACACCATTTTTGCTTGTTGTTGTTTTTTTTTCCCCTGAGAGAAGAGTTAAGCACAACCCTTTCCAAATATCATATTACTCATTAAGGAAAATGCATATTCTGTGAAAATGCAATAAAAAAGATAATATGAATCTAGATTGTCTTACTATTCATTCAGAAAATGTATTCATATACCCTAGACCTTTCTGATACTTTTCTTTATATCAATAAAGAAAGAGGTAGAAAAATATATCTGTTGTGTATTTCAAGGAAATTTTGTGATATAAATAAAAAAGCAATATGGAAAGAAATTTATTTGACAAAATTTCAGATAGTGTTTTCCTCTACCAACACAAAGTTTTATGAATTTTTATTTGTTAAGTTAATTGCTTATGTATTTCTGGTTTTGAATAAGTCCAGGAAGATAGTACATTCTTAGATGCATTAGTCAACAATTTTACCTACTTTTTAATCTACACTAAAATATTAATCATCAAAGCCTGAGTAGTTTGTTTTCATCCTTTCATCATGGGAGAATGTGGAATACAATAGAAAAAGATCTACCTTAAGAATCATAGAGCCTAGATTTAAACTCCATCTTTAATTTACTAACTATGCAAGATTGGACAAGAGACTTGGCCTTCTGCATGCTATTTTCTTCACCTATAAAAGGAAAGAGTTAGTTCTAGCTCTAGATCCATTACCCTATGATATTGGGTTATTTGGCTTCTAAGTCTAAATATAATACTGAAGTTATAAAGATATCCTTTAAACATGATAATTTGTCATAAGAATTTGTATAGCAATTTAAAAATAAATATAGAGACCAGATGCTATTGTGTGAATCTTGAAATTTATCAGACTTGTGAATGTTAAAAAATTCTCCATTGGGGAATTCTCCATTGGAACAATTCCCTACTGGGACCATTCCCCATTTGGAAATTGAGAACTCTACTTAGATCAGAAATGGGAAGACCTCTACTCCACCCATACTTAAGACTGCTTTAGGGGAGAAAACTCCTTGCTGAAACAATGAAAAATACATCCATACTTTAAGCCATGCCTATTTTTAGAATTAATATAAGGGGGTGCTAAGTACCTATAAAGGTCAGGCAACTTGTGAATTTACAAGGAACCAAGAACTGGGAAACTTACTCAGAGCTTTCCTGGTGTGAATTACTCAAAAATCCACACCTTCTTAAGTGTGGACTAAGAATGGTCTGTCCTTTGAAAAACAGCTACTGTGATTGGTAGATATAAGGACTTAGGGGAGGTAACATAGGAGAAAATGCCCTTGAAATAGGAGCTCAGACTCATTCTGAAACATTCAGATGGAGGATTGAGCTGGTGAAAACAGCTGAGATGATGCTGGCCTGGTGTCACTAGCATCCTTGCTTGGACAGATCTTAGGATGAGTGACTAAGATATAAGGATTGACTGATTTTTTCTTTCAGGGCTTAGGCCTGGGTTGGCCAGGGCTGCCTGGGCCAGCCTATTCTTTTTCTTACTTATTCCATTTCTCTCTCTCTCTCTTTCTTTGATTCCTCATTGTATTATTAATTAAAATTCTCTATAAAACCCAGTTGACTTGGGTATATTCGTAATTGGGAATATTTCCCTGGCGACCACCTTATATTTGATTTAAAACAAGACACTGGTGAAAACGTATTTCCTGAGGTCACAATTTACTCACCCGCTCTCATATCTACTATAATTTAAGTCTTCCACTATTTTAACTCTTACAGTTTATGGCTCCCACTCTTTTAAATGCCACAATTGATATCTTCTTAGTTATAATTTTTATTTCATTTTATTTGTAAATATGAGGCCTATTTTTGAATATATAAATATATATTTATTTCCTTAATTTCATGTACAATGAGAATGAATCCCTCACTGCAATCAAATATTATTTTTTCTCTTCCAGAAAGAGCCCCTTCCAATCTATACAGTTTATTCCAACTGATGTTCCCATATTTTCCTCCTCCCTATTGTAACGGTGTCATAAAGAAGTACATTTGAGACTATAGAGTTAGAGGTCAAATGTGCTATTTTTGTCCATGTAATTAATGTTGAAAAGAATTTATAAGATGTTAATGAAATCTTTGATAATTTTCATTATTTGTTGTCCTTCCAGTTTCATCATTATTTGAACTTTGGAGGAACTCACTTAATTTTGTCTCCTGCTAAACATTGAAAAAAAATATTTGTATTATTACTCCCACTGTTTCTTACTATTTTATGTGGTGATACAGCTTATTATCTTCTAATAATCCTTTTCTTCAGATTTTAAAAGGATTTTATCATTGTATATTGTATTATCTTTAGTTGCCACTTCTTTATTCTTGCCACAAAGTTCAATTGTATTGGAAGTCACTGTTTAAATATATATTTGTTTTTGTATCTATGGTTAATTGGTTTATACTATTTCAACTTTGTTGGGAAAGATATAATTTTTAATTAATGTTCATTCTTTTTTACACTTATTTTCTTCCCATTATCAATCAATTTAAATACATCAAATTAGAAATATTATTGTACACCTTATCATTTAAAAACAAACAAACAAACTATTTCCCCCATCTATGCATTTAGTTTCAGAGTTCTAAAAACAGTCTAATATATTCAGGAAGATTATCTTCTTATTTTAAATTCATATCCTGGGAACAGTTAGGTAGATTAGTGTATTGAGTGGAAGGCTCAGAGTCAGGAGGCCCAAGGTTCAAATTTGTACTCAGATATTTCCTAGGTTCATAAATCACTCAGGGAAGTCACTTGATACCCATTGCTCTTCTGGCTTGGAACCTATATACAATATGGATTCTAATGGACTAAAATAGTTTGTTTTTATTTTTAGTAATATCCTGTTGATTTAAAAAAACAATTACTTTAATGTGTTTTATATCATTTTAGTACTTATTACATATAAATAATCAATAATATTTGCCAAAAAGGATATGAATAATATATAAACATTAGTCTTCTCTATTATCTCATACCTCTTTATCTGTCTCTCTTGGTCTCTCTCTGAACACACAGATCTTTGATTTTCTTCGATAATCCTTAATTTTCCTATTCTTTACTTGGCTATATTGTATAAAACTGAGAAACATTATGATTAACTGGTGTCATTTTATTTTTGTCAAAATGATTGACATGATTAATTTACTCAATCTAGTCACCTCACTCTTTAAATTAAAAAGGTATTTAATCAATTAATATAAATGATAGTCTATGGACTAAGATTAAAAAGAAAAAGACATTGGCCCTCGAGCATTATTGCCTTGGAACTGATTCTGTCAGGTCAACAAATGTTGATCATATTCCAAGGGTCTTCTATAAATTCTTAAACTACTTCATGATCAGATTCTTTCAAAATGTTGAAACATTGTTTTTCAGTAAAACTCTTGAGCAGAAATCATCTTAGAGCATAGAAGTGGTAAACCTCTGCTTCAGCCTTGTTTTAAGTCTTCTCTGTCACATTTGATTGAGAGAGCATCTAATGAGTATCAAATTTTAAAGAAAATATTGACTTTCTGATATTCTTATTGGTGTCCTAGTGCCATCACTGGATCAAAGTATTGACTCTATTGGGAGATAATGATATACTGGAGAGATAGCACCAAGAGGAGCCCACTAAAGAAATTATTCCATGCCTAAGGGAAACCTCCTTAGCATCTCACAAACAGGTAAAAGATTTTCAGTATCTAAAAGATTTCAGTTATTATTCAAGATGTCATTTTTTTTACAAAAGGTGGTGATATGTGTTGCATATGATCTTTGAAAAAATTAATATCTAAGTGAAGGTATACCATAGAAACAACTTTAGTGATTGTTGAAAGACTACAGATTTGGGCAAAAGACAGGGGGTTGCACAGTTTTGTTCTATACTTTGCAAGTATCCTCAGAACATATCTCGCACTAACATAAATATTGGTCACACTTTTTAAAAATATTCAACCTAGACATTTAAAATTAAAACTTATACATATGTAAAGTCATTACTTTAATTTGAAGGTAATCAAAACCTTTTAAATTTAATCAATAATTTGAACTCTAATTTAAAATAGATTCAATATTTTATCTTAGCATTTTAGCATTTTTAGGTTACATGTTCTCTTCTTCCACAAATGTTATTTTTTTCTACCTACATTGTTTAATTTTATGATTTTTTAATGCAATATAATAAGAATGAATAAGGGTTGACAATTGGATAAAGAGTATTCCAGATAAAAATCTTCATATAATATCTTATTTAAACATTTTATATTGATCTATGTTTTGAAAGGAAAAAAAATAATTATATATATTTTAATAGGAATTATTAGGATATAGAACATTTAAATATTTTGTCATACTTATAATGGAGAAGGTACTTTATTTTTGAGACAAATTTTCTAATGCTTGTGAATTTAGAAACATTTTAAAATGACTCTTAAAATATATATTTACTCTACAATATGTGTCATCTCAATGATTATATTTAATTTTCAACCACTCATTTTAGAATACTATCTCTCATATGTATTCCTGTGTTCTTAACTATATCTGGCCCCTGGGATTTTTCCCTATATTCATATTTACTCAGAAAATGTGGCATGAGAATTCTTGCAAAATCTGATGATTCATTCTGGTTATATTTATAAATTTTTGTAAAACTTATTTAAGACTGTAAAATTTAATCTTGTTCTGTTGCTATTCTTATTAGTATTATTTTTGTTTTCCTCATAATTCATGACAAAAAGTGTTTATAATTATTGGAGTGTTTTGAAATGAATATACAAAACTATTTAGAAAATATACAAATCATAATCTGCTAACTGTAATCATTTTCTAAAAGATATACAGCACTAGTTTTGCTCATGAATCCAAATGAAATATGAGGATTTTTGTGTGGAATAAAACTGAGAAGGAAAGGGCTACAAATTAGGAGGGAATGCTAAAAACTGCATTTAAAGTGGGGAAAATAAATGTGCCTGATTTTGTATTTATTTCATCATTTTGAAGTGTTAACCAGAAACAGTGAGTTCTTAATTATTTAAAGAGGATGGTCTCTTCAGGGAATTAACAATATTCATTCACCATTGCCAAAGAACATATAAAGTGAATGCCCGAGGCAGTGTTTATTTAACTCTTCTAAATTTTATAAAATACATGTCTAGTTTGTTATGGGTAAAAATTAGGGTTGTTGAGTGAATATATTATTTTAGTGGTCACCAGGGATTTAAATTCAATCCCAATAAAATATTCAAGTTAGTTTGGGATTTTTATGTTGGTTTAATTACAATAGTGGGAAGAAATTAAGAAGAAGCAAGAGAGGAAAAGGTATAAGATTGCTCAGGCCTAGACTAAGCTAAGGGAAGTTCAGAGACCTCAGCCACGAGGCCATCTCCAAGATTTAATCTAGCTTGGCTTCCAGCCACAAGGCCTCCTCCAAGATCAGGGATCTCCTTTGAGGATAGTGCTTTCAGGAGGTAAAGGAAAGAGGAATCAGCCTAACCATTCACCAGACTCTCTCAGGGAAGACACCTCACCTAAACCATGCTACAGCACAAAAACCCGCAAGCACACCAAGAAAGCTGCCACAATCTCCCAATGCCAAACCACAAGAGCCCAACATCACCAAAGTGAGCCCAATGTGTGTGTGTGTGTGTGTGTGTGTGTGTGTGTGTGTGTGTGTGAGAGAGAGAGAGAGAGAGAGAGAGAGAGAGAGAGAGAGAGAGAGAGAGAGAGAGAGAGGAGAGAGGAGAGAGGAGAGAGGAGAGAGGAGAGAGGAGAGAGGGAGACTGGAGAGAGGAAGTGGCCTGAAATATATAGGTAGTTCTTTACATCACTTCCTTCATATCACATGTACTAATGGTAACTTAATCTTGGCTTAGGACAGCCCAGGGAGTCTGTCAGTGGTTTCTGATTTGTCACTTGCATGTCGGTCATAGGCCATCCTCCTCACAGTTAATCATTAAATGGGGGTGTATACATTCCTGATTGCTAGAATTCTAAAGACTATAAGTAGTGTGGAGTAAAACTAAAATCCACAAGTTTAGGAAATGTTCGCCCTCTCATTCAGCTGTCAGTCATTTGGTCAATGTCAGTCTGTTACATATGCTACTATTCATCTGCAGTTGCCAAATATAGGAAAACAAAGAATTCTAAAATGTGATATGTTGTCAATAGTATACAAACTTAGCTACAAAATGGGTGTTGTACAATATTCCTCCTTTCATATAACAATTTAAAAATACTAAAATGCCAGAATGAACTTGTTTTTCTGAGTATAAAAAATTAAATACAATCACAAGTATAACATTTTAAGGGTTGAAGTTATCGGTTGTCTTAATAGAACTTCTGAGAAGATTCTTTTCCAATTAAGTCAATGGGCTGCTTTTCCTAGAATTTAATCAATTGGCAATTTCTTCACTTTCATCTCCCACATGACAAGTGTTTAATTGAAAATAGAAAAAAGGGAATGATTGATTTTCACAATCACAGAATAATTAGCTGGCTGAGACCACTTGACTTGAAATCAGAAAATTTCGTTTCAAGATCTGATTGTAAACTTACTGTGCAATCTACTGTTATTTACTTTCTTTCCTTTCTCTAATTTGGTTTTCTCATCCGTAAGTTAATAAAACATGATTTTTCTCTGTATGTAGTGATGATCACAAAATATTTTTGAGAAGGCATTAAGAAAAATTACCTCAATAAATGTGCAATATTTTCATCACAATCATAATTGTTGATAACTTCTTTTTGTCCTCATTATTGAGAAACAATAGTAAAGTGGAGTTTCTGCTTTGGACTCTGATAAATATGCTTTCAAGTTTTTCCTCTGACATATACTATAATGTGACCTTTGGTAAATCATTATACATCTCAACAACCTTATGTAAGTAACTTAGGGTATCAATTATAGAAAAAGAACCAATCTTAAGAATTTTCCATGCTATGTCTGGCCCACTATATTCATAGTTCCAAATAGATAGATATATAGATTAACAGATAAAAGTTAGATAATAAGAGTTAATTTAGCCTATTTAAAGATTTGGAACTTCTCATTGATAACTGATTATTGATAATGATTATTGATCCTTTTATTCTATCATGTTGTGATGGAAAGCAGCTTAAAAAGTATATATATATATATAAATATTTAATATGAACATTCATTCTACAGACTATATAGTAGTTAAGCTAAGTATGTGTGTGTATGTGTATTTGTGTAATGGAGAACTTTCTGGAACCTTTAAGAGACCACTTTTCATGCACTTCACCCAGACTGGATGCAGTGGTACACAACCCCCAGAGCCTCTCTCTATATATCTCTTCTCATAAATAATGAAATTAAGATCACATAAACTATAGGAAGTGGGAATTGAACAAAAAGTATCTGAATAAAGAGGCAGTTTTTTGTGTTTATTTCTTTTTTCCTCCCTGTTTTTTACAAAGGAAGGACTTAAACTTAGATGTTGGTTATTTGATTACTAAGAAGGTAAATAACTTATCCTTCATCATATAGATAGCATGTGTAAGAGGCCAGACTTGAGGCAAAGGTTCAATGACTTTTCCATGTTTACTAACATGCATATTTTAAAAAAGAGGACAGTGGATCTAAGATGGTGACTTAGGAGCCCCTAAAGCCCAATCCTTTCCAATAATCTTTCCAAATCATTATTAATATGGATCTTCAAAGAAAATGGAAATCCAAATTCAACAAGAATAAGAAGTTACAAGACTTTCCTACTGAAAACAAATTGAAAGATAGGTACAGTGTATGTATTTTCACAGGAAAAGAGAGAGACACTATAGTTTACCCGTCACACTGAGACCTGTCAAAAGACCAGGCTCTCTGTGTGATAACTGGGCAGAGACTGTAGCCATGAAAGTTTTTTTCTGACCCACCACACATGGTCCAGGGCACTAAGATGGACTTGCATGGAAGACCAGGCAGGGAGGGATAGCACCTGACTGGAAGAGAAGAATGACTTGAAAGGAAGAATGAAGCAAAAGGATAAGGAGAATCAAAAGGTTATAGAAGAAATTCATTCTTTAAAAATTAGACTTTGGCAGTTAAAAACAAATGACCTAATGAGAAACCAAGACATACTAAAACAAAATCGAAAGAATAAAAATGAAGATAATGAGACACCTCAATGAGAAAATAAATGAAAGGGAGAATAGATCCAGAAGAAACAATTTAGGAATTATTAGACTATCCAAAACTTGTGACCCCCCCAAAAAATTAAAAGCCGAGATATATTACAGGAAATCATTCAAGAAAACTGGCCTAGACTTCCGGGTTAACATGGCTGCAATCTAGACGCGAATTGCTTCCTCTCCCCAGCACTGAACGAAACTACCTCAAAAGAACATAAAAATCACCTTTGGAAGAATGGAGGGACTCTCCAGTACCCCACAGAAATGAAGGTACATGGGGCTTGAATGTTTCTACAGTATAAGGAGGAGGAAAAGCTTGCACAATAAAGAGAACTGAGCCACCCTTCCCCCCCAAAAAAAAAACAGAGTAAGCTATCAGAGCTCTCACTGGGACAGCAAGTGAATGAGGAGAGTCTCTATCTGGGGGGACACACCAGGGACCTTGGGATCTAAAGACTGCAAGGATATGACCTCTAAGGGCGGTTTCATGGGAGAATCCTGCCCTGGGCAAAGGGGTGACTGTGCTGAACACAGGGGTGGTTGCGCTGAGCAAGGGGGTGGGGACACACTGAGCAAAGGGGCTGCCAGGCTGATCAGAGGGGCCTGTGCTCTGAGAAACCTCAGAGGCTGGGAAGAACTAGTCTGAGGCAACCTAAATTCATAGAAGACCTGGCCATACGACCCAGACCCCAGACCAAAAAGGAAAAGGGAATGAAACCACCAAAGGGATGGCTCACATGGCCCAAAATCAAGCCTCCAGGAAGAAAGGGAAAAAGGTGATTATTGAAAACTTTTTTAGTGGGAGTACTCAAGGAAAAGAAAAGAAAGAGGATGAAACCCAAACAAAATCAAAACATGCCTCCCAAAATGGAAATTATCCACAAGCTCTGGAAGAAATCAAATTGGAGCTTGCCCAAAAGATGGAAACCTTCTGGAAAGAAAAATGGGAGAAAGAGATCAGCAGTCTGATAGGCAAGACTTTATAATTGGAGAAAGAGCTGGAAGCATCTAATAGAAGGGCAGATAATGCTGAAAAGCAAAACCAGTCCCTAATGACCAGAATTAAGCAAATGGAAGATGGTGAGCATGCAAAACAGCAAGAGTTAATAAAGCAAAGCCAAAAAATTAATGAATTAGAAGAAAGCACAAATATCTCACTGAAAAGGTCAGAGACCTGGAAAACAGAGGAAGAAGAGACAATGTGAGAATTATTAGTCTACCCGAAAAACCTGAGATAAACAAAAATATTAATGCTATACTACAGGAAATTATAGAAGAAAATTGCCCACATGTTCTGGAGCAAGGAGGCAAAATAGAAATGGAAAGTGTTCATAGAACACCCTCTATACTAAATCCCCAAAAGATAATCCCCAGGAATGCAATCTCCAAATTCAAGAGCTTCCAAGAAAAGGAGAAAATCCTACAAGAAGCCAAGAAGAAGAGCTTCAGATATAGGGGGGCTCCCATAAGGATCACACATGACTTAGAGGCTAACACACTAAGAGACCGCAAAGCATGGAACACAATATTTAGAAAGGCAAGAGAGTTGGATCTCCAACCAAGAATCAACTACCCAACAAAACTGACTATATACTTCCAGGGGAAAGTATAGGCATTCAACAAAATAGAAGCTTTCCAAGCATTTGCTGACAAAACAACAGATCTTAGAGGAAATTTTGATATCCAATCACATAAAGAAAGAGAAACATGAAAAGGTAAATATGAAAGAAAGGGAAAAGGAGATGAATCTTACCTTTTTCTTTAAGTCAAACTCTCTTCAATAAGGACTACATTTACATCAAATTATATATATTAATATGTTGGCGAAATGTATTGTGTAACTCTCAAAAATTGTATGCACCATAAGAGTAGTTAGAAGAATCATGCATAGGGAAAGATTGGGGCATCAAGAAGATTTGGTGAAAGGGATGCAATGAAAGGAAAAGGGAGGGGGGAAGTGTCGACAATACTAAAATTTACTTCAAGAAATAGGGGAGGGGGACTAAATAGAATAAACTTTCCTATACAAAGATACACATGGGAAGGGGAAGGGAAGATCTCTCATATGAGAAGGAGAGGAAGAGAGCATGAAATGGTATTACTTAAACCTTACTCTCAGTGAAATCAACTCAGAGAGCAAAGAACATCTAGATCCAGTGGGATCCTGAATTCAATCTCATCCAACAGGGTAAGAAAGTAAGGGAATTTAAGGAGGGGAGGGGTAAGGTAGTATAAAAGGGGAGGGAAGGAGAGGGGGGGAAGGGAGAATAAAAAGGGAGGGGCTAGAAAGGGAAGCATACCAATGGAGGGGACTAGGGGGACTGATCTAAAGTAAATCATTGGTTCAAAAGGATATAACTAGGGAAGAAAAGTCAGAACTAGGAGAAGATATCAAAACGCCAGGGAATACAGAAGTGACAATCTTAACATTAAACATGAATGGGATGAACTCACCCATAAAACATAGACAAATAGCAGATTGGATTAGAACCCAAAACCCTACCATTTGTTGTCTTCAAGAAACACACATGAGGTGGATTGATACTCACAAGGTTAGAATTAAAGGATGGAATAAGACCTTTTGGGTCTCAACTGATAGAAAGAAGGCAGGAGATTCAATCATGATATCTGACAAAGACAAAGCACAAATAGACCTGATTAAAAAGGAATAGGGAAGGCAAATATATTCTGTTAAAAGGGAGTAAAGACAATGAGGAAATATGGAATAGCACTCAAATTTCTAATGGAGAAACTAGGAGAATTGAAGGAGGAAATAGACAGTAAAACCATATTAGTGAAAGACTTGAACGAACCACTATCAAAATTACATGAATCAAACCAAAAAATAAATAAGAAAGAGGTAAAAGGGGTGAATGAAATCTTAGAAAAAATAGTTAGTATACATACGAAGAAAAATAAATAGAAAAAAAGGAATACACCTTCTTCTCAGCACCACATGACACATTCACAAAAATAGATCATACACTAGGTCATAGAAACATGGCACTCAAATGCAGAAAAGCAGAAATAATAAATGCAGCGTTTTCATATCACAAGGCAATAAAAATCTTGATCAGTACGGGCACATGGAGAGCCAAATCAAAAATTAATTGGAAATTAAATAATATGATCCTCCAAATTAATTTAGTTAGAGAAGAAATCATAGAAACAAACAATAAGTTCCTTGAAGAAAACTACAATGGTGAGACATCCTTTCAAACCTTATGGGATGCAGCCAAGTACTTAGAGGAAAATTCATATCCCTGAGTGCATATATTAACAAATTAGGGAGGGCAGAGATCAATGAATTGGAAATACAAACAAAAAAAAACTCAAAAGTGCTCAAATTAAAACCCCCCAGCAGAAAACGAAGCTAGAAATCTTAAAAATTAAGGGAGAAATTAATAAAATCGAAAGTGATAGAACTATTGCACTAATAAACAAGACTAGAAGCTGGTATTTTGAAAAAAAAAACCAGACAAAATAGTCCAACTACTGGTCGATCTAACTAAAAAAAGGAAAGAAGAAAGGCAAATTAACAGCATCACAGATGAAAAGGGGGACCTCACCTCCAATGAAGAGGAAATTAAGGCAATCATTAAAAACTATTTTGCTCAATTATATGGCAATAAATGTGGCAATCTAGGTGATATGTATGAATATTTACAAAAATATAAATTGCCTATACTAACAGAAGGAGAAATAGATTTCATAAATAATCCCATATCAGCAAAAGAAAACCAACAGGCCATCAAAGAACTTCCTAAGAAAAAATCCCCAGGGCCTGATGGATTCACCAGTGAATTCTATCAAACATTCAAAGAACAGCTAACTCCAATACTATACAAACTATTTGACATAATAAGCAAAGAGGGAGTTCTACCAAATTCCTCTTATGACACAAACATGGTTCTGATCCCAAAGCCAGACTAGCCAAAAAAAGAGAAAAAATTATAGACCAATCACCCTAATGAATATAGATGCAAAAATCTTAAATAAGATACTAGCAAAAAGACTCCAGTAGGTTATCAGAAGAGTCATTGACCATGACCAAGTAGGATTTATATCAGGGATGCAGGGGTTCAATATTAGGATAACCATCCACATAATTGACCACATTAACAAGCAAACAAACAAAAATCACATGATTATTTCAATAGATGCAGAAAAAGCCTTTGATAAAATACAACACCCATTCCTATTAAAAACACTAGAAAGAATAGGAATAAAAGGGTCTTTCCTAAAAATAATAAACAGTATATATCTAAAACCATCAACTAATATCATCTGCAATGGGGATTAACTAGACGCATTCCCAATAAGATCAGGAGTGAAACAAGGATGCCCATTATCACCTCTATTATTTGACATTGTACTAGAAACTATAGCAGTAGCAATTAGAGAAGAAAAAGAAATTGAAGGCATTAAAATAGGCAAGGAGGAGACCAAGTTATCACTCCTTGCAGATGACATGATTGTCTACTTAAAGAATCCTAGAGATTTAACCAAAAAGCTAATTGAAATAATCAACAACTTTAGCAAAGTTACAGGATACAAAATAAACCCACATAAGTCATTAGCATTTCTATATATTTCCAAAACAGCTTAGAAGCAAGAACTAGAAAGAGAAATCCCATTCAAAATCACCTTAGACAAAATAAAATACTTAGGAATCTATCTCCCGAAACAAACACAGAAACTATATGAATACAACTACAAAACACTCTCCATACATCTAAAACTAGACTTGAACAATTGGAAGAACATTAACTGCTCATGGGTAAGATGAGCCAATATAATAAAAATGACCATCCTACCCAAACTCGTTTATCTATAGTGCCATACCCATTGAAGTTCCAAAATTTTTTTAATGATTTAGAAAAAAAAAAACATAACAAATTCTTTTGGAAGAACAAAGGATCAAGGATATCCAGGGAAACAATGAAAAAATACAAAGGAAGGGAGCCTTGCCATCCTGGATCTCAGACTATATTATAAAGCCATGGTCATCAAAACAATTTGGTACTGGCTAAGAGACAGAAAGGAGGATCAGTGGAATAGGCTCGGGGTAAGTGACCTCAGCAGGACAGTATACGATAAACCCAGAGAAACCAGCTTTTGGGATTAAAACACACTATTTGATAAAAACTGCTGGGACAATTGTAGGACAGTGTGGGATAGATTAGGTTTAGATCAATACCTCCCACACTACACCAAGATAAATTTAAAATGGGTGAATGACCTGAACATAAAGAAGGAAACTATAAGAAAATTGGCAAACACAGAATAGTATACATGTCAGACTTTTTGGAAGGGAAAGATTTTAAAACCAAGCAAGACTTAGAAAGAGTCACAAAATGGAAAATAAATAATTTGGAATACATCAAATTAAAAAGTTTTTCTACAAATAAAACCAATGTAACTAAAATCAGAAGGAAAGCAACAAATTGGGAAATAATCCTCATAAAAACCTATGACAAAGGTTTAATTACTCAAATTATGAGCTAAATCAATTGTACAAAAAATAAAGCCATTCTCCAATTGATAAATGGGCAAGGGACATGGACAGGCAGTTCGCAGCCAAAGAAATCAAAACTATTAATAAGCACAAGAAAAAGTGCTCTACATCTCTTATAATCAGAGAGATGCAAATCAAATCAACTCTGAGGTATCACCTCACACCTAGCAGACTGGCTAACATGACAGCAAAGGTAAGTAATGAATGCTGGAGGGGATGTGGCAAAGTAGGGACACTAATTCATTGCTGGTGGAGTTGTGAATTGATCCAACCATTTGGGAGGGCAATTTGGAACTATGCCAAAGGGTGATAAAAGACTGTCTGCCCTTTGATCCAGCCAAAGCCCTGCTGGGTTTTTACCCCAAAGAGATAATAAGGAAAAAAAATTGTACAAGAATGTTCATAGCTGCACTCTTTGTGGTGGCCAAAAATTGTAAAATGAAGGGATGCCATTTAATTCAGCAATGGCTGAACAAATTGTGGTATATGTTGGTGATGGAATACTATTGTGCTAAAAGGAATAATAAAGTGGCGGAATTCCATGGAGAATGGAGCAACCGCCAGGAAGTGATGCAGAGTGAAAGAGCAGAACCAGGAAAACATTATACACAGAGACTGATACATTGTGGTACAATCAAAGGTGATATACTTCTCCATTAGTTGCAATGCAATGTCCCTGAACAATCTGCAGGGATCTAAAAAACACTATCCACAAGCAGAGGATAAACTGTGATAGTAAAAACACTGAAGAAAAGCAACTGTTTGACAACAGGGGTGGAGGGGATATGACTGAGGAGAGACTCCAAATGAACACTCTAGTGCAAATACCAACAATACGGAAATGGGTTCGAGTCAAGAACACATGTGATACCCAGTGGAATCATGCGTCAGCTATGGGAGAGGTGGGGGTAGGGGGAGTAAAAGAAAATGATTTTTGTTTCCAATGAATAATATTTGGAAATGGCCAAATAAAATAATGTTTAAAATAAGAAAAAAGAAAACTGGCCTAAAATTTTGAAATATGAGGGTAAAATAGAGTCTGAAAGAACCCACAGATAACCTCCTTCATTAAATCCCCAACAGACAACTCCCAAGAATGCCATAGCCAATGTCAAGAACTCCCAGACCAAGAAAAAGATATTACAAACTGGTGCAAAGAAACAATTCAGATATCATGGAGTACCAATTATGAATTCACAGAATGTAGCAACATCTACACTGAAGGAGCAGAAGGCATAGAATATGATATTCTGGAAAACAAGGTAACTGGATCTACAACCAAAAATCCACTACCCAGCAAAATAGACTCCATTCATTCAGAGGAAAGTATGGCTATGTAATAAAGTAAAATATTTCCAAGCATTCCTAAAAAAAGAACAGATTTAAACAGAAAATGTGATGTCCAAATACTGAATTCAAGAGGAACATAAAAAGGTAAACAAGAGAGAGAAAAAAAGTAAGGAACTCAATTGTATCAAATGGCATATATTTCTATATTGAAAAATGATATCTCTAATTCATAAGCAAAGTTATCATTATCATAGTAGCTGGAAGAAGTGTATATAGAAGGTGTAGTGGTAAGCTGTTTAGGATATGTCAACAAATATAAATAACAAATGATTAAATAAAAGGATAATGCTCAGAGAAATGGGAAAAGGTATAAAATGGGGTAAATATTTATTTCATAAAGAAGCACAGAGTGGTGAAGGGGAAGAAGACATATGCAATGGAAGGAAGGAAAAGGTTGGCAAAAGGTAATGCTTAAATATTACTCTTATTGGAATTGACTTAGAGTGGGAAGAACAGTCAGATCTATTGGTGTACAGAATTGTCTCTTAACCCATTGAGAAGTAGAAGGGGAATAAAAAATGGAACGGTGAGGAGAGAGGATTCTAATAAGATTAGGAATGAAGCAAGGATGCATATTATAACCTCTTTTATTTAACATTGTACTAGAAATGCTAGTGGTGGAAATTAGAGAAGAAAAAGAAATTAAAGGGATTAAAGTCAGCAGTGAGGAAATTAAACTATCATCCTTGCAGAAGAGTCTACTTAAAGAATCCTAGAAAATGAACTGAAAACTTTGTGGAAATCATTAGCAATTTTAGCAAAGTTTCAGGGTACAAAATAAACCTAAGTAAATGATCATCATTTTTATACATTTCCAACAAAACTCAGCAGCAAGAATTAGAAAGAGAAACTCCATAAAAACCATTATAGAGTTCAGAACAAGGACACATGTAATACCCAGTGGAATCGTGCATGCGGGAGGTTGGGGTAGAAAAGAAAATGATCTTTGTTTCTAATGAATAATATTTGAAAATGACCAAATGTTTAAAAGTAAAAAAAATATGAAGGGCTGTGACTAGATGGCCCCTAAGGTCTCTTCCAGCAATAGACCTCACTTCAAGAAACAGTTTATATGTCAACTCCTTCCTGTTCTTGAAGTTAAGGAAGATTTTATAGTTCAAATGCTCTCTTAGATATTTAGTAGTTATGTAATTAAAACACCTAATCTTTCTCAACCTGTTTTTTAATCTCTAAAATGGAAATGGAAAAAGTGGAAAATGGGAAAAAATAATAGTATCTATCTCACAGTTATTGTGAAGATTAGGTAAAATTAGAAAAAATTATTGATAAATGGATATAAGCTGTTTTATAACCCATAAAACACTATGCAAATGATATTTTATTATTTTACCATTACTGTTTTATTATTTCTGAAGCCTCTTATCTCTCCCAATTATTACTGCTTGCTCTCCTCAAATTCCCTTATCTTACTTATTTGATTTATTTTATTCTCAACAATATAAAGTCAGATTTTTGAGAGCAGAAGCAGGAATCTTTTTGGTTTTATTTCTCCCGTGCCTAGCATGGTGTTTTTCATGCAACTGATACTTGACAAGATTTTTCAAAATAAATTGGACTAGAACCCATGACACTACAAGCACAGGATAATAATAGTTAACATTTATATAATGCCTACTATGTGCCAGGTAATGTGATAAGTATTTTATAAATACTATCTCATTTGATTCTCAAAGCAACCATAGGGGATAGGTACTATTACTATCCACATTCAAAAATCAGAAAATGGAGACACAGATTAAGTTATTTGTCAGATACCCAGTAAGTGTCTGAGGTCAAATTTGAACTCAGGTCTTCCTGACTCCAGAGCTAGCACTCTGTTCAGTTGGATCGCCTATACCTAACTATCTCTACAGCATTCACCACACTCAAAACTCTTACTTTCATTAATTTCCTGTTATATAGTATTGATCATGAGATATCACACTTCTTTGTACATATAACAGTGGTTATAAATGAAAAAGTTACAAATCATAGCTCTCCAAAGAATAATATTTAATTAACTGTTACTGAATTTTTTTGACCTGGGTAAAATTTGGTTTACTTTATAAAAGATCTGGGGGTAGGGGAAATTAATATTTCCAATAGCAGAAGACAACTCACAAAAGTTTGGTGAAATTATATGTTAATTGCAGAAATAAAAGTTATTGTTTTTCAGAAGAAAATAAAAACATTATAGACAATGTAAAATATTTAGGAATCTATCTGCCAAGACAAACAGAAGCATTATTTGAACACAACTGCAAAGTACTTTCTACACAATTAAAACTAGAATTAAATACTTGTGGGGGAGGAATATTAATTGCTTATGGGTAGGATGAGCTAATAAAAATGACTGAAATTAATTTACTTATTCTGTGCCATATCTATCAAACTACCAAAAGAAATATTAATTAGAAATAATTGTACCAAAGTTCATTCAGAAGAAGAGAAAGATCAAGAATATCAAGGGAAATAATGAAAAAAAATGTGAAGGATGGAGGCCTAGCAGTACCACATATTAAACTGTATTATAAAGTAGTTGTCATCAAAATAGTATTGTATTGTCTAAGAGATAGTGTTTTTATTACACTGGATCAGTGTAATAGACTTGGGGTAAATGATCTCAGCTAGCTAGTGTTTGATAAACCAAATGATCACATCTTTTGGGACAAGAGTTTACTCTTTGATGAAAACTGCTTGGAAAATTTGAAAACAGAATATGAAAAATCAGGTTTAGATCACCATATCACATCCTATACCAAGACAAATTCAAAATGGCTAATGACATTAATATAGAATGAAATCATAAATAAATTATTTGAAAATAGAATAGCATATCTGTCAGATTTGTGGGAAAGGAAGGAATTTATGACTAAAGAGATAGAGAGCATTACAGAATGCAAAATGAATTACTTTGATTATGTTAAATTAAATAGGTTTTGTACAAAAATATCAATGCAATCAAAATTAAAAGAAAAACAATGAATGAAATAAAATTATAACAAAACCTTCTGACAATAGTTTAATCTCCTAAATACATAAGGAACTAAGTCAAATTTTCAAAAATTCAATGCATTCTCCATTTGACAAGATACTGATTTAAGGAGGGTATAAGTGATTATTGTTCATTGATTAGCTTAGGTAAACAGTTAGGGAACATATTTCCATATAGGAGTAGTGTAGGTAAGATAGGCCTGTTTTGGCAGGCAGAAGATCCTGCCCTCTAATACAGTTAGATTTAGGGTTTCTTAGAAATTTTAGTGTAGGATTTGGATTTTAGGCATAGTTATAAGATATTAGAGTGAAATTTCAATTTCCTCCCTCCTGTTTCTTGTCTGAACTACTCAGAATAACCTAAGTGCTGTCATTTTATCAATCTATTCTCCATACTTTTGTCAAAATACTACCCCAAAATTTTAACCCTTTATGCATGGTTTCCCTATCTATCCACCAATTAAGCTGAGACCCTCAAAGTTCCCTGAAAAAATATTTTCTCCTCGTCTTCTCATATCATCCAGATGCCTTCTACCACTATTCTCCCCTTTAGCTATATCTCAAATGAAGAAGTCCTTCTTGCAAAGATAAATTCTTGTATATTCACAAGCAATTGCAATTCATCTATATTGTACAGTAACCTCATCATTGAACTATAATTGTTCTATATAAACTTACCAATGATTTAAAATGCTAAATAAAATGTTATTTAATGATCTTTATCTTTCTTGATTTCTCTATAACTTTTGACACTGATAAAAAACTATTTCTTCTTAGTACTCTCCTCTCACATTTTTTGTGATACTGCATTCCAAGGCTCCTCCTACATGACTGTCCACTCATTCTTTGTCTCTTCTTCTTTATCTTTATCTATATCAAACTAGCCAAAAATAGTTGTTTCACAAAAAATCCATCCTAAACATCCTTCTATTCCCTTATTATTTCCTTTGCTGATTTCATCAACTCTCATGGATTAAATTGTGAATTCTATTAACAAGGTAATCAGATTTCAGCCTTTTGACCACCAGTTTCTCATCTCTGACTAATGATATGCCTTCTTGGACTATATTCTCATAGACATTTTAAATTCAACATATGTGAAACAGAATTAATTATGTTTTTCTCTAACCTTCCACTCTTTTTTTGTATTTCACTAAGAGTTCCAAAGAAATTATTATCTTTCCAGTGTAAAAATGATGGTTCCTTAGGTAAAAATAACATTTTTCTCTACTGATTGTGATGGTATATCAGTGGAGCTTAAAGAGAGTTTCTGGAACAGGATCAGTATATGTGAGAGAGCCAAAGCTGGACTGGAGCTAGCTTCAGTTTTCCTCTCTTCTCCTGAGAACTGAGGGAGACAGTTTTTAGTTGCAGCACTGGATCCCCAGTGGAAATGGCTAATGGGGAATAGCCGACAGGTTTCCTCTATCAACTAAACTTAAGGATGTCCTTAGTTCTTCTCTCCCAGAGAGGACCCAGAGGCAAAGCCAGCAGGGCCTTTGCTTCAAAGGCTCACATGACTCTCTATTGTTCTTGAACCATATACCATTTCAAAACTATATCAAGAGGCTTAACAAATCAAACTGCTTTAGTAAGGTCTTAATGAAGAATCTTTTAGTAAACTGGGTGATAGAAAGTGGGGATCAGTTACCCTAATGCTTTCTATTTGGTCCTTGGCCAGAACAGCATGATATCACAAATTTCAGGTTTCTCTGACCCATATCCCCAATTAAACAGTCCCTACTTTTAATTTATTTATCTGACTAGCCTAAAGAAAATACAAGGAGATAGGGTGCAAGGAGACTGGAAAGTCAAGGGACCTGGGCTCTCTCCCCTAGAGTCCACAACCACCTCTTGGGGTTTGAGATATCTTCTTCTCAGTTAAGAGGTGGTTGGAGAAATCAAATTGAAGAAAGATCTCTAAGGAAGCTTGAATGTAGGAACCCAGATACTCTCAAGTGGCTTCAGTGAAATTTCTGAGCCTCAAAACAGGTCTTGTCAGGTCAAGGACTCAGCTCAGAAGTCCCTAAATTTTGTCCAGATCTTCCTCAGGTCACATTCCTTCAGAGAATCCATTGCTCTTCAACTGATGCTTTTTCTCCTTCAGCCCTCATGTCAGGATTCCAAAAAATTTCCTATGCACCCATCCTTAGACCAGTTATCATGCTTCATTAAGTAGGAATATCCTTGACTCTTCATTCTCTCATATCCAATACATTGTCAAGTTCTACTGATGTTCTCCTTATTAAAATTTTATGTACTCCTCCCTTTTTTAAAACCCTTACTCTTCATCTTAAAATCAATACTGTGTCTTGATTCCAAGGTAGAAGAGCAGTTAGGGATAGGCAAGGGGAGTCAATTGATTTGCCTAAGGTTACACAGATAGGAATGTCTGAGGTCAAATTTGAACCTAGCCCTCCTGTCTCTAGATATGCTTCTCAACCCATTGAGCCACCCAGCTGCCGTCATATATGCCCTCTTCTATCCTGTGAAATTGGTAGAACAGGTCTTTTTGTAGGCCTTTGCAATTACATGTTTATTGATAGTATACTTACCTCAAGCCTCTTCTTTAAATAAAGGATAAAGAATTTTGGTAGATAACAAGAGTCTAATTTTAATCATTTGGGATGACATTTCTTAAATGTTAATAAATATTCTGAATATTTAAGTTCAAGGAAATGATTTTTCTTTCCTTGTGAAAGAACTATTGCTATTCTCTTGATATTTAGAGCTAATATTTAAGTTTCAAAACATGTATAATTGCAATATTCATAGGTCTCATGTAATTGGCCAACAATCTCTTTAATAAAAGTGTTAACAATTTGGAATACTGTTTATATACAATAAATAGTTAACTCATACAAGTATTAAATATTTTAACAAAAGAAGGTATTTAGTTTTCTCTAAAGATTTTTTTCTCTTTTAATGTAGAAAGTAATTCTAAAATAAATCACTGACATATCATATACACATACAAGTGGAAAGTAAGTAGTACTTAGATTTCACATACTTCAATCTCCTCACTTAATATTTTGGGAAATTAAAGTAAAATCACTGATCTAATAGTTTTCAAGTGTACCACAATGAGCTACAAAGCCATGAATTCAATCTATGTTTAATTCTATATAGAACACGTTTTTCTACTACATCCTAGTGAATAATTGCCCAGTAAACAAAAGTTAAGGGAGATGCTATTATGGACTTTAGAGAGAACCAGGCAATTTGTATCTGTGAGTATTCATGTTCTTTAGTACATTTGTTTTATAAAACAAACTAAATATTCTAAGTTAGAGTCTGTTTCCAAATTCAAGCAGAGGGAGAACACTGAAATTATAATATTTCCAAATCATTGAGGGTATGGTACTTCATAATAGGAATCTGTCAAAACTGCTGTAGAGGAGAAAGCACTTTCAAATTCCAATGTTTTGTGCCAAGAGTTTAAAAGCACTTAAATTTTTGTGAATAAATCCCATTTTTCAATAAAATATAATTCATAAGAAGAATACACATAAAAATTCTCTCTTCCAAACCAACAGATTTGTTAAGGAAATATATCACCAAATAATTTGTTAGAGTCTGAGAAAAAAATATGTACTAAATATTTCTTTAGACAAATGATTTTTTAAAAAAATTCTATCTGTCTATTTAGCTGCCTTACCCAATATTTATAGCTGCTAATTGGATTTCATTATAATCACACATATGTAATTCCTTCTGAAATTGTGATGAATAATCAGGATTATTAAAATCAGATTTCCTGGGCCTTTTATGGACAGAAAAATTACTCTTTTCTCACTGTCATTCTCAGTTGTCTTTTTCTGTTCTTATTCCTTGCCTCTGTTCATTAATTCTAATCTTTCACAGGTAAATTGAGAAAGCGAGATGGCAAGATTTGGGCAGATATATAGACTCTTATTGGAATATTAATGGTTAGAAGAAATTCTGTAAATACATTAAATAACCTTTTTGACTTGCCATCATATCTTTCTGTTTTCTGTTGAGATTTGAATTATGACAAATCATTTGTTTAGTCATCACATGTAAACAATTTATCTTTTTTCTCTTCTCAGACACTGGCTACCTCAGTCCCAAATTCATATGTATATACTTTTACAGCCTAACTATTTCACTAAGTAAGGAAACTAAATAATTTTGGCAATAATATAAGTGAGCTTTGTGAAAATATTTTCTACCTTACTCTATTATATTTTGGAGCCCTGGTAAATAATCAATACACATCTAGGGAAATACTTTTTGAAATATGTTGCCACATATGATCACTCAAGATGAATGTTTCATGATATGAAAGAGGTGAATTCTGATTTATGTGACAAGGTGAGAGATATAAAAGAGAATACCAAATGAAAGAATGAAAAACCACAAATAAAAATATCATTCCATTTGGAAATGATAATAGTTACAATTTCTGAATGCTTTGAATATGTGAGTGAATGGAATTTGGAGTTCAAAATAATGTCCCATAAGAGGGGATTAAAATAAATATCCTTAGATGATATTTAATTAGAATTTAAGATGCACTGCTTTGTTGAATTTTTATTTGATGGGAATATTAGGAATACAAATGAGAGTTTCATATCATCATACTACACTATACATTGGAAATATTTCTGTTATACATTTTTAAAGGAACTGAAATTCAATGAGAAAAAAATATGCCTAACATTATAAAGGTAATAGATATTAAACTACTTAAGGATTTAATAAACTAAAAGTTTTCTGAATTTAAAAATATTTAATGAAGTTGGAATAGTTATAAGTTGCCTCTTAAGGCCATGGAAACTGATCTGCAGTGTGTTGTTCAAATAAAAAAAAATTGTGGATCTAAACTGAGTGTTTTCAAACTTCTTCTCTGAGTAAGATGTGTAATTTTCAAATATAGAATTAATTTTGCTTAATTGTTGACAGAAGTTGTATTTTTATAAAACCATTAAAATTTCTGATATTTCCCATTTATAAAACTTTTTATGTTATACATATTCCAAATAAATGTGACTTGGACACAGTGCCTTATTAATAAAAACAGACAAGCAAACCCATTGTGAGCATAACATGGGAAAGAATACTAAATGCTACTTGGATCCAAAATGAATAAAACATATATTTGTGAAACTGTTTCCACTCTTTGGCAAAATTGGAAAGAAAAAAACCTGCCAAATATTTATCCTAGATAGGTCATCATTCAACTTTCTTGCTATTACTGTGTTTCCTTCTGTAACTTTTTTTTACTACTATATTTGGGAATGTCTATAAAAAAAATCTACTTCCCTTTGGAAGATAGTTTATTGTTCAGAGAATTTTGTATAATTGTTGTCTTGTAAGAAATACAATTTAGAAACTAAAAGTCTAAAAGTGAATGAAAAATCCAATAATTTAAATGTAGAGGATTTCATAACAACAAAGAGAGAGAAAAGGGGTTTGCTCAGCCAAGTGAGCAGGGCAAAGAGCCAGATATGCAGCAGACTGCCACATTTGGGCCAAAGCAAAAACCCAAAGTCCCACAGAATGTGTTTCAGCAAATTTATAAACAAACCCATACCATGGCTTAAGAAAGGGGCTCAAGACAAGGGAAACTTGGGAAGAGTAAGGAATTCTAGGAAATGAAGTTCCCAGGGTACACATTTTTAAAACACATATTTCCCCCTGGGATCCATTGGGAGATTAGTTGCCCCAATGGATCCTACAAATGTAACCAAACTTATAAGGGGGAAATTACAAGAATCTGGGGACAAAAGGAAACAAAAGAGAAAAAGAAACAAAACCAGTTAAGAGGCAGACCCCTTTGGCATGACAAAGTATGTATAAAACAAATGTATTCAACCCCCCAAAGTTAAATCTTGCATATCTGTTTTGTTCAGGATCTCTTGGAGCAGCATTTGCTCTCCATGGGCATCTCCATGGCATCCTATGCAAAGAGGTCAGCCTCTGGATTCTGGGAGGCATCAAATTTCTTGCCCTTAAAATTAATTTTCAATAACTTAAACTTTTTATTAAAAACAATAACAGAACTAATATAATAGAGGGGGAATACAGTTATAGAATATACAGGCTTTTGCATTGTACTAATTAAATAATTAAAAATTTTGTTTGGTGCTTCAAAATTTCTTTGTATTTTTGTTTTTATCAATGAGATTACTTTTGCCATTAGTACACCTAGCCATTCGTTTATACTTTTTCCTGTTGAATAATAGTACAAATTATAAATAGGTATTCCAAAAAGAACTTGCCCAAGAAGATAGTTATCATCTTTGTTCTTGGGGTATTTTTAGAACATTCAAACTGTTGATCTTTTCATGTGACTGGTTCACTTCTTTCTTCAGTAATACTCCTAGAACTACTTGAAAAGCCATTATTATTGCAAATATGCTACAATTTACAGAAGCCTACCAAATTTTCTTCCATTACATTTTGGAAGAAGCAGAGCTTAAACTTCTCAGAGACCTTGATATTCAATGATGTATAATCATAAATTATTGGAATGAAAATTTTTTCATTGAAAAGTTATCTTTAAAGAGAAGCTATATTTAATTATTTAAAATTTGATTTCCAAAATTCTTACCCCATATTTGAAGTAAATATCACCTATGACTGAAAATTTCTTCTTATAATCCTTTGATTTTCTCTCCTTCTGCACTTCTCATTTCAACCCATTTCATTTTCCTTTTTTTCCATTTGAATTAGTTTATTTAGTCAATCCATTTCACTTTTCAATTGCAGTGACTTTCAAAAACATAAGTATTGTTTCTGAATAATTTTGACCACAAAAACAAAAATTAGGTAGGAAACTAATGCTTTTATGTTAACCTATTCATATTATATAATGCCATATTCTACTTTTATATAAAGGTCAGAAATAGTTTCCTTACAACCTGCTTATCTGTATCAATGAGGGAAAGAAACTGTAGCATTTGGTCTAGAACAGATAATACTTGACATATGCAATACAAAAGAACAACAAGCATTGAGCACAAAGATGATGGACCTGGAGGACAGTTTTTAGTTCAGTATTAATAGATTCTTTGCACAACCAAGTTAATTGGTTTGCACACAATGGAAATTAAATATACTCTAATTTGGAGACCAGTTGTCTCAGTAATATTTGTATTTATCATTTAAGGTTTTCTACACATAGATTTTAGATCCTTGAATGATAATTATTCTCAATGAAGGACACCTGATTCTTTCTGGGGCATATTGTGATCAATATAATGTACCTGTAAACAGAATCATTTAGAGATCATCAAAATCTGTAAAATACATTTCCTATAATAATTATACACTTTGGTAAAACATATCTTGACTTGATTCTTCACTTCACAAAGATAAAAGGTTGATGTAGTTAGTTTCTAATGTAGTTTCATGTCTGAGGGATCTTTTATCTTAACATGAGCATGTAAGATTTCACTTTATTTTTCAAAATTTTATTTAATTAGTCAATTTAGCATATTTTTCCTTGGTTACAAAAATAATGTTCTTTTCCTCTCCTAATCCCACTCCCTCCCATAACGGAAATGCAGTCCCACTGTGTTTTACATGTGACCTTGTTCAAAACCTATTTCCATATTGTTGATATGTGCACAAAAGTGATCACTTAGACTCTAAATCTTCTATCATATCATCATCGACCCATGTGATCAAGCAGATATTTTTCTTCCATGTTTCTACTCCCACAGTTTTTCCTCTGAATGTGGATAGTTTTCTTCTCATAAACCCTTCCAAATTGTTCTGCTTCATTGCATTGATACTAATAGAGAAGTCTATTACAATCGATTGTACCACAGTGTATCAGTCTCTGTGTATAATGTTCTCTTGGTTGTGCTCCTTTCACTCTGCATCAATTCCTGGAGGTTTTTCCAGTCCCCATGAAATTCCTCCACTTTATTATTCCTTTGAACTCAATAGTATTCCATCACCAACATATACCACAATTTGTTCAGCCATTCTCCAATTGAAGGGCATCCCCTCGAATTCCAAATTTTTGCCACCACAAAGAGCACAGCTATATATATTCTTGTACAAGTCCTTTTCCTTATTATATCTTTGGGGTATAAGTCCAGCAGTGCTATGGCTAAATGAAAGGGCAGACAGTCTTTTAGCATGCCTTGGGCATAGTTCCAAATTGCCTTCCAGAATGATTGGATCAATTCAAAACTCTACCAGCAATGAATTAATATCCCAATTTTGCCACATCCCCTCCAAAATTCAATACTGTCCTTTGCTGTAATGTTAGACAATCTACTAGGTGTGAAGTAGTACCTCAGAGGTGTTTTGATTTGCATTTATCTGATTATGAGAGATTTAGGAAAATTTTCATATGTTTATTTATAGTTTTGATTTCTTTATCTGAAAATTGCCAATTCTTGTCACTTGCCCATTTATCAATTGGGGAATACTTTGATTTATTGTACAATTGATTCAACTTTTTAAAACTTGAGTAATTAGGTCTTCGTCAGAGGTTTTTTATGAAGATTTTTCCCCAATTGGTTACTTCCTTTCTAATTTTGGTTACATCGGTTTTGTTTGGACAAAAACTTTTTAATTTAATATAATCTAAATTATTTATTTTACATTTTGTGATTTTTTCTAACTCTTGCTTAGTCTTAAAATCTTTCTTTTCTCAAAGATATGACAAGTATACTATTAAGTGTTCTCGTAATTTACTTAGTTTCCTTCTCCTTACTTAAGTCATTCACCTATTCTGAGTTTATCTTGGTGTAGGGGTAGAGATGTTGATCCAAATCCAATTTTTCCCATACTGTCTTATAATTTTCCAATAAGTTTTTGTTAAACAGAGGATTTTTGTCCTAAAAGCTGGGATCTTTGGGTTTATCATAGACTGTCTTGCTGAGGTCACTTATTCCAAGTCTGTTCCATTGATCCTCCTTTCTGTCTCTTAGCCAATACCATATTGATTTTATGAGCACTGCTTTATATTATAATTTGAGATCTGGCACTGCTAGGCCACTTCCTTCACACTTTTTAACATTATTTCCCTTGATATCCTTGATCTATTTTTTCTTCCAAATGAACTTTGCTATATATTTTCTAATTCAGTAAAAAAAGTTTCTTGGTAGTTCTATAGGTATGGCACTAAATAGGTAAATAAGTTTGTATAGATAGGATTATCATTTTAATGGCAGTAGTTTGTCCTACAAATGAGCAATTAATATTTTTCCAATTATTTATTTCGAGTTTTAATTGTGTGGAAGGTGTTTTGTAGTTGTGTTCATATAGTTCCTGTGTTTTCCTTGGCAGATAGATTCCTAAGTATTTAATATTGTCTAGGGTGATTTTAAATGGAATTTGTCTTTCTAATTCTTGCTGCTGAGATGTGTTGGAAATATATAGAAATGCTGATGACTTATTTGGGTTTATTTTGTATCCAGCAAATTTGCAGAAGTTGTTGATTATTTTGACTAGCTTTTTGGTTGATTCTCTAGGATTCTTTAATTAGACCATCATATCATCTGTAAAGAGGGGTATCTTGGTCCTCTCATTGCCTGTTTTAATATCTTCTATTTCTTTTTCTTCTCTATTTGCTACTGCTTGTGTTTCTAGTACAATGTAAATAATAGAGGTGATAATGGGCATCCTTGTTTCACTCCTGATCTTATTGGGAAGCTTTCTAGATTACTCCCATTGCAGATGATATTTGCTGATGATTTTAGATATATACTACTTATTACTTTTAGGAAAGGCCCTCTATTCCTATACTTTCTAGTGTTTTCAATAGAAATGTTGTATTTTGTCAAAGGCTTTTTCTGCATCTATTGAGATAACCATGTGATTTTTGTTGGTTTGCTTGTTAATATTGTCAGTTATGTGAATGGTTTCCTAATATTGAACCATCCTTGCATTCTTGGTATACATCTTACCTGATCATAATGAATAACTCTCATGATTCCTTGCTGGAGTCTTTTTGCTAGTATTCTATTTAAGATTTTTCCTTCTATGTTCATTAAGGATATTGGTGTATAGTTTTCTTTCTCTGTTCTTGATCTGGTTCTCTTTGGAATCAGTACCATTTTTGTGTCATAAAAGGAATTTGGTAGAAGTCCTTTTTTGCTTGTTCTGTCAAATTGTTTGTATAGTATTAGAATTAGTTGTTTTTTGAATGTTTGATAGAATTCATTTATGAATCCATCTGGTCCTGGGGATTTTTTTCTTAGGCAGTTCTTTGGTGGCTTGTTCAATTTCTTTTTCTTATACAGGGTTATTTAGGTATCATATTTCTATTTCATTTAAGCTAGGAAATTTATACTTTTGTAAATATTTGTCCATATCACCTAGATTGCCATATTTATTGCCATGTAATTGGGTATAATACTTTTTTAATTTTTGTAGTAATTTCCTCTTCATTAGAGGTGAGGTCTCCCTTTTCATCTTGGATACTGTTCATTTGGTTTTCTTTTTTTTTCTTTTTTTTTAATTAGATTGACCAGCATTTGGAATATTATATTGAATAATATATTTGAATATTTATTTATTATATGAATAAAATAAAACAATTAAATATTGTTTTATTTAAAGTACTACATTCTAGACTTATTTATTAATTCAATAGTTCCTTTACTTCTTATCTTATTAATTTCTCTTTAATTTTAGAATCTCTGATTTACTTTTCATCTGAGGATTTTTAATTTGTTCACTTTATAGTTTTTTTTTAATTTGCATGCCCTAATCATTTACCTCTGCCCTTGCTAATTTATTAATATACAAAATCAAGGATATAAATTTCCCTCTGGGTACTGCTTTGCCTACATCACATACATTTTGAAAGGATGTCTCATGACTGCCATTTTCTTCAATGAAATTATTATTAGTTTCTATGATTTGATATTTAACTAACAGATTTTGGAGAACCACATTATTTAATTTTTGATTTGCCTCTCTATGTACCCTTAATAATTATTATTTTTATTGCATTATGATCTGAAAAGGTTGCATTTATTATTTCTCATCTTTTGCATTTGTTTGCAATGTTTTATGCCCTAGTACAGATTTGATCTTTGTGATTGTACCATGTGCTATTGATAAGAAGATATATTCCTTTTTCTCCCAATTTGTTTTTCTCCACATATCTACTAACTAATTTTTCTATGATTTCATTTACATGTCTTATGTCTTTCTAATTCATTTTTAGTTTTATTTATCTAGATGTGTGAGAGGAAGGTTCAGATCTGCCACTACTATAGTTTTACTATCTATTTCATCCTTCAGCTCCACTAGATTCTCCTTTAGAAATTTGAATTCTATACCATTTGGTGCATACATGTTGAATACTTATATTTTCTCATTGACTATAATGCCTTTTATCAGGATATAATTACCTTCCCTATCTCTTTTAACTAGATCTATTTTTACTTTGGCTTTGTCAGATATCATGATTGTGACCTCTGCCTTCTTTTTTTCAGTTGATGCCCAATAGAATTTGCTCCATCTTTTAACCTTTTTATCTTGCCTGCGACTAGGCTGCATGCTCTTCACTTTTCCTCCAGCAAACTCTACGCTACATATGTTCAATGCACTGAGCCTGGCACAGCTTTGCCAGCAAGGTACTCCCTCTGGACTCCCTTGCTGACCCAGAGATTCCAGCCACCACCAGAGGCTCAGCACTGTAGGTAGGGGAGGGGTCTTGGAACCTTCCTTATTCCTTCCCCTTAAGATTGTTCTAGAATTCATGATTTTTTTGGCTGGCATGCCTTTTAAGTTGAGACCAGCCAGAAGGTTCTGTAGTTCTGTCCTGTAGTTAGATTCAGTCCCTAAAAGCATTGTGTTTTTCATCAGTGAGGAAGGGTTCTGAAGGGGTCTAAAGTTTTGCAGTTTCTAAGTCTCCTTCTTCACTCTGTCTCACAAAAGCTTTTATTTTAGAATGTCATATGATATTATACTTTATTCTATTGAATAAAATATATTTTATTATCATAAAAGCAATAAAGATAGTGGAAATTTCTGTTCTTTCTACCACTCAATCAATTGTGTGACTATAGAGTTGCCATCTGTTTCAGGAAATAATTTGTTAAAATCTGCCTTTTTCCTATTCATATGTTGATTAAGGATACTTTTGATGCATGTGCATATAATTCTAAAAGAGTTTATACATATGAGAAATTAAATATGTGAATCCATAATTATTTACCTTCTCTGAATTATTTTATAAGGGGAAGTGTTGTACTATCATTTGTAAGATGATCTTTTAATAAATCATTCAACAAGTATTTTTAAGTGCTTACTAGCTTCTAGAATCTATACTATGAGCAAGGAGTATAAATAACCCTTTCTCTGAAGAAGCTCAGATTCTAATGAAAAGGCAAGATACTATATTTATTTATTTGTTCATCTGTTTTTTCCCAATTACTTATTGATATAAATTTAATAGTTTCTTTCTGACATTTTACAATCTGTATTTTCTCCCTTACTCCCTCCTTTCTTTTTCTGGATGATATGTAAATATGATATAGATTATATATGTGCTACCATGCAATATGTATTTCTTTGTCATGTTGAAAAGAAGACACATTACTCATTAAAACATATAACTCATGATGACTAAAATCTTATTTTTTTTTTCAGATTCCTTCAATTTCTCCATTGGCAGTGGATAGCAGCTATCATCATAAGCCCCTTTGAGTTTTCTGGGAACCTTGCATTGCTAATAATAGTTGTCACATATAAATGATAAACTTACATTATTGCTGTATACAATATGTTAACTCTTTTTCTATTATGTTAGTGCTTATTTGTTTTGATTTAAGTGCACTTTCCAACAACATCTTCCTAAGTACCATTTCTAAATTTTCATATGACACTTTGGGACTGATTGTCTCAAAGATATTTTTGTTCATATTGCTTATTTATTGATTTAAGGACTTCTAAAATTTTACTTCTTGAATGTCCTAATATTTTATTTTCAAAATTTATATAATTTTACATTAAATCAATCTTCTTGCTAATTTTGATCTTTTCTTATTCTAAATATTTTAAAATACTTAAATATTTAAATTAAATATCTAAAGTTATATTCTACCTATTTCAAGAACAGCTTTAGTTTCAGGTCATCATTTGGTATATTTGAGTGCATTTGTGTGTATATAATATAAAGATATGTATATGTATCTGTTTATGTTTTTGTATATACACATTTTTTATGAGGCACATGGGGAAGACTAAAGCTTCTACTGTGAAGGGATGTCAAGCATTTTTTCAGAAATACTTTCCATCCCACAACTCTCATCTGTGGGTCCAAAAAGTGGTAGCATGAGCAACAGTCAAAATCCAGTGAAATTGTCTCCAGAAATGGTTTAAACCAGATTGAGAGTAAGTGATGGGCCTCAGAACTATCAGTGAATTAAGGACACTACTCCAAACATCTGGAGACTTCTCAAGCAGAACAGGTAGATGTGAACAATTTCTCTAGGACCATGAAACCCTATGAAAAGCTTATACTTTGGCTAGACTCCAAAGGTGCCAGCAGAACCAGGATTTGTACACAGAGAGTAATGCATTATGGCACAGTCGAATATAATGGACTTCTCTACGAGCAGCAATATGATGATCCAGGTCAATTCTTAGGGACTTATGAGAAAGAACACTCTCCAAATCTAGAGAAAGAACTGTGGGAACAGAAAGCCAGAAGAAAAACATGTTATTGATGACATAGTTTGATGGATATAGGATTGTGGATGTTGACTTTATCACCCTATTACAAATATTAATAATATGGAAATAGGTGTTGAACAATGATACATGTAAAACCCAGTGGAATTGCTCATCAGTTTTGGGACAGGGGAGGGGGGAAGCAAGAGAAAGAACATGAATCCTGTAACCATGAAAAAATATTCTAAATTAATAAATTAAATAAAAAGGTGCCAAGATCATCCATTCTATCCAAAGACACTGCCAGTCATTTTGATTGCTATCTTATCACTGAATGTTGATGATTCTTGCAGTGTGAGACCAAGCACTTTGGGCAACTCTGCCTTACTAGGTCCAATTTATGTGGTGAATCAAAGACATCACATCATTTTACTGTAAAAGGCAAATTAATTTATTATTTCACTATTTTGCTCCTACCTTGAAATTCTGTGGCAATCAGCAAAAAATGAAGCATCAGATGTGGATACACTGTCAACTGTATTCATTATCCACACATAGTTACCCAGAGTATAGGATTACCTTTTTACAGGACAAGAACAACACTGGGTTTTGGAAGTCCCCTGGTTGTCATAGAATCTTATTTTAAGAAGTGTGTTATTTACCAAATGGAATGAGGAAGAAATTAGAGAAGGTGCCCTCAAAAATTTAAGAGACAGCTCCTAACTTTAATGTTCATTGCGCTGTTTGTGCCTGACCTATTGTATGACCTTCTGAGCTCATTTTAGTATAATCAGCCAAATTCAGTCACATTCTACTTGGACCTGAACATAATAATGTCTATTTTATCCTCTTCAAGTAACAACACCATCAACCATTATCTATATTTATATCTTTATATTTTTCTATAACTATCTATAATCTATTATCATTATCTATCTGTCTATCTATCTATATATATTTTTGTTTGTTTGTTTCTCTATTATATCCTTGACCTGCTCCTCAGTTTAGATTATTTTAATCTCTAGGTTTCTAAAGTCTTTATTGATTTGATTTTAAAATCATTCTAATTGGTTATAAGAAGTATTATGTTACAGTAATTAAAGAAATTGTCTTTTTCTATTTATGAATGCTTTATATCCTAGCAAATTATCACATTATATGAAGATAATATGAAGCAACAATATGTTTTATAATGTAAAGATTATCATATAATATCTCTATATAATAGCAAATAGCAAACCACTTAAGACTTCCATTCCACAGTTACCAAATAACTATCTATTGTTTTCCTTTGGTTCATATACTTAGATACTCATCTTCTTGAATTTGTTCAAAGGATAAAAATGGTATATTAATGTGCTAATAGTTATTCACTACTATTTTAAGAATAAAGGGATAAGGGATAAGGGAAAATGCAAAATTGACTCTAAAACAGAGTGAGGAAAATTTAGCCATGAACCTTGGGAATAGATTTTGGAATGAGAAGGACTGCAGAGGAGAGATTTGGCAGTTAACTGTCACTTTACTAGATTTCCTGTCCCTGAGCTGGAAGGAAGATCAGCAGCTCCATCAGCAACTGTGACCTGACCAGTTTGTGGAGAAACTTGGGGGTTTCTTTGCCTTGGAAATTATCTAGAAGGTGATCTGGTTTTCCCTACAGTGTTATGGCTGTGGCTGTGGCTGCCTGAATCACAATGTGGCTTCCAACCAGATCGCAGCACCATAGACATGGTCTTCATGGTGAAGCAAATGCAGGAAAAATACCTTGAACAGAATCTGAGTCTCTGCATTGTCTTCATAGACCTGATGAAGGCATTTGACACAGTGAACAGGGACGCATTGTGGGTGATCCTTAGCAAGCTCAGTTGCCCAGCAAAACTCGTCAAACTGATTCAAAACTTGTCAAACTCATCCAGTTCTTTCATGTCGACATGACAGGGAATTTGGTGGAGAGACTTCAGAACACTTCAATATCTCCAATGGCGTGAAACAAGGCTGTGTCCTCGCTCTGGTACTATTCAACCTATTTTTCACCCAAGTATTATGACATGCTGTGATGGATCTAGACCTGGGCCTCTACATCAAATACCGACTGGATGGCTCACTATTCGAATTTTGCCGCCTGACTGCAAAAACAAAGACAACAGAGAGACTCATCCTGGAAGCTCTCTTTGCAGATGACTGTGCTCTCATGGCTCACCAAGAAAATCATCTCCAAACCATTGTGGACAGATTCTCTACCGCAACAAACTGTCTGGCCTCACTATCAGCCTCAGCAAAACAGAGGTGCTGTTCCAACCTGCACCAGGGAGGCCAACTAACCAGCTGTGCATTACAATCAATGGCATGCAGCTTTCTAACGTCAACACTTTCAAGTACCTGGGCAGCACCATCACCAATGACAGGTACCTAGACCATGAGATTAATGCCAGGATCCAAAAGGCCAGCCAGGCACTCGGGCGGCTGCGCTCCAAAGTCCTCCAACACAGAGGTGTAAGCACTGCGACAAAGCTCAAAGTGTATAATGCAGTGGTCCTCAGCTCGCTCCTATATGGTTACGACACATGGACACTGAACCAGAAGCACAAGAAACAGCTGGAGCAATTCCTCCAATGCTCTCTCCAGTCAATCATGAGGATGTGATGGCAGGACTGAATCACCAATCAGGAAGTCCTCGACAGAGCCAACTCCACCAACATCTAAGTAATGGTCCTCAAAACCCAGCTACGATGGTCTGGACACGTCATCCGCATGGACCCACAGTGAATACCAAGACAGGTATTCTATGGTGAACTGTCAACTGGACTCAGGAAACAAGGCTGACCAAAGAAAAGATACAAGGATCAGCTAAAGTCAAACTTGAAATGGGCTGGCATTACACCAAAGCAACTAGAAATTGCTGCCTTTGTCAGAAGCAGCTGGTGAACCCACATTAACCATGCCGCCACCACCTTTGAAGATGAACGATGTCGACGTCTTGCCACTGTGCATGAAAGCCGACACCAGGCCACAACCACACCTCCCGTAACAACTGGCATCCCATGCCCCATATGCCACAAACTTTGCGCTTCAGTCTTTGGACTTAAATGCCACATGAGGGTACATCAATAGATGATAATGCACAAAGGCAATTGTCATTCTCGGTCACCGAGAGACTACCACTACTGTGTCTGTGACTAATGTAATCCAAAGATTTTAACATCTTGAACTTTGGGGTTTTTACTTTAAAAGCCAACCCAAGGCTTGGGGAAGGACACAGTATATCTGCAAATGCATTCTCAATAGTCTTTTTGGGACAATTTAAGATGAACAAATTAACAATCTGGGATATTTAGTATAGGTAGTTAGTCAGATGTTTTGGTTGAGATAAGAACAGAGAGCTAGTAGGAAGCTGTGGAAGATCAGAAGGCATCTCTCTTTAGAGAGGCACAAAAGATCGGTTAGAGATTTAGATCTGTAGAATCAGGGAAATTTTGAACATTTTATGTAAGTTTTCCATTAATATTATTAGCTTTTGTTTTAAATAAGTATATTTATATCATTAACCCATATGTATTTTTGTTTGCATATGTATATGTAAAATAATAGAATACATTAACATGCTGTTATAGTATATCAAATGTATATTTAACTGATAATATTATATAAATATTTGATGGTATTTCATTACCTAGGCTACCTTTAAACCTTATGATATCTACTTTTCTCATATAGCTATTTCTGCTATTGGGTTATAGGAGAAAAATTGGTTATTAATCACATTTATTAAAATTCACCAAGACATAGTATAAATACAACTTAATACTTTATATTAAAGCTCTATAAATATTAAAAGGTTTGTTATTTATAATTATAACATTTTGATTGTAATATTGTAATGAATTGATACATTTGTTATTAAACATCTTTTATTTGGTTTTTATATTTCTTTTTCTCTTCCATTTTGTCAATAAATATAATCCACTCAATTCCCTGTTTATGTCATCTAAATAGTTTTTCTTTCATAAAATCATTTTAAAAAGTCTTTTCTTACTCATTCCCTATTGCTTGAGACTATACCATATAATATGCTATGTGTTTCTCTTAAAGTTCTTCTTATTCCCTTAACTTAGAAAGTTTACTCCTCTTATGTTTCTGAGGTTCTACAATTAAGCCTTATCCATTCCATCATCTATCCATCCATTTATCATATATATGTATATATGTACTGATATGTAGAGATACATGCAAAGTTCATGAGATAGCTCACATGAAATCTGTTTAAAAATGTATTCTTGTACTGCCCCCAACCATAATAATAATAAACTTTTTCTCTTCCTGTTTTTCTGAGTTTTCATTTCCCCTTCATTTTATTTTTGATTTACCATTTCTAAGGCTTTTCTGTATTCATCCCTCCTCTTAGCCTTAGAGATATTGGGAGTATAAGGGACAATAGTTTCTCTTCTCTCTGAAAGAACCTAAATAGTTGATCATATTTTAGAATACCTCTGAACATGACTCCTTTCCACAGGCTACTCTGGATCTGTCACCTAGAACAAGTTAGTGAATAAAAATGTCTTCCATCTGGAACATGTTTCCTCTATTGACAAGGTGAAATAACTGAGAGTGGTCCTGGGACATCATTTTCTCCCAATGAATATATCAGATCCTCCTTTAGTCCATAGATGCTGAAATACTCCTTGAATGGTATGCTCCCAGAATAGTCATATTTACCGGATCCCTAGACCTCTAAATATAACTCTTTGATGTAGTTGATTTTTTAAAAAATGAAACATTATATATCTGTATGTATGCATATGTGTGTAGGTAGCTAAGTAGGTCTGGCACATTTTGAGATCTGTTTGGAGGAGTTTTGTTAAAGGAATTTTCTAGCTGCTCAGCCATTTTTACTAGTGAACATATGAATTAAAATGATTTTTACCTTTCAGGACATTGTATGATTAAATAAAATGATGACTACCTTCTGGAGTAAAACATAGTTTCTCTTTAAATGACAGTTGTTGAACAAAGATGATTTTGCTTCATTATTTTTGAAATAATTGGAATTTTTCAAGTAGTTTCCTCGGAGTCAATCAAGTTTCAAGTTAGCGTAGGATTCTGAGTGGATCTAAAAATGTTCTTAATTTCAAGCGGTTAGTTATATCAAGACATATATATATATATAAAGATCTTAATGGACATAATTTTAAGCTAAAGCAAACAAAGAAAAAGTAAAAACAACTTCTTTAGAAGCTAAATTTGAACAATAAATATTGGCATAATATATTTTAATTCAGAATTTGTAGTGTTAGGACAATCAGGGAATTGTCATTTAATGTTATTCTTTTACAATTAAGTGAATACAGTTTGAAGCATGTCATTCTTTACTTTATTCCTGAATATTTTTCTCTCATATAAACAATATGCATTTTGTTTCCCAACATGATGAGGAAATATGTATCATACAAGTACAACCTGTAGCAATATTATGGATAGAAGATAAGATTCAGAACAATATTTCAATAAGTTTGATGTCATTTCAAGCTAAGACTAGAAGCTTCTTTAAAGAATTAGATGCATTCTGAAGGAACACAAGTATGTATAGCAAGCAGTAATTGGTTTGTATGATTAAAAAATCATGCAAAATTTTATGATGTACAGTTGGTAGAAGGAAATGATATTGGAGCTAATGAAGCAACAATGAAGTTTCCAGAATTCCTACAAAAATAATGAATGAAGAGTTTTATTTGCTAGACAAAATCATAAATGTAGATTAAATCAGTACTTAGTGTCAACTAGATAGTTGAGTACTGGGTCTGGTATCAGGAGGACTCATCCTCATGAATTAAAATTTTCCTCAGATATTTATCAGGAAGTAGGTCAAAAGGTATAAGTATCTGTCAAGTTATGTAAAAATTAAAATTAATCTATCAATTTCAAATTTGTATTTCATAAGATTTATTCATTATAACTAGAAGTGATGAAATAAAAATGTAACAAAATAAAACCACATGCCCATGGCTAATCTATCTCAGTGACTGTGGTGAGCTACTCACCACAGTCACTGACAGGAAGCAAAAAAGGAATGATGACCAGGTTGATTTCAGAAAAAAACTGTAAAGACCTATGTGAATAGATGCAGAGTCAAACAAACAGAAATCAGAAATTATTATGTATGGTAACAACAATATTTTGGAATAATAAGATGTGATAATCTTTTCAATTAACAGGAATGCAATGATCCAGGGCAATTCTGAAGACTTAATGAAAAGAATGTCACTCATCTCAAAAGAAATGAAGTTGGAGTAGAAATGAAGCTGAAAACATATGATTTATTAATTGTTTATTTGGATATATGTTTCAGGGTTTGGGTTCTACAAGATCATTTGCTGAAAAAATGAATAATAAGAAAATTTTGCATGATAATACATTTATAACCCAGATTGAATTGCTTGTCAGATCTGGGAGAGAGGAGGGAAGGAAGGCAGACAATATAAATCTTATGACTTTGGAAATTTTATATCAAAATGTGTTCTTGAAACGAAAAAAAAGTAATGTCATATATATATATATATATATATATATATATATATATATATATATATATATATATATATATGGGGATAGAAAAAAAATCCCTGGGCATAAAGCTTCACAAAAGAGTTCCTCTTCTTAGAAAGAATGCACATGGTGTTTAAAAATTAAAATCTGTTCTTGGGCAGCACTTGGAAAATCACAGAGCATTGAAAGGAAGCAGCTTGGCAACCCTACCTGTGTATTATTTCCCTATCCCCAAGGCTTTGGATAATCTTTATGACCTTTGAACAATGGTTTATGTACTGCTTCATTCCTGAAGTCTAGGAGTTTTGTGGTGATAATATAAAACCTTTCAAATTTCTTTTTAGATTGAAAAAATGACCCAGGTGACCCTTCCCATCTGAATTATTATAATGAAAATGTAAAAATTGTCTAACTTGCCCCTAACACTACCTCTTTATTACAACTCTGGATCAGGGTTGAATTTCAAGAAGTATAACTTATTATATACTATATTTTCTCAGACAATTGCAGTTTTGAAAGTGGTTAAGGACTTGACCTTGAGAGATTTCTGGAAGTTCTATACTCTTTATCATGTGATCTGTAATAGTACTCAGTCATGGGAAAATGTAACACAAATATGTTTAAAGACAGCTTAGCAAAAAAAAAAAAAAAAGAAAGAAGTGTGCTAACCATTTCCAATTTGCATGGATTTGACAAAGATGAAATGTTTAAAGAAATGAGTAACAAAATTATAAAGTTATTACAAGAATTAGAGGCAGAAATGGATGAGAATAAGTGGATTCTATCTTATTGAATATAACTGTCAAATGAGGTTCTGATTGAGTTGCTCACTACATTGATTGAAGAATAATAAATAAAGGAAGCTTCAAAACCTGAATTTTAACCAAAAAAGTTTACAATAAAACAGTTGGTAGAAGCATTTCATCATTTTAGTGATTTTTTCCTTTGCATTTAAAAGATAGACTTGAATACTTCAAGATATTTAAAAATTGAAAGATTAGTTGAGGACAGTCACTGCCAAAACACCTCTACAAAGCTTCATAAAAAAGGTACATAGACAACAACCATTCATAAAGGCTAAGTGAAGTGGGTCAGGCAGGAACAACCTATTATGCATCTATATAAATTATACTATACAGAACTGTGCATAATTTAGGATTAGCTTAACCTTTCATTTAACAATTCTGTTGATTATCATGGTATGTTATTTAATATTTCAACATTCCAGTATATTTTATTACTTATATAAAAGTATAATATTAAGTATGCATTTTTATAGTTGCAAATTTACAGTGCAAACCTAATTACATAAATTACTTTTGTAAAAAGGTAAGCAGAATGGTACATTTAAGTAAGGTGAAAATTTTCTGTCTGTGTTTATAGTGTATTGTAAATTCATTACCTTCCCAGGTGTCTGACCCTATGGGACAGCAGTCATACTTAGAGAAAGACACAAGAAATAGAGGGAAAGGCAAAGAAGATGTTTATTGAATTCTCAGCAGAACAATATATATGTGTGAACCCCTTTGCTAAGGAGAGAAATCCATTAGATACTGACATTAGCATCTTTTGATTCAACAAAAATGAAGGGAAAAAAGCACATTGCAGCTTAAAGAAGAATGTAAAATTGCAAATTCCTGACAGTAATTCAAGATGACTTAAAGGTTACTGGGAGATAGGCTGAAAACTTTTGTTTTATCTGGGAATCTCTGAGGTTGTTCCTAGTCAAGATAAGAAAAGTCACAAAGCTGTTCCCAGTACAGGTTCAGTTAGAACAGTCCAGTCAGTTTTCCATTGGTGGTCCATTTTTCTGAAGCTTAGATCATAATCTCGAAGGATTCTTGGTATATATCAGAAATCACTAGGGAAAAATTAAAAAATGGAGGCCTGAGAATAATCCAATTATTATATTTAACAAAGTGCTTATCAGTTGTTTCAAGTTAAATACAAGTGTCTATAAAGATGAGATACTAGGGGCTAGTTGTATTTGCCTAATATTTCTGATATGTATCAACTGCAGAATGACTGGTTTTAAATCTCAACTTCCTGAATGGAAGGCATCCGACAGGAAAAGTCATGAATTTACAGAGGGGTAGGTTTCCTGCATTATGATATGACAGTTGATAGATGAACAATAATAGAAGAAAGAGAATGGTGTGAAATCACTGTAGGAGACTAAAATTGTTATAGAAACATAAATCAGAAAGTATCATTATAAAAAGAGAGGTAGAATGGAACACACAGTCCTATATACTAAAACCATGCATATAAAGTGTAGGGGTAAAACTTATGGTTGGATTGAATAGGTTTTTAGTTGGTAACCAAGGATTTTAAATTCTAAATTCCAATGAAATACTGAAGTCAGAATGGAATTTTATGGTGCTTTATTTACAATAGAGTGAAGATATTAAGGAAGAAATAAAGAGAGAAAAGGAGAGAGATAACAGGCATGAGTTCAGAGGTCCCAGTCAAGGGGGAATAGAGGCAGAGGATTAAATCTACCATGGCTTACAGACACAAGGCCTGCTCCAAGATGAGGGGCTTCTTGGGAGACTGGTGCCTCCAGAAAGCCAAGGTAAAGGGAGTTCTAAGTGATGGGCCATCCTAGAGGCTTGTGCCTCCAGAAAAGCCAAGAAAAGGAGAGTAAGCCTTGAACTCACCATGTGACAGTATTAGACTCTAAGGGAAGCAGTATGAAGCCTCACACTTGAGCTCCTCCACAGTCAAGTTCCTCTGACAGGAAGTGACGTGAATAAAAAGGAAGATTTTTATGTCACTTCCTGTGTCTCACATGTACCAATTGTGACTTAAACTTGATTTTGGATGGCCCAGGGGGTCAGTCACTTGTTTCTGATTTGTCACTTGCTAGTACACTTGGGTCATAGACCTTAATCCCCTACACTTAATCCTGAAGTGGGGGTGTATACATTCCTCGTTTCTAAAATTCTAAAGACTAAGCAGGGTGGAGTAAATCTAAAATTCACAAAGGGAATAATTGCTAACATTTACATGACACCTTAAGCTTCATAAATTACTTTAAATATGTTATCTCATTTAATCATCATAATAACATAGGGAGATAGTGACTATTATTATACCTATTAAGCAAATAAGTGTATGGGATTAAATTTTTTTGTCAGAATGCATATGGTTGGACAACACTTTCTGTTATCATCTTAAGATTTGTTCCCATTATAAAGTAATTTTGAGGTATAAATCTATTTTGTAAATATTCAAAGTTCATGGTTCATCATATTATTCCTTTATCTTCACATTCTCTAGAAAAAAATAATTTAAAAATGTCTAGATCTTCATTTTAAACTGAGTTGATTTACCATGTAATATTTGTTATACAATATGGGGACTCAGAAATTATCTCATTTTGATTGTTACCCAAAGACATACCTCCCTCTACTCTTTCAATCATTTTTGAAAAAAATATTATATAACAGATCAGGTTATAGTTGTGAAAAATTTTTTTTGAAAAATCTTCAAGTTATAGAGTAGTCATATACATTGTGGTTGTTTATCTATTAGAATATAAAGGTTGAAGATAAAACCCAATTTCTATATTCACAACTGATATTGAAAGAATATTTATTGTTGACCTATGTGGCAAGAAGTCTTTGTTCCTGCCAGTTTCTGGGAACAACAGAATGGTACACCACAAGGAACAGATGCTCTCATGACACTTCACCAACAATTTATGGATGACTACTTTCTCAAACCTTTGAAAATTTGGCCAGAAAACAGAACTTAATTAACTGCACCACTAACAATGTCCTCTGTCTCTGAGAGAAACATAATGAGCCAAATTCTCCAGGTATATAAGTTATCCCGGGAGTCTGCTAGACATTTTCAAAAGCTGCATTCAATCTTTTAGATCACTAGGATAATATTCAAAAGGTTACTTATGGCTTTGTTGCATAAAAGGGTAGCTGAGTGAATAGATCTGGATTATTAAACATTACTAGAACCTGTGCCAAATTTCTGTGCTATTCATTTGATTAAAAACCAGGTATGAGTTAGAATGTGTAGAAAATTAGATCATATTGAGATCAATGTGATTTATTTCTTGTTTCTTTTGTTTTTGATGTGTTATAAGTTCAAGTACTATTAAGAAAAATAAATACATATATATTAAAGAATAAAATAATACTTAAACCTTTAGGTTATAACAAAGTGTGCTCGAATGAATTAAGAATATAATAAAAAAGTCCATGATTTTGCTTTGGATTTCCTTCCAAGACCATCTGAACTTTAAAAATTTTGGATTTGTTTTCCTTTCATTTGAGCACACAGTTCTAATTTTTATAATATAATCTTGCATCACTAGGTATTGATCTTTACATGAATATTTATGTTATCATAATTACTAAAATGACAATTATAGCTGTCATTTATTTTGTGCTTTAAAGCTTGTGAGACAGTTTAAACATGTAATTTCATTATAGTCTTACAGAAACCCTGTGTGAGAGGAGCCATTATTGTCTTTTCTAGATGAGCAAACTGATGTGAAAAAATTAAATTATTTGCACAGGATCCCACTGCCAATAAACCTCTGATGAATGATTTAAACTCAGTTCATCATTTATCCAAACCTAGTACTCTTTATATTTACTCACCAATTTTTTTTAATTTTAAACAATATTTTATTTGGTCATTTCAAAACATTATTCATTGGAGACAAAGATCATTTTCATTTCCTCCCCTCTCCCCCATAGCCTACGCATAATTCCACTGGGTGTCACATGTGTTCTTGATTCGAACCCATTTCCATGTTGTTGGTATTTGCATTAGAGTGTTCATTTAGAGTATTTCCTCAGACATATCCCCTTAACCCATGTAGTCAAGCAGTTGCTTTTTCTCGGTGTTTTTACTCCCACAGTTTGTCCTCTCTTTGTGAATAGTGTTTTTTCTCCTAGATCCCTGCAGATTGTTCAGGGACATTGCATTGCCACTAATGGAGAAGTCCATTACGTTCGATTATACCACAGTGAATCAGTCTCTGTGTACAATGTTTTCCTGGTTCTGCTCCTTTTGCTCTGCATCACTTCCTGGAGGTTGTTCCAGACTCCCTAGAATTCCACCACTTTATTATCCCTTTTGGCACAATAGTATTCCATCACCAGCATATACCACAATTTGTTCAGCCATTCTCCGATTGAAGAGCATCCCCTCATTTTCCAGTTTTTTGCCACCACAAAAGAGTGCAGCTATGAATATTCTTGTACATGTCTTTTTCCTTATTATCTCTTTGGGGTACAAACCCAGCAGTGCTATGGCTGGATCAAAGGGTAGACAGTCTTATATCGCCCTTTGGGCATAGTTCCATATTGCCCTCCAGAATGGTTGGATCAATTCACAACCCCACCAGCAATGAATTAATGTCCCTACTTTGCCACATCCCCTCCAGTATTCATTACTTTCCTTTGCTGTCATGTTAGCCAATCTGCTAGGTGTGAGGTGATATCTCAGAGTTCTTTTGATTTGCATCTCTCTGATTATAAGAGATTTAGAACACTTTTTCATGTGCTTATTAATAGTTTTGATTTCTGTACCTGAAAACTGTCTATTCATGTCCCTTGCCCATTTATCAATTGAAGAATGGCTTGATTTTTTGTACAATTGATTTAGCTCTTTGTAAATTCGAGTAATTAAACATTTGTCAGAGGTTTTTATGAAGATTGCTTCCCAATTTGTTCCTTCCCTTCTGATTTTAGTTACATTGGTTTTGTTTGAACAAAAGCTTTTTAATTTGATGCAGTCAAAATTATTTATTTTACATTTTGTGACTCTTTTTAAGTCTTGCTTGGTTTTAAAGTCTTTCCCTTCCCAAAGGTCTGACATGTATACTATTCTGTGTTTTCCCAATTAACTTATAGTTTCAACTTTTGGGTAATCATGGCTGCAATGTAGACGCCACACACTTCCTCTCCCCGGCACCGAATGAAATAGACTACATCAAAGGAGCATAAAAATCACCCTTGGAGGAACAGAAAGACTCCCCAGTACCCCACAGAGGCAAAGGTACGTGGAGTTTGAACATTTCCACACTATAATAAGAAGTAGAAAAAGCTTGCACAGAAATGTGAACTGAGCCGCCCTTCCCCCCCCCCACCTCCCCCACCAAACTAGAGTGAGCTACCAGAGCTCTTTCTGGGACAGCAAGTGAGAAGGGTATGTCTCTGTCTGGGGAGGCACTCCAGGGTCCTTGCTATCTGGGGACTGCCAGGATAAAAGGTCTCAGGGCGGTTTCGCGGGAGAATCCTGTGCTGAGCACAGGGGGCCCAGGGAGCTGTACTCGGGGTGGCTGAGGTGAACATCTGGGCAGAGCTAAATACCAGGGACAGACCATGCGCCGATTATCTGGGTGGAGGTGAACACCTGGGAAGTTTGGCTGTAATCAGGGGCCCAGCTCTCTAAGAAACCTTGGAGGCTGGGAAGAACTAGTCTGAGGCAACCTAAATTCACAGAAAACCTGCTCATATCACCCAGACCCCAGACCAAAAAGGAAAGGGGAATAAAACCACCAAAAGGATGGGTCACATGGCCCAAAATCAAGCCTCCAGGAAGAAAGGAAAAAAGTGACTATTGAAAACTTTTATGGTGGAAGTACCCAAGGAAAAGAAGAGAATGAGGATGAAATCCAAAAAAAAAATTATCAGAACATGCCTCCCAAAATGGAAATTATCAACAAATAGGGGGACTTAATAGAATAATCTTTCCCATATAAAGATACACATGGGAAGGGGAGGGGAAGAACTCTCATATGAGAAGGAGAGGAAGAGAGTGTGAAGTGGAATTACTTAAACCTTACTCTCAGTGAAATCAAATCTGAGAGGGAAGAACATCTAGATCCACTGGGATCCTGAATTCTATTTTATACATTAGGGCAAGAAAGAAAGGAAAACTAAGGAGGGGGAGGGGGAGGTAATATAAAAAGGGAGGGAAAGAGAGGGGGGAGGGGAAGGGAGCATAAAAAGAAAGGGGCTCGAAAGGGAAGCATCTCAGAGGAGGGGACTAGGGGGACTGACCTAAAGTAAATCACTGGTTCAAAAGGAGATAGCTAAAGAAGAAAGGTCAGAACTAGGGGACGATATCAAAATGCCAGCGAATCCACAAATGACAATCAAAACTTTGAACGTGAATGGGATGAACTCACCCATAAAATGTAGACAAATAGCAGATTGGATTAGAACCCAAAACCCTACTATTTGTTGTCTTCAAGAAGCACATATGAGGCAGTTTGACACTCACAAGGTTAGAATTAAAGGCTGGAGTAAGACCTTTTGGGCCTCAACTGATAGAAAGAAGGCAGGAGTTGCAATCATGATATCCGACAAAGCCAAAGCAAAAATAGACCTGATCAAAAGGGATAGGAAAGGTAAATATATTCTGTTAAAAGGGAGTATAGACAATGAGGAAATATCACTAATCAACATGTATGCACCAAATGGTATAGCATCCAAATTTTTAAAAGAGAAACTAGGAGAATTGAAGGAGGAAATAGACAGTAAAACCATATTAGTAGGAGACTTGAACCAACCAATATCGAATTTAGATGAATCAAACCAAAAAATAAACTAGAAAGAGGTAAAAGAGGTGAATGAAATCTTAGAAAAATTAGATTTAATAGACCCATGGAGAAAAAAATAGGGACAAAAAGGAATATACCTTCTTTTCAGCACCACATGGCGAATTCAAAAAAATAGATCATACACTAGGTCACAGAAACATGGCACTCAAATGCAGAAAAGCAGAAATAATAAATGCAGCCTTTTCAGATAACAAAGCAATAAAAATATTGATCTGTAAGGGTACATGGAGAGCCAAATCAAAAATTAATTGGAAATTAAATAATATGATCTTCCAAATTCGGTTAGGTAGAGAAGAAATCATAGAAACAATTAATAATTTCATTGGGAAAATGACAATGGTGAGACATCCTTTCAAACCTTATGGGATGTAGCCAAGGCAGTACTTAGAGGAAAATTCATATCCCTGAGTGCATATATTAGCAAATTAGGGAGGACAGAGATCAAGGAATTGGAAATGCAAAACAAAAATCTTGAGAACGAACAAATTAAAACCCCACAGAAGAAAACCAAACTAGAGATCCTAAAAATTAAGGGAGAAATTAATAAAAATCGAAAGTGACAGAACTATTGAGCTAATAAACAAGACTAGAAGCTGGTATTTTGAAAAAACAGACAAAATAGACAAAGTACTGGTCAATTTAATTAAAAAAAGGAAAGAAGAAAGGCAAATTAACAGCATCAAGGATGAAAACAGGGATCTCACCTCCAATGAAGAGGAAATTAAGGCAATCATTAAAAACTACTTTGCCCAACTATATGGCAATAAATATACCAACCTAGGTAATATGGATGAATATTTACAATAATATAAATTGCCTATACTAACAGAAGAAGAAATAGATTTCTTAAATAATCCCATATACAAAAAAGAAATCCAAAAGGCCATCAATGAACTTCCTAAGAAAAAATCCCCAGGGCCTGACGGATTCATCAGTGAATTCTATAAAACATTCAAAGAACAGCTAACTCCAATACTATACAAACTATTTGACATAATAAGCAAAGAGGGAGTTCTACCAAACTCCTTTTATGACACAAACATGGTACTAATTCCAAAGCCAAGCAGGCCAAAAACAGTGAAAGAAAATTATAGACCAATCTCCCAAATGAATAAAGATGCAAAAAATCTTAAATAGGATACTAGCAAAAAGACTCCAGCAAGTGATCAGAAGAGTCATCTACCATGATCAAGTAGGATTTATACCAGGGATGCAGGCTGGTTCAGTATTAGGAAAACCATCCACATAATTTACCATATCAACAAGCAAACCAACAAGAACCACATGATTATCTCAATAGATGCAGAAAAAACCTTTGATAAAATACAACACCCATTCCTACTAAAAACACTAGAAAGCATAGGAATAGAAGGGTCATTCCTAAAAATAATAAACAGTATATATCTAAAACCATCAACTAATATCATCTGCAATGGGGATAAACTAAATGCATTCCCATTAAGATCAGGAGTGAAACAAGGATGCCCACTGTCACCTCTATTATTTGACATTGTATTAGAAATACTAGCAGTAGCAATTAGAGGAGAAAAAGAAATTGAAGTTATAAAAATTGGCAAGGAGGAGACCAAATTATCACTCTTTGCAGATGACATGATGGTCTACTTAAAGAATCCTAGAGATTCAACCAAAAAGCTAATCGAAATTATCAACAACTTTAGCAAAGTTGCAGGATACAAAATAAACTCACATTAGTCATCAGCATTTGTATATAATTCCAACACAGCTCAGCAGCAAGAACTAGAAACAGAAATCCCATTCAAAATTACCTTAGACAAAATAAAATACTTAATAATCTATCTCCCGAGACAAACACAAGAACTATATGAACACAACTACAAAGTACTTTCCACACAACTAAAACTAGATTTGAACAATTGAAAGAACAATAACTGCTCATGGGTAGGATGAGACAATATAATAAAAATGACCATCCTACCCAAACTCATCTATCTATTTAGTGCCATACCCATGGAACTTCCAAATTTTTTTTTTTTTACTGATTTAGAAAAAACCATAACCAAAGTTCATTTGGAAAAACAAAAGATCAAGGATATCCAGGGAAATAATGAAAAAAATACAAAGGAAGGGGGCTTTGCAGTCCCAGATCTCATACTATATTATAAAGCAGCGCTCACCAAAACAATCTGGTACTGGCTAAGACACAGAAAGGAGGATCAGTGGAATAGACTGGGGGCAAGCAACCTCAGCAAGACAATATATGACAAACCCAAAGATGCCAGCTTTTGGGACAAAAATCCACTATTTCATAAAAACTGCTGTGAAAATTGGAGGACAGTGTGGGAAACATTAGGTTTATATCAACACCTCACACCCTACACCAAGATAAATTCAAAATGGGTGAATGACTTGAACATAAAGAAGGAAACTATAAGAAAATTAGGCAAACACAGAATAGCATACTTGTCAGACCTTTGGGAAGGGAAAGTCTTCAAAACCAAGCAAGACTTAGAAAGAGTTACAAAATGCAAAATAAATAATCTGGAATACACCAAATTAAAAAGGTTTTGTACAAACAAAACCAATGTAACCAAAATCAGAAAGAAAGCAACAAATTGGGAAACAATCTTCATAAAAACCTATGACAAAGGTTTAATTACTCAAATTTAGAATGAGCTAAATTAATTGTACAAAAAATCAAGCCATTCTCCAATTGATAAATGGGCAAGGGACATGAACATGCAGTTCTCAGCCAAAGAAAACAAAACTATTAATAAGCACATGAAAAAGTGCTCTACATCTCTTATAATCAGAGAGATGCAAATCAAAACAACTCTGAGGCATCACCTCACACCTAGCAGATTGGCTAACATGATAGCTATGGAAAGTAATGAATGCTGGAGGGGATGTGGCAAAGTAGGGACACTAATTCATTGCTGGTGGAGTTGTGAATTTATCCAGCCATTCTGGAGGGCAATTTGGAACTATGCCCAAAGGGTGATAAAAGACTGTCTGCTCTTTGATGCAGCTATAGCACTGCTGGGTTTTTACCCCAAAGAGATAATAAGGAAAAAGACTTGTACAAGAATATTCATAGCTGCACTCTTTGTGGTGGCCAAAAATTGGAAAATGAGGGGATGCCCATCAATTGGGGAATGACTGAACAAATTGTGGTATATGTTGGTGATGGAATACTATTGTGCTAAAAGGAATAATAAAGTAGAGGAATTCCATGGATACTGGTACAACCTCCAGGAAGTGATGCAGAGCGAAAGGAGCAGAACCAGGAAAACATTGTACACAGAGACTGATACATTGTGGTACAATCAAAGGTGATGGCAATGCAATGTCACTGAACAATCTGCAGGGATCTAAAAAATACTATCCACAAGCAGAGGATAAACTGTGGGAGTAAAAACACCAATGAAAAGCAACTGCTTGACTACAGGGGTTGAGGCAATATGACTGAGGAGAGACTCTAAATGAACACTCTAATGCAAATACCAACAACCTGGAAATGGGTTCAAGTCAAGAACACATATGATAACCAGTGGAATCGTGCATCAGCTATGGGAGAGGGAAAGTTGGTAAGGTGGGGGTGCGGGGAGGAAAAGAAAATGATCTTTGTTTCCAGTGAATAATGTTTGGAAATGACCATATAAAACAATGTTTAAAATAAAAAAAAAAAACTTATAGTTTCCTTCTTTATGTTCAAGTTATTCACCTATTTTGAATTTATCTTGGTGTAGGGTGTGAGGTGTTGATCCAAACCTAATCTCTCCCACACTGTCTTCCAATTTTCCCAGCAGTTTTTATCGAATAGTGGATTTTGGTCCCCAAAGCTGGAATCTTTGGGTTTATCATATACTGTCTTGCTGAGGTCACTTGCCCCAAGTCTATTCCACTGATCCTCCTTTCTGTCTCTTAGCCAATACCAAATTGTTTTCATGACTGCTGCTTATAATATAGTTTGAGATCTGGGACTGCAATGCCCCCTTCCTTTCTATTTTTTTTTTCATGATTTCCCTGGATATCCTTGATCCTTTGTTCTTCCAAATGAACTTTCTTATGGCTTTTTCTAAATCAGTGAAGAAATTTTTTGGAAGTTCAATGGGTATGGCACTAAATAGATAAATGATTTTGGGTAGGATGTTCATTTTTATTATATTGACTTGTCCTACCCATGAGCAGTTAATGTTTTGTCAGTTTCTCAAGTTTAGTTTTAGTTGTGTGTAGAGGGTTTTATAGTTTTGTTCATATAGTTCCTGTGTTTCTCTCAGCAGATTAATTCCTTAGTATATTCTATTGTCTAAGGTAATTTTAAATGAAATTTCTTTTTCTAATTCTTGCTGCTGAAGTGTGTTGTAAATATATAGAAATGCTGATGACTTATGGAGGTTTATTTTGTATCCTGCAACTTTGCTAAAGTTGTTGATTATTTCAATTAGCTTTATGGTTGAATCTTTAGGATTCTTTAAGTAGACCATCATGCCATCTGCAAAGAGCGTTAACTTGGTCTTCTCCTTGCCTATTTTTATGCCTTCAATTTCTTTTTCTTCTCTAATTGCTACTGCTAGTGTTTCTAGTACTATGTCAAATAATAGAGTTGATAGTGGGCATCCTTGCTTCACTCCTTATTTTAATGGGAATGCATTTAGTTTATCCCCATTGTAGTTGATATTAGCTGATGGTTTTAGTTATATACTGTTTATTATTTTTAGGAATAACCCTTCTATTCTTATGCTTTCTAGTGTTTTAAATAGGATTGGGTGTTCTATTTTATCAAAGTCTTTTTCTGTATCATTTTTTATTGAAATAATCATGTGATTTTTGTTGGTTTGCTTGTTGATATGGTCAATTATGTGGATAGTTTTCCTAATATTGAACCAGCCCTGCATCCCTGGTATAAATTCTATATGATTATTGTGGATGACCCTTCTGCTCACTTGCTGTAGTATTTTGTTGGTATCCCATTTAAGATTTTTGCATCTATATTCATTAGGGAGATTGGTCTACAATTTTCTTTCTGTTTTTGACCTGCCTGGTTTTGGAATCAGTACCATGTTTGTGTCATAAAAGGAGTTTGGTAGAACTCCCTCTTTGCTTATTATGTCAAATAATTTGTATAGTATTGGGATCAACTGTTCTTTGAGTATTTGATAGAATTCACTTGTTAATCCATCAGGTCCTGGGGATTTTTTCTTAGGGAGTTCTTTGATGACCTGTTGGATTTCATTTCTGATATGGGGTTATTTAATAATTCTATTTCTTCTTCTATTAGTTTAGGCAGTTTGTATTTTGTATATATTAGTCCATATCACCTAGATTGGTTTATTTATTGCCACATATTTGGACAAAGTAATTTTTAATGATTGCCTTAATTTCCTCTTCATTGGAGGTGTTTACTCACCTATTTTTAATGATGTCAAAAACTTCAGAATAGGATTATAGAATAATAGCATGGATCTGCAGAAAATATATGCTTTGGTACTGAATATTCACTTATACTTGTCTTTAAATTATTGAATATTATTTTTCATGGACTTGAAATGGAACAAGGCATTAGATGGAATTGCTCCAGATGTTGAACTTTTTCTAATAATACCAAACTTCTCCCTACAATGTAATATTACTATATTCTACTTGGCCATAAGCCAGAGGATAGTATAATCTTAGCATAATTTAAAATTTAGAATCAACCCAAAAATAAAGGAAAGTTCCATGGATTATTAGGCTTGAGACATGAAAGACAGGATAGTGATATATGAAAGCTTCAATACTTTTATATCTGGACAGAACAAGAGAATTGGGCTCTCTTGCAAAAGAACTAGAGTGGTCATGAGGCCACAGCCTTAAGTATAGGCAGGGTTGATGTTGTGGAATTTCCACACTATAAAGGAGTAAAATTATACTTATGAAAGTGCTAGCTTATCATGCCCCCCACACCACCTACTGCTCCAGGGTCAGAGCAAAGACCCAGGAAACTTCTCAATTCATGGGAGCTCGCTGAGGGCACCACAGTCTTACCCATGGGGACAGTGAAAAGCCTTTGTGGCAAGACCTAGGACCCACAGAGTTTGGGAGCAGAGATATCCCAGAGACAGGCTGACCAGAGCAGATATGACAGAGATTAGAAAAATAGCCTCAGGGCAAAAACCACTCTGAGAGTGCTGCCTGGCCTCCTCACTCAGACTTCTGCCTGAGATGGAAACATAAATCTAACATAGCAATGACCACCAACATGCAAGAAATATAATACACACATGACCAAAAAGTAAGATACAACAGAGAAATCCTCTGTCACTGGATAATTTCTATCGAGAAAAGGAGCAGAGTACAGAGGTGACAGCAAGGAGTGACAAACAAGAAAACACATCCAAACTTTCAAAAAATAATGGAAATTGGTCACAGTCTCTTGAGGAACTCAAATTGGAGTTCAAGGTCCAAGTAAGAAAGATGGAGGAACAATGGGAAGAAAAGTGGGAGAAAGAAATGAATTAATTCAAAAGGAAAATAAAAGTTCAAAAGACAGAATCTCCCACTTGGAAAACTAGGCACAGAAATGACACAAAATACTAAGCAAATTGGAGATTAAATTAACCTGCTAAAATAATGAAAATCAGGTTAGACCAAACAAACAAACAAACAAAATAAAAAGATCAGAGATGAAAACCACTCTTTAAAGACTATAATTGAGCAAGTAGAAAATAATGATCTCACAAAACAGCAAGAATTAATAAAGCAAATCAAAAGAATGATAAAATTAAAGGAAAAATGAATTCTCCCATTGAGAAGATAACAGCCCTGGAAAACAAGTCTATGAGAGGGAATTTAAGAATAATTGATCTACCTGAAAACCTAGGGGGAAAAACAAAACCTTAAAATTATATTACAAGAAATTATCCAATAATTTGCTCTGATATTCTTGAATAAGAAGGCAAAATATACATTAAAAGAGTCCACAATTAACTCTCATATTAAATCCTCAAAAGAAAACACGCAGAAATGCATTTGCCAAATTCAAGAATTTCCAAGCCAAAGAGAAAATATTGCAAGAAGCAGAAAGAGACAATTCAGATATTAAGGAGCCCCAGTCAGTATTACACAGGATCTGACAGCTTCCATGCTAAAGGGCTTCAAGGCTTGGAAAATGATATTCAGAAAGGAAAGATAATTTTGTATGTAATGAAGGATCACCTACCCTCAAAACTGAGTCTATATGTTCAAGGGAAAGTATGGGCATTTAACAAAATAGAAGATATCCAAGTATTTGTAAAGAAAAGACTAGAACTAAGTAGAAAATTTGATGTCTAAATACAAAATTCAAGTGAAACATGAAAAAGTAAACAATAAAGAGGGTTAAAAATTGGTAAGGGGTTCAGTAAGATGAAATTTTTTATATTCCTATATAGAAAAATGATATTTGTAACTCTCAAAAACTGTATTCATTATCATAGTAGTTAGAATTATTTATAGTTAGAAGTTGGAATACTAAATGGTTTAAGGTGATATGTAAAAAAAAAAGAGTGGGAATAGAAGATTGCACCAAGAGAAACATGAAGGAAAAAGAAAAATAGGATAAATTATACCAGATCAAGAGGCATATGGAAGGGTTAGGAGAAAAGTATTATTACAAGAAGGAGAGGAGGGGAGTGCTAATAGATAATACTTAAAGCTTACTCTCAGTGGAATAAATTCTAAGAAGGAAGAGCATCTAGATCCATTGGAGTATAGAATTCTATCTTACCCTATAGGGAAGGTGAGAAGGAAAATCAAAGTGGGAAGTGGGGCAGAGAGTACCTAAGGGGAAGGAAAGAGAGGTGGGGAGAGAATTTAATAGACCCTAAAAAAACTCAGAGGGGAATAATAAGGGAGATAGGTAGAAAGGGAAGTAAAATAATGGTGGTGATTAGGGAGACTGATTAACTGCAAAGGACTGGTCTCAATGGAAAGAGTGAGAGAAGAAAGTATAAGACTAGGAGAGGAAATCAAAATAATGGGGAATACACAGGTGTTAATCATAACTCTGAATGTGAATTGGAAGAATTCTCCCATAAAATGGAAGCAAATAGAAGACAGTGAATTAGAAACCAAAATCCTACATATGATGTCTACAAGAAATACACATGATGCAGTTAGAGATACACATGGTAATGGTAAGAGCCTGGAACAAAACCTATTGAGCATCAGCTGAGGAAAGAAGGCAGGAGTCACAATCATGATATTAGACAAAGTCAACATAAAAATATATCTGATTAAAATAGATACTAGGGGCATATAAACATTGCAAACAAATGCAAAAAAGGAAAAATAATGAATGTAACCATTTCAGATCATAAAGCAATAAAATTATTATAATTAATAAGATTATATAAAAAGGAAAATCCAAAATTAATTGGAAATTAAATAATATGATTCTCCAAAATTAGTTGGTTAAAGAACAAATCATAGAAACAACAATTTCATTGAAGGGAATGACAATGATAAGACATCCTTTCAAAGTCTATGGGATGCAGCCAAAGAAGTACTCAGGGGGAAATTTATATCCTTATGTTCATATATTAACAAATTAGAGAGGGCAGAGGGCAATGAATTGGGTATGCAAATTAAAAAACTAGAAAGACAACAAACTAAAAATACTAAAATTAGAAAATATAATAAAAGTAAAAGTAAAAGAACCATTGAATTAATAAATGAGAATAGAAACTGGTACTTTGAAAAAAGAAATAAAATAAATTACTGTTTAATCTAATAATAAGAAGGAAATAAGAAAACCAAATTAACTGCATCAAATATGAAAAGGGGTACCTCACTTGTAATGAAGAGGGAATTAAAGTAATTATTAAGAACTACATCACCAAATTATATGTCAACAAAAACAGTAATCTAGGTGAAATGGATGAATATTTACAAAATATATAAGCTGCCTAGATTAAAATAAGTGTAAAAAAGAATACTTAAATAATCCCACAAAAGAAATAGAAATCAAACAAGTCATCAAATAACTCCCTAAGAAGAAATCCCCAGGGTCTGATGGATTAATAAGTGCATACTGTCAAACATTCAAAGAACAACTAACCCCAATACTATACAAACTATTTGACAAAATAAGCAAAAAAAAAAAGTTCTACCAACTTCCTTTTATGACACAAAAATGTACTAATTAAAAAGCCAGGAATACAAAAAAACAGAGAATGAAAACTATATAAAAATATCCTTAATGAACATAGAAGCAAAATCTTAAAAAGAATACTAGGAAAAAGAGTGTAGCAAGTGATCACAAGGATTATTCATTATGATCAGGTGGGATTTATACCAGGAATGCAAGGAGGGTTTAATATTAGAAAAGCCATCCAGATAATGATCATATCAACAATAAAACCAAAAGAAATAATTAGACTATCTCAAAAGATGTAGAAAAAGTCTTACACATATACAACACCCATTTCTATTGAAAACACTGGAAAGTAAAATAATAGAAGGGTATTTCCTAAAAATAATAAACACCATTTCTTTAAAACCAACATCAAATATCATCTAGAATGGGGATAAACTAGAAGCCTTCCCCATAAGATCAGGAGTGAAACAAGGATGCCCATTATCACCTCTATTATTTAACATTGTACTAAAAACAGTAGCAGGAGTAATTAGAGAAGAAAAAGAAATTTAAGGTATTAAAATAGACAATGAGGATACCAAGCTATCACTTTTTACAGATGATATGATGGTCTCCTTAAAGAATCCTAGAGAATCAACCAAAAAGGTAGTAGAAATAATCAATAACTTTAACAAAGTTGCAGGATATAAAATAAACCCACATAAGTCATCAGCATTTTTATATATCTACAATACATTTCAGCAGGAAGAATTAGAAAAAGAATTTTTTTTAATTTTAAAATTACCCTAGACAATATAAAATATTAAGGTATCTATCTGCTGAAACACAGGAACTATATGAATGCAACTACAAAACATTTCCCACACAATTGAAACTAGATCTAAACAATTGGAAATCATTAATTGCTCATGTTTAGGATGAGCTAACATAATACAATGACAATCCTACCCAAATTATTTTACTCATTCAATGTCATTCTTATCAAACTACTGAATTAGAAATATATATATATAACAAAGTTCATTTGGAAGGAATAAAAGATCAAGAATATAAAGGGAAATAATAAAAAATGTGAAGGATGGGAGTCTAGTAGTATTAGATCTTAAATTGTACTATAAAGTAAGAGACAGAAGGGAAGATCAATGAAATAGACTTGAGGTAATTGATTTCAGCAAGAGAGTATACAATGAGTCCAAAGATCTCAGGTTTGGGGGCAAAAAAAAAAATATTAGGCAAAAACTTCTGGGAAAATTAGAAAAATGGGATAGATTAGGTCTAGATCAACATCTCATACCCTACACCAAGATAAATTCAGAATGAGTGAATGACTGGAATATAAATACAGAAACTATAAGTAAATTAGGTGAACTTAGAATTGAATAGCTGTCAGAGCTATGGAAAAGGAAAGATTTTAAGACTAAGCAAGAGATAGAGAATATTTTAAAATTTAAAATGAATAACTTTGATTGTATTAAATTAAAAAAATGTTTTATACAAACATAACTAATGTAACAATATTAGAAGGGAAACAAAAAAATTGGAGAAAAATCTTGATAACAGAAACCTCTGACAAATTTCTAATTACACAAACTTATAACGAGCTAAATCAATTGTACTAAATATCAAGCTATACTCTACTTGATAAATAGGCAGGTGACATGAATAGGCAATTTTCAAATAAAGAAATCAAAACTACAAGAAGCACATGAATAATTATTCTAAATCTCTTATAAGTTAGTGGTAGTGTCTCAGTGACTGAGAATGACTATTGTCTTTGTGCAGTTTCATCTATGGTGTACCCTCATGTGGCTTTGGAGTCCAAAGACTGAGGCACACAGTATGTAGCACATGGGGCATGGGACACCACTTGTTACAGGAGGTGTGGTTGTGGCCTTGTGTCGGCATTCACCCGCAGTGGCAAGACCTCTATGTTGTTCATCTTCAAAGGTGGTGGTGGCATGGTTAATGTGGGTTCGCCAGCTGCTTCTGTCAGAGTCAACAAGTTCTAGTTGCTTTTGTGTAATGCCAGCCCACTTCAATTTTGACTTTAGCTAAAGAAATGCAAATCAAAACAATTCTGAGGTACCACCTCACATCTAGCCACTTGGCTAAGATAGCAATGGAAAGTTATGAATGTTGGAGGGAATGTCACAAAATTGGACACTAATGCATTGCTGGTAGAGTTGAGTGTTGATCCAACCATTCTGAAAGCTTATTTGGAACTATGCCCGAAAGTCTTTAAAGAACTGTCTGCCATTTATTTAAATCATATCATTGCTAAGATTATAACCCCAAAGTGATAATAAGGAAAAAGAATTATGCCAAAATATTATAGCCACTCTCTTTGTGGTGGCAAAATACTTGAAAATGAGGGGATGCCCCTTGATTTGGAAATGGTTGAAGAAATTGTGGTGTCTGTTGGTGATGGAATGGTATTATTATAAAAAGGAATAAAAAAAAAAACTGGAGGAAACCTCCAGGAATTTATGCAGAGTGAAAGGAGCAGAACCAGGGGAGTATTCTACACAGAGACAGATACACTGTGGCACAATTGACTATAAAGGATTTTTCCACTAGCAGCAATGCAATGATCTAGTACAATTTTGAGAGACTTATAAGAAAGAATGCTATCCACATCCAGACAATGAACAGTGGGAATAGAAACACAGAAGTAAAATGACTCCTTGATCACATGGTTCAATGGGGATGTGATTGGGTATGTAGACTCTAAACAATCACTCTAGTGCAAGTATTAATAATATGGAAAGATATGTTGTTCAGTGACACCTTTAAACCCATTGGAATTGTCTGTTGACTATGGGAAGGGTTAGGAACAGGGGAAGGAAAAAAAAACATGAATCATGGAACCATGGAAAATATTCTAAATTAATTAATTAATTAAACTTAATTTAAAAAGATAAAGAGCAGATCTTGGAATATAATATTCCAAAGGGAAAAATTGAAAGAAATAGATTTACATTGAAAAGTGAAATCCCTGAGAAGCTGGATGTAATACTACCAGTGATTGTCAGGTTGAATGGAATAGGAGAGTTTAAAGAAATAGAGAAATTTAAGAATTTTAGAAAAAAAGACAAGAACTGAGTAGTAACTTTGAACTTATCCAGAAAAATATAGTTGTATTTTTTTTACCCAATTAGTACCCATAATCTCATAAAGGACTAAAGTGAGAGAAGAAACAATTATAACTTTACTACCTTAATATCTTCAAAGGATATTGGTGCATCAATTAGAAAACAACAACAACAAAAAAGATCCTGGAGAGAGGCTTGAAGAGTTGAAAAAAAGACAAAAGGTTAAAAGAAAACACTAGCAGAGGAGGAAAAAGTAAGACTATCTGGCTATTTCTCAAACTCTCATTGTAGAAAAATGATGCATAAACAAAGGGGGGAAAGTGAGGGATTTTAAATCAAATGAGCTTTATTATTATCATAAACAATATTAGAATACACACATAGTTTAGTTTAGAAATATATCAAACTCAGCAGGGGAAGATGTGATGATGAAAATTGGTTAAGAGTAATAATTACATAAGAGATAGAATAATAACAGGCAAAATTTCATCCAGAATTGAGGACTACAACGGGTGATGAAGGGAATAAAGGACAAAATTATGATCTAAGGGTGTATCTTAGATCATCTCCTAGATAATTAAGGAATGGATAAATAAATTAATATATATATATATATATATCAGTGCTATATATATATATATATAAACATGCTATCACAATTGAAAGAATGAGATGTCCATATTCATCTTTTGATAAACTGGTAGCAGTATTTATTATTTTATAAGTATTCTGTTGTTCCTGATAATGTTATTTTCATTCTAATTGCTAAAAAAAATAAAAAAGCATAACAATCTTGAAAGTATCATAAAAACAGTTTTTTGGGGATTGTTTGAGGTATGTAAAAATAATTGTTTTAATTTGTTGTATCTTTGGTTTGTTGATGATATAATTATGATAAATATGATCGAATTCAGAAAATTCCACAAGAAATAATGAATGAAGAGGTTAAATGAGTTCCTAAGGAGAAATTATAATGAATATGTGAAGGTTTTCATGGAATGAGTTATGGTTCTAAAGATAACAGAATGAATCACTTGATGTAAGTTTTATGGATTAAAAACTTCCATGAACTATGTGGACAGATGTCTATCTACTCTACTTTTAAGGATGTCCAAGAAATGAAATTGCATAACCTTGGCTAGAAATCAATTTTAATACTTTATTTTAACCATATTTTCCTTGTGTTGTTCTTTCTCTGAAAGTTCCTTTCAATATTTAGTATTTTGTTTCTTTCTTTTTCATAAAAATGTGCTACTGACATTTTATCATTCTGTTACAAATCATCAATACATATGTATCCCAAATCATCTTGATATATTAAATATTTATTACCTGTTATTAATAATGTACAATTAAAATTCAAAGTGGGGAAACAATTCCTGCCCTCAGTTAAATTATATTTTACTAGGGATAGGGAATAGTTACAGAATATGTACAGATAAACAAAAACAAGGTAACTTCAAGGAAAAGAAAGCCCTAAAGTTTACCATAGGAAATAGCTTCCAAACTGCACCTTGAAAATAGTTAAGGATCAACACACAATGTAAGGTTGAAAAGGAATCTCCTATCGCATTAGGACTAGTTCAAAAGAGCTCAGAAGAGCAAAGTGCTGAATTTTTAATGTGAGCATTTGTATTTCTGAAATCAGCAAATGATATAAATCAGTATTTGATAGTTTGATTTTCTAGACTTAAGTGATTAATATAGATTAAACTTAATAGTGTACTTCTTATGCATTTCCCACAATAGAACTGCTTATTACACAATTACCAGCACACCACTGAAAGCTTTTCTAGCTTAATCCCTTCATTTCATGGTGAGTTAAATGAGACCTTATAAGTTTAATAACTTCTCTAATAGTCACTAGAAAAATTGTTCTCCTTTGACCTTTCCTCTGGGAAAAGTCTTCAAAATATCAAGGTAGACTTTCTTAAAACTCACTGACAGTTTTGAGGGCTGTCATTTACTCTTGACCTGGTTTAATTCATGCACTTTAGTGAGGCTGATGACAAAATGAAGAGCAGAGTGTTAAAGGTGACTTAGAAATTATCTTCTGAGCAAAAGGGGAAAAGGCTAGTGGTAAAATTTGGCTGCTTCTGTTGGCTTTTCACAGCTGAGCTTGGAGCTCAATTCTGGATACAGGGAGAGGGAAAGTACAACATTGCATGGCCAAGGATCCTTAGCTAGGATAGGGAGACTATTATTCCTTTACAGCTCTCAGTAACTATTGGCTCTGTTCCCATTACTGCTGGAATTCTTAAAAGGGGTGGAGATAGGGACACATGCACTTGATAGTGTGTAGGCCAACTATGCTGAGAGACTGAAGTTCTAGAATCCTCTAGGCTTTCAGAAGGTGACCATAGTAGAAAGGTTTCCAGAAGCATAATATACATTAAAGTGATGTTAAACTGCCATCTGACACAATGGAAAATGAGACTTAGTTTAAACAATGCTTTAGTTTTACCAATTTTATTTACTGTACAGTATAACTGTAAATTTGTTATTATGGAAATTGAATATATCCTGAAATCTATGCTTTTTTTGAGATGTTATCAAAAAAGGTAATAAAATTCTAGGTAATTACTAGCAATAAAGAAAGATTTTCCATGTTACCAAATTTATTTTGTCTATTGCATTTTATGGGCTATTTTTAGTTTCTATGTTAGAAAAGTATACATTATCAGAATTAATGCTTTATTATTATGAAATATACATAGAAAATTATATTTTTACCAATCTCTGGTAAATTATTACAGTTTTTTGATGGTGCAAGGAACATAATTTTCTATTTATCACACATTCAATGTATCAACTTTCACATTTTTGCCTTTTTTTAATATTTTCTAGGAACATTACTTCTCTCCCCCCAAAAATGAAGAATTAGTGTACTTGAAATTTGGTGGGGGGTATCCTTACTAAAATAAGAGCAACATTAAATAAGAAGTGTAGTGGATATGTATCTTCCTTCAGAGTCAAGAAAACCTCTTTTCAATTCCTACCTTTGTCATGCATTGAATAAACAACCTTAGATAAAACATTTAGTTTATTAGTGCCCCTGAGCAATTCTCAAAAAGCTTAAAAGTTGCAGAGAATATTCCAATCAGGATAAGTTAAGCAAATACTTCACTGAAATTTTATGATATGATAATGCTGAAATATTTTCCTTGTGAAAAAATCACTTTTTTTAAATTTTCCATATTATGGGCACTTGGAAATATTGAAGAATACAAAATACTCATCAATTTAGCAATTTTTTCAGTTCTCAAGAATGACATTTTTTAAACTAGAAATAAATAAGAAAATATTTAAATACATTTTGGGTGTTTGTTTTTCCTTTTAAAAACATAAATGTCATTCAAAAAATAATTGTCTCTATTTATTGCTTCATATTATTATCTGTTATCCCAATTTTTGAAAATGTTAAATTTATTAACAGTAAAATAATGAATTATTTTATGCACTGTTTAGGTCAATGAATAGTAATTATCATACTACAATGATTTGATAGCAAGTTACTTGTGAATCTAGCAGGTTTTCTATTGGCAAAAACAGGTTCAGAAAAATGACCATTTTAGACAGGGCACAATGAAGCAGAAAATGGGCAGATGCTATAAATTGTATCATCAAGACAAAGAAAAACCCATCTACCATTTATAGTACATTCAACTAAGTGATGGGATGCTTACTGTTTCAGGCTAATTTAATGACAACCTCTAGCCATCTGTCCAGAAAGCTGTACATTAACAAAGGTCTAATGCTGACCCACATAAGTCAGAGAGAAAACATTTGGAGACTTAAATAATGGATTATTCATCAAAGTGAGAACTCATTACTGATGTCTAACATAAAATATTTATTTTTAATCTGAAAATGCAACAACTGAAAAATGAGGAGAAATTACTCTGAGGCAATACATATGACAATTTCAATTTTTTTTTAGTTCAGTTATGGATAGTTAGAGGTGACATGTTAATATGTTTATGAAGTAGTGAATCTATTCCCCTGAATATTGAAGTTGTCTAAAACAATCACCAATTTAATTAAAATTATCTACATTAACAAAATTTTTAAAAAATTATCCAATTGTATATATATTAATATTATATATTAATTATATGTATAAAATGAGCATCTAAGAAGTACATGTTCTTTCACCATTTCTTTGTATCTTTTTTACAATGTCAAGTTCCACTTAAATTCATCAATGGTAGAAAAATCACCAATTTTCATTCAGTTCATTATTGAATTCATTAAGTTGTATAAATTTCAATATTAGAATTGTCCAAAATACTAATGTACCTTCATCAAATTGTGAAGTATATATTTCAAAGTTGTGGAAGTCACTTTTTTCAACCAGTGATTTCATTGATTTAAGTAGTTTCCTGAAGAGGAAACTATCAATATAGATTTAAAATTTCTATGCAAATTATAGACTCTTAGAAAGTTTCTTTAGGGCAATAAGAAGTTAGAACTTCCTTCAATCAGATAGGTTAAATCATTAGAAATACTTGGATCTAGATCTTCTTGACTGAGTTTAGCTCTCTAAATATATAGACATAAAGAATAATCGCTTTACCATACTTTTTGTTGTTTTCTCAAAACCTTTACATTATTGATTAAAATTCATTAAGATTTCATTTCCATAAAGCAAGTGGAAAATATTATGAAGAAGGATCACAGACATCATGAGTCAATTTAAATAGTAATTAGTGTTACAGACAAAAATACATCTGTTATGTTTGAATATTCAGTGTGAAAATTTTGTTGGATATCCATTGATCTTTTTAGTCATATACTGAGAATTCATTTTTACTTCATCTTCAAACATTAGCATGTAGCCCCTAATAGTGAGAATAGCCCCTGATAAAGTCAGAGACATCAGCTAACTAGAGCCAGGCAAAAATGATTTCACCCAAAGCACCTGATTAGTTCTTGGCTGTCCCTGAATTGTTCTACCCCCTGAAGCAAATATTTACCTCATATACTTTGGTAGATGATTAAACATTGACATATTGAATTATTAACCTATAGATAATCCTGCTGAGAATCATATCAATTATCCCTATCATGTAAATCATTACTTACCATTGTTTAAGAAGCTTACCTAATCCCTTCACCAGTGTCATTTACCTTATATATTGTAGAGCCCAACCTATTAAACTTTGTCACCACTCTAAGAGACTTGTTTGTGTGCTCCTTGGATAGCACTGACCTTCTTGTAATCTCAGAACAATCCCCTGTACCTTAGTCAGTGGCCCATGACCAGTGTTACTAAAGCTGGATTCTTCATTCGCAACCATCCTAAACATAAGGGAATGGTTCACTCACCAGAAGAGTTGTCCTTTTAGTCTAGCTGTTAAAGGAATGGGCATGTATCATTCTTCCTCCTTAGAGCAAAGCTTTCAGAAGCAAAGATATAAATTTAGCATGTAGTCGGTGGGAAATTATAAACTTTCTACTATTTAAGTTTCCTCACAGACGTAATATAAATATTTATTGTGTGTGTATATTTGAAGATTAGTTGATTCATCCACAGTAGAACAAGAAAAGTGGCAAAAGCCAAAAAGTTAGTGAATAATTACAATTGATTTAGACAATCAGGGAATTATTCATGTACAAATGCTGAAGGTGAATAATTGGTTGGTATCTTTCACTATATAGAAGGGAATTTAGCAAAAAAGCATTTAGGATTCTTGTCTAGAGTTTTCAATGATTCTCTCCTTTTAAAGGCTGGGAATGTAGCTACTAAGGATTTGAATTACACATTGTCATTTCTCAAATGAATCAGAACTTCATTGAAATAATGGTCAGTGGAAAATTATTTGTCAATCCACGGACCTAATATAAGTGGAATGATGACTCACTCAAGCCAAGACATGATCTAAAATGTCATTAGAAGCATATATGACAGGCATTTACTGAAATAGTCTGAATATACATTGGTAATTGTTAAATAATAAATCAAACAAAAGGAACCATTCATCATATTTGGTTAGATAATGTAAGGGAGGGCAGAGAAAAGGGTGACATAGGCTTAAACATATAAGGATTGGCAGTATGCTCAACTGAAGAGAATAATTACAAAGATGAGATCACTGAATTTGCTTTGAAATAAATGTATATTTTTCACATCGAAAGAAGTAGAATAAAATTTGTGGCATTTTTATAGCAAGGTTCTGAATAAATTACAAATGATAACAAATACTATCTAATTGAAAACAACATGTAAATAATACAAGCTATTTCTAATGTTCCTTAAAAATATAGACATATGAATTGAAGATCACTTAAAAAGCTAATTTAATATGCAGTGGGGGACTATGACTTTTAGGATGAATATATGATGTAAAAACCCAATTAAAAAGATTATCCTATAAAATTTAATCTAATACAATGGAAAAAGAATTAGATAGAGAGTAAAAAGACAAGTCGTCTATTATTGACTTTGTCAACAATGAGCTATAAAACTTAAGTCAATGACTTTGGGCATCATTTTTTAAGATTAAAATTGTCTGGAGACAGTATCTTAATTAACAAGTATTTATTAATTAATAAAAAGTGGATCAGAGAAAGAAAAGACCTCTAGTCATATATAGCTGTCTCTTCCCTGTGAAAGAAAATTCTTGGTTCTCTTTGTCTATTCTGAGTTTACACTTGTAAAAATGGAACCCTTTATTCTCTTTGCCTAGTAGGAGATAACACTTTGGTTAACAATAACTTAAGTACCCCTACTTAGTACCTCACTAAATTGTGAAGAGAGAATTAACTATCCTTTGTCTACCTTTTGATTGAATCAACACAAGCTTGAATTGGATGAAAAAGCTCCCAAAATACTTAGAGATTTCACACCCTCAGAAATTCAATCAGCTAGGAAACTATGAACCCTTTTGATTAGAATTCACAAGTCCAGAAGGTGAGAAGTTGATCCAATGTATACTGCATCCCTGGGCAGTTCTAGGAAATTTGGAAGCTTTGATTGGCCCCTATGAATAGGGGAAGGGACAAGAAGTCATTCTAAAAGGTCCCAAATTTTCTGGAGCCAAGAGTATGGCTTGAAGAAGGTAGTCAGATTCAAGAAGAAAGTTGGCTTAAGGAAGAAAGTTGGCCTCAGGAGTCACCTCAGCTTGAGTCATCACCTCGACCTGTCTCTGTGAGGGAACCTGGGTGAGTGGATAGCTGACTTTCCCTTCCTCTCCTTTACAGAGTTTAATTCTGGTTGAAGGTCAATAAATCCTGGCTGAGTCGAGCACCTGAGCAATATTTAGTTAGATAGGCTAACGTCTTCTCTACCTTTTGTAAATAAAAGCTATTAAAGGTCATTTTGGGTTTGAGCAATAATACTTTGAATTGGCAATCACAGTTAATATTTATAATTTTCATATATTTTAGGCAAACCATTAATTTTTAATCCCTATATCCCTTAGAAAGTCTCTTCCTAGAACTGGGCTGATAGCTGAGAACTGAGAACTTGGAGCCAGGCCTACACATACCTTCTCCCTCTCAATTGCCCAGAGAAAGCTTCCACTCACTCTCAAGATAAAAATTTATATTGTTAATGGCATCCCTTTCCAAAGTCCCTCTGAATGGAGACCTCTGACCTGACTCTGTGAAAGAAGTAAGTCAAGGGGAGGCCAAGGACTAATGAGAGGAAAACACCAAAGATAGTCCAGATGAAAGGAGACACTAGATCTTTAAAATGGCTTCAGTGTAGACATGTCTCCCAATATCTTACCTTTATTCTACTAACTTAAGTAGTTTATTGACAGATAAGCAACAGGCTTTGTTTTTTTCTTAATTCAATCAATCTATTAAAAAAATCATATTACTTCATGGGCACATCAAAGAAATTACATGGTAAATCTAATTAGCACTAGGATTAACAATAACTAAGGTATCTTAATTGAAATTAGTGTTTGAAAGGAAACATTTTTCATAACAAAACATTTAATTCAGTGATTACTATAAAATTTGTATCCATTGTAGCTATTGAAATATCAATTGTCCAATTAAGAAACCATTTTTAAGGACCTGCAATGTGTCAGTCACCATGTAAGATATTATAGAAACAAAGAAAAATATGAAATCAGTTCCTATTTTCATAGTGCTTAGATTCTGTTGGGAGAAACAAATTTAATTATATATATATGCATATATATATAAATATATATGTATATATAAAAATATAAGTTGAAGAGGGAATTGGAAATTTTAGAAAATGGCTCTTTAATCAAGTTTAAAAGAATAGAGACAGTCTATGTGGCAGAGGTGAAAAGGAGGTAAAAATGCATGCAAATGGTAATGGAATATCCAATTTCAAGAGCTTCATGGGGACTGGCTTGTTATACTACTGAATGAGAAAAGGTGAATATTGTATATTCAAGGAACAACATTTGGGGTTAGGTTCAAAATCCAGACAGAAGAGATTTTATAAGTCCAGATACAAAAAGAGGCATTGGAGTTGATTAAATTGTGCAATGTCACAGTAAAGACTATACTTTAGGAAAATCAAGTGAGCAGTATGTTGGAGTTCAAATTGAACAGGAGCTCATTTAGGAATTATTTCTATGGTCTAAACTGGAAGGCCTGAAGTAGAATTATGTCCATGTGAGTAGAGAGAAAGAGAAAGATGACAGAGATAATATAGAGGTGGAAAATTCAATATTTGGCAATTACCTGAATAAATAATATCTAAGAGAATGAGGATTAAAAGATACTGTCAAGGTTGTGAACCTTATTTTGATTGTAGATCATTTTTGCCACCAATATAGATTTGAAATAATATTTAATAGTAACTGAAAATAGAAAGATTTTTTTTTCTGAAACAAAAAACACATTTTTGTTAATCTTTCCTTTAGGAACATAAGAACAAAAGATGAGGCTTCCTTAGGGAAATAGAATAAGGTTGATAATCAAACTGATCTTTTCTTTATTTAAGATCATTTCCTCCTCAACTACTTAAATTTCCAGCTAATATTTAAATGTGATTTACTACTTATCTGTGTAAACAATAAATAAATGGGAATATTTTTTTTAAGAAAGGACTGTAGAATCTTAGTTTAAAAAGTTGACTATTCTTTCTGTATTTCCAAATCTGGTGACCTGAAGGGACACCTTCCCATCATTCTCCTCAATATATTTTTGGAATGAGAATTATTTCTACCCTTGTATCATGTTTGATTTGGCTATTTTTAAACATCACTGAAGCAATGTTATTGGTGAATATAGGAAAAATTTCAAAATATAAATAGGAAACAATGAAATATAATCCACTCTTTGAAATGAATGTCTGCATTGAAAAGATCATAGATCTGTATGCTCAAATATTTTTAAAAATCTCAATATTCTGACATTTTTCCTTTCTCCAAATAGAACCGCAATACATATATATATATATATGTATGTATATATATGACACTAATATATCACTATATATATATCACCATATATATATATCACTATATATCACTAATCCTGATCAATATTATATTTCTATAGGTATACAGTTCTCATACTTATTAAATAAATAAAAAACAGTAGTTCCTTAGAGGAAACTGAACAGTATAAAAGATTGTCAAGAATGTGATAGAAAACTGTTTCATCCTATAATTTATCATTATATGAACAGACTAATTGAACAGCATTATTATAGAAAAGAACATGTTTTGTATGCAGATATACTTTGATGAAATTTCAGTTATTGAAAAAATTAACATTAAAATCACTTAACATGCAGTGTCATATGTGCAATAACATATTTACATTATTTAATGTAGTATGCAATAAATTTGATATTTAACAACAATATTAATATTTAACAATTTATATTTAATATTAATAATAAATAAAATTTAATAATAGTTAAATTATTTTTCTTCTTTGATTTTTAAAATGACATTTACAAATATTCTGTGTATAAAATGTTCTTATTATACAAACTAATAATAAAAATGACAAAGAAAGCTGAAGACAAGTATTATGTTCTTTTTGCAGACTTCCCAAAGCTCCAATTTGAGTATAAAACCCTGTATACAGAGTGTTAATTTATTTATAAAATCCAACATTATCTCTTTATGGATAATGTTCTTAAGTAAAAGTTGTCATGAATCAATCTTCAATGTATCAAAAGTGGATTTAGCTAAAACACTCTGGTTAAATGTCAGATATTGGATTTTTCATCTATGTCCTAGTTATGCTGCATCTAAATTTTCTTTTAGAGATAGTCTCTCTCTTTTTTTTTCTCTTCAAGTAAGCTGTACCAATTTGATGCTAAAATCATATTTCAAGAACAAAGATTTTATAAAGCAAAACTGTTAGCCATTTTATACTAGAAACCCATCTTCAAAATTATTTTCATTGCTCATTTCACTAAATCCCATTATAACTTTAACTTCATTGTTTCCTCTTTCATTCAGAGTGAACTACCCCACTTTTCCTCTCACCACATATGCATTCTACCACTTATGTCCCAGAGTCTCTAAGTTATTACTTATCTTGTTAAATTTTACATTGAAAATTCCAATTAAATCTACTGAAAAAAATTTAAATTAAACAAGAAAAAAAAAAGAAATTTAACTAGGATAAGGCAACTGGAGCTTCCCACTGGCATAGAGAATTTGTGAATTGTTAAAAGAATCACATTTTAATTTTCTTCTTTGGTCTCTAATCCTGGCAACATTTTTCCTTCAACTGCTGATCTTATTCCTAATGCCTATGATTACCACCATCCTCATACACTAACTTCCTGTTTTAGCAATGGAAGGTAGAAGTTGTAAGAATGATTGAAAGTTTTAAGACTTAGAATCTTTCATGAGCTGGTTGGGTCAGAGTTCCAAGGAGCAGTTTTCCAACTGACTCAGTGTGTAGCTGAAAGTGAGGAAGGAAGGGGTATAGCTGAGATTCCATGAACAAACCACATAACAAGCAAATGGCCTTTGAGGATCAATTGGCCGAAGGTGAGAGGAAAATCTCCAGTCTTCCTGGTGGACAGATTGACTGGGGAAAAGACCTCTACCTCGCTGGGATCATTTAAGGACACCCCAACTGGATTCCTGATACATGACCAACTGACTCTGTGTGTGTGAGATTCTGGATTTACCATGGAATTTATTCTTAATAGTCTTTAGTTAAGATAGTTAGACAGTGTAAGCTTAGATAATCAAATATAATGGGTAAAAAGTCAGACACTATCCTTTCTCTTCTTCCTTCCCCAACATCTTTCCCTTCTCTGTTAATAAACTCGAGTTATTTAAATGAAATTTTCCCCTTGTGTATAAACTCTTTCCCCTTTCCTAAAATCCCCATAACACTGTCCAATTTTGCCCTTGGCAACACCAGCATGATTTCTTCTCTCAATGTTTATATAGTTAATAAGTGTCAGAGAAGGAGCTTGAATGTGATTCTTCTCAACTCAAAGATTAAGCCTACTATTGCATATATCCTCTTATCTTTCCCATTATATAACAAAAATCTTAAAATGAAATTGGGATAGTGATTTATATGACAATTTGGGGAGGAGAAACATAGAAAAAGCTTGTATTCAATAACTTTAATTAAACCAGTATATTTAATGATTTTGTGCTCAGAGTACCATAATTATAGACATTCAAGGTGAAATGTCCCATGGGGTCAAGGAGTACTTTTAAATATACATTCTAATGGGGATTAAAACATAGAAAGAGAAACAGTCTCAGTCAGACAAAAAACTGACCAATAAAAAAGAAAATAGTAACACAGCAACAGAGATACAAAAAGATAGAGATGAGGAAAAAGAGAAAAAAAAATTGAATAGGAGAGAAGAGGAGGGGAGTGGGGAAAGAAGAATAGGAGAGGGGAGGGTGAAAGGAAAGAAGAAAGGAGAAGAGAGGATTACCTTTCTCTCTATGATGTAAATGCTACATGTCAGGAGAAGTCTTAAAAAAGATAATAAAGTATTGCTTTGTGTCTTCACATGAAATGTAAAACCCTTTTTTAGAAAGAACTAAATGTTACACATTTATTATTAGGAATAAATTGGAAACCAATAACTTCATATTACCCTCATGTTTAAGACTTGTATATGTAATTGAAGAGCATAGTATGAACAGTGATGCATTCTAATGTGGTTAAATTGGTTTCTTTCAATTGTCTCCTTTTTTCCCATCTCAATATTGACTCATACAAACAACATTAAAATTAGAAATTTTTTGACATTATGAATAATTTGAAATTATAGTTCAGGAATTATAAATAATGAATCAATGTGTATACATCATGAAGTTAGACAAATTATTATTTCTAATTGCATTTTATTTTATAAAAATTCATTTTAATTGGTATTTTTATAGTTTTCAAACCAAGCAATAAAAGCTCATAATTAGCATAATATTAATAATCCTGTATCAAATTGCAAAATAAATTGAACTATGGAAAATCACAAGAAATAAGTTCTAGCAGAGAATATTCTATTTAATACAATAAATGCATTATAATTTTATATGAAAAATCAAAGTGAAATAACTTCATCCTGTAAAATCAGAACATCATCTCTTCCAATTAATCATTTGCCTTCATTTCTTATTTTTTAATTTTTACCTTTCATCTTAGAATCAATGTTGTGTATTGGTTCCAAGGCAGAAGAGTGGTAAAGGCTAGTGTTGAAAGGATGAGAGGATTTGAGCATATGAGTTGTGTCTGCAGGGAGATGCAAATGCAGAGAAAAGATTCTAGAATGTGTGTGTGGGGGGGGAAGTGTGAGATAGTCAACTGAGGTTGGAGCTGGGATCCTTCTCTGGTTTGACCTGGAGAGACTGGATGCTTTCCCTTGGTGTCTGTTTCTACCTTGTCTTTCCCATCCTACTTATTTACCTGTTCATTTGTTGTCATCTACTGAACTTCCTGATGTGATCCTGAACCAATCTGGACCATCTGTCTGAAAGATTAGGTCTGGGGTCCTTCTAGATCCAGGACCTCTCCCTGGGCCCTGTCCTGCCATACAAGATAGAAATAGCTACCAAGGGAAAAAAAAACAAGTCTCTCACACCCCCCCCCCAAATTCTAGAATCTTTTTTCTGCATCTGCATCTCCCTGAAGACCCACCTTATATGATCAAATCCTCTCTTCCTTGTAATACTAGGCAATGGGTGTCAAGTGACTTATATAGGGTCACACAGCTAGGAAGTATCTGAGGCCAGAGTTGAACCCAGAAGCTCGTGTATCTGGACCTGATTCTCAATCCACTGAGCCATCCAGGTACCCTCTCTATTTTCAACTTGGTTTAATGCAGGTTCTGTTTTGATAACTGCAAGGGAAATATCATCATCATCAACAACAACAGCAACAAACATTAAGACACACTTCCTAATCTGTTTTATTTATAATTTGAGGGAGATGAATAAAGAAAGATATATCTCTACAAACACAAACTCAATTTTTCATAAAATTTATTTTATCCCAAAAGAAATTAAATGCAAATAAATACACGATGAAATACAGAAATACATTGGAATATGGGGAAAAAACAACTATATTTTAAAGCAAATTGGCTTTAAAAATATAACTCATTCATGTTACTGATAATTAAATCAAGATATAGATGATATATCATAAATCAATTGGATATAGAAAAAATATGTTAACATTTTATATAGTTAGTTAGTTAGTGGTAGTCTCTCGGTGACCAAGAATGACAATTGTCTTTGTGCATTATCATCTATTGATGTACCCTCATGTGGCTTTGAAGTTCAAAGACTGAGGCTCAGAGTTTGTGGCACATGCGGCATGGGACGCCTGTTGTTATGGGAGATGTGGTTGTGGCCTGGTGTCGGTGTTCATGAGCAGTGGCAAGATTCCGACGTCTTTCATCTTCAAAGGTGGTGGCGGCATGGTTAATGTGGGTTCGCCAGCTGCTTCTGACAGAGTCAGCAAGTTGTAGTTGCTTTGGTGTAATTCCAGCCCACTTCAAGTTGGACTTTAGCTGATCCTTGAATCTTTTCTTTGGTCGACCTTGTTTCCTGAGTCCAGCTGACAGTTCACCATAGAATACCTGTCTTGATATTCGCTGTGCGTCCATGTGGATGACGTGTCCAGACCATCGTAGCTGGGTTTTGAGGACCATTACTTAGATGCTGGTGGAGTTGGCTCTGTCGAGGACTTCCTGATTGGTGATTCGGTCCTGCCATCAGATCCTCATGATTGACTGGAGAGTGTGTTGGTGGAATTGCTCCAGCTGTTTCATGTGCTTCCAGTACAGTGTCCATGTCTCGCAACCATACAGGAGCGAGCTGAGGACCACTGCTTTATACACTTTGAGCTTTATCACAGTGCTTACACCTCTGTGTTGGAGGACTTTGAAACGCAGCCACCTGAGTGCCTGGCTGGCCTTTTGCATCCTGGCATTAATCTCGTGGTCTAGGTACCTGTCATTGGCAATGGTGCTGCCCAGGTACTTGAAAGTGTTGATGTTAGAAAGCTGCATGCCGTCGATTGTGATGCACGGCTGGTTAGTTGGCCTCCCTGGTGCAGGTTGGAACAGCACCTCTGTTTTGCTGAGGCTGATAGTCAGGCCAAACAGTTTTGTTGCTGTAGAGAACCTGTCCACAATGGTTTGGACATGATTTTCTTGGTGGGCCATGAGAGCCATCTGCAAAGAGAGCTTCCAGGATGAGTCTCTCTGTTGTCTTTGTTTTTGCAGTCAGGCAGCAAAATTTGAATAGTGAGCCATCCAGTCAGTATTTGATGTAGACGCCCAGGTCTAGATCCATCACAGCATGTCGTAATACTTGGGTGAAAAATAGGTTGAATAGTACCAGAGTGAGGACAAAGCCTTGTTTCACGCCATTGGAGATGTTGAAGTGATCGGAAGTCTCTCCACCAGATAGAACTTCCCCTGTCATGTCATTGAGTCTTTTATAAATATGTGTTGTTACATATTTTGTTTTCCTGGAAAAATATGGTAATCATATAACTATTTAAAATAAAAGTAGAATAATTGATTTCAAATTTTATTTGGACAATTTTATTTTGCATAACACTATAACTATACTCTTCCCAAACTGATGCCATAGTTTTAAATTATTTTTTTCTTAAAAATGTAGAAGAAAGCATTATATGATTTTTTAAAACTAAAATTGGTGTTATAGCTAGATCTACATGCCATATTCAATATTTAATATATGATCAATTTTGATTCTTCAATATATTAGTAGAAACAGAAATAATTACCAAGAAGCTAAGTAACCAAAAAGCTAAAATACAAAACTATTATCCCTATTAATATGTCAGTCTGTCTTCTTTACAATTCTATAGTATCTTATAGAGTGCTCTGTAGGCAGCAGATGCTTAAATTAGGCTAATGACTGAGGAATTAATTTTATTTTTAAAAATACTTTGACAATCAAATTTTTGATGCTGTTGTAATAGATAAACCCCAGAATAAAAGTAGACATCATAACTTAAAATATGTTGCCTATAAGCCTTTATAGATTTAAATAAATTTTAATGATAGTGTATCATGAATAGAGTTCTCTCATTGTCCCTGGATAGTCTGTTATTTAGTACTGTGAACAATGTAAACATTTTTTACACTAGGCCAAAATGCATGGAGAAAATAAAGTGAAGAATAAAATGTTTCTATCTGTATTCCAACTCCATCAGTTAGTTCTATGGCAGTGGATACTATTTTTGTTATGAATCCCTGGGAGTTTTACAAGATCCTTCCATTGCTTTCAATAGTATGATCATTCACGATTGATTATTCCATATTATTACTGTTTATCACATCCTCCTGATTCTGTTCACTTATCTATCATCACTTAATATAAATTATCCCATGTTTTATTTTTCTTGATCACCTACTTTGTCATTACTTAGGATACAATTATATTCCATTGCATATACTATAATTTGTTCAACTCTTTCCCTATTGATTCAGTTTTCTTCATTCTTTCAGTTTACAATCCTTCTTTATGACAAAAAGTTTTGCTATAAACATTTTTGAACAAGTAGTTCCTTTTGCTCATTATTTTATCTCTTTGGAATACAAGGGTCAAATGTCATGCTCAGATTTTTAGCCCTATGCTCATGGTTCCAAAATGATTTCCTCAATTTCTTGTCATTTCACAGCTCCAGCAGTGTATTAATGTCCATACTTTTCAGTATCCCCTCCAACATTTTTTTCTTTTTTTCATGTATGTTATCCAGCCTGATAAAGATAAGGTGGTACATCAGAGTTGTTTTAATTTTCATTTCTCTCATTAATAGTGATATTTAACATTTTTCATACAACTGAAAATGGTTTTCATTTCATCTGAGAATTGCCTGTTCATAATATTTGACCACTTTCATTGGGAAATGCTTTGAATTATTGTAAAGCTGACAATACTCTATAAATTTGAGAAATCAAGTCTTTGTCAGAGATGTTATAAAAATTTTCCCCAGTTCTTTGTTTTCCTTCTAATCTTGGTTGGATAGGTTTTCTTTGTGCAAAATTTTTTAAAAATTAATATAGCCAAAGTATCTCTTTTATTTTTCATAATGTCATTTTGACATAAATTCTCCCTATATCAATAGATATAATTGGTTTACTATTCTATCCTTCTTTTACTTTTTAATACCATAACTATTTATTTGTAATTCATGCATTAATTTTCATTTTACATTGGTATATGCTGTGAGGTGGTGATCTGTGCCTAGTTTCTGCTTTATTGTTTTGAATTTTCTTAGCACTTTTTTGTTTAATATTGAGTTATTTTTCCAAAAGTTTGGGTCTGTAAGTGACTATGGTCACTCACTACTGTATTTTGAGTGCCTTATCTATTCAGTTAAGCTAAACCAGATTGTTTTGATGGTTAATGAGATATAATGCAGCATAATATCTGATGTACCTAAACTCTCTTCATTTATATTTGCTTTCATTAATTCCCTCGATAGTTTTGGCCTTTTGTTCTTACAATTGAGTTTTATTACTATTTTTCTCGTTATATGAAGTGACTTAACATAGTTTGATTTTAATAGAGATGACTAGGCTAATAAGTTTCAGTAAAATTATCATTTTTATAATCATGGCTCGACTTAACCATAACTACTATTGGTTTTATTTTTGTTTTTGTTTTTCCAAAATATTTAGATCTTTATTTATGTGAAAAATGTTTTGTAGTTTCTTATCATATAGTTTCTGGGTTTTCCTTTGGAGATTGATTCCCAGGCATTTTATATCGTATACTTAGCTACTTTAAAATAAATAAAATTATCTGCTTTTAAAAAGCAATATAACAGAGATAAATAAAGAATTATTCAACAGCATGAAATACAATTGTATCCATCACCTTTTATGTTCTAGGTCTTACATAGGAGCTTACATTTTATTGAAAGTATACAACATACATACTAGTATGTAAAGTGAAAGTCTTAAGTGATTTCTAGTGAGAAGCAGAGTAGTAAAAGGAGGATCTAGGAAAGACATTTTTTTTAAAAGTAGCAGCCAAGCCAAGTTCTGATGAAAGACTGGAATTCTACAAGTTGGAAATGAAGAGGAAAATGCATTTTCAACTGGTGAAATATCAAAGTAATGTAGGCAAAAGATGAAATACATTTTATGAGGAATGATGGGAAGGTCAATTTCATTGTAATAGTGAGTTTGTTAAGCAAAGTAATTTAAAACAAAATTAGATGTGTAGATGGGATTCAGACTGGGTATTTTAAATGCAAAGTACAAATTTAAAATTTCATTTTGGAGGAAAATGCAGCCATTGAATATTTTTGAACAGAGAAGTAGCATAATATTTTTGGTGCTTAAGGAATAATGACTTAGTGGATATTATAGTAATGTCAGAATAGACGGACAAAAACAAGATAACTTCAAAAGGTGACATATTATCATCTTGTTTTCTTTTGATATATTATGTATACATCATTCCTTAAAATATAATCTACCAGAGTACAAGGACTTCTTCATTATTTTATTTTTATGTCCAGTGGCTAGCACATTAGGTTTCCTGAACAACAGTTGACTTAATTGTTTGATCAATACTTCCTTATCTGTCTTTCAAAAATACAAGCTTACAAACCTACACTTAAGAAACCATTTTGATTATCAATAATTAATACAAACTTTTAACAGGCAACATATATTTTTAACTCAAACTGCTAACAGTTACAAATATTCATTGTAACCTGGGAGCTGTGCTTAAATTCCTATCCAGGAAAAAGCACAGGTTTACTTTGTGAAATATCACTGGTGTTCCTTCCTGTAACTTTACACACTTTTTTAATAGACTTTGACAAAACATTCTCTTCATCCACTTCAACAAGTTAGGGGTAATTTCAACAGCAGGAACTGCTTTTCTCTTTAAAAATAAAATCTTTACAGAAACTCCATCTGGGAACCATGTGTCTCTTAGTGAAGCTATTTTTAACTGAGGGCACATTTTGTCAAAAACTGTTAGAGATAATTAACTCTATACTATTGTAAGACATGACTTATCAAATAATGATCCATCATCTAAATATTTGGCTAATTTGCACTGATAAATGAGTCTAAAATTTACTTTTTAAATAGCCTTTATATTTTTTTCTTCCAGAATAGGTCTTGCAATGTAGGTCATAGGAATGGCACAGGAAAAGCTGATAGAACTGATGGCTTAAAGCAAAGCGACCTTAATGTTGTCTTTTATCAGTCACATATTAGCTTTAGTAACCATTGCATCAGCACTCTTATTATCTGGTAAGATTTGGCAATATACTAATGACAAGTTACAATGAATGAAACACATTGATTGGCTTTTGATAAAATATATGTCCTTTCCTCAAATGCTCTAGGAAAAATATCAACAGAAGTCATTTCAGTGTATATAATCCCACTAAACTGAATGATGGAAGGCGTGTCTTTTCTTCAGACTGGAGAAAAGAATTGGTTTAATCTATAGTATATAGAGGAAATAGCAATAAATGTAGGACCAATTGTGATCCAAAAAAGAGGTCTCACTGATTAATAAGTTATCCATCTGAATCAATTCTAAAATGTGTCAGTTTATTGTTATATTCCTGCTAAATAAACTGTATAGAGGGAAATAATTTTAATGCAATGAATACTTTTCATGTTTTATTTTGACTCATTTAAAAGAATGGGCTAGTGTTTGAATAATTAAATGACAGTAGAAAGTATAAAATTGTCCTTTGAATACATACTCTCCTAATTCCCTATACTGGGTTATCAATAAGATTTTTATAACATCAGAACAAAAAATCCAAGTGAGGAATGAGAAGTGAACAAATGTTTATTAAATGACTACTATATGGCACCATTTTAAAAGTTTTAAAATATCATCTCAACTGATCAAGATTTGTGTGGAAAACCAAAACTATTAAAATATATACATTTAATTTGTTTGTTTCAGATGAGAGGGAGAGCTTGACATATCCATTTTATAAAAAAATTCAATTTTGTGAAGTTATGAATGATTCATATGTATGACAAAAATAAGCATGATTTGTTTCTGGGGTAAAGAATAAAATTAAAAGGGCATGAAAAATAAACTTTCCTAAAGCTAGTGTGACTATGTTTAAAAATAGATTAGCTTTAACTTCATGACAAAGAATATGTACCCTAATTTTAAAATATCCAGTTTTAGAGTAGGGCTATTCTCATTTTAATCATTCCAATGAGTCCACCTAATAGCAAATAGTCAATTTTAGTGGTAGAACATAAGACTCAAAACTCAAGATTATGATTTTAACACCATATTGTGTTTATGTCTAATAATTGATAATCATCAATGTAGTAGAGTAGAAAAAGCATTGATATTAATAAAATTATATAAATGCCTTCAAATTTCTATTATTAAATATTAATTAGAGATTATTAAATCTCTATTATTTGATAACCATATGACCATGGTTTAGAGGACAGGAACTCTAAGTATTCTTATCTCTGATTCTATAATCCTAAAAATAAAAGATATATAAATTATTATTTTTATTATTTAATGTAAAGAAAATGAAGTTAGACTTTAAAAAGGAAATGGTAAAACACAAGAAACCAAATAGTTGGATTTGCATAACTCTCCAAATAAACAATTTAAAAAAGATAGAAAGAAGAAAGATAAGACAAAAACATGCTATAATGTTTAATAATTCCATGCTGTTCTACAGCACAAGAAATAAATACTATCAACATGGTAAAAGCCTTTGGAAATAATATTGGATAGCAAAAGTATTGTGATCTTCCTCAATATCTTTATTTAAAGGAATCTCCCACAATAAAACCCTTTCAGAAGATAGAAAACACAGATTCTATCCCAATCCAGACATATATTTTAAGTAAATCATTTTGAAATCATTTAGAATAATCAATGCATGTGCTGCATAATTTCTGTCAATAGTTATCATCCTAACAAATTATTTTCTTGATATAACTATCACATTAATAGTTAGACAGGTAAAACGAATGATGAACTATTTTACAATATCATTAATGATCATGTATAGAAACTGTAATGATTGGGTAAAAGGGAATAGGAGACCCTAAAGGTTTTATTTTCCTTCTTTAGCTGAGCCATATGTCTCAGACTCAGCTTCTCTTCCTCTTTCCTCTCTAATCACTGTCACTACCCTTTTCTAATCAGGAGTCCAGTGTCATTTTTGGGAAGATCAAGGGATGGGACAAGTCTTAGGGGTGACCCCATGAACTTCAAGTGATCAATGCCCTTCATTAGCAGGTGTTGTTCTTTTGCTTTCTTGTATTAATGATCTAAAGATATCAGACTTCTTCTATCTTCAGGGCAAGGGAAATGGAGGAAAGGCTCTTTCGCCACAGGTTGGGATCTCAAGCTTGGGTCCTATCTCCTGTCTCTTGTGAAGATGAAATTTAACTCTCCCCTGATTATAACAATGAGATTAATTAACTCCTTCCTGATTTTGAAAATTAAATTGTAACCCCTGACTATTTTTAGAACACCCTACTTAAAGTTGAGTATGAAAATTTGCCCATTTTTAGATCTAATCACCAAAAGTTTATAAAAATTAAAATTATACCTTACTAATAAAATATTATATTTTAGGATATTTATTAAATGATCATTAGAATCAAGAAATAAAGAGGATTCAAAATAAGAACCATGTGCCCATTGCTAAATCAGCCCTTTCAAAATCCCCACCTTGCCACCACACCAATACTCACTGCATGCCAAAGAAAGATGTAGGCAGGACTGCCCACTGGATATTTATTCCCTGTGTACACAAAGTAGGTAATAACAGGAAGTCAGTGGGCATTTTGGAAATGTAGTTCAATTTTTAGGGTAACAAATTTTCAATTATACAAATGTAAACATCCCACTTAATCACTGAGTGGGAAGTCTGTGACCCACATGTGTGATAGTGGGTGGTAAATCAGAATAGACTGTCTGTCTTCTGGGCAGTCCTAGAGCAGAGCATCAACTGTGATTCATAGATATAAAATCAAGGGAAGATATAGGAAGTAACACATGAGGAAATGTCTTTAAAAGGGAGCAACAATTTCCTGAAGGAATTCAATTCATGCTTTCAAGTTGAGGCTAGTGAAGAGGGGCAGAAGAATTTGCTGACTGGACCTGAAATCCTGTTTCCTGACTGGACAGGCATGTAGTGAGTGAAAACTAACTCTTATGCTGCTGGTTTTTCTCTGAAGAAACCAGTCTCAGGAAAAACCTATCCTCTTGAAAGACTCCCCTAGGTCCTAGGTTACAAGGACTGAGGCTTATCTGGTGGAAGCCTAAACTCCCCTGCCATGGTTGAGCAAGGGGGCTGGAGATAAATTGCTCAATGTTTAGACTAGATATGTTACCTCATTCTCTCTGATTTCTTACTTCAGTCTTATACAATTTGTAGATAAATTGTAAATAAATTTCTTTGTAATTAATTAAATTCCTGGCAACCACACTCTTAAACAATCAAGTCCAACCCTTTTAAAATGACCCCCTTTTCACCTTCACACTCTCCAGAATTCACAAGGCAAAGACCTCTCTTTTCACCTCTCACTCCCATAAGTCCCTTCTGCTGCTCCAACTGCCACTCCCCCTCCTGGCAACATTCTAAATGATGGTTTCTCAGTCTCAGTTTTCATTTCCACAGGACATTTTTTCAAAGTTCTAATAATAATATAAAGTTCTAATAAAAATTATTCATACATATGCATTTACATATAATATATATAACATGAATATAGGTAACCATTGGATGTGACTGTGTCCCTATATATACAAATCTAGACATGTGTCTATACATCCATATATGCATATATATGAGAAAGTATCTCTTTGAATAAATGAATGAGTATATGTGGTTATATATAAATTCAGAAAAAAGTATACATATGTGTATGTATGTATATATATATATATAGGTGCACATGATTAGTCTGAACATATCAATACAAACAATATGATAAATTGTAAATTAAAACCATATTGCAGAAAGTTGGTGGCTTATAGACAGCAACCTTCAGACCTCTGAAAACCCTTCCTCACAATATCAAAAACACAATGTATCAAGGCAACTAAACCATATCTAACAACAGGTCAGAGCTAGGAAACCTTCCTAGTGGAATAATTTTAAAAGGTATTCCCCCCCCAAAAAAAAACTGAACTCTAGAACACATAGTTTGAATATAAAGGAAGAAGGAAAGTCCCAGGACTCCTCCCCTACCTACAGTGTTGAGCCTCCAACTGTGGATTGAATTTCTGAGTGGGCAAGGGTGCTGGTCTGGAGGGAGTACCTTGTTGTCACAGCTGTACCAGGCTCAGAGCATTGAATACAGGAGGCTTAGAGGCAGCTACAGGAGAAGCTTAGAGCAGACAGCCTATTCTCAGCCAAGATGCTCCATCTTGTTCCCTCCTCTTGCATGAGGTTTTGGCCTCAGGGCACATCCAACTTTACAGATCAACTCCACTGTGGCTCAATCTCATCAATAGGGCAGACAAGAATCCTTCAGATGTCAGGGAAACTCAAGCTCCAAGACATGCCCCCCCTCCCCCCGACCAATCTGGGAGCTTTGCAGATTAAGGTCCTAGGGCAAAGACTACAACAAACTACAAGCAACAAACTCCTTTTCAGCTTCTGTTGTCAGCTGTAGGAGATCTGATTAACCTGATCAATCAGCGGAGCAGAGAAGAAGCCCCTTCAGGACAGAACACCCCAAACCCACAGAATCACATAATGAGAGGAGCAAGACTACTGGAAACTACAGGGTGGGAAGAAGGGGAAAATACAAGTAAAAACGGAAAAAGAAAAACAATTAAAATTGACAGTTTCTATCCAGTCAATGAAAAAAAGAGCAAATGGAACAGAGGAGGAATAAGGAACAGCAAGCAAAAACAAAGAAATCTCAACAAATTGGAAACAGTCTTTGAATGAACACAAAATAATATAAAAAAATAAAACAATTAATAGAGGCTGAAGACAACTGGAAAAAGAAAATTAATAAATAAATAAAAATAAGTAAAATATAAAGTATAAAAATATTTAAAAAATTTAAAAAGAAATAAAGAAAAAGAAAAAAAAGTAATCATCTGGAAACAGAAAATGGTGTCCTGAAATCCAAAATTAATCAGCTTGAAAATGAGGCAAAGGAGATGAAAGATGACCTCAAAAGAAAATCAGAGCAGGAGAAAGATGATCAAAAAGCCATGGATGAAATTCAAGATTTAAAAACTGGAATCCAACAACTAGAAGAAAGTGACTTCACAAGGCATCAGGAAACTATAAAACAAAATCAAAAGAATGAAAAAATGAGGAAAATATGAAACACCTCATCCATAAAACTAAAGATCTAGGAAACAGGTACAGGAAATATAGTAGTAGTAGTGGTAGTCTCTCAGTGATTGAGAATGACTATTGTCTGTGCAGTTTCATCTATGGTGTACCCTCATGTGGCTTTGGAGTCCAAAGACTGAGGTGCAAAGTTTGTGGCACATGGGGCATGGGATGCCAGTTGTTACGGGAAGTGTGATGGTGGCCTGGTGTCGGCGTTCACGTGCAGCAGCAAGACATCGACATCGCTCATCTTCAAAGGTGGTGGTGGCTGGTTAATATGGGTTCGCCAGCTGCTTCTGTCAGAGGCAGTGAGTTCTAGTTGCTTTGGTGTAATGCCAGCCCACTTCAAGTTTAATTTTAGCTGATTCTTGAATCTTTTCTTTGGTCAGCCTTGTTTCCTGAGTCCAGCTGACAGTTCACCATAGAATACCTCTCTTGGTACTCGCTGTGAGTCCATGCGGATGACGTGTCCAGACCAATGTAGCTGGGTTTTGAGGATCATTACTTTGATGCTGGTGGATTTGGCTCTGTCAAGGACTTCCTGAAGAATAATTGGACTACCAGACAAAAGACATGACAAAAGAAAATGCTTTGACATCATTCTACAGGAAATTAACCAAGAAAATTGCCCCAACATTCTAGAGCAAGAGGGAAAAGTGGAGATTCAAAGAATCCACAGATTACCTCCTATACTTAATCCTAAATTGGTAATACCTAGGAATGTTACAGACTTATTCAAGAACTACCAGACCAAGGAAAAAATATTACAAGTTGCTATGAAGAAGTCATTCAGATACTATGAAACCACTGTTAGAATAGCACAGGATCTGACTTCATCTACACTGAAGGACTGAAAGGCATGAAATGTGATATTATTGAAAGCAAGGGAACTAGGTCTGCAAACAAAAATAAACTTCCCAGCAAAACTGACTATATTCTTGCAGGGGAAAGTATGGTAATTTAATAAAATAGAAGACTTTTAAGCATTTGTAAAGAAAAGACTGAACTTGAACAGAAAATTTGATGAACAAACACAGAACCCTAGAGGATCACAAAAGAGTAATTAAGAAACAGGAAAAAACCAAAATTAAAAAAAAAAAACAACTTTTAAAGGCACACAATGAGTTAAAATTATTTGTATCCCAACAATGAAAGAGGATATCTGTAACTCCTAAAAATTGTTATGATCACCTGGATAGCTAGAAAATTATACTTAAAGGGAACAATGACAAACTATATAGGATGATATGCCAAGACATATGTATGTATGCACAAACATATACATATATAAAACTAGAGTTAAAAAAAAGTTTAATACTAAGAGAAATTGGAAAACAAACAAAATAGGGTAAATTTATATGTCATAAAGAAGCCCATAGTGGGAGTGGGGGAGAACACAATTACACTGGAAGGGTAAAGGGTTGGAGACAGGAAATACTTAATTCTTATGTGCAATGAAATTGACTCAAAGATGGAAGAAGAATCAGATCCATTGGGGGAGATAATTGATTTTACCCCATAGAGATATAGACAGGTAACAAATGGAATGGTAGGGAGGGAAGCAATATAAGGGAAACAGGATGGGTGGGGTAGATTAAAAAGACACAAAAGAAAAATAAGAGGGGAATAAGAAGGGTGGAAGGGAAGCAAAATAAGGATAGGAAATAGGGGGATTGATTAAAAACAAAATTTTGGCAAAGAAGGAAATAGTGAAAGAAGAAAGGGCAGGACTAGGACTGGAAATCAAAATGTTGGGAAATACACATTTGGTAATCATAACTCTGAATGTGAGTGAAATTAACTCACCCATAAAACACAAGAAAATAGCAGATTAGATTAGAAACCAAAATCCTACCATATGTGGTCTAAAACAAATATACATTAGGAAGGTAGACACACAAAGGATAAAGGTAAGCAGATGGAACAAAATCTATTGGGCATCAACTGAGAAAATGAAGGCAGGATTTGCAATCATGATATCTGACAAAGCCAAAGAAAAAATCGATCTAGGTAAAAGAGATAGGGAAGGTAATTACATTTTGATAAAAGGCAGTATAGATAAAGAGGAAATATCAATACTGAACATGTATGCACCAAATGGTATAGCACCCACATTTATAAAGGAGAAACCAGTGGAGCTCAAGGATGAAATAGATAGAAAAACTATAATAATGGGAGACCTGAACATACCTCTATTAGATCTAGATAAATCAAATCAAAAAATAAAGGAGAAAGAGTTAAGAGATATTGATTAAGTCTTATAAAAATTAGAGTTAGTAGATATGTGGAGAAAAAGAAATGGGGACAAAAAGTAATATACCTTCTTTTCAGCAGCACAGAGTATATTCACAAAGATTGTATATATCTGTAGAAGATTTTGCCATTCTGATCTTTTTTTTTTATTGGAAGTATAGGTGTACTGTATTCTGAGAAACATGGTATTAGTATCCCTTGTTGGATGTGGGACCCAATAATAGGTCTGATACATTCTATTGGTTCAATTCTTAAGGAATATTGAGGTACACAAGGAACTGGTTCTTCCTTAGTCCTCACCCTTAGGAACTTATTTCAATAGACCTACATCTGTAGAAGAATTTGACCATAAATCTTCAGGGATATCCTCAGGAATAGGATAGATGCAATCCATCTCATCATCTGAACTGACTTAATCTAAGAACAACAATGGAAAAGGTTTCAGGGATTCTTCTGGTAGGTGTAAAGATGTATCACCAGAATCAGTACATTGGATTTTTGCCTGTAATTTATACCAAGAAGTTTCATGGAGCAGTATGGCATACAAAGAAATGAATGCTCCACAGATAAAGGACCAAAAGTAATCAGTTTAGGTTGTAAATTTTGTAATTTTGCTACTCTTTCTGGTTTTCCAGTAGTTTCATTACTTCCATTGTACTAAAAGCTCTACAACTTTTAGGAAGACTTTGCAAAACTGATTTATTGGCTCCATCATCCACCAAAAGATCATATATAGGATAATCAATCATAACAGATACATAGGGCTCTGTACTTTTTGGAGACTGAAATGTTTCTAATACTGGTGCTAGCACAGTAAAATCAAAACAAAGCTCAGTCATTTCCTGTCCATCCTAGGGGACAAATGCTTAAATTTCATGATATTCCCAGAGTATCTAATCTCATTGGTCTTTACAATCTCTACCTTGGTATCATTGTTCTCATTTACAATTTCATTATTATTCAGTTTATATTCTTCAGTAATTTCCCTTATTTTACATTCATTAGAATTTTCTACTGTTAATATTACAATTTTCTTTTTCCCTACAATTATTCATACCACTTACATTATCCTTTGATTAAATTAATTCATTTAAATATTCATCAACCTCATTACCATTATAGTTATTTTTATTTATACACCACATTCATGATCCCTTGGTTCAATTACTAATGCATTCTGGGTAAACCTTCATAAGGAACAAGCACCCTTGCTCTGGTCACCTTTTACCACCTGGCTATATTTTGGCCTTTCTCCAGACTTTACCCAATCCTGTATTGTTGTGGTTAGGGCACTTGTTATCCTTGAAAACAGACATTTGACTATATTTACATTATTCCTTCTTGCATAATTGTTATCCAATTATTATTATTATTATTATTATTATTATTATTATTATTATTATTATTATTATTATTGCTGTTATTCCAGTTGTTTCTATTACATCCTCCATAGCTCTTCATTTGTCTGGCAAACAGGCTCTAAATCTACATTCCTTAACAAAATGGTCAACCCTATTACAGAAAAAGCCTTGTGGTGGACCTGATCTCCTTTCTCTTGGCTTATAGTAATTAGTGCTAAGTTTTATTGATTTTAATTCTGCTACTAACTTTACCTCTTTTATTTCACTTTCCTTAGCCTTCAGTTCTGCTTCTCTTAACTTTCTTTTTTAATCCTTCCACTGTTGTATCCCTTTCATCATATTTGAAAAAGAAAAAAAAAGCTTTTCCAATATGGTCACACAATATGGCCACCTATAGCATGTGGCAATGGCCCCTTGAAGTGCAAATGGCTCCACTAGCCTGCCCAGAGGTTTAGAATTCCACTGATCCCCACACCTGGGCTATACCACTGCTTTGAGTTGAATGGAATTTTCATTCCCAACTGACTGACTCCTCTATAGACCTCTAACTTAAATGAATAAAACTTGATTTTTATGATTTTTTGAAACCTAGTTAACTCTGCCAAACTATTTTAATAATTACAATACATTAATTGGGTGAGGGAAAGGATAGTAATTCAGAGGGAAACATTAAATTATTCATTTTATTAACAGGAAAGGGGATGAAGGGTTTGGGAATAAAAGGAAAGAAGGGGAAACTGCTAACATTTATCCCAGCTATTAAACCCTCTAATACCTACCTTAAAATCTAAATAACTAAGCTTCTTAATATTAAGTCCAACTGGGTAACAGAATCTCACACACAAAAGTCCTTGATGAACCACAAGTCCCAATTGATATTCACAGATGCTCCCAGCAGGGTAGAGGTCTTTCTCCCATCAGGTTGTCCAAAAGGCTAACAAGATATATTCTGTCACCCCAGATAAAATCCTAAAAAATCAATTGTTGATGGATGACAGATTTCAGCCACACACCTTACTACTTCCCTACTCCTCCAGAGAGAATCTGTCAGTTGGAAAAAAAGTCTCTAAAACTAACTGGAACCTTGACTCAGTAGGCTCATGAGATTCTAAGTCCTGACAATAATTTACAATTGCTACCTTTCCTTGATAGAGTCCTAGGGCATTAAAATATTCCAAAAAAAAGTGAGAAAGAGCAGAAATGAAAAATGCAACATTTTCAGATCATAATGAAATGAATACAATAATTAGTAAGGGCAAATGGAGAGACACATCAGAAATTAATTGGAAACTAAATAATATGATTTTCCAAAATCACTTAAAGAACAAATCATAGAAACAATTAATAATTTCATTTAAGAAAATGATAATTGAGGAACTTCAGGTCAAGATGGCGGCTTAGAGAAAAGCTAAAGTTCAGATCTCAGGAAAACCCTTCCCGACCCATCTCAAAATATAAGCTCCGAAGGCGCTGAAATTCAAAACAATCAACAGCATAGACCCTGGGAATCCTCCTCCTGGACCTGGACCTGGATCAAAAGGTACGGCCCCCCTCAAAAGCCAGAACCCGAGATCACTCGGACCTAAGGGATAGGAGCTCAGAGTCCAAGGCTCCAGGAAGCCGCGGCACCGCCCCGCTCAGAGAGCAGGGTCCTCTGAAACAACAACAACCCTCAGGGTGGGCAAGACAGCCTCACCAGCTGATATCCTGCTATCCAAGTCTCAGTGAAAGTCACTGCCCTTGGAGCTCCCCCCGCAGAGAGCAGGGTAGTCTGAAACAACAGCAACCCTCAGGGTGGGCAAGACAGCCTCACGGGATGGATCATGCTATCCAAGTCTCAGTGAAAGTCACTGCCCTTGGAACTCCGGGAAACCGCAGCCCATCCCCCCGCAGAGAGCAGGGGCCTCTGAAACAACAGCAACCCTCAGGGCAGATGAAACAGCCTCACGGCCAGCTATTCTGAAGGCAACTTCCGGAAAGCAACCCGACCCAGAGATCCGGGAGAGATTGTGGCCTCCTGGTACAACCCTTCCATTCCAGTTCCAGTGAAAGTCATTGCCGGAAGGCATACTCAATTTAACCCAGGGAAACCTCATAGAACCGACAATCTGCCCAGGACTAAAGCCTCTGAACACCAGACAGAGACAAGGAAAGCTAATTCTCCACATTCAGAGATGGCAAACTCCACAGAACCACAGAAGCCCCAAAATACCAAGAAAAATAAGAAGAAAGGGGCGACTTTGGACACATTCTATGGAGCCAAAATACAAAATAAAGAGGAGATAGACTATGATATACAAGAAAATGCTCCAAAACCTTCCAAAGGAAATGGAAACTCTCCACAAACCCATGAAGAATTTGAATCAGAAATGACCAAAAAGATGGAAGACTTCTGGGAGGAAAAGTGGGAAATAATGCAAAAGAAATTCACTCATCTACAAAACCGGTGTGATGAAACTGAAAAGGAAAACCAGGCTTTAAAGGCCAGAATCAGGTAGCTGGAAGACAACAATTGTGTAAAAGAGCAAGAATTAATAAAGCAAAGCCAAAATACCAAGAAATTAGAAGAGAACATAAAATATCTCACCGACAAGGTGACAGATCTGGAAAATAGTGGGAGAAGAGATAATTTAAGAATAATTGGACTCCCAGAAAAGCCAGAAATAAACAACAAACTCGACATGGTGATACAAGATATAATCAAAGAAAATTGCCCAGAGATTCTAGAACAAGGGGGCAATACAGCCACTGACAGAGCTCACAGAACACCTTCTACACTAAACCCCCAAAATACAACTCCCAGGAATGTAATAGCCAAATTCCAAAGCTATCAAACAAAAGAAAAAATCCTACACGAAGCCAGAAAAAGACAATTTAGATATAAAGAAATGCCAATCAGGGTCACACAAGACCTTGCAAGTTCTACTCTGAATGATCATAAGGCATGGAACATGATCTTCAGAAAGGCAAGAGAGCTGGGTCTTCAACCAAGAATCAGCTACCCAGCAAAACTGACTATATACTTCCAAGGGAAAGTATGGGCATTCAACAAAATAGAAGACTTCCAACTTTTTGCAAAGAAAAGACCAGAGCTCTGTGGAAAGTTTGATACCGAAAATCAAAGAGCAAGGAATACCTGAAAAGGTAAATATTAAGGAAAGGGGAAAAATGTTATCTCCTTCTTTTACTCAAACTCTCTTCTATAAGGACTACATTTATATCAATCTATGTATACTAATATGTGGGTAAAATGTAATGTATAAATAGGGGGTAAAGAAAGACCAAATAGAATAATCTTTCTCACACAAAGATTCACATGGGAAAGGGAGGGGAAGAAAACTCCTTTAAGAAGGAGAGGAAGAGAGGGTTTTTTTTTTTTACTTAAACCTTAATCTCAGGGAAATCAACTCTGAGAGGGAAAAACATCCAGATCCATTGGGATCTTGAATTCTATCTTACCCAACAAGGGTAGAGAGAAGGGAAAACCAAGAGGGGGAGGGGGAGAGGGAGAACAAAAAGGGAGGGAAAGAGAGGGAGGAGGGGTAGGGAACAAAAAGGGAGGGACTAAAAAGGGAAACATCAAGGGAAGGGACAAGGGGGACTGATTCAAAGTAAATCACTAGACTAATAGGTAGAGCCGAAGAAGAAAAGGTTAGAATTAGGGAAGGATATCAAAATGCCAGGGAGTCCACAAATGACAATCATAACTTTGAACGTGAATGGGATGAACTCACCCATAAAACGTAGACGAATAGCAGAATGGATTAGAATCCAAAACCCTACCATATGTTGCCTTCAAGAAACACACATGAGGCGGGTTGACACCCACAAGGTCAGAATTAAAGGATGGAGTAAGACCTTCTGGGCCTCAACTGATAGAAAGAAGGAAGGAGTGGTAATCATGATATCTGATAAAGCCAAAGCAAAAATAGACCTGATCAAAAGGGGTAGGGAAGGTAATTATATTTTGTTAAAAGGGACTCTAGACAATGAGGAAATATCATTAATCAACATGTATGCACCAAATAATATAGCACCCAAATTTCTAATGGAGAAACTAGGAGAATTGAAGGAAGAAATAGACAGTAAAACCATATTAGTGGGAGACTTAAACCAACCATTATAAAATTTAGATAAATCAAATCAAAAAATAAATAAGAAAGAGGTAAAAGAAGTGAATGAAATCTTAGAAAAATTAGAATTAATAGACATATGGAGAAAAATAAATAGGGCTAAAAAGGAATACACCTTCTTCTCAGCACCACATGGCACATTCACAAAAACTGACCATACATTAGGTCACAGAAACATAGCACACAAATGCAGAAAAGCAGAAATAATGAATGCAGCCTTCTCAGATCACAAGGCAATAAAAATAATGATTTGTAATGGTACATGGAAAACCAAATCTAAAACCAATTGGAAATTAAACAATATGATACTCCAAAACCATTTAGTTAAAGAAGAAATCATAGAAACAATTAATAATTTCCTCAAGGAAAATGACAATGGTGAGACATCCTTTCAAACCTTTTGGGATGCAGCCAAAGCGATAATCAGAGGTAAATTCATATCTCTGAATGCTTATATTAACAAACAAGGGAGAGCAGAGATCAATCAATTGGAAATGCAAATTAAAAAACTCGAAAGGGATCAAATTAAAACCCCCCAGCAGAAAACCAAACTAGAAATCCTAAAAATTAAGGGAGAAATTAAAAAAATCGAAAGTGATAGAACTATTGATTTAATAAATAAGACAAGAAGCTGGTACTTTGAAAAAACAAACAAAATAGACAAAGTATTGGTCAATCTAATTAAAAAAAGGAAGGAAGAAAAGCAAATTAACAACATTAAAGATGAAAAGGGGGACAGCACCTCCAATGAAGATGAAATTAAGGCAATCATTAGAAATTACTTTGCCCAATTATATGGCAATAAATACACCAATTTAGGAGAAATGGATGAATATATACAAAAATACAAACTGCCTAGACTAACAGAAGAGGAAATAGAATTCTTAAATAATCCCATATCAGAAATTGAAATCCAACAAGCCATCAAAGAACTTCCTAAGAAAAAATCCACAGGGCCTGATGGATTCACCAGTGAATTCTATCAAAAATTCAGAGAACAGTTAATCCTAATACTATACAAACTATTTGACATAATAAGCAAAGAGGGAGTTCTACCAAACTCCTTTTACGACACAAACATGGTACTGATTCCAAAACCAGGCAGGTCAAAAACAGAGAAAGAAAACTATAGGCCAATCACCCTAATGAATATAGATGCAAAAATCTTAAACAGGATACTAGCAAAAAGACTCCAGCAAGTGATCAGAAGGATAATTCACCATGATCAAGTAGGATTCATACCAGGGATGCAGGGCTGGTTCAACATCCACATAATTGACCACATCAACAAGCAAACTAGCAAGAACCACATGATTATCTCAATAGATGCAGAAAAAAGCATTTGATAAAATACAACACCCACTCCTTTTAAAAACACTAGAAAGCATAGGAATAGAAGGGTCATTCCTAAAAATAATAAACAGTATATATCTAAAACCATCAGCTAATATCATCTGCAATGGGGATAAATTAGATGCATTCCCAATAAAATCAGGAGTGAAACAAGGAAGCCCATTATCACCTCTACTATTTGACATTGTACTAGATACACTAGCAGTAGCAATTAGAGAAGATAAAGGAATTGAAGGCATCAAAATAGGCAAGGAGGAGACCAAATTATCACTCTTTGTGGATGACATGATGGTCTACTTAAAGAATCCTAGAGATTCAACCAAAAAGCTAATTGAAATAATCAACAACTTTAGCAAAGTTGCAGGATACAAAATAAACCCACATAAATCATCAGCTTTTCTATATATCTCCTACACAGCTCAGCAGCAACAATTAGAAAGAGAAATTCCATTCAAAATCACCTTAGACAAAATAAAATACCTAGGAATCTACCTCCCAAGACAAACACAGGAACTATATGAACACAACTACAAAACACTCGCCACACAACTAAAACTAGACTTGAGCAAATGGAAAAACATTAACTGCTCATGGATAGGACGATTATCTATTTAGTGCCATACCCATTGAACTACCAAAATACTTCTTCACTGATTTAGAAAAAAACATAACAAAGTTCATTTGGAAGAACAAAAGATCAAGGATATCCAGGGAAATAATGAAAAAAAAAAACATATGATGGGGGCCTTGCAGTCCCTCACCTTAAACTATATTACAAAGCAGCAGTCATCAAAACAATTTGGTACTGGCTAAGAAACAGAAAGGAAGATCAATGGAATAGACTGGGGGAAAGCAACCTCAGCAAGACAGTATAGGATAAACCCAATGATCCCAGCTTTTGGGAAAAAATCCACTATTCGACAAAAACTGCTGGGAAAATTGGAAGACAGTGTGGGAGAGACTAGGAATAGATCAACACCTCACACCCTACACCAAGATAAATTCAAATGGGTGAGTAACTTAAACATAAAGAAGGAAACCATAAGTAAATTGGGTAAACACAGAATAGTATACATGTCAGACCTTTGGGAGGGGAAAGGTTTTAAAACCAAGCAAGACATAGAAAGAATCACAAAATGTAAAATAAATAATTTTGACTACATCAAACTAAAAAGCTTTTGTACAAACAAAACCAATGTAACTAAAATCAGAAGGGAAATAACAAATTGGGAAAAAAATATTTATAGAAACCTCTGACAAAGGTTTAATTACTCATATTTATAAAGAGCTAAATCAATTGTACAAAAATTCAAGCCATTCTCCAATTGATAAATGGGCAAGGGACATGGATAGGCAGTTCTCAGATAAAGAAATCAAAACTATTAACAAGCACATGAAGAAGTGTTCTAAATCTCTTATAATCAGAGAGATGCAAATTAAAACAACTCTGAGGTATCACCTCACACCTAGCAGATTGGCTAACATAACAGCAAAGGAAAGTAATGAATGCTGGAGGGGACGTGGCAAAGTAGGGACATTAATTCATTGCTGGTGGAGTTGTGAACTGATCCAACCATTCTGGAGGGCAATTTGGAACTATGCCCAAAGGGCGACAAAAAAATATCTACCCTTTGATCCAGCCATAGCACTGCTGGGTCTGTACCCCAAAGAGATAATGGACAAAAAGACTTGTACAAAAATATTCATAGCTGCGCTCTTTGTGGTGGCCCAAAACTGGAAAACGAGGGGATGCCCATCAATTGGGGAATGGCTGATCAAATTGTGCTATATGTTGGTGATGGAATACTATTGTGCTAAAAGGAATAATAAAGTGGAGGAGTTCCATGGAGACTGGAACAACCTCCAGGAAGTGATGCAGAGCGAGAGGAGCAGAACCAGGAGAACATTGTACACAGAGACTAATACGCTGTGGTATAATCTAAAGTAATGGATTTCTTCATTAGTGGAGGTGTAATGTCCCTGAACAACTTGTAGGGATCCAGGAGAAAAAAAACACTATTCATAAGCAAAGGATAAACTATGGGAGTGGATACACCGAGGAAAAGCAACTGCCTTAATATAGTGGTTGAGGGGATATGACAGAGGAGAGACTCTAAATGAACATTCTAATGCAAATATTATCAACAAAGCAATGGGTTCAAATCAAGAAAACATCTAATGCCCAGTGGATTTACGCGTAGGCTATGTGGGGAGGGGGGGAGGAAAAGAAAATGATCTATGTCTTTAAAGAATAATGCTTGGAAATGATCAAATAAAATATATTTAAAAAAATTTAAGTGGGCTTTGATCAAGGAAGATAGCACATGGTCCTAGCAGTTTTAGCCTGAGGGCTATAGAAAGATTGCTGGGGACTCTCCCATATACACACTTTTTAAAAGAAGGAGTTTTAACTCTACCCTTTGTTTACTGCCTATTCACTACTAATCAGCCCCTTTTCATAGAGCCTCTGCCTCCAGGCATAAGGCTTTGTTAGGCATCCTCTTTACTTGTGACCCCTCCCAGACCTTTAAAATAAGCTTAGCCTAAGAGAAAAGATAGGAGAATTTACAACAGAATAGGTCCTTGTCAGCAGGCAGTAAAGAGAGCCACCTACTGACAAGAAGGAAAAGTTACAGGTAACTTAGTAATTGTCTTTAAAAAAAATGTGGCTCCAGCCAGTACATGCTTTACTTAGGAATTGGTTTATAAATTCAATAACCAAGTACATGGGATTCCTATTAGTTGTTCCTATTGGCTGTCTCTTTTCAGAGACCATTAGTCTCTACATGACCTTTGCACTCCTCTTCTTTGGGATTGTAATTGTTGTAGTTTTAATAATATACCTAATTTCCTCTAAGAGAGAAAAATCACTTGTTCCTTCTATGACTCAACAGATTAAGGAACAAAATACTTTCATTAATCAACAAATTATGGAAATGAATACTTTTATTAATCAATGATTTAAGGAACTTCTCTCAGAGAGCCAGAAGGCAAAGGAGTATCCTACCTTTGAAATACCTACAGATATACTGGAGTCTCTTTGGACCACAACTTCTACTGATATAGGCTTACTTAAAATAGCTGAACCTGTGCAAATAAAAACTAAGTCCAGCTCATTTCCTTGTATTCCTCAGTATCCTCTCTCCAAGAAAGCAATAGAGGGCATTACCCCAATAATAAACACATTAATTGACCAAGGAATAATTTTCCCTTGTAAATCTGAATATAATACGTCCATCCTGCCCATTAAAAAAAACGAAAAGGGGGCCTCATGGCAAACACCTCTATAGATTCATACAGGATTTGAGGGCTGTGAACAATAACATTATAAAGAGACACTCCATAGTTCCCAATATCAATATTATTATTTCTTCTATTCCTAGCACAGCTACATACTTTACAGTAGTCGACTTGTGCTCAGCCTTCTTTTCCATACCCATACATGAGAATGTGAGGAATATTTTTGCTTTCACCTGGGATGGCACCCATTATTTGTGGTGTCATTTGCCCCAGCATTATGTAGAGAGTCTGAGCTTATTTGCACAAATTTTCAAACAAGATACGGATAATATAAAATTTAAAAACAGCAAATTAATAAAATTTGTAGATGACCTACTCTTGGCTTCTGCAGATGCAGAAGAATGTCAGGAAGATAGTAAACACCTTCTTTTGGAATTGCAAAAAAGAGGTCATAAGATCTCAAAGGATAAAGTTCAGTGGTGTCTCCCCAATGTAGAATATTTGGGGTTCATTCTGACAGCTGAAGCCCATTCTATTTCTCCCAAGCAAATTGAGAATATTCAAAAATTGAGTGCTCCTACCACCAAAAAATAGTTAAGAGCAATTCTGGGGGCAATGGGGATTTGCAGACAATGTATTCCTTGCTATGGAGAAATTACTAAACCTCTCATAGTCCTAACAAGGGATTTGGTCCCTGAGCCCCTAAAATTGGAACCTGAACACCTATCAGCTCTATCACAGCTTAAAAAGGCTATCCTATCTGCCCCTGCTCTAGGCATCACAAATTACAAGAAGCCATTTCCTTTGTATGTACATGAGTGAAGAGGAGTAGCTTCAGGTGTTTTAACTCAGACTTTGGGGCCTTCTCAGTACCCAGTTGCTTATTATTCAACCCAGCCGAAAATGGAATTTCTATTTTGACTGTTGTCTCCTTAATTTTGGTATTATGTGCAATTGTTCCTGATATTTGTGTCTTTATTTTATAGTCAGTTATAAATGTGTAAAACTTTTATTTTTTAATTCATTTTCATTTTTGATTCTGATTTTAAAAATAAAATTTTATTTCATTAGGAAAAAAGAATATTTTCATCTTGTATTGTAATTAAAAGCATTTTAAAAGCTATTTTAAATAATAATTAAAAAGTACACTTTCTTTGTTCCTTTACATCCTGGTAAGTCATAATATTTCTTTAGTTTAAATGATCTATGCTTGGGATTTTAGCTTAATGCATTCATCATTTAAATAAAAACAACTAACTATTCCTATAGTTTTTATGTAAATGATTTTATATAGCTCTATATTGTTAAAGGATTTCTCTTCATCTAATTAAAATATTCAGATTATTTCATATGTTTTTATCCTAAATGAAATTGTAATAATTATTTTTTTCTAATAGGAAAGAATTCTTGTATCTTTTCTCTGAATTCTATTTGAATATCACCCATTTTTTTAAATATTTTTTCTCAGTTTGGGGTTAAGAATTCCTTTACTACTGTACAAGTATTAGGCATCATAAAATTGTTTGATTGAATAACTTCCTAATTTTTGGAATGTAATTTGTCATATACAAATTAATTTTTATTCTTAGATTGAATTATCTTGTCCATCTGACTAGATCTAAAGTCTTTTGACTTGGGTAGCTAATTATGATCTATTTTTATGAAAATATATTATTCATAATTTTTCTCTTTCAATTTTATAGACATTTATTTTCACTTGTGTATGCAATTATATGTAAAATACCTTCATATAGGTGTTCCATTAATTACTAATTTCTTGAATAATGCTAAGTGAACTAATTGTATTTGACTTCTTATAGAGAATAAATAGGCATTAATAGTACATTATCAAACATACAAGTGTTTTCTCCTAGAATTAAGGAAGAGAAAACTCCAAAACAATAGTAGCAGATAAGCAAATACAAATACTCAATATTTTCATTTTTTAAAAATTATTAAAATACACGTTTGTTAAATAATATATGAATTATAATAATTCTGTAGTCAGGTAATGCACCTTATATAATCATGTTGATATTAATGAAACAGACTGAGAAATAAGTTGTCTCATTCACTGTCATGTAGCTGGTAGGTGTCACACAGTGACCCATCATTAAAAACCATGGCTTTTTGACTCCAAGTCTTATAAACTCACTAAACAATGGACAGCTACCAACCTACACACTCTCCTTCAATCAGATTCTACAGCAGCCACCTGTCACCAGCAACTGCCAGAAGCACCCTGCCCTCAGGAAACCTTAGAGCAAAAGGCACCTTCTCACACTTCATGCTTGTGTTCATCTCTCACTGTCCAGCTGTCATTCTTACATCACTCTTCTCTGAGAGCAGTTTACATTTCCTTTGACTGTGGGCTGGTCCCCATGGTAACAGAACCTCTTATCTTTGGGCCCAGCTCTCTGTCCACTAAGCCAGCCAGCTATTTCCCCAGTTAAGGTAGAAAAAGAAATCAAGAATTCCCTTTTACACCATCAATCACTACACTAAAAAATTGTCATTTAAAAATGACAGTGTATTTAGAAGCTTTAATTCAACCAATACCCAAATTCAGGTTGTTGTTATTTCTTGAACACTGTCTTCTACTTCTGTCCTTTAAATCTGATTTCAGGTAAAGAAAAATAAAAACAAAATCCATGCTGACATGGCTCAACTTTGACAGATTCCTAAGCCTCTTTTAAAACCTACTCACCAGAAGTTGACAGATACAGGCTATTGCCCTAGTTATAAGATCAAATTTACCACAAAGTGCTGGTAATAAGAAGACAGAAAATAGTGTCTACCCTCAAAGAGCTTACATTCTACTTGAAAGTAATAATTTATGCAGATTTATATATACAATATGTTTTTTTAGGTGAGAAGGACATTAAAAACTTGAATTATAATGGAAGAAGCAGCATCTGATCTATTTGCAAAATGATAAGGGGTGTGTGTGTGTGTGTGTGTGTGTGTGTGTGTGTGTGTGTGTATACATATACACACATATTTATTCATTAAGAACACATGAAAATACCTTAGGGGGAAAACTCTGAATTGTCTGCTGGGTAGTTGATTCAGTTTTAACCCATCATGCATTACAAAGGGGGGGGGGGTGATAGTAAGCTGAAATTAGATTATACTATTGTTTTTATATTTTCTTAGAAAAACTACTGTCCTGAAATATTATTCTTTCCTGCTGACTAAAATAACCTCAAAGTTTTGCTCTATATGTTTTTCTCCCTACCGTCTTCCTTTGAAATTATCCTCCAAATAACAGTATGACATTTCTATCACTAAAACAAGAAAAACAGGCAGAATAAGCCTATGTACTTGAATAAATTTATCTTAAACACTCCAGCAACACTTCCAAATAGTCAGAAGCAGATGGATAGAGACAATGAAGACTATTTTTTACCTATGGATAACAAAATTTAAAACAAAGTTATAACCAATTTTGATACATAATATTTTACTTTTATCAAACACACATATCCAAATCTGGATAACCCAAAGTTCTAATAATATTTTAAGCTGAAAATTCCATGATATTATGTATTGAATCTATGGCAGAAGAGCAGTAAGGAAAATGCAATTAGAATTAAATGACTTTGCCACGGTCATGCAACTTGGAAGTGTCTGAGGTCAAATTTGAACACAGATTTTATGTTGCTAACTCTCAATCCACAATCAATTAACTTAACTTATAATATTTGAATTTTAGATGTAAGCTATCTATTAATACCAAGAGTTTAAGAATATATAAGTAAAAAAGAAATATATATATATCTGTCATTACTGTCATAAATTTCACTGTTTATTAAATATTTACCTTACCTTATATATAGAAGAACATTCTTATCTATCTCTCAATTAAAGGATAGAACAACCTGTTTTCATACTTATATGACCCAAATTTCTTATCTACTGCTATCTATGATCCAATTCTTCTAAAATATCTAATACCTTGCATCTATTTTAGACAATGTTTCCCACCTTCAGAAGGAAAGTACTGCTTTTTCCTATTACATTTCTCTACTATTCTGCAAGGATGAAATAACCTTAATGCATCTTCATCATTCTAACTAATATCTGCTCTCTTTGTATGATTTAAATGGTCCTGAAATATATTTTTCAAAGTGAATGTATAGAATTTGTCTTTATCTTTTAAATTTATCTACCTGATACCCACTACTTTCACAAAGACATGATCTGACTGAACCTAAACACATTTTTAAATTAACTTCTTAAAAGGTTTTCTTTTTTATAAGCATTACAAAATCAAAGAAAAATAATTTTATTTATTCAATTAAAATTTTAATTCTGAGAAGTTTATACACTTTGTCAGATAGTCAAAGGGGTCCATGACAGAATTATTTTAAGGCTAAAAATCATTAGTTTAGAGCATATAAAAAGTTTCCAGTGGAGCATCCCTAAAGAACATTCTTTAATAAGATGACTACCTTCAAGCAAGCAAAAATTTATTGAAAACTTACTCTTGTGAGGCAGCTAATTGGGTCACTGGATAGACAGGTAGGTCTCAAGATGGGACATTCTAGGGTCACATCTGTTTTCTGCTACTTCCTATTTATATAACCCTGGACAGATCACTTAATCCCAATTTCTTAGTCCTTCTCAATCTTCTGTCTCAAAATCAATACTCAGTATCAATTCTAAATCAGAAGCTAAGGTTTTAAAAATGTGATGTGTGCTAGCAATTGTGCTGATCAGTAATATAATTATTCAGTGGAAACAAATGAACATATGTAGATACAAACAAAATATAGATTTAAATTTATTTTGAGGGAAAGGAAAATGAAGGCATAAGGAAAAATCTGGCACTTGAGCCAAGCCTTTAAGGAAATTAGGAATTATCATATACTATGCAAAGTTAACTGATTAGATAAAGTACTAGGGTAGGAATTATTTGGAAACTTCCATGACTTTTAAAATTACTTTATAGAAAATAATTTATACCGAAGTCCTTGGAAAGTTGTATTTGTTTGAATGTGCAGGCAGATATAAGAACATGCACAGAAATACTCATACAGAAGAACAGTAATATGTATGATAGAAAAAGGAAGAGACAACTTGGTAGTCAGGAGTACTTACATATGAGTTCCATTCCCCATATATATTTACTATGTAACAATGGGCAATGTATTTAACCACTGAGAGCCTCCAAGCAATTCATTAAAACTAAATGTTGCATAACAGATGCTGCCCTATCCTATCCTATCCCATCTTATTTCATCTTATTCCATCCTATCCTATCCTATCCTATCCTATCCTATCCTATCCTATCCTATCCTATCCTATCCTATCCTATCCTATCTAAACCATTCCTTTCTAATCTAATTCTATTACATCCCATCTTATCTCATCCTATTCTATCATGCCATGTCATGTTGTATCATATATCTTATAATAATATTTTGATGTATATGTTATTTTTGAAAAACTCTAAAGTTTTGTATGTGCATGATCAAATATATAAAGTCAAGTAATTTAGTTCACTCCACAGATATTTTCAAAAGAAGCTCCATCAGTCAAAACATTACATCCTTTCATTTTTTCTCTTCTTCAAACTGTGATGCTTATAATAAACCTATCTGATAGCTATTTTCCATGCTGATACTGTACCCACTGCTACTGATTATATCTAATGGCCTGCTGATTCCTATATTTAACCTACCTAGGGTTCATTGTTAAAATTAGTCATTATTGTGCCTGAACTCATCTCACATCTATGCAGGTTTGAAGTTTGAAGAACAAAGGTAATATCCAAGTCCTAGAAGTTTTATAACAAGAAAAAGATGCTTTAAATCAACAAAGTACTCAATTGCCTTTAATCCAAAGAAGAAAACATCAAGATGCAGGAATAATGCACAGTATGCAACTTCATGAGGAAAACCAATGTCTTTATCATTTTTATCCATAAAAACATTGTCAATGTTTCCTTTTAAAAGATGCTAGCATGATTCCAGAATTATGAGTTGTTTTTCCTAAAGGAAGGACAAAAGAAGAAAATGGGGAGTATCAGTTCAAGAGAAAAACACAATGACAAGTAAAATGATATGGACACAGGGAAAATGGAGAAAATAAAAATAATAGAACAAAACATCCTCACCATCCTTATCATCAGTTACAGGAAGCAGTGGGAGAATTTAAGTGGAACATTATAAATTGTTCTATATAAAGGCATCACCTTTTCTTCAACATGATATAGACATGATTGAGTTTTGTATATGGCTATGAAAATTTACTTAATAGAGGACAAATTTGCAGACAGATTTTGGAATTTTCACATTTATCATTTTTCCAATTTTAATTAAATATGAAAAGAGGAGAAACAAGAGCAGTAAATGGAGAACTGTCAATGAAGGTCAAGAAGACTCCCTCAGTAAAATATTGGTAAAAACATTGATTTTATGTCCTCAAAATAATAATTTAAATTTTTAGTGTCCCAAGCATGTATAACTATATATTTTACACAATTTTTAAAATAAAATAAATCAGTTGTCCAAAATATAATTTAAAAATTACTATAAATGATATTTTTGTATAGATATTTCTTGATTTTCCCAATATAATACTCTTCCCCTTCCCTTCCAGGAACTCATCACTCACATATAATATATAAGGGAGAGGAAAACAAATTTAATAAAATTAATAAACATAGCAAAAAAAAACATACAGTTTTCATCAATTCTCTATAACCATAGTGTTACTTCGAACTCTGCAAATAAGTTTGAAATGACATATATTCTCTTCTTGTAGCTAAGTTTGGTTAGTATATTTTTGCAACTTTCATTGTCAATTTCTTTGCATTTCTTATTCTTATTATTTTTCCTTCTTAACCTCTAATAATTCCAGTATTTCCCTCATGATAATTTTCCATATCTTCTGCATGTAGCTTAGTTTGCCTATGTTTGTTTATATATTGTATCCCTTTTGAATAGTGTAATGTCCTTCAGGGCAGGGGTTGTCTTTTGCCTGTTTTTGTATAGCCAGTGATTATCATGGTGCCTGACCTTCTGTAGATATTTACTAAAATTATTGATTGATTCATAGTGATTTATAGTTGTGCTGACTCCAATGACTTTGTTCTCTTTCAACTTTTTTACATATTTCCATTCTCCTCTTTCTTTACCCTGTTCCTAGTACCTTTTAATATTCTTCTAATTGATTCATTGCATTCTGTGATTTCCATATTCATTCCCCAACTAATTTACATTCACCTTATTTTAGTGCTTTTGCTATCAAAATTAACATTAATCATATCTTTTTATCATATATGTATATTTTATTATATTTTCACAATTATGTAGATACAATTTTTAGTAACTCTTTTCTTCAATCCAAATACTTTCTTGAAATCTATGTTCTTTCTCTTCCTTCTTCCCCTCATGTCTCCCTAAGACAGAAGGTAATGTGATATAGGATTGAAATGTGCAATCATGCAATACATATTTCTATGTTCATCATGTCATAAAAGACACTGAAACGTATCTAAGTATAATTTGGGGGGGACTCACACTGCTTAGATGGACAAATGAGGGTTAAAGGCAGTGAGGAAAGGGTTGATGAAAATGGCTTCCCTCACTACTCCCTCCTGGAGTCGCTGAATTACTTGAGGGAGAAAAAATGGAGATTAACCCTTGGTGAAGACTTGCCCCCTGGTGGCTGTGCAGGCCCTCAAGGGCAGCAGGGAAGTCTCTACAAGGAGAGATATGAGGGACCTCAAACCAGATATGCATTGGTTTGGGGTGCTCACACACCTCCCCTCGTGTCTTCTTGAAAACTGGAGACAAGGTAGAATCTACCAAAAGACTTACTCTCTAGATGTAAATAAGTGAGATTGAATTTGTCTATCTGACTGCTTATTTGATTTAATTGTTGATTGAGGCAAAGGGTAAATGTTAGAGGGGTTCTGGATCACCCAAAATATCTTTCTAAATAAAACTAATTACTGAAGTACAAGGTTTTCTTATAGCCAGGAGAGAGGTAGGAAAAGGAGAGAGCACTGTTCACCAATTTGAGTACAGTATCTCAATAGTTCATTTAATTAATGTCTTTGAAGAAATTAGTTTTCTTGACAGGAACCAGTGATGTTTTAAACTGGAATCCTCGATGTTTGGATTTCTGTCAGTGACAGAAATTTCCACAGGTGTCTTGAAATGGCCTAGAGAAACAGCTCCTCCTTCTGCTCCCTTTTGCATCTCAGCACCCAAGACCCCTCTCCTCAGGAGAATTTCCCAGAAGTCCTTGTTCAGTTTTCAACTCTCATTCCTACATTCCAATTTCCCCCAATAGGTCTTTTGTTCTATTCCCCATCATTACACAAGCAAAATATTCTTGAAGGGGACAAAGAGATAAATATGCTTTGATCTGCCTTCAGACTCCATCAATTCCTCCCTCTGATGGTAGACTGCCTCTTTTGTGATGAGTCATTTAAAGATGTCTTACAACATCACACTTCTAATAATAGTTAAATCATTCACAATTAATCATCCTGTATTTTTTATATGACTGTGTGCAATATTCTCTTGGTTCTTCTCTCTTTGCATCACTTCATTTAAGTCTTTCTATGTATTTTTGTTATAGTTCTCTAGGCCATTTCTTATTTCCCAGTAGTATTTCATAATAATAATATACTGCAACTAGTTCAACCTCCCTTTGGATATACCTTCAATTTCCAATTCTTTGCCACAACCAAAAGAGCTGCTATAAATATTTTGTACATTTAGGTTATTTTTCCTTATCTTTGTTCTCTTTGGTGTACAAGCCTAGTAGAAGTATTTCTGGATGAAAGAGTGTATATAGCTTGATTGCTCTATGGTTGTAGTTCCAAATTATTCTCCACAATAGGTGTAGCATTTCACACCTCCACCAATTGTTTATAAGTATCCCCAGTATTATCACATCCTCTCTAACATTTATCATTTTCCATTTTTTCATATTAACCAGTGTGATAGGTGTGAAGTGGCATATCAATGTTGTTTTAATTTGTATTACTTCATTTAAGAGTGAGTTGAAGCATTTTTTCATTTTATTGAGGATAATTTTAATTTCTTCATCAGAGAATTGCCTGTTTATTTCCTTTGATCATTTATCAATTGTGGAATGACTACTATACTCATAAATTTGACTCAGTTTTCAATATATTTGAGAAATGAGGCCTTTGTCAGAGACACATAATATTTTTCATAGGGTTTTATTTGTTTGTTTATTATTCTACAAATCTGGGTTGCATTGATTTTGTTTGTACAAAATCTTTTCAATTAAATATAGTCAAAATTATCTATTTTCCCTTTCATTATGGTCCTGTTTTCTTTGATAATAAATTCTTCCACTATCCATAAATCTAACAGGTAAATTATTTTGAGTTTCCATAATTTTTAATGGTATATCCCTTTATTTTTAAAGCATATATCCATTTTGACTTTATATTGGTATATGGTGTGAGATGTTGGTATATGCCTTGGTTCTGCCATACTGTTTTTCATTTTTCCCATTTTTTTTTGTCAAATAGTGAATCTTTCTTTTTATGCTTAATAAATGCCTGTTTAATGATTAAAATATCTAAAATCAAAGAAAAAATTAATCATGGACTCTAGAGAGAGCTGCCTGCAGACAAAGCCAGAACAAAGATTCTACAGTGGACACAATAGAAATATTATTTTTGGTATTATTTGATTTGAGTTTTCCTCCAGAATCCAAATGAAGTCTTCAAAAAATTTAAGGACTTATTATATTCCAGGGCATGAGAATAGAAAAAAAAAAATTAAGTCCCGTGCTTTAAGAGACATTCTACTGGGGAAAAACAGGATGCACAAAATAAATAAATAAAAATATATAGAAATATCACCAAAAAATCAGGGAGGAAAAATGTTGAATAAAGGGCATAGAACCAGGGAGCAGTTACTGGATTATGTTTTGAAAAGGGCTATTTTAAATATTTTCTTATAATAAAATCCACAATATATCTCCCTCCACCCTTATCCTCCCTATTAGAGAAGGCCTCCTCTGACAAAGAAGATATATATTTATACATGTATATTTTTTCATGTGCATGCATGCGTATATATATGTGTGTGTGTATGGTCATATATATGTGTATATATATATATATATATATATATATATATATATATATGTCCTTTAATTTTCTTTTATTTTAATTTTTTAAACCCTTACCTTCCATCTTGGAATCAATACTGTGTATTGGTTCCAAGGCAGAAGAGTGGTAAGGGCTAGGCAATGAGGGTCAAGTGACTTGCCCAGGGTCACACAGCTGGGAAGTGCTGAGGTCAGATTTGAACCTAGGACCTCCCATTTCTAGGCCTGGCTCTCAATCCACTGAGCTATCCAGCTGTCCCTTAGGTCCTTTGATTTTTTTAAATTTGTAATTATTCTTCTTTCAATGTCTTATTTTTTTGCCTTAGAAATGATTCTACATATTGGTTAGAATGCAAAAGAGCAGTAAGAGTTAGAAAATTGGGGTTAAGTGACTTGCCTAGAATCACAAAGTTAGGAAGTGTTTGAGACTAGATTTGAATTCAGGCCCTCACATCTCAAGGTCTGGAGTTTAATCCACTGAGTCACATCACTGGCTTCAAAAAAAGGGATTTCTTTCAAAAAGTTGGATTTAAGTTTATCAAAAACTGTTTCTATATTAATTTCCTATTGTGTGTTGAGTGTCTCATTTATTCAATTGATCCACTATTCCATTTCTTAGTCAGTGCCAATTTTTTTTGGATTGTTGACATTTTATAATACATTATAGCCAGGTAATTTTCCTTCATATTAAAAAAAATATCCCCTTGATATTTTTTGGTCTTTTGTTTTTCCAAAATAATTTTTTATTCCTTTTTCTAGGTCTATCAATTATTTTGGGGTAGTTTGATTGATACAGCACTGACTAGGTAAGTTGATTTAAGTATAATTGTCATTTTGGTTATATTAGCTCAGCATCTCATTATCAATAAATGTGTTTTTTCCAGTTGTTGAAATCTGCTTTTACTTGTATGGAAAAGGTTTTGTAGCTGTGTTCATATATTTCTTGGACTTGTCTTGGCAAGTAGACTTCCAGGCATTTCATGAAGTTATTTTAAATCAGATTTGTTTTTGTATTCATGACCATTGGATGTTATTGACAATTTTATGAAATTCTTATGATTTATGTGGGGTTTTTTGTACTATAAAACTTTGATAAAGGTGTTAATTGTTTTTATTAATTTAATCCTTTTTAAAATTATATTAAGTAGCTATTTCTCTGTTTTATTTTTTTATAAAACAAGCTCATTATATTTTTTAGTTCAATGGTTTTCTGATGCCTTAGATTTATAGTATTTCTAATTTAGTTTAATTGGAAATTTAAAAAAAAAATTACCTAATTCATTGATCTGTTCATTCTCTACTTTATGTATCCAAACATTTATTTTTCCCTAAAATAACTCTTTTGCTTTAGTTATCTTAAGTATATGAATATATTAAGTATTTTTATTTTCACCTTCCTGTGTGTATTATAATCAGTTTGACCCATTGATTTCCTTGAATACTATGAGCATCCTGATACTTACATACCTTAAGTATTTGAAGAATCAAATATCTTCAGTATCCTAGTTTTAACCATACCATTTAGAAATTTAGTTTAACCCCATTTAGTCCTTTAAGTACCTTAAGCATCTTAACTACTTTAAATACCTTAAACATTTCTTATATCATAGTTATTTTAAATTTAATAGTTATCAACTTCCAAAGTAGAACTATAATTAGTTCATCCCATCAAGTGCTTTGAATGTTCTCTTTTCTGGTTATCTTTTTAAGATTCTCTCAAGTGTTAAATTTGTTCATCATATTTTTCTTTCAATTCTAGACTTTTGTTTACAATACTAGGAAGTCCTCTATTTTGTAACATATACATTATTTCCCCTGTAGTATTATCCTCAACTTTGCTCTGTATTTGATTCTTCTTTTTAGTCCTTGATCCATTGTCTTGCAGAATATCATATTCTATACCCTTTCTTTAATTAATATAAAAGTTGTTAGAGACTTGCTATTGCTCCACAGCCCACAATATTTTGATTTCTTTCTAGCAACTTGCAGTATCCTTTCTATGGCTTAGAAATTCTGGAATATGGCTATTATGACCCTGAGATATTTTAATTTGGAATCTCTTTCAGGAGGTTACTGGTGGATTCTTTCAGTTTATGTTTCCTCCTCTCTTTTGAGAGCATCAGCTCAGTTTTCATAAATATTTTATTAGAATAAGTTACCTGAGCTTTTTATTCTGATTATGGCTTTTAGGCAGTTTAGTGATTCTTTGGTTTTAACTCCTGGATCTATTTTCCAGATCATATTGTTTGTTTTGTTTGTTTGTTTCATTTATGTATTTAGCCATTTGTTCATTTTTCTATTTATCCATCCATCCATCCATCCATCTATCTATCTATCTATCTATCTATCTATCTATCTATCTATCTATCTATCTATCTATTCATTCTTTTTATTTTAGGAATCCAATTCTTTCCTTAAATTTTAGTGTTTCCTTTTAAAATTTTTATCTCAGTTTTTGTTTTAAACTATTGAGTCTTTCTCTCATTTCCTTTCACAAATGTTCTACTCCTCTTATTATTACTTTTGCCCTCTTTTGGGGTTCATCCAAGAGTTCATTTTGGACCTAAGAATCTTTTATATTTTCGTTTGAGATTTTGATCATTTCGTTTTCATATTGTTTTCCCCTACAGAGCCTTCACTTTCATGTTACTAGTTCCTGAAATTGTTTTTCTGGATCAGGGTTTTTCTTTTTCTTTTGCACATTTGGGGGGGGTCTCCTTTGTGACCTTGCCTATAAGTCCAATAATATAAAAATGGAAAAAAGTATTATTCCAAACTTGTACTATATTGTATTCTGTTTATATCTTTGATCCTATAGTGAACATTCTTCAGGGTTTCCTGGATGGCATGCTTTGTGGAGACCCATAGTTGTCCAATATAGTTGCTCTTTGTTCTGGATCATGTTGAATTATGTGTTCTCCCACTATGACTGAACTGTGTTGAGCTGTACTCCTGCCCTTGCTGCTTGTATTGTATAATGTCAAAATTCCATCTTTCTAGGATGGTCAATATTCACCCCTATGACCCTTCAGAGATGGGTCTTCCTTTTAGTCCCTCCATTCTGCTCTAGAGTAGAATCTGGTTTCCCCCTGTATTTGTTGGTTCCACTGCTCTACGATTAGTTTTGAAGAATTTGTGTGTGTGTGTGTGTGTGTGTGTGTGTGTTTGTGTGTGTGGTTGTTTAGAGATGGATTAGTTGAGCTCAGAGCACTTTTTACTCTGCTATCTTAGATCCCCCAGATGACATTTGTTGTGTAGAAAGCATTTTATTCTCAGGTATTAATGTGAGCAGCTATATTTTTTGAGCTTTAATTTCCTCATCATGAACCAAATACTGTGCTAAAATAAGGACTCAAATATGAATAAGCTGCACAGTTCTTGTCCTAAAAAAATATTATACTATAGTAGAATAATATTATCTGCAGAAGGGACCTAGAAGGTGGAGGTTTTGCCAACTGTAGCATTAAACAGAAGACGTTAGGAATATCTGGAGGAAGTTCTTCCAGGAAGCAGCTCTTGCTTTAAATATTTTAGTATATATGAGGCTTCTTTTTATTTTTTATTTGAATATCTTAAAAATGTATTCCTGGTTCATGGAACTCTAATCAGGGTTTGGCTATTTATGCCACAATCTTCCCAAAATTTCAATCTTTTTTAAGATTTAGATCAAATTCACTAAAAAAAAATATGTCTATCCTTCTACTTTTTTTCTTTGTTTTTCTCTTTTGTTTGGTGTTAGGTAAAAGTGCAAGACCATTTTCATTTCTATTTCTCTTAATACTGACTTAGAACAATATTATATATGATTTCTAAGAGTTGCAATAATATTTTGGGAAACATTTTTATTCTTATTTTAGCTTTCTCTCTTTATAAGAATATACATACATGCACATACACACATATATATATATATATATATAATAAATCTGAGCCTCATCATTATTATCTGATACCTTGATTTTAATTGCTTTCATATGAAACATTTTAAGTTTCAGAAAATCAAATAGTGTATTTTATCATGTGCAGTTATCTTTATTTTTTCAGCTAAATGTAGTTTACTCATAGATGGAAAGGTACATTTCTAGTTTCTAATTTTTAAAGATAATATCTTTCATATTCAGATTATTTTTATTTTGAATTTTTTATGAAATATGGCATGTGATATTGCTTGAATATTCATTTCTCTTAGTTTTAGTATACATTCAATTATTTTCAATTATTAAATAAGAGGTTATAGAGCTAAATAATTTATTATATCTTTTTTAATCAGTTTTGTTGAAAGTACTTTGATTTATTGAAAACTTGATATTAAATTGTTTTATAGTTCTTTTTAGTAAAAGTTTTACTGTTATTTCCTAGGATTTTTATGCTTATGAAGATATTTTTGAATTCTCTATATTCAATTTTTATTCTATAACTTCATTGTCTGTTACAATATATTATTTTTGTTAAAATACATAAAGTTCTACTTTACATAGCTACATAGTTGAAGAAGTGAGCATCTAATAGCATTTTTAAAGATGTATGTGGAGCTTCTGTGATTTTATAGCAAATTTGAAAAGTGATTGTTTCATAATGGTTAGTTGAAACCTAGAATCTGAAAAGCACATCAAGTATTTCATATCATTATTTTAAATTTCATTGATATTTCTTCACATTGAATTCATCTTTTCCTCATGCAAAAAAATTATCACATCATGTGTGTTCATTCATAAATTAGCTCAGTTATGCAGATCCTCATTTCATTGTATAGTATTTAAAAATCATATCTATTAATATCACCACTAATGCAAAAAGGAAAATATCTTTTATTATCAAGAAACTGTCAAATGTATAGTGGCAGATACATGTATTACAAAATCTTAATTTTAACTTTAAAACTCAAATGTTATTTTTGGCAACAAATACAATTAGTTGTTTTTATTGAAGTAATAGAGTCACCAGTTATTTTCAAGAAAATGTGCCAATCACCTAAGTCTGAATTATCATAGTTTGTCTTCAGTTTTTCTTTGAAATAAAATTGATATTTCATTAAAAATCTAAATCAGCTCACAGCTCTATTGCATATTCAGTTTTCTTTAATATAATTATCATCATAAGCAAGAAGCAAAAATACTTTATAACTACTTCCCATTATATTACATAGCACATTGAAATGATGTATAAATGAGTTCATATTTAATGAAAAATTAGTTAATTTTTCTCATTTATCAGTGATAATTTTATGTGATACCTACATTGTAAAATTCCTTTACTGATGGTGTATGAAAGTAAAGAATAAAGTGATTACGAATATAATCTGATGCTGCTTACTTGGTTTATGTTTCAGTAGTAGGAGTTTTACCCACCATTGTTTGAAGACCATTAATGAAAATGTCAACACATATGATGACAAACCATGAGAATAAAAAATGTTATTTGCTTAATTCATTATTACTTGTATTTGTTATCAATTATTCACCTATATAAAGTGTTTTTGATGAATTGTTATTGCTAACACTGGATGGAAAATTATAGTTTCTCCAAATAAAATTTAACTCAATCTTTATGATAACAGTTAATTTTTTAAATCTTAGTTCACTTGGCATCTGGAATATTCTACTATATATTTGTGAAAGAAAGAAAGGTAATTAACAACATTGTTATAAAAAGTAAGGCTCAATTGATTGCTCCTGATCATAAAAGCTACTTTTATTCAGAGAACAGTAAAGTCAATAAAGGGAAGAACAGTCATTCACTTCTTTATTGAAGAAGGAAGAATTTTTCCAAATCAAATTAATTGATCCATGATAATGCCTTTTTTATTATATCCAAGTCTTACAAATACACATCCTTTCTACCTCTTCATATGTTGCTTCTACGTTTACACTGTAAGCAGTTTGAGAGGTGAGAATGTCTTGTCATTCTTTGATGTTTTTAGCATTTGGCATAGGTCTCATATTAGTTGTATGCAAGTCTTTGTACACCCATTTTTATTTCTTGGCAAAGATTCTATAGTAAGTTCTCATTTCTATCTCAAGCTCTGTTTATGGGGGGCTATATGTGGGGCCTGATGAAAATGTGGGTTTAGTGACTTTCTCAGAGTAGGAGACTCTGCAATCTACTCTTCTGCTTTAGAACCTATTTACAATATTGTAGTAGTGATCACAATAAAGAACATAATTTAAAGTGAAAGATTGAGAAGCAGAGTTTAGAATGTTTCTAGTCATGCAATATTTGATAAAGTTGCAAGTCAAAACTAGATATTTCAGTATTCCATATAGTTCTCTCTGAACTATATGAAGATCAATTTTATAAGGAAGAAACATTAAAAATGAATGGATTATAACATTTAACATTTCATATGCTATAGTGTGCATAATATATAACTATTTAAGAGGCAAAGAGCTATTTAGAAAATTCAATTCCTAGAGCAGTTGTAGAAATAATGGTAAGAAATTAGCTGACAGATGAACCACACATAGAACAATAATGATGACAACTGCTTAATAGAGACTGAGAAATATAGAAGTAAATCACTATTTTAAATATTGATAGGGCTAAGAAGACATAAATTCAAAAATGTGAATTTTAACAGGGTTATTTTACTAATTCATTTATGAAATTAATTGAGTAGAGAGCCCAGTGCTCCTATTTAGGAAGGCATTATCATGACAATGAAGGTTGAAGAATAACACAGTTTAATGTAGTATGTCTCAACACTGAAAGACAATGACAATGGTGAAAAAATGTTGCTTATATTTGCATAACATTTCTCATTTTTGCCCCCAAAAAGAAAATGCATTTTGGTGGATATTTTACAAAACTGATACCCCTTTATCTTTCTTCTGTAGAGGTAGAAGAATGTCCTAAAGATAAATGATGATGTCTCATTATTCATTGTTAAAAGAGTTTTAATGGATAAATAATTCAATACCTACTAGCTAATCTTTTTATGTAGAACATCCTGAGTATAATTACTATGAATGTTCAAAGAATACTTTAATATCAGCTAAATTTTTTTATATTTTACCACATTTGATTATCATGAGAGTGCAATTAGTTAGGAAGTATTTTCTATATACAAAAACTAAAACTCAGAGATGTTAAATTACTTTTCCAAGACCATGCATCAAGTAAAAGCTTAGGATTTGAACTCAGTTTTAGATAATTATAACTCCAATATTATATTTTCAGTCCCAGAATTAAAAAAAATAAAAGAAAACATAAAATATCTCACTGACAAGATGACAGATCAGGAAAACCGATCATAAAGCACAATTAGAAAACCATTGGTTACCTGAAAACTCAAAAATAAAGAGAAATCTTGACATTATAATACAAAAAAATATGCAAGAAAACTGCCCTGATGTTCTTTCATCTTTAAATTCTTACCTTTCATCTTGGAATCAATATTGTGTATTGGTTCCAATGCAGAAGAGTGTTAAGAGCTAGGCAATGGGGGTTGAGTGACTTGGCCAGGGTCACACAGCTTTGAAGTGTCTGAGGCCAGATTTGAACCTAAAACCTTTGATCTTTAGGCCTGGCTCACAATCCTCTGAGCTACCTAGGTACCCCTGTCCTGATGTTCTGGAACAAAGGGGTAAAATAGACATTTAAAATGTTCATAGAACACCCTCTACACTAAATCCTTAAAACACAACTCCCAGAAATGTAAATGCCAAATTAAAGACCTTCCAAGATAAGGAGAAAATTTTACAAGAAGCCAAAAAGAGACAATTCAAATATCAAGGAACACCAATCAGGATTACATAAGAACTGGCAGCTTCCACACTAAAAGGCTTCAAAGCATGTAATATGATATTCAGAAAGGCAAGAGAATTGGGCTTCAATCAAGGATCACCTACTCATCAAAACTGACTAGATACTTCCAGGGGAATTTATGGAAATTCCACACAATAGAAGATTTCCAAGTATTTGTAATGAAAAGACCAGAACTAATTCTACAATTTGATATCCAAACACAAAAATCAAGAGAAACATGAAATGGTTAATAATAAAGAGGAAAGGGAGAAAAATGGTTTTTATTCAAAATTTCTTCTTTAATGGCTTCAATAAGAACGAATTATTAATATTAATATATGGGAAAATGTTATTTGTAACTTTCAAAAATTATACTCACTATTATAGTAATGAGAAGAATCATTCACAGGAGGAAATTGGAATAATAAGTGGTATAAGATGATATGCAAAAAAAGAAAAAGGGAGGAGAAGAATCGAGGATGACACCAAGAGAAACTTGAAGAAATGAGATATATAGGATAATTTATACCACACAAAGAGGTACATGGGAAGGGAAGGGGATGAATACCATTATAAGAAGTAGAGGAAGAGAGTGCTAATAGGTAATACTTAAACCTTACTCTCAGTGAAATCAATTCTGAGAGGAAAGAGCATATATATCCATTGGCATATCATATTTCATCTTAGCCTACTTGGAAATTGAGATGGAAAATTAAAGGGGGAAGGAGGGTGGGGAGTATAAAAAGGGAGGGAAAGAGATGGGGGAGGGAACTTAACAGACTCTAAAAATAATAATAAGTGAACAAAACGAGGGGGAATAAAGGGAAACATATTAAAGGAGGGAATTAGGGGGACTGATCAAAAGCAAACCACAGGTTTAAAAGGATATAGCAAAAGAAGAAATGACATAACTAGTAGAGGTTATCAAAATGCTGGGGAATACACAAGTGTCAATCATAACTTTGAACTTGAATTGGATGAACTCACCCATAAAACAAAAACAATTATCAGAGTGGATAAGAAACCAAAATCCTAACATATGTTGTCTACAAGAAACACACATGAGGTGGGTAGACACTCATCAGGTTAAAATTAAAAAATGGAGCCAAATCTATTGGGCCTCAACTGAGAGAAAGAAAACAAGAGTTGCAATCATGATATCTGTCAAAGGCAAAGTAAAAATAGTTCTAATTAAAAGGGATAATGAAGGTAACTAAATTCTGATAAATGACAGTATAGACAATGAGGAAATATCAGTAATCAATATGTGTGCACCAAATGGTATAGCATCCAGATTTCTAAAGGAGAAACTAGTGGAGTTGAAGGAGGAAATAGAGAGTAAACCTATACTAGTGGGAGACCTGAACTTATCACTATCAAATCTAGTTTAATCAAACCAAAAAATAAATAAGAGGTAAGAAAAGTGATTGAAATCTTAGAAAATTAGAGTTAGTAGATATGTGAAGAAAAATAAATAGGGACAAAAAGGAATACACCTTCTTTTCAGTAGCAAATGGTACATTCACAAAGATTAACCATGTACTAGGGCATAAAAACATTACAAACAAATGCAGAAAAGCAGAAATAATAAATGCAACCTTTTTAGATCATAATGCAATAAAAATAATAACCAGTATGAGTACATGGAGAACCAATTCAAAAATTAATTGGAAATTAAATAATATGATTCTACAAAATCAGTTAGATAACAAAATCTTAAAACATTTAATAACTTCATTGAAGAAAATGACAATGATGAGACATCCTTTCAAAATCTATGGGATGCTGCCAAAGCAATATTCAGAGGGAAATTTATATACTTGAGTTCATATTTTAACAAATGATGGAGAGCAAAGGAAATTGAATTAAACTTGCTAGTCAAACAACTCTAATGTGAACAAATAACATAAGCCTAGATGAAAACTAAATTAGAGATCCTAAAAATTAAGGGGGAAATTAATAAAATTGAAAATGAAAGAAATATTGAATTAATAAATAAGACTACAAGCTACTATTATGGAAAAAACAAACTAAATAGAGAAAGTACTGGACAATATAATTTAAAAAAAGGAAAGAAGAAAACCAAATCAACAGTATAATAGATGAAAAGGGAGACCTCACCTGAAATGAAGAGGAAATTAAGGCAAGCATTAGAAATTATTATGCCCAATTATATGGCAATAAATATGCCAATCTGGGTGATATGGATGAATATTTACAAAAATATAAATTGCCTACACCAACAAAGGAATAAATAGACTCTACCCAACCCCATATCAGAAAAAGAAATTTAACAAGCCATTAAAGAACTCCTAAAGAAAATCCCCAGAGACTAATGGATTCACAAGGTAATTCTATGAAGAATTCAAAGAAAAACTAATCTGAATATTTTACAAACTATTTGACAGAATAAGCAAAAAAGGAATTCTACCCAATTGCTTTTATGACACAACTATGTAATGATTCCAACATCAGGCAGGTCTAAAATGGAGAAAGAAAATTATAGACTAATCTCCTTAACGAACAAAGATGCAAAAATCTTAAATAGAATGCTAGCAAAAAAACTCCAGCAAGTGATCACGAGGGTTATTGATTATGATCAGGTGGGATTTATACCAGTAATATAAGAATGGATCAATATTAGGAAACCATTCACATAATTGACCATATTCATAAGCAAAACAACAAAAATCACATGATTATCTCAATAGATGCAGAAAAAGCCTTTGATAAATGCAACATTCATTCCTATTGAAAACACTAGAAAGCATTGGATTGGAATAGAAGGGCCTTTCCTAAAAATAATGAACAGTATATACCTAAAGCTATCAGCAAACATCATTTCCACAGGGGATAAACTAGATGCATTCCCAGTAAGATAAGGAGTGAAACAAGGATGCCCATTATCACCTCTTTTATTTAACATTGTACTAGAATCACTAGCAAAACTATTAGAGAAGAAAAAGAAATTTGAAAGTATTAAAATTGGAAATGTAGAGACCAAGCTATCACTCTTTGCAGATGATATGTTGGTTTACTTAAAGAATCCTAGAGAATCAACTAAAAAGCTACTAGAAATAATCAACAATGGGGCAACAGGGTAGCTCAATGGTTTGAGATCCAGGCCTTCAGAAGGGATGCCCGAGGTTCAAATATGGCCTCAGAAACTTTCCAGCTGTGTGACCCTGGGCAAGTCACTTGACCCCCATTGCCTAGCCTTTACCACTCTTCTGCCTTGGAGCCAATGTTGACTCCAAAACAGAAGGTAAGAGTTAACCAAAAATAATCAACAACTTTAGCAAAGTTACAGGATACAAAATAAACCCAAATAAATCATCAATATTTCTACATATCTCCAACACATCTCAGCAGGAAGAAATAGAAAGAGAAATTCCATTTAAAATCACCCTAGACAAAATAAAATACTTAGGAATCTATCTAACGAGCCAACACAGGAACTATTTGAACACAACTACAAAACACTTTCCAGACAATTAAAACTGGATTTAAACAATTGGAAAAACATTAACTATTCATGGCTTACATAATAAAAATTACTATCCTACCAAAACTTGTATACTAATGTAGTTCCCTACCCATTGAAATACCAATTTTTTTTTCTGAATTAGAAAAAAAAAACATAACAAATTTCATTTGGAAGAACAAAAAATAAAGGATATCTAGGAAAAAAAGTGTGAACGATGGTGGTTTTGCAGTACCAGATCTCAAACTATACTATAAAGCAGTGGTCTTCAAAACATTATGGGAATGGCTACGACGCAGAAAGAAGTATCAGTGGAAGAGACTTGGGGTAAGTGACCTCATCAAGAAATTCTATGATAACCCTGAGATCCAAACTTTAGGGACAAAAATCCACTATTTAATAAAAAAATGTTGGGGAAATTTGAAGACCATATGGGAGAGATTATGTTTGGATCACTATCTCACACCCTACAGCAAAATAAACTCCGAATGGGTGAATGACCTGAATATAAATTAGGAAACTGTAATTACATTAGGTGAACACAGAATAGTATTAATGTCAGATCCTTGGGATAGGAAAGATTTTAAGACCAAACAAGATGATTACATTAAATTAAAAAGGTTTTGTACAAACAAAATTAATGCAAACAAAATTAAAAGGGAAAGATCAAATTGGAGGGAAATTTCATAACAGAAACTTTTGACAAAAGTCTAATTACTCAAATTTATAAAGAGATAAATCAATTGTATCAAAAACATGCCATTTTTCAATTGACAAATGGACAAGGGACATGAATAGGCAATTTTCAGATAAAGAAATCAAAACTATTAATAAGCTCATGAAAAAGTGTTCTAAATCACTTATAGTCAGAGAGATGAAAATCAACACAATTCTAAGGTATCACCATAGACCTAGCAGATTGACTAACATGACAGCAAAGGAAAGTAATCAATGCTGGAGGGGATATTTCAAAGTTCGGACATTAATGCATTGCTGGTAGAGTTGTGAATTGATCCAACCATTCTGTAGGGTAATCTGGAACAATGCCCAAAGGACAATATCGGACTGCTACTTTATTCCATCCATAGCACTGCTGGGATTATACCCCAAAGAGAGAATAAGGAAAAAAGATTTGTACAAGAATATTCATAGCTGTGCTCTTTGTGGTGGCAAAAATTTGTAAAATGAAGTGATGTCCTACAATTGGGGAATGACTGAAGAAATCATGGTACATGTTGGTGATGGAATCCTATTGTGCTCAAAAGAATAATAATAAACTGGAGGACTTTCATGTTAACTGCAATGACCTCCAGAAACTGATGCAGAGTGAAAGGAGCAGAACCAGGAGAACATTGTAAACAGATATACACTGTGATAAAATCGAATGTAATGGACTTCTCCATTAGTGACAATACAATGATGCAGAACAATTCTGAAGGAGAAAAAACACTATCCACATTCAGAGGAATATCTGTGGGAGTAAAAAAAAAAATAGAAGAAAAACAACTGCTTGATTACATGGGTCAAAGGGTATATGATTGGGGATGTAAACTCTAGATGATCATTCTAGTGCAAATATCAACACCATGGAAATACATTCTGATCAAGGACACATGTAAAACCCAGTGGAATTATGCCTTAGCTATGGGAAGAGGTGTGGGGGGGAGGTGAGGGAGAGAAAGAATATGATTCTTGTAACCAAGGAATAATGTTCTAAATTAACTAATTAAATAAAATTTTCAAAAAAACCCACACAAAGTTATAGGAACTTTGAAGTCAATAATGGAACTTGGCTATTTTCCAAAAGCAAACTGCCCTGCTTTCTTCCTCTTGTTCAAATGTGAGGCTAAAATGCTATCTTTATTTATTTTTGTTGCAGATAAATACAATAAGAGGTAAGTGTTTTAGTCTGGTTTTCCATATGCATGTTGTAATCTGCACAACTTGAGATCTGATTCATCTGAGTGTTTCCTGTCTGGAGAGACATAAAAATCTCAACTGAGTCATTATTGATTTTTCCAGGAGTCTCTTCAGTGTTTTGGAACATAGTGTAATCATCACAATTTATTTTATAAACAAGGCCATATGGAAAGTCTTACAATCCATGAGAATCTCTTTTCTATTTCGAATTTGCAATGTGTCTTTTCCATCACAATAGTAAAGAGATTTGTCAAATGTAGATATACTTGTTTTGTGCCTCCTCTGATATTCATCATAAAAATTAACTAAACAGAATTATTTCTGTTGCTAAAACCTTTAAAAGACTCATTTTAATATATTGATTGTAGACATCTTATTTAAAAACAGCTAATAATGTATGGTTTTTCTCTGTAGTGTGATTTCTTCTCAGAATTAAAAATCATAGTGATATTTTACACTTATAATTATTACCATTTACTACAGAATCTGAAAGATATGGTTAATTACTCAATATTACTGAAAATCTTCTTGTTTCTTGTTAATATCTTCATTGGGTGGGTGTGATATTACGTGTTTAATCCTTCCCTGTAGGAAGGCTCTTAGCAGAATACTCAAAATCAAAATTTCTTAGTTTTACTGGAGATAAAATTGGAATAATTAATAGAGTGGGCAATGTCATTAACAGGGATCTGGAAAGGCTGCCTAGAGTAAATAAAATGTGTAGACTGAAAGGAATACTGAGAATTCCAAATAGGGTACAGCTAGTGAAAATAATCAGAGATAGGAGATGAGAGAGATGAAATATCATATGCAAGAAACAGTAAGGAGATGAGTGTTCTTGAATTACAGAGTACATGGAGGGGGGATGGGTTAAGTTGTAAGAATATTGACTACTTTATGAATGATTTTACACATTAATTAATTTTTAATCCTAGAGGTGTTATGGAGTCACTAGAACTTGATGAATAGTGGTTAGAGTGTACATCCAGTCAGATCTATATATTAAGAAGAATTATTTATTGTTTGAGTGGAGGATGGACAGGATTAGGTTAAGATTTGATGAAGGACCAATCAGAAGGCCACTGCAATAATCCAAGAAATAAGTGATAACTAGCTTTACAAAATGATAGTGGTGTCAGATGAGAGAAAGGGGCATATGTAAGAGATGTTATAAAGGCCCAATCAACAGGAATTGTTAACTATTTATAGACAAGGGAAGATGAATTGAAGAATTTTAGGATCACTCATATTATGAATCTGGCTGATTAGGAAGATGGTGTGATATTCATCAATATTCGGGAAGTTAGGAAATGGGAAGGAATGGGATGGAAAGGTAATGAGGTTGATTTTGTTCTTGTGGAGTTTAAGGTGTCTACAAGATATCAAGTTTGATATGCCAAATCTGTGGTTGAAGACACAGAAGTTGAGTTCAGCAGATATATTATTCATAGCCTTGGAGAATTATATTCCCTGTCCTACCCATCCGTGCCCACTAAATTTCAATTACTTCATCTAAATGAAATGTTTTAACTACCGGAATCCTTCTCTGATCTCTTGAAAAAAAATGTAACTTTTACTTCCTTTGCAATATATTGAATTTTGAATTGTACATTTAGATTTGCTGTACCTATTGAATATAAATTTGTGTGCATATATATATATATATATATATATATATATATATATATATATTGCTCTGGTTTGATCAGAAAAAGAAATTAGCTCATGTCTGAAAGGTCTAACACACATTTAACAAAATGCTTTGGAAGGTTAGGGAAAGAATTCAAGTTGGGTTAGATTTGTGGAAGGAAGAACAATATGCTGGAAATTGAGTAGATAACTCATAGCACTAGTCCATCAGTACATATCTCTTTGACTTTCAATAGAAATATAATTGGTTTCAGAATTGAATAGAAAGAAGTAATTTGGCCCTTATCCCCTCTTGTAGTAATCAAGAGGTGACAAGGACTGAAAAAAAAAGATTTGAGCCTTGTAAGAGTGTTCTGGATATCTGAGGGAATATTTTTGGTACCCTTGATAAAATTAAGCAAATTTGAAGGTGAGGGGGAGTTGGGATAAAGATAATGAATTTTTTCTTAGATATATTGAGTTCAGATATTTATGAGACATCCATCTCAAGGTAACTAAGAGTCAGTTTGGGAAATAAGACTATTGCTCAGTAGAGTGACTAAGGTGTATACAAACACTATATACACATAGGAACACGTCTGTATGTATGTAGATATCTTCTATCCAATACTTTCTCATTATTTCTTCAATCCAAGAAATATATTCTCTCTGTATCCATATTTATCTCTCTTCCTCAAAATTGAAAATAATTTCTATAGGTTATGACAACTAAATCCATGGCATGAGAGAACATGACATTACCAAGTGAAATAATATAGAGTAAATAGAAAAAGAGAACATTGAAGATCATATGAAACTATAATCAAAGGGGAAAGAATATGAACATTTAAATAGCCTATGTCCAAGATATTATGCTTAATTTTGTTAATAAGCATGGTCTCATTTTTTCTTTACCTTGATCCTACCTGCAGGGTAGGTACTATTTATTCCCATGTAATAGTTGAAGAAAGTATTTCAGAGTTTATGTGACCTGCCTATGGTCACACAGATACTGTTTGAGGCAATATTTGAGCTCAGATCATAACTCTAGACCTGGAACTCTAGCACCTTGCTACCAGATACCTCTAATGAGGTAATAATTAATTATAATAATTATTAACAATCAATAATAATTATTAAAATCAGCTAATCTAATCAATGAACTATCAGCAAAGGAAAATGGAGAGAGTTTTAAAAATAAACAAAAAATAGTATCATAATAAGTTCAAGAAGTTTTCCAGATTGAAGTTAAATTACTAAATATTGTAGGAAGATCAAGGAGGTCTCTCACCCTGTTTCCTTATTGTAAAATGAGTATTATAATAATAGTATAGTCACAGAAAATTATTGGGATCAAATGACATAATATTTGTAAAGCTCTTTGCAAATCTAAATGGATAATTAATGATAAAATTACATATTCTTCAGACATGATATTCTTTTACCATCTCCAAATCCATGTTTGCTATAACTAGTAATGTTGTCCCTAATTACATCCATTTCTTAGAAGCTCTAGTGTCATTTGAGGTTCATTTTAAAGATACTTTCTTTTAGAATGCATTCCATATCTTTCTTCATCCACATTCTAGTGTCTTTCTCTACTAAATGATATGGTGTATTATTCATACCCAGGCCTTTATCAGACCAGACCAATAATTAAAGTTGGAGTGTTAAAATGCATGAACATAATGTTTGACCATAAAATGCAATTAATAACATCTTTATTGATAGATTAAAAGAACAAAGCCTCTAAAATCAAAAGGATATAAAAATATACCTCTCCTTATTCAGTAACCACAGCAACCATAAAAGCTAAATCTAGAAGAAAGATAATTGGAATTCCACTGAAACCACTGACAACAATTCCCCCTGTTCTAAACCTTTTCATACTTACAATAGCAGAACATTTAAATGTCCTCCTAGCAGACTTAAAGCATCAGCTCAGCCCTAGTATTTGAAAGTCTGAGTAGAGCTGCAGAGGAGAAGGAGAGAGGGAAGGAGAGAGCAAAAGGAAAGAGAAAGTTTCCAGAGTCCTATGTTCACCTTAGCAAAGCATAGGTATAATCCCCCCAGGTACTTCTCAAATCATGGGCTATAGCACCCAACCCCAATACAGATCCTATCACAGGTATATAGTCTTTATCTATAATTATAGACCCCTATCTGCAGATTTTTAGGATTATTTCACTTTGTTCATTCGTATTCACAATATTTTATGATGTCTCTCACATAGTGGGTACTTAATAAATTGCCATTGACTGATAAATATTACCAAAAAAGAATAAGCAATATATATATATATATATTAAGAACACAAAATCACAATTTGAATGATATCTTTGAGATTTTGAAGAAAAGTAAAATAAAGAAAAGCATCATTAGTGCATTATATACTCATGCAGAAGAATTTTAAAGTCAACAAAATGTCAAAAATAAAGAGAGCAACATTTTTCTATTAGTCTGGTTTGATATTTAACTCTGGCATAATTTCAAAGTTTCATTTATTTTGCTTCCATAATTAGATATTATCTTTACTTTTTGAACAAGAAATGCCTACCTGATAATATATTTTTTATTAATTTTTTTTTTCACAACTCCCTCCCTGGATAGATTTCCTGAAAACTAAGTTAAGTTAATGATGAGATATATTTTACAGAAATGGAATCTAATCTGAAATTAAGTGATTTGACTCTCCACAGTGCTTTAGATGGCAATTTGTTCTATTAAAGCCCCTTTAAAATTCACTTCTTAAACAGTCTATATATTTTGAGTGACAATGAAAGATAATTTTTTCAATCAGTAACAGGATTGAGCTATAATTTCTGCCAGCGATATAAGTAAAGAGTGAGCTCAGTTTGTTTGTGAATACTGTGGAGGAGATGAAGTGTGTTCCTAAAATACAAATTTCCCTTCTGCTACTGTATAATAAAAACATGTAGATATTAATTTCCTTAATTACTTTTCTCTTCTAAATCCAAGAGGAATTCATGTCATGAATGGTGGATCATAAAAAATGAGTATAAAACATTACATACAAAATCAGTTCAAATTAATTTTAAAATATTAATCACATACAGAAAGCCATCATTGTTGTGCAGAGTGCTGTCCTTAGACTTAGAAGAAGCCCTTTTTTGGAATCTCATACATATAATTTACTCAGTAAACTCAAGAAATTGAGTTCACTTATTAAGACCTCTGTATTCTTATCTGTAATGTGAATGGATTGCATTAGATTATATGTAATACCTATTCCAACTTGAAATATATGATATCTGACTATGTTATAATGTAAATAGATAATAGACTTCCTGGCACACATATATTGTTGTTTGTTGTTGGTTGTTTCTCGAACCGAGGATGACGATTGTCTTTGTGCGTTTTTGTGCACAAAGACACCTGTGCATGAAGATTTAAGTGGAAAAGTCGATGCACAGAGACAGTCCCACTCTCTCGGCATTGGAAGCCTGGGTCCATTGGCACGAAAAGTCGTTACACCTGGAGACTTCCTCAGCTGCATTGGATGGCTGTGTTGTCTTTTGTGCTCCATCACACCCTAAGCACTCCACAGTGCCTTGCTGCATGGCCATCTCAGCCGTTGAACCTTCTTGTTGGTTTCTTCCGCCTGTTCCGCCGAAGCAGTCTTCACATGCTGGATGAGCAAAGCCCTAGTTCACCAGGGGTCGACATCGACCCGATGGCTACCCTCACAAGGTTTAGCCGGCCTGTTGAAGCCATTGCCCGGGGTGTGGCCACTGCCGCATGCTAGCAGCTACTAGGAGCCACAAGTGAGAGCTGGGTGTCAGATGGGGGTCAGAGGCTGGAGAGCTGCCCTAGAAGGGCATGACAAGTCCTCCATACCAGAGATATTTCCCCTCCCTGAGCACCCCATACACCCCTTCACACATATAACTAGTATTCTAAATAGGAAGACATGACAAATATTCACAAATATCTATAATGCAAAAGAACATATTATAACTATATACATTCAATAGGTACAAAGTCTCTCTCTCCTTCTATATATACAAACATATATATAGATATAGATATACTCTGAATGATGCCTTAACCTTATGCTTCAAAATGTCATAGAAAATTTAATCTTCTCAACAAAACTGTAGGGATTGGTTTCTAGAGGGGAAAATATAGGGATCTTATGGAAAATTAAATATTCACTTTAGAATTTGTGTTATAAAAAAGCTAAAACTTGGGCATTATATATAGGGCCACACTATATCTTTTAAAATTAGATTTCAGGTTTTAGAGGGAGGATATATGGAATTTTATAGCCAAAATTTCTAGAAGTCAATTGAGAAAGGACAATAATTTCTTAAAAGATATTATTCATTAAAAAAAAGAGAGAGAAACCATTCTAATTTGGACCAAAAGAGAATTTTCTCAAAAACAACCCCTTCCTTTCACTATTTTTAATCTAGTTTTAAAAATGCTAAGGATAGCAATAAAGCATAAAGGAATTTTTTTAAAAAGCACATAAACAGGAAACAGTTAACTCCATATGAAGATGGTATACTACCTTGTTTAGAAAGCCTCACAGTAATCAGCAAAGAATCTAATTAGTACCTTTAGTAAAGAAGCAGAACACCAAAAGTAATTAATATGTATTTTAGATTATAAGAAAAACAGGGAACAAAATAAGTTAAATTGCCTTAAAATAATTATATTAACCTATAATAATTACCTCCTACAAGAGAAATTGTAAAACATCTTTTCTTCCTTCTGTGACACAGGTTCATGTACATTTAATCAATTCAAAAGGTGAAGGATTACTCAATTGGCTGAAAGCTTTCTTTTATATTCTTGACATTGTGTTTTTAGCACTGGAGAAGGTGGCCTGTCAGGTCTCATTATGTAAGGTCAATTTAATTATCATGATTGACATTTCTGACATCTCTCAGACATTTATACTATTCATTTTCTCATTTTAATGTGTTGTGGCTCACTTCTGCAAAATGTTTTCCCTTTTTTTAGGTATTTCTCAATTTTAGTACTTTGTAGGGTTTTGTATTCTATGACAAGAATATGCATATTAAAATTTGTGGACTTTGATTCAAGTTTAGGCCTTACCAAAAGAATTAAATTTATTAATGTTTTTAGAAGGAAGCAACAAAAACTACAAATCTTATTTCAATTTATTGTATTTCTTTTATAATCTCTAAAATTAGGAATACGATTGGTAAAATGCTAATCGTATAGATTAAGCTTTAAAATACCTTGTATAGAAGTTTTTTTTTTTTTTCTTGGATCAAAGGGTTAAACATTTGTTTGTTCTAAAAGGAACTTTGTTTCCTCTCTCTAGCTTGGTAGTGGTAAGGAGGGTGTTTGAACAGGCTGATCAGCCATAGGCACATGGCCTTTATTTTTATCTTCTTTATTCCTTGATTTCTACTAATCATTAATAAATCTCTTAAAATATAATATTTTAATTGGGATCAATTTTTAAAAAATTTTTACCCTTTTCAGATCAATTGCATCCTAGGATACTGATGGAACAAATCAAAGGACACTTTCAATAACCTTTGAATGATATTGGAGAACAGGAGTAGTATTACATGATTTGAGAAGGGAAAATGCTGTCACAATTGGAAAATAAGGAAGACAATGGAATGTGAAAAGTATAGGTCATTAAGAAGAACTTTAAATCTGTGCATAGTTTGATAGCACAAAATTAGAGTGATTAGTAAATATCTTGATAAAAGGAACTCAAAATCATAGATCTTAATTGATTTGCAACAGGTCTTCCTAATTTAGAGCAGCTATACGGCACATTAAACAGAGCATAAACTTTAAAGTCAAGAAGACTCATACTGAGTTTAAATCTGGCTTTGGATACTAATTAGATCTGTCACTCTTGACAGGTCACTTAATCCTGTTTTACTCAATTTCCTCAATTGTAAAATAAGCTGGCACACCACTCCGATACGTCTGCCAAGAAAACCCCAAAAGGGCTCATGAAGAGTCAGTCATGAATGAAAATTTACTGAAACAACAAAAACGCTAATCAAACTTCATTTCCATTTCTGATATGTTTATTAGTTTGGTAGATTAGACGAATTTTGTGGTAGCATGGCAATTTGGAAGGAAGCCTCTGAGATGGAGCTCCAGACATCTGTCCTGTGGTTTTGATACTTTACATTTTTATCCAAAGCTTGACTGAATCAAAGAATAATAATGATTAAACTTGTAGATAACATAAAGCTCAAAGCAATTAAAAATAGGTTAAATGACAATACTTAAAAAAAGATGAAAATCAAATGGAATGTAGGATGAAGTTTAATAGATATACATGCAAAAGCTTAAAAGTATTTTAAGAAAATCTACACAAATACAAGATGTGAAAAGCATGGTTAAGTGTATTTATTGTATAGGGTTTGTTATAGAATAATATTAATATGACAACAATCTCATGATGGCAGACAAAAATATTGATGCAATTGAGAATGATGCCTAAAAGCAGAAAGGTGATACATCTTTTAAATGTGATTATTCTATGTCTAAAGTCTTCAATTCTGACACCTGCATTTTATATCAGTCTCTGATACTCTGGAGCATATGCCAAGAAAATGACCATTATTATGAATGCTTCATAATCATGATTTAGGATAACTTATTAAAAATGGAATTTGTTTTCCTGAGAAAAGTCAAGACAATGGGAAAAAAGGTGGCTTGAATTAGAGAGTTCTCACATAAGAGAAATGGAAATTTCTGTTTCTTTTCAGGATACAAAACTAAGTGCTTGTTCTTTCAATGGTTTGGTATTTATACAAATGAAAATTCAACTTTAATATCAAGGAAAATAAAACTTCCTAATAATTAAATATTTCTCAAATTGAAATAGGCTGTAAATGCAATTGTTATCTCTCTTGTCACTAATGGTATTCAAACAAAACTTGAACTGAAAGTGTTCTTCAAATATGTTTTATTTGAACTTGTTAGTCATTTGGAGGTTGAATTATTTGATCCTTGCGATCTTTTCAAACTGTGATATTCTCTGATTCTCTGATCTTTGTGAAGAATATTTTACATTTGATTTATATAGAACATTTTATAGGAAAACTATGATGTTAACTCTCACAATATGGATGATCATAGCAATACCTATTGCATGGAATTAGAGCACAGCAGTGCAAAGATCTATATTATTCAAATAATTTCATTAATCTTATGAAGTTCCTTTGTTTAGAGAATCTATAATAATTATAGAAAGCCATAAATAATTGCAGTTAAGGATCCCTAATTGTACTTATATTGTACTTTTTAAAATACAAACTCAGACACAAACATTATTCTGACATGCTGAATAAAGCTTGGATTTCCAAAACAAACTATCAAGGCAATCTTAGACAATAAATCCTTATGAGAAGTACACTAAGCTACTTATATGCTCTCCTATGGTTTTATTGGGAAGAAATGTGGAGGGGATTTGTTGTTGTACCATATGTTTCAATACAGAAAATATGGCAAATAACAGATCTGTTCTAACATGAGAATGTCAAACAAAATAGCTTAGGGAACCGAATCAACTTGAATATTTAATTCACTTTACTTCAACAAAAATTGCAAAAGAAATACAAGCTAGTTTTTTTTTTAATTTAGAAGATTAATTATTTAATATCCTCATGAAAGGCAAAGTATAAAGAAATATTAGATGCCTGATACTCTTTCCTAGATAATCTCCTTTGACTACAATTATTTTTTATGGAAGAGCTTTAGAAATTAAAACATATTATAAATTTAAAAAACAACTTTCACAATTATTTCAATATACAAAGAAAAAGAAGATTGTATATAAATGAAATCATAAATCTCTTAAACATTTAACTTATATTACTTCATATCTGCCTGATAAATCACATTTCCAAGTGTCCCAGCCCTCTGCAATGTACCAACATCACAGAATTTATCATCTGGGAGATCAACATGCTAATACAAATTAAGTTTTTCATGTTTTCACCTTTCAGTTCATAATTTATAGGTAACATTCTCAATTTTTCCATCCAGTATTAATTCTGTACACATGTATAATGTTCTCTTGGTTCTACCCATTTCACTCTTTATTATGCAATACTTCCAAGATTTTTTATTAATTAGTTTTCTAGTCACTTCTTATGTTGCAATAGTATTCCATCACAATACTATATGACAATTTGTTTACACATTCCCCAATTGATGGGCATCCCATCCATTTCAAATTCCTTGCCACAACAAAGAGAGCTACTATAAATATTTTGGAATGTATTAGTTCTTTTCCTTTTACCCTGATCTCCTTGGGAAACAGACCTAGCAATAATGTTTCTGATTATAAAGAAATATACCATTTTATATCTGTTTGTAGTTCTAAATTGTTCTCCAAATGTTTGCATTGGTTCATAGTTCCACTAACAGTGTAGTAGTGTCCCTATTTTTCCACATCCTATTCAACACTTGTCATTTTTTCTTTTGAACATCTCTGGTGGAGGTTAAATGAGATCTCAGACTTTTTGGTTTACATTATTCTAATCATAGTGATTTAGAGCATCTTTAATATATCTACATGAAGCATTGATTTCTTCATCAGAAAATTGTCTGTTAATATCATTTGTCTACTTTTCAAAGTACTTTAGAAAACTTTATCCCATTTGAATATCCCTAAAACCCTGATAGTTGAGTCTCATCAGCATAATTATTCCCACTGTAAATCTTTGAAGGTTGAGATTCAGAGAGAATAAAAAGCTTGCTCATTGTTTCATAGCTAAAAATATCAGAATCATGTTACTTGCTCATTGTTTCATAGCTAAAAATATCAGAATCATGTTAATTAATAGTGTAAAGAAGAGTTGTTGTGACCCACTCTGCCTAACTGGGTTTGAAAACAGGGGCAAAGACAGAGATGTGGTGCAAGCAAGATCAAGATATACAGAGAGAGACTGAGGATCCAAAGTCAACACCATGTCTGAGTCACTGAGTAGAACGTGTAAGATCTTCTGTAGTGGGAAGCTTTGCCAGAATCATATTAGGCCTGGGGACTATGAGCAGATGAAGCAAGACTACTAAGACCAGATGAAGTGTGAACTGAGGAAGTAAAATGATGATGGAACTTCAAATTCATTACTCCTGGAGGGTGACTTTGCCTAAAAAAGGATAAGAGGCCTGGATCTGCCTTCCATCTAACTCCTATGAGGGCCGTGAAACAAAAAGGATTTGAGAGGGAAGAGGCCAAACCCCTGGTCCAACTTCCCATTCCTTCTACAGATACTTGCCCATGGAGATCATGGTAGATTATCCCTCTCCAGCACAATATTGCCAACTGAACTCAGTGCATGTGTATGTTTCCATTTTTTAAATTTTAATTAAACTCATCTGTGTGCATGTGTGTGTGTGTGTGTGTGTGTGTGCGTGTGTGTGTGTGTATTCTTTATGCAGGGTGAGCCCTGATTTATATAGCATGAAGAATATTTTTAAAGTGACTTCCAGAAGCTAACTATGACTCTCCTGTATAAATTGGACTATCTTGCATTTTTAGGTTGTGAAACATTATTTAAAATGTTCTTATGTTTTCTCTACCACATAAGATAGGATAGAATGAAGTTGGCCTCAGACTTGATATCAGTGAAGCTATGGAATGCTGTTAGGTTCCTTGCCCCTCTTTCCTTATACCAGAAATTTCTGATTAGGTGATATACCTAAGGGTAGTGATCTCCTATTAAGGGCTGTGGAATTCTCCTGGTCTCTGTAAATTGCTAATTTTAATGAAAAGAAATATGGCATTTTTTTGGGACAGTGGGGTTGGTATAGGGTTAGTAGGAGTGAAGTATATGCTTTGTGGTAAAAAACTTTAAGGAAAGATCAAGGTAGCTTGCAGAATAAAACAAACATATTCCTCAAGTATATATATATATATATATATATATATATTATATTTATATGTATAATATATATTACATATTTAATTTTAGTAAATAAAGGCTGAAATTGTTTGGTTTTGTTGTGTTCTTTATTAGGTTTCACTTTGGATTATTATTCAATTGTATTCAAATGTATTACAATACAAATTTAGATTCTCTAAATATGTCTTAGAAACAAAGATAAATAATTACAATGTACATTACAATACATGTTAGAAACAATGAACAATTAAGATATTAAAAAATCTTAGATATCTTGTGCAACAATCTTAATTTACATGTATCTGGAGTGGTCATTGGGATTAGACGTTCTCAATGACTTCTTCCTGAGGGATATGCGCTATGCTTTGAGTTAGTTGCCATTTATTTTTGCTCTCCATACTTGGGATTTGAGTCTAAGTAGATTGGGCATTATAGGAAATAGACTTTTATGAATGGACCTTACTCCTTATTAGATTATAAGAGGAATTATAAATTTATGATCTTCATTGTTTTGAACATCAGGTTTCACTTTAACTATCATTGAAAGATAGTTCTCTTTCCCTCCCAAAGAAAAAAAATGCTGGCCTGATAAATGACCACATAGCATTTAAAAATGAACCATATTAGTCTTATACTGGACTTCAAGGCTCTTACTAACTTCTCTCATTGGTTCCTTCCTCAAACAGAGGTCTGTGATCAACCACCAACAATCTTGTGAAATGGATGTAACCAACCTTGGCGACTACCTAATTAGTTGTAGAATTTTGGAGTCCTTGAGTTGATGCCAATTGCTCAGAAGAAAGTGATTCTAGAATTTTTGGTTGTTGATAAATATCAACACTGAACTATCCGGAGTTTACTATGCAGAAAAGTATCAATATCTAGGTAACTGGGGTTGTAACTTGCTCAGGGTCACATAGTTAAGAAGACTCTGATGTTAAATTTGAAACATATTCTCACCTGACTCTAGGCCTGATTTCCTTCCACTGTGTTACCTAGATACCACTTGAAAGGTCTTTTTTAGCAATTTCATGATGATCTTTACTTTTGGGGAAATTTACAATGATGAAAATATATTTTTTTTTTCATTTTCAGTACTTATCATGATTTTATTAGCATTTTGTGAATTTGACAAGATTTTTTTTGTAGTAGAGGTCATAAATAACTATTGTATATTGTATATCTAGTTTTTAAGTTAAGCTCCTTTTCTAGAGTAGATAATATAATTTCTCGTAAAAGTTGAGATGTGAGTTATGTCTAAGCATTGTTTTAATCTCTTTTTTTTTCTATTATGAGAATATAGTTAACCAGATGTTTAAAAATCCTACCATATTGGGGTCAAAGCATCCACAGAATTAGTCTCAGTTTCTTAAGAAACTAGAACAAGAATCTTTAGGATTGGGATAATAAATAGATGGAAAAAAAACCTGAATTATATGTGTTAATTTGCTTGCCGAAAGTTAAGGGAAGAATTTTTTAACACATATACTATGATTACAAATCCAATGTTTTCTTCATTGTATCATGATTTAGGAATACAAGTTTGGTTTAATTGTGCCTTATATTTCTAATTATAAATTCATTTTAATAACAGGAGAACATATGTTTAATTAATTCTTCATTCAAAACTTCTTTATCTTAAGTGCATGGATTGCTATTGTGCTTATTATATATTTTCCTTTCTTATTGGTGTATAATTATAAATGCTTTTGCAATTTTGTTTGAGAAAGTAGAGAAATGCAACTAGGTATTTGAAATCAGATTCCCCAAAGCCTATCATGAATTACATACCAGAATAATATCCATTGATCTCTTGGATTATTTTCCCGAATTCCTTACATCCAGAGATTGAGAAAAACTCAAAAATTATTGAAAGAAAATCAGGTCCTAGACAAGAAATACAAAGACAGTTTTAAAAGACAATATCACATTGATATAGACATTAAATGTTATGGGCATTTTCATTAATATTTTATATATAAACTTTATGTAAATATATATAATATTTTATTAGTTTTTAAAAACCATTACTTCTACATAAAAGTGTTTCTGAACCTGATAAACCTGCAATTATAGGCAGAAATGTGTGGAAAATGTGTAAGTTTTGGAGTTGACCTGTGTTTATATTTCAGCTGTAACTATTGAAAATATCACAGAAAAGCTATTTTTCATCATTTCACAATTATAGATAACTATGTTGGTTATATTGCACATCCTAGAAGAGTGTCGTGTGAGGAAAACACTTTGGAATCTTAAAGTATTATATAAATCCAAGTTCCTATTTAATGCAATTGTTATACTTTATCTTTCAGTTTATCTTAAGCTATATCAACTTGCTAGAAAGACAAATACATTTCCTTCCTATTTCTTACCTGGTAATCCAGATCATCCATACCTATGTCTGGATATGAACATGCATACACATATTTGAGTGTATATATGTACATATACATATACACATTCACATAGCATTTTAACTTAATGTAATGACAGTTTCATGGTAACATTTGACAATATTTATATTAGTTTTGGGCATCTAGGTAGCCCAGGAGATCAAGTGCCCGGCTTGGAACTCATCTTTCTTAGTTAACATCCAGGCTCATTTATTAGTTCTTCAACCTTGGGCAAGTCATGTAACCCTTTTTGTCTCAGTTTCCTCACCTATAAAATAAGTTGGAGAAAGAAATGGCAAACTGCACCAGTTTCTTTACCAAGAAAACCCAAATGGGGTCATAGAGTCAAACACCACTGAAAAAGAACTGAATATCACATTAGTTTTAATTCCATTTATCAAGGTTAGTATTCCTCCTACTAATAATTAGCCAATCAAACTCTTTTTGATCCAGAAACTTCATATTCATCCTTATTAAATTTTATCTATAAATCATGACAAATTGTAAATATTTGGTTCCAGCATCTGTGACTAAATATAAGAACAATCCCAGTTGCAAATAATCCTCATTTTTCATAATGTTATCTAATTCATTGATAAAAATGTTGACCACTAGAGGAAGGATATATATATATATGAGGCCCCACCACATATGGCTTCCTTCTATATTGATACTTATACATTAAAATGATTACTTGTTTTATCTTGTCATTCATCAACTTCTGTTCCTACTTAACATTATTTTCATCTAATAAATATCACTTCACCTTATGCAAAAGATTATATTCACAAATTACTATTAAATATAATTCCAAAATCTAAATACATAATTTCTACATCATTCTAAGTTGTCACCATAGTTATTTTCAAAAGCATTAAAATATTTAGTGTAAAATTAGATTTATTTTATTATCCCATGCTAACTTTAAGCAATTACAACTTCTCACTGTGCTGCTTTTAACAACATCCATCCTACTTTAGTGCCCTCTTAGAATACATTCTCAATATCATGTTTTGATTTTATCTCCTCCCTTTTCTCCCCAGGATTCCTTGTGCTCCTTGTTCATTACATGAACACATTTTGGTGAGCCTACACTGCTCAAAGAATTATGCTAAGTACCATGGGAGATACAAAAAAATAATAAAATATTCTTTGCTCTTTTCATTGAAATATGACACTGCAATAAAAATATTTTTTGCTGACCTGAGAAGTCTAAAATAGAATCAATAAGATTTTGAATCAAGTAACAGTCTAAGAAGTAGATTAGATATAGTTGACTAATAGAGTACAAAATCATAAAGGCAATCCATGGAGACAGTAAACTCTAAAATCATGCTATCAAATCATTCTAGAATTTGTTGCAATTTAAGTTTAAGTTCTCTGGTTGTGGAATTTCCATACATTTTCATTTATGAAGAATTAGGAGATTATTTATCTTCTTTTCTGTTTTATAGCAAACAGACGTGCTGACATTATTTTTAATTTTCTCAAAATAATTGTTATAAATAATATCACACAGCAATGCAATCAATTAAACATTTTACAATTTTTATAATTAAATATACTAATCATATATGCTTATATGTTGAACATCTTTAGAGTTCTAAATATTTAAATTAAAAAAGCAGGTTTTTTAAAAAGTGGTAAGGGAAAGTAATAATTTTTTTTTAAATTTTAATAAATGAATATTAATTGTCCCCAGCTACCTCTTTCTACAAACTAAAAAAAAAAAAAAACTTTCTTTTACCACAAGTATGTAGAGTCAAGCAAAATCAAGTTAAAATTTTAGCCATATCCAATTTGGTTCTATCCCTCTTACACATTACTTTATATAGACAGAGTTATGATATGCTTCATCTTGAGATTTTAAAAATCATAACTTGTTACATTTTTAGTCAAAATTCTGATTATATTTTAATTTTTTCATAATTCTTTCCCATTTTTTGTAGTTATCTGATTAACTATTCTTTCGATTATATTCTACAGAAGTTTTTTCCATATTTCTCTGTATCTGACATGTTTTTTATCAAGCAACACATTTCAATTTCATTCACAATTCATTCAGATATTTTGTTTTAAAAAGCTTCTTTGACTCATTAAAAATAAAATTTCTTATAAATATTATTTTATACTTAGGACCTTTCTCAATGATACACATCATTTTCTTCAAATGATTTACTTCTGACCAATTTCAAGAATATGATGGTGACATTTATTAAATTATTATTGCAAAGCATTAATATTATTCAAAGTCCTTGTCATCAAGTATGTATCTTAGAAGTATTGGTTGTACCTTGTAAACAATGACATGCATAAAAGTAAGTGATTCTGACAATATTAAATGGAGTTAAAAACAAACAAACAAAATTCATAGCATCATTTAATCTCAAAACTTGGAGACTTTAGCAGTCACTTAGACCAAAACATCTGAGACCGTAAAAATGAATTGAGTAGATTCCCATAGACTTCATTCATAGTTTGTGTATATATAAACTTACATATTATACATACTGTATTATATATATATATATACATATATATATATATATATATGTGTGTGTGTGTGTGTGTGTGTGTGTGTGTGTATACATTCACATGCACACACCCCTTTGGGCAAGGAAAAGATTAGTGATATTTTTCTTATCACTGGAAATTAGTTCAACATTATATATTTAGAACTGACTAATAGTGCTTATAATGTTAAGATCCTATAACAGTTCAATATCTTCTACCAGTTGTCAACTAATAATTTTGACTCCTTTGGTTATAGGAAGTACCATGTCTTTTTTTCCTTTAAATGAGATTCTTAACATTTTTTCCATATCATGGATTCCTTTATTAGTCTAATAAAATCTGAAACACTTTTTAGAATGATGTTTTCTTTTAAATAAAGAAAGATTATGAATTTCATTTAGAGCTTATTAAATGTAAAGATGTGTTTTTTTTCAATTCATGTTGAGAGACTTCCTAAAATCTATGTATCAACCTTATAGACTATTATGGACCAAAGGTTCACCATATATCTGTTCTAAAATAATTACTATGTCAAGTGAAGATTAGAAGAATTACTAAATATTTTAAATGACAAAAGGAAGAATCTATCTCATTTATCTTCCTAACTTGTACAATTATATTTCATTCTAAATATTATATGTATGCATTTTCATCACTCAACAATTAATGATTAATGCTATTCTCAGCAAAAATAATTAAATAAAATTGTTGAATGATTTACTTTAATTACTCTTTAGGAACCTTTTTTGTTTTTCTCTTTAGGCTTAACCCATTTGGTATTTTAACAATTTTGAATATATTATATATTTAGTTGTTTTCATTATTATTTCATTTTTAAGTCTAATATTATACTATCAGTATGACTAGCAGCTATTATAATATAGAATATGTCTGGATACAAAATTAATAATTATGTAAATGCAGGACTTATGGATAATGTAAATAGGTCTCTTGGGGTTAGAGAAAATCATGTTCATCTTGCAATCATCAATCAATAGCTAACCTTTCAAGGAGTTAAATAGTAACTATATATGTCATATTTATGATCAGTCATTGTATATTCAAATTTGTCCTTACTTCATCTATAACCGATTGAGAGGTAGAACATGAATAGACTACCTTCATTTTAATATTAACTAGATTCCCTTCAACAATGCAAACACAACAAAATTTCTCATTTAAAATTGAGCCAGAGCTCAAAAACTAGAGAATGTCCTCACAATAGATTTCTTGCCCTTTCTCAGAGGCACACAAAATCACAGAATTGTTGGAATTTGAAGGGACATAAGCATTCAGGTAGTTTAAGCAATACTTGAACAACAATTCAGGTAGATATATGAATATGAATATGAATATAAATAAATGAAATTAATCATTTCAGTAGTATTCTCTGGTAGGCTAGCTTTAATTTTTTTATAAATAGTCATCACTCTATGCTTTGACAAACCTTGAATTCATATAACAAAATATTTTTGTACTGCAGATACTTAATTGTTTTGGATAGATTGAGACTTTTAGGTAGAAACCAGAGGCATCATATATCATATAAGTTAATCTAGACACCATCAACACATTGAGCATTATCTCTAAATATTTCTCAAGTGAAGATAGCTCTGAACTCTAAATTCAAGAACTTTGGGAATAACAATGTTTCCAGTATAGTACCTGCAGCTCTCATTCTAGGAGGAAATCATAATGGAATTGTATCTATTCAATTGCTTCTGTAGCTGCTACATCAATAGTTACTGAAGATCCATGAAAGAAAATTCTTAATACTAATTATTGTTGTTGTCAAATGGCTCAACATTAGAAAAATAATGAAATGATATTAAAAAAGATCTTTAGTATCATATCCTAATTACTATGGAACCTTTCCAAATTACTTGGAACTAAAAATTTACATATGTGTTATATATTCCAAAGCAATATGTACTTTTAGAAATCAGTTACTGTCTTACTTTTTCACTTTTATCCCTAACACCTAGGACAATGCTGTGCACCAAGTAAGTGCTTAATGGATTATTATTATTATTATTATTATTATTATTATCATCAATTCACCCTAAGTGGGGACAAATCTAAGAATACTTCATTTAAGCAACTGACAAAGTGAAAAATGTGAAAGTGTTTTCCATTTAAATCTGACAAAATAAATCTTTTATAAGATCATTATCCATTGTTACTAAGTAAATTAAATGATGAAATATTAATTATTAGTATTACCAAAGTTTGCACAGTAGAAACTCATTCATCTCAAAATCTGCTTGTGAAAAGCATCAACCATGAAGAATAGTTCTGAATCAGATTTAATGTCTCTCAGCTGCCTAAAATAAAACTTTTTGACAGTGAAGAAATAGTCCTTCAGTATCTTGCAATAAGACAGAGAGCCAGTTTTACTCATAGACTACAGTGTGTTTGTTCATCTACCAGAAGGAAAGGAAAATTGTTTGCCTAAGAACATATGTAAAAAAGTGGCTGTTTTACTCACCCATAGAGAAGAATGGGAAAAGTGACTGAAACCTGAAAGAGTTAAGAAAGAAAATATAATGAATGGACAGGATGATTGATAGTAGGCCTTAGAGTAGTGGGTCAGAGAAAACAATGTGAGAAGGTGAAGTAGTGATGTCATTGTAGGTTATAGTTATAATGGATAGTGATCAGCAGAAACTTTAAATTAAGAGAACAAAATCATATAATAAAGAATGGACAAGAGAACACTTCTGAATTCTGGGAAGGTAATAGTGGGTGCATTAACACTTTAGAATAAAAGCATAGGTTTTCTCTACTGTGTGTGGAGAAGAGAAATAAAAATCTAGTTTCAGCCTATATATTCAGTATACCTATGTTTTTGCTTATTTTTGTCTTTGCACAATGAAATCCATAAAGTTTTAAGAAAACAAAAAATAAAAATCATAAATATTAGAGTGGATGTGTAAAAAAATCAAGAAACTAATACACCACTGGTTGGCCTCTGAATTGATACAACCATTCTGGAGAGCAATCTGTAACTACATCTACAGGACTATGCTTCTAACATTCCATAGCCTTGAATCCAGCAATACAACTAGATCTTTATCCTAAAGAGATTAAAGATAGAGGAAAAGGAATTATCTGTACAAAAACATTCACAGCAACATGTGTGTGTTTGTTAGTATAGAACTGGAAACCGAACAGATTTTTTATCAACTGGAGAACAGCTGAAAAAAAATGGCATGTTTTCATAATGGAATAATAGTGTGGCATTAAAAATTATAAATAACATAATTAGAACAAAAATAAAACTGGAAGCATTTACACCAAGTGACATAAAATTAAGTGACCAGAATCAAGAAAATATTGTATACTATTACAAAAATAATGTATGATTATCAATGGTGAATGACTTAACTGTCATCAATAAGGAAAGGATATAAGACAACACCAAGAAATTTATGGAAAAATGGATTTCCACTGCCATAGAAGGAGCAAACGGAGTACAAATGTAAGCATGTCATTTTTTAAATTTATTTCCTCTGATTTTTTTCTCTAGTGTAAGCAATATGTGTCTTCTTTTATACCATGATGAACATAATAACATATATTTTATGATAATATATGGAAAACCTAAATCATATTACCTGCCTTCTTAGGGATGATTTGAAGGAATGGAGTAAACATAGATTTTAAAGTATGAGAAAGTGATTATCAAAAAAGAATTTGATATGTAAAAACAGAACAAATTACCAATCAGAAATAATGAAGTAAACTTGTCATAGTACTCCTTTTTTACCACTGGTATGAAAACTACATGAAATGAATTATTCCCAAAAATCTAACCACCACTGTTGATCATACCTCCTGTGCATGACCATGAATGAAAATATCTTTATTGTAACAGAAAAGACTATAATAATATATGAAAAAGCAAAAGATTCAAAGCTTTGTGAGATATACAATGGATAATTCTGAATGAATTAATTTAAAAGGGTTTTGTAGAAATAAAATTAATGTAGCTAATTTAGAAAAAAAAAGCAGCAAATTGGAAAACTACAGACATTTTCTCAGAAGTTTTATATTTAAAATCTAAAAACAACTTTGTCAAATGTATAAGAATATGAGACAGTAGCCAATTGACAATGTTCAAAAGATATGCACTGTTAGTTTTTGAATAAATAAATCAAAGAGATATATACTTATATGTGCATATATATGTAATGTTGGTATTTTTATTTTTCACATTTAACATATATTACCATATTTAACATATGTATTTAATACATAGTGTATATTTTAAATCATTATTGCATAGAAAAATGAAATTTAAAAGAACTCTGACATATCATCTCACATATCATATAGGATAAAATTATAATAGGCCAAAATTGGAGAGGACACAGTAAAATGGCAACACTAATATACTGTTGATGGAACTGTGAAACAGTCCATATATTTTGAAGAACAATCTAGAATTATACTAAAGTCATTATAAAAATCTGTAATCCTTTCGACCCAAAAGGGTTGCTATTACAACACTATAAGGATTATTTCTTAAGGTGATCAGATAGAGAAGAAATTGATCTCTTTATTCTAAAATGTTTACAGCAGCTCTCCTTGTGTTGGCAAAGAATAGCAAATTAAAGGGATGTTCATCAACTGTGAAATGATTAAGCAAATTGTGGTATATGAATGTCATAGAATACTATTTTGTTACCAAAAATGACAAGCACACTAATTTTAGAAGAAAACAACCATGGAAAGTTCTATATGAAAGAATTACTTATGTCAACATCCAGAGAAAGAACTTGTACAAAGAAATAAGAAATGGTTATATATATATATATATATATATATATATATATACACATATGTATATATACACACATATATATATACACACATATATATACATTTATATACACATATGCAAATACATATAAATAAACTTATATATGTAAATATCTGCAAAGTATCATCAAATTATGTTTTCTGTGATGGTAATGGACTTAACAGGGTATTTTAATATAGCAAAAAATAAATAAAAATAAAAATTCAGAGTAATTGAACACATTTTAAAAAGTTTAATATTTTAATCTGAAAATCTTGTTACCAAATGAGAATTTACCACAGGAGAAACTCTCATTCCTTATTTTCACTGATGTACCTGGATGATTGAACTATCAATTAAAAAAAAAAAGATAAAATATGGATGGTTTTCATGACTGGCTTAAAGATGCCAGAAAACCTAGAAAATTAGGTGCAAAGAAAATAGAAACACTGTTTGTTGTATTCATCCCCTGGTATTTTAGAAAAAAAAATGTGTTGCTACTTTTATAAAAATTATGTATTAACAGGAGACACTATAATATTGTCTGCAAGACTGCTCCCTATTTTCCATCATGCTACTTAATAAATTAAGAGTGTGTTGGTGGTGTTAAGAATAAGTTCTTTCATTCGAGACACAGATTTTCCTAAATGGGTCCCTGCCCAAACTACCCTAATGTCAATATAGTGTTAATTTCAATTGAAATTTAACTTTGTTAGCCTTTGAATTGAGATTTTAGAAGTGAAGTTAAACTAAAAATAATTTATTAAAACCTCTTAGAAACTGTTCATATTTATTCTTATGCCCATCCTGTGTAATTTAGATATTTCATTAGAAACACACACAGTATTCTAAATGCCTTTCCCCAAGTTTCTTGAAATTTTTTGTTCTACTTGTAATTTACCACCATCTTTTTTCTCTTCATATATTCCTTTCATTATATCATTGCATGCTACTTTTGTGATTGATTATTGTTAAAATAAAATATCCTATTTTTTCACCAGTCAGTTCTCTTCATTTTGTTACAAAAAATAAGTAATAAAATATGTTTCCCTAAAATTGATCATAATTAATTCAGTAAACACTTCCACAATATGCAGACTTTCCAAAACCATATATTTGCATTCCTTTGAACAAAAAGAGTAAGTCATCCCAAAACCTTACCATGATTTCTCAACAAGGGATTTCCTTTGTTTTTGTTTTTTTTTTTCCTACAGAGAAATGTTATCACTTCTTTTGAACCTGATGAAAATAGAAGTGGAACAAGCAAGCTATTTTCTTTTTATCGCTACTACCATTATATTATTAACAATTTGTATTGTTCATTTTAATGATAATATATTTTATTTGTTTCTCCTTTTACACCCCTTATTTGTCTTATCTTACACAAAAAACTCTCTTTTGTGACTCTTATTTGTCCAATATTTTCCCAATTCTTCAGAAACTTTTATGTTTTATGATTCATCCTGGGAAACCAAGTAGGAAATTCATCTTATAAATGTGTATTCTGGGAGAATTTTGATACACAAAAGAGACTTTAATAGTTATCTAAGACAATTCTAGAGCCTTGTCTTTGCCTTGTTTACTTCTGAGTCTTAATCATTAGCAATTTTTAGTATCTGACACTAAGTAAATGTCTTCTAATTAGTTATTCAATGGCCTAAAAGTACTCATCTATTTTTAAAAAGAAAACCTTGCTTTCTGTCTTCAAGTCAAAACTATTAATTGGTTTCAAGGTGGAAGAGTGGTAAAGGCTAGGTAAGAGGGGGGGGGGGGATTTGCTCAGGACCACACAGATAAAAAGTATCTGAGCCTGAATTTGAACCAAGAAGCTTCTATAACTATTCCTGTCTCATAATCTACTAAGTCATAAAACTGTCCCTAACTATTTATTTTTAAACTGTTTACCCAGATTTCTTTTGAAATAAAATTCTCTCCCTTTAGTTAATTTCCCTCTAAAAAGTGATTAAACTCATCTTTCTAGGAAATATTATTTCATTCATTGGAATACTGTATTCTAGTATTTCCTTTGATTTAACAAACTAAGAATACTTTTATTATTCAGTTTTTCCCTTGGTAAGTGAATGTTTGTCTGTTTATACTATTAGTTGTTTTCTTTTTAAATTATACATTTTGCCACATTTGTGAAATTCAAATTTAAATTTTTCTCAGTGTCATATGTACCTTCATTTGGAACTTTGACTTCAGTTTCCATTATTTCCTACTATGTGGAATTATTTTCTAAAGTATAATCACAGCAGCTAGATGCTTAGAGAAAAGACTGCCAGGCCAGGAATGTAGAAGGCTCCTTTTCCTAAATTCTAATCTGGACTCAGATAAGTGTCTGAAATTGTGACTCCAGGAAGTCACTTAACCCTGTTTGCTTCAGTTCCTCTTCTGTAAAATGAGCTGGAGAAGGAAATAGCAAACCACTCCAGCATTTGTGACAAGAAATTCCAAAGGGGTTCAACAAAGAGTAAGGCATGCCTAAAACAACTGAGCACCAAATGCTAATGAATCTTTTTATGGTAATATCTCTATATAATGCCTATCATTTTTCACACAATTTACTTTACAACTTACTTGGCTTGTAGAATTTTAATGTGCTCTTCCAATCTCATTATTTTATTTTATTTATTTTATCCTCAACCCCTACATTTTGGCTTTTAAAATCTGTCTACTGTTTTGTAGATTTTTCTACATCATGTTTCCTAAAGTCACTGCTATTTATTTTATTTTATTGATTTGTTTTCAAGTCTTAATTGCTTCTTTTAATTCTATTATTATTCCACTGAACCACTATAAAGATTCTTAGACCACTCAATTGTCTTTTCTGGGAGTTTGTATAGATTTGTTGTGGGATTTCTACACTTGAGGTCCTTCACAATTAATGCATTGTCTTAATAATTCTTATTGCATTTTCAACTTTTCTTATTACAAATTAATTATTTTCCTTTTGGAATACCTTTCTATAGTGAGTCGAGTCTACTTATTGGTATCCCTTTTACTTTGGACTGTTAAATAGACCTAAATACCCCTGACAGCTTTCTCTTTTGAGCAGTGCCAGCTCTTGAAAGGTTTTAATAAATGTCTAATGTCACACTGAAATATATGCAATTAGCTATTTGCACTAAGTGCTCATATGTGACTAGAGATAGAAGTTTTCTTATGATTAGCTTCTGTCAGAGATATTTCCTTGTGATCAAGGCATAGGTTAGATTGACATAGATTGGAAGACTTAGAACAAAGGATACTCAAGGTTTATGCTGGTTGAAAACATCATTCTTACCCTGACAGGGCCTATTGAAGGAATTTTGAAGTGAGGCAGCTTTATGTAGGGAAGATCTCACTTCCCAAAGTGGTCCTGTGGTGGGAATCTTATATAAAATAAGATGTTCAGAGACTTCTGGGTAAACATAGATGAAATCTAGACATGACTCGCTTCCCCTCCCCGGCACCGAACAAAATAGACTACCTCAAAAGAGCATAAAAATTACCTTTGGAAGAATGGAGGGACTCCCCAGTAACCCACAGAAACGAAGGTATGTGGGGTTTGAACATTTCCACACTATAAGGAGGAGGAAAAGCTCACACAAAAACGTTAACTGAGCCTCCCCTCTCCCCCTGCCCCCCAACAAACCGGAGTAAGCTATCAGAGCTCTCACTGGGACAGCGAGTGAGTGAGGAGCGTCTCTGTCTAGGGGGGAGGCACACCAGGGTCCCTGGGATCTAAAGACTGCAAAGAAACAACATCTCAGGGTGGTTTCATGGGAAAATCCTGCACTGAGCAAAGGAGTGGCCATGCTGAGAGGCAGCGCTAAGCAAAGGGGCACTGAAAGGCTGCGCTGAGCAAAGGGGCAACCACGCTGAAAAGCTAAGCGGAGCAAAGGGGCTCTGAGAGGCTGCACTGAGCAAAGGGACACCTTGTTGAGAGGCTGCTCTAGGCAAAGAGGAGGAGGTGCTGAGAGGCTGCGCTGAGCAAAGGGGTGCTGAGAGGCTGAGCTGAGCAAAGGGGCAGAGGCACTGAGAGGCTGAGCTGAGCAAAGGGGAGCTGAGAGGCTTCACTGAGCAAAGGGGTGACTGCACTGAGAGGCTGTGCTGAACAAAGGGGCACTGAGAGGCTGAGCTGAGCAAAGGGGCTGTTGCGCTAAGCACAAGGACCTGCACTCTAAGAAACATCAGAGGCTGTGAAGAACTAGTCTGAGGCAACCTAAATTCACAGAAAACCCACCCACATCACCCAGACCCCAGACCAAAAAAGAAAGTGGAATAAAACCACCAAAGGGATGGCTCACATGTCCCAAAATCAAGCCTCCAAGAAGAAAGGGGGGAAAAATGACTATTGAAAACTTTTATGGAGGGAGTTCCCAAGGAAAAGAAGAGAATGAGGATGAAATCCAAACAAAATGAGAACATGCCTCCCAAAATGGAAACTATCAACAAGTTCTGGAAGATCTCAAACTGGAGCTTACCCAAAAGATGGAAACCTTTTGGAAAAAAAAATGGGAGAAAGAGATCAGCAGTCTGATAGATAGGACTTCACAATTGGAGAAGGACCTGAAAGCATCAAATAGAAGGGAAGATGGAGTTGAAAAGCAAAACTAGTCCCTAACGACCAGAATTAAGCAACTAGAAGACAGTGAGCATGCCCTAAAGATGGAAACCTTTTGGAAAGAAAAATGGGAGAAAGAAATCAGCAGTCTGATAGACAAAAATTCACAATTGGAGAAAGAGCTGGGAAGCATCTAATAGAAGGGCAGACAAAGCTGAAAAGAAAAACCAGTCCCTAATGACCAGAATTAAGCAAATGGAAGACAACGAGATTACAAAACAGCAAGAATCAATAAAGCAAAGCCAAAAAATTAATGAATTAGAAGAAAACATGAAATATCTCACTGTAAAGGTCACAGACTTGGAAAACAGAGGAAGAAGAGACAACCTCAGAATTATTGGTCTCCCCAAAAAACCAGAGATAAACAAAAACCTCAATGCTATTCTACAGGAGAATATAGAAGAAAATTGCCCACATTTTCTGGAACAAGGGGGCAAAATAGAAATAGAAAGGGTTCATAGGACACCCTCTATGCTAAATCCCCAAAAGACAGGCCCCAGGAATGTAATCTCCAAATTCCAGAGCTTCCAAGAAAAGGAGAAAATCCTACAAGAAGCCAAGAAGAGGAGCTTCAGATATAGGGGGGCTCCCATAAGGATCACACAGGACTTAGCGGCTAACACACTAAGAGACCAGAAAGCATGGTACACGATATTAAGAAAGGCAAGAGAGCTGGATCTCCAAACAAAAATCAACTACCCAGCAAAACTGACTATATACTACCAGGTGAAAGTATGGGCATTCAACAAAATAGAAGATTTCCAAGCATTTGCTAAGAAAAGACCAGAACTTAGTGGAAAATTTGGCATCCAATCACAGAAAGCAAGAGAAACATGAAAAGGTAAATATGAAAGAAAGGGAAAAGGAGATTAATCTTATCTTTTTCTTTACGTCAAACTCTGTTCTATAAGGACTACATTTATATCACATTATATATATTAATATGTGGGGAAAATGTATTGTTTAACTCAAAAACTGTATACATCATAAGAGTAGTTAGAAGAATAATACATAGGGAAAGATTGGGGCATTAAGAAGATTTGGTGAAAGGGGGCAAATAAAGAAAAAGGGAGGGGGTATTCATCGATAATAATAACATTTACTTCAAGAAATGGGGGGGGACCAAATAGAATAATCTTTCCCATATAAAGATACAGATGGGAAGGGGAGGGGAAGAACTCTCATATGAGAAGGAGAGGAAGAGAGCTTGAAGTGGTATTACTTAAACCTTACTCTCGGTGAAATCAAATCTGAGTGGAAAGAAAATCTAGATCCAGTGGGAACCTGAATTCTATTTTATCCAACAGAGTAAGAAAGAAAGAAAAATCAAAGAGGCGGAGGTTGGAGGGAGTATATAAAAAGAGGGAAGGAGAGGGGGTAGGGGAAGGGAGCATAAAAAGGGAGGGGCAACAAAGGGAAGCATATCAAGGGAGGGGACTAGGGAGACTGAACTAAAGTAAATCACTGGTTCAAAGGATATAGCTAAAGAAGAAAGGTCAGAAGTAGGGGAAGTTATCAAAATGCCAAGGAATCCACAAGTAACAATCATAACTTTGAAAGTGAATGGGATGAACTCACCCATAAAACATAGACAAATAGCAGATTGGATTAGAACCCAAAACCCTACCATTTGTTATCTTCAAGAAACACACATGAGGTGGGTTGATACTCACAAGGATAGAATTAAAGGATGGAGTTAGACTTTTTGGGCCTCAACTGATAGAAAGAAGACAGGAGTTGAAATCATGATATCTGACAAAGCCAAAGCAAAAATACAGTTGATCAAAAGGGAAAGGAAAAGTAAATATATTCTGTTAAAAGGGAGTATAGACAATGAGGAAATATCACTAATCAACATGTATGCATCAAATGGTATAGCATCCAAATTCTTAATGGAGAAACTAGAAAATTGAAGGAGGAAATAGACAGTAAAACCATATTAGTGGGAGACTTGAACCAACTACTGTCAAATTTAGATAAATCAAACCAAAAAATAAATAAGAAAGAGGTAAAAGAAGTGAATGAAATCTTAGAAAAATTAGAGTTAATAAACATATAGAGAAAAATAAATAGGGACAAAAAGGAATATACCTTGTTCTCAGCACCACAAGGCACATTCATAAAAATAGATCATACACTAGGTCACAGAAACATGGCACTCAAATGCAAAAAAGCAGAAATAAGAAATGCAATCTTTTCAGATCATAAAGCAATAAAAATATTGATTGGAAAGGGTACATGGAGAGCCAAATCAAAAATTAATTGGAAATTAAATAATATGATACTCCCAAATCTGTTAGTTAGAGAAGAAATTATAGAAACAATTAATAATTTCATTGAGGAAAATGACAATGGTGAGACATCCTTTCAAACCCTATGGGATGCAGCCAAAGAAGTACTTAGAGGAAAATTCATATCCCTGAGTGCATATATTTACAAATTAGGGAGGGCAGAGATCAATGAATTGGAAATGCAAATCAAAAACCTTGTGAACAAACAAATTAAAAACCCCCAGAAGAAAACTAAACTAGAGATCCTAAAAATTAAGAGAGAAATTAATAAAATTGAAAGTGATAGAATTATTGCATTAATAAACAAGACTAGAAGCTGGTACTTTGAAAAAACAGACAATATAGACAAAGTACTGGTCAATCTAATTAAAAAAAGAAAGAAGAAAGGCAAATTAACAGCATCAAGGATGAAAAGGGGGACCTCACCTCCAATGAAGAGGAAATTAAGGCAATCATTAAAAACTACTTTGCACAACTATATGGCAATAAATATACCAATCTAGCTGATATGGATGAATATTTACAAAAATACAAATTACCTAGACTAACAGAAGAAGAAATAGATTTCTTAAATAATCCCATATCAGAAACAGAAATCCAACAGGCCATCAAAGAACTTCCTAAGAAAAAAACTCCAGGGCCTGATGGATTCACCAGTGAATTCTATCAAACATTCAAAGAACAACTAACCCCAATACTATACAAACTATTCGACATAATAAGCAAAGAGGGAGTTCCCCCAAACTCCTTTTATGACACAAACATGGTAATAATTCCAAAACCAGGTAGGCCAAAAATAGAGAAAGAATATTATAGACCAATCTCCCTAATGAATATAGATGCAAAAATCTTAAATAGGATACTAGCAAAAAGACTCCAACAAGTGATCAGAAGAGTCATCTACCATGATCAAGTAGGATTTATACCAGGGATGCAGGGCTGGTTCAATATTAGGAAAAGCATCCACATAATTGAGCACGTCAACAAGCAATCCAACAAAAATCACATGATTATTTCAATAGATGCAGAAAAAGCCTTTGATAAAATACAACACCCATTCCTATTAAAAACACTAGAAAGCATATGAATAGAAGGGTCGTTCCTAAGAATAATAAACAATATATATCTAAAATCATCAACTAATATCATCTGCAATGGGGATAAACTAGATATATTCCCATTAAGATCAGGAGTGAAACAAGGATGCCCATTATCACCTCTATATAAATTTGACATTGTACTAGAAACACTAGCAGTAGCAATTAGAGAAGAAAAAGAAATTGAAGGCATTAAAATTGTCAACAAGGAGACCAAGTTATCACTCTTTGCGGATGACATGATGGTCTACTTAAAGAATCCTAGAGATTCAACCAAAAAGCTAATCGAAATAATCAACAACTTTAGCAAAGTTGCAAGATATAAAATAATCCCACATAAGTCATCAGCATATCTATATATTTCCAACACAGCTCAGCAGCAAGAACTAGAAAGAGAAATCCCATTCAAAATCACCTTAGACAAAATAAAATACCTAGGAATCTATCTCCCGAGACAAACACAGGAACTATTTGAACACAACTACAAAACACTCTCCACACAACTAAAACTAGACTTGAACAATTGGAAAAATTTTAACTGCTCATGGGTTGGAGGAGCCAATATAATAAAAATGACCATCCTACCCAAACTCATCTATCTATTTAGTGCCATACCCATGGAACTTACAATTTTTTTTATACTAATATAGAAAAAACCATAACAAAGTTCATTTGGAAGAACAAAAGATCAAGGATATCCAGGGAAATAATGAAAAAAAATACAAATGAAGGGGGCCTTGCAGTCCCAGATCTCAGACTATATTTTAAAGCAGCAGTCACCAAAACAATTTGTTACTGGCTAAGAGACAGAAAGGAGGATAAGTGGAATAGACTCAGGGTAAGTGACCTCAGCAAGACAATATATGACAAACCCAAAGATTCCAGCTTTTGGGACAAAAATCCACCATTTCATAAAAACTGCTGGGAAAATTGGATGACAGTCTGGGAAACATTAGATTTAGATCAACACCTCACACCCTACACAAAGATAAATTCAAAATGAGTGAATGATTTGAACATAAAGAAGGAAACTATAAGAAAATTATGCGAACACAGCATAGTATACATGTCAGACCTTTGGGAAGAGAGAAGCTTTAAAACCAAGCAAGACTTAGAAATAGTCACAAAGGGCAAAATAAATAATCTGGAATACATCAAATTAAAAAGGTTTTGTACAAACAAAACCAATGTGACTAACATCAGAAAGGAAGCAACAAATTGGGAAACAATCTTCATAAAAATCTCTGACAAAGGTTTAATTACTCAAATTTACAAAGAGCTATATCAATTGTACAAAAAATCAAGCCATTCTCCAATTGATAAATGGGCAAGGGATATGAACAGGCAATTCTCAACCAAAGAAATCAAAACTATTAATAAGCACATGAAAAAGTGTTCTACATCTCTTATAATCAGATAGATGGAAATCAAAACAACTCTGAGGTATCACCTCACACCTAGCAGATTGGATAACATGACAGCAAAGAAAAGTAATGAATGCTGGAGGGGATGTGGCAAAGTAGGGACATTAATTCATTGCTGGTGGAATTGTGAATTGATCCAACCATTCTGGAGAGCAATTTGGAACTATGTCCAAAGGGTGATAAAAGACTGTCTGCCCTTTGATCCAGCCATAGCACTGCTGGGTCTGTACCCCAAAGAGACAATAAGTAAAAAGATTTGTTCAAGAATATTCATAGCTGAGCTCTTTGTGGTGGCCAAAAATTGCAAAATGAGGGCATGCCCTTCAATTGGAGAATGGCTGAACAAATTGTCGTATATGTTGGTGATGGAATACTATTGTGCTAAAAGGAATAATAAAGTAAAGGAATTGAATTCCATGGAGACTGGAACGACCTCCAAGAAGTGATGCAGAGCGAAAGGAGCAGAACCAGTAAAACATTATACACAGAGACTGATACACTGTGGTGCAATCGAAGGTAAAGGACTTCTCAATTAGTGTCAATGCAATGTCCCTGAACAATCCGCAGGTATCTAAAAAAACAATATCCACAAGCAGAGGATAAACTATGGGAGTAAAAACAGTGAGGAAAAGCAACTGCTTGACTACAGGGGGGAAGGGGATACGACTGAGGAGAGACTCTAAATGAACACTAATGCAAATACCAACAACACGGAAATGAGTTGGAACCAAGAACACATGTGATACCCAGTGGAATCATGCGTCGGCTATGGGAGAGGTGGTTGGAAGGGGGTGGGGGGAAGGAAAAGAAAATGATCTTTGTTTCCAATGAGTAATGTTTGGAAATGACCAAATAAAATAATGTTTAAAGTGAAAAAAAAAAAGATGTTCAGGGGATGAGGCTGATCTTAGGTGAGAAGTCTATGCAGTTGTGACACAGCCTTTTTTTTTTTTTACCATAAAAGTATATATGTTGGTGGTGACCATATGTATATTGAGATGGGAGATTCAGGAGAAGCTAGAGTTTGGGCAAGGACTAATCCTAGAATCTAATGGGCAAGGAGAGAGCAGAATGGATGCTGAGCACTACTTTGGGGATATATTTGTGCTGGAAAAAACAGAAAAGTTGGCTGAATCAGATCTTTAAGAAGGGGAGGTAAAGAGTGGGTAAGGGGATAGATTAGACATGAGATGAGAGCATTTCTGAGATTTTCATTTCCCCTATTACATTATAACAGGTTATTGTTATTGATTTCCTACATGAGGGGGAATTTCAAGGAGATCATTAAGTAATATTTCTTTGCTCTCTTCAGAACTATCTTTTTAAGTATAATAACCTTCAATTTATGCTAAGTGGTGATGAAAGATAGAATAATATAACTTTTGAAGATCTGATGTTGAAGGTCTCCAAAAGAAACATAAAGAGGAATATGGTACACATGAGCAAATTAATATGTTATAAACCAAGAATTCCCAAAAGACAACAAATTAGGTGTGAAGGATGTAAAAATATGTTATTGGGGGGGTAGCAACAGGAAAAGTACAGTAAAAGCAAAGGATAATTGCTGGTGATGGACATGTTTTATTCGTATCCACAGAATGAAAGGAATGTTAGAATGTATATCGAGGTAGAAGGTACCTTGGAGGCCATTAAGTCCAATACCTGTGTTTTACAAATGAATAAATTAAGGTTGAGATATTAAACTTCAGTGTGAAATAATCTGTATAAAAAAACAGCCAGGCACTAAGTTGATATACTCTTATACTATTCCATCTTTTATCTAAAACTCACCTGTGGCTTCTACAAGCTCTAGCATATTCAGGGGCCACACCCTTGGAAAATTTTCTTGGCAGACAGACTAAAGCAAATAGACAGTTCTTCACAGGTCTCAAAACCATTGGTGAGTTATGGGGATGTCTGCCAGAAGAATGTGAAGACTTCGTTTGGCAAAATCGATGGATAAGAACAATTTGTTCCAGGGACTATGAAGGTGACTCAAGCAGGTATTTTGGAGTGTTTAAAGAGCTTAGCAAGGCATCAGACACCAAAGACTAGCACCACCCTTACTGACTCTTGTCTTGCTCCTGGACTTTGATGTCTCTGGAAGAGACAATGAATTTGAGAGTGTAACTCTGTCTCATTTTATTCCAATTCACATACAAGTCACTCCACGATGCTATTGTTCCTCTTCAAACAGACAATAAAAGTATGGGATCATCAGCTTGACTACAGAAGTCATGCCTAAATGTAGCACTAAGGATTGTGTAAATATATAAGACTGACAGAATTGTAGTGGAGGTGTTTGGATTTGAAATTGCGTCTTTTTTCCAAACAAAGTATTCTGCTTACTTTGACCCTGGATGAGCTGATCCTCTGAAGCAAACTTTTAGGAAGACATGGATAAGAGATACATGAGATAGGAAGTCATACATCATCCCCTTTGCTGAATGGAATATTAGCACCAGGACAATGATAGATCCTTTGGATTTTTATTTTCTTTTGCAATCAAGAAATATCAGTTAATCAACTCCTGTAAATCTTAATAGTTTATCTGGCTCTCTTAACCTATACTTTTGAATTGAAGAAATTATAAATGGGCTATTTAATGAATGTGATAAGTTTTAGTCTTCCCATAAGTATACAATTAATACGGTTAAATCTTCCACCTTCTCTCCCCATTTTAATAAGTTGGATAAATATGACCATAGTAAGATATTTAGGTTTCAGTTTCAGTACTGCAAACAAAACACAAAGGAATGACACTAGGGAATAACTAGTCCTCAGTTTATTCAAAAGCAAAATGATGGGATTGAATGCAATGACTTAAAATATCTCTTCCACATTTATGTCTATGAGCTAATGTTATACCTTAGGTGTCATGATGAATTTATTACTACACCTCCAGTCAGGAAAACCTGAGTTATAATCTGTCCCTAGATATTTACTAGCTGTATGACCATGTGCAAATCATTTAATGTCTGTTTCCCTTGGCTTCATCATTATAAAATGGAGATAATAAAAACACTTAACTCACAGGACTGTTGTGAGGATCAAATACTCTTTAGAAAGTGCTTTTAAAAGTGCCTGGAATACAATAGGCACTTAATAAATGTAAGGTTCTGTTTCTCTCCATTTTACCTGATTCAATTAATGAATTGGGCATTGGGGAAAACACAGATAAAAAGGGATACATATTAACTTTTATTTATTTACTGTTTTTTTTAACTAAAAAAAATAGATGGCACAGTCAATAGAATGCTTGGCTGAAGTCAGGAGGATCTGGGTTCAAATTTGACCTCAGACTCTTCTTAGCTATGAAACACTGGGCAAATCACTTAATTCTGTGTACCTGGCCCCTGCCCTTCTGTCTCAGAGTTGTTACTAGAACAGAAAGTAAAGATTTAAAATAAATAAAATGCCATAAAATATATATCCACAAATGAGTCTCCAACATTTTCTTTTCCTAAGATCTCTTCCAACTGTCTTTTCTTAACTCAAGTGACAGAATAATTTTTCCTTTCCACATTTAAATCGCAAAAGGAGTTGATTTTCCTCTGCGTCATAGCAGTCAGATTCTTTAGGGGCTATAATACATCCCAGGGTTTTCTTTGTTGGTGGCTGCGGCTCTTTAACTAAAAGATACCACATGTACCCAAACCCTGACGTCTACTGTTACATATGGCTCTTCAAAGAGGTGCCTCAAATTCTGATTTTTTTTTGCTCTTCTGAGCCTGTCCCAGGATCTTCAGTGCTAGTTACTACAGAATTTCTTTTGAAGTGCCACATGTGGCAGCAGGCAAAGTCCTGGGTTGCATCAGAACATAGCTATCCAACTGGGAACTAGGTCTGTGTTGCAGCTTGGAAATTGGAAAAGAGAGCACAATATGAAAGCCAGATTCTCAAACTAAAACAGAGAATTTTATTAAGTTAGGAAAAAAGAAACCAGTTTCACTCTTCAAAAAAACAAAACAAAACACCCAGAGGTGTGTGGGGATAAAATATTGTTTCTCTGCTGTCTAGCCAGCAATTCAAATTCTTATTGAGTGATATGGCAAAAACCAGATTTGATAGAACATGTTAGTCTATCATTTCCTTTTAGATTCCTTTTGAATGTTTTGATCCCATCCCTTCTTTATATGCTCATTTTTGAGTTGAATATTTTGATCTAAAATACCACAAATATAACAATATATGTTTAAAAGGAATTAAGATAATGCTGTTTCAAACGCATATTGACTATTCCTTTTCAAATGAGAACTCAAGAATAATTTTGAAATGATATACCTTCTATACCATTCTAAATACAGTATTATTTTTGTTAGATTATTTTCTATAATATTGTTAGGATGGAGTAAGAGTACATATGTTCCAATATTAGAAACTGCCCATATGGAACAATTACTGCCCCTTAGGATGATAATAGAAAGAACCATGGGAAAAAAAAAACATTTTGAACACATGCTAGTTAGTAGGCACTCATCCATTTTGCATATATGGGCTCTCTCTGACTTCAAAAGACCTAGCTATAATTGAGTTTGTTTCTATTACCACCTAGGAGGATGAATTACAGCCAGTCAGTTTCCCCATTGTAACTGTGTAATGATCTCAAACTTTAAATGCCTTGAATCCTTTCAGACAGGCATGCACAAGAAAACATAGAATGACTCCAAAGATCATATAAAAACATAATTTTTCCGTTATCTTTTGACATAGGTACTCTGATCACAAGAACTTGGGCATTTGGAACATATTCAAGTGCATGAGAATTCCCAAAGAAACACACAACAGAAAACAAAAACAAAAACACAACTATCACCAACAACAAAAAGTCTCCTAATTTTTTTGGAAAAATTATATTTTTCTAATCTGTGAAAATTTGTGACTGAGAAGCATGAAAATGTATATCTCATAGTACCTTTGGTAAAACTAGATATGTGCTGAAGCATATGGGAATCATAACTGCAGATAAAAGTAAAAAATAAGATAAATATTTCCTAGACTAAAATAACGAAATTGTAGAAGAAAAAAGATTTATAAGTCTAGATCCAAATCTAAAAAAAAAAATAAATGAAGACCTACTGGGTGATTAACTATAAGCATTGAAAAATACTTTCCAAGTATTAACTTTTTTATCTTCATACCAATTCTGAGGTAAATATTCTTATTAGATTCACTTTACAAATGATAAAAGTGAAGCTGATAGACATTAAGAATCTTTTTAGGATCATATAACTAAGTTTTAGGTGCAAGATTTGAACTAACCTAACACACTATTCACTGATCCCTACATAACTGCTGCTTATTAAGATAAATAATATTTTAAAAATTATTTATAATGAAGAGAATCATAACAATGAATCAGAATGCCAGAACTCATTTGAGTTGGCCCAAAAAGGCCACAGAGAAAAATAAATATTAACAAAATAGAAAAAAAATGATTTATGAAATTAAAAAAAGTGTTATCAACTAGAAACTTCTTTCCACCTTTACCTTTGAAAGCAAAATCTATATTACTGCTTGCTTCAATTGGTATTCTTTTTTCCTGAGGTTGCCTTAATTAAAATTCATATGGGAAAATTTTAGCAGTGTTGGAAAACATTTCCTAGGAGCCACTTTCATAGAAAGTTTATGAACCTGGGCTCTAGTCAAGGTTGAAACTGGAATGTATGACCCATAGGAACCTATTCCTGCCAAAGTCTTATTAACTATTTCCCAACCTACCAAACTTGAATGTAAGTAAATCTGAGCATCAATATCTACTCAAAAGCTGTCAAAAATAGTTATACTACCCTATTCTGTCAGGAGAGTCAAGGTTTTTTCATTACAGGAGTTAGGGTAAGTAAACCCACTTTAAATAAAATACAGAAAATACTATGAACCTTCATGCCCTGGTACCACCTTACTTTGTTTATAATACAATGTAATTGTTCCAAGATCTGTAGTCTGCTTCCAAAGAAGATTATCTTGCCATAACAATGGCAGGCAGTGATTTTGCCTGCTCCTCCATTTTGTAGATCAGATATCTATTCCTTGTCAGGCACTCTATTTTATTTTCCCTATCAAATGACTTTTCAAGCTATGAAAATGCTTTCAAAATCTTTGCAACTTCCCCCTTATTTCATGTGGACTATTGTTATAACTTTCAGATGTTAACTAAACAGAACACAAATAAAATTATTCACAAAAATTATATAGACCTCCATGAGTCTTAACGAACTCAGCCATTGCCAGTTATGAAACTCCTTGGTAGCTGGATGTGTAGCAATTTAAGCAGATTTCAACATCCTGTGTCAATTTCTTTACTTTCCCATATTACTATGATTCATAGGAGGCAGTCAACAAAAGCCAAATAACCACAATTTATAGTAATAATCTCTAAAAGTTTATCATAGACTGACCTTCCTGAGATGCCCTGAGTTAGGGACCTATTTAACTATATATTTTTCCTAGATGAAGTTTAAAGGGACTAATAGAAAGTTAGTGTATGAGATCACATTATAAGTCATCAAAAGTGTTCCAGAATTTCACAGGGAATTACACACACACACACATATAGTATATATGCATATGAAATATGAATTGGAGATAGAAGAGCTACAAAAATTAATTTCTTCTTAGTATTTATGTCAGAAGTTAATGGCTGCAATAGACCCCAGGTACTTTTTAAGAGACTCTTCATGCTCTAATATGGATCCTACTTTCACACATTTCTGAATATATCTAAAGCCTTAGACAATCATTCAAGTACCTAATCATGAGTTTCCTGGAGTATATATTTTCCAGGTACACTTTTTAAAAAATTACCCTGGAGGCTAATATCATTGCTTCTAGTATTGCAGTGATACACATATCTGCAGTGCTGGCAATAATGTAACTTATAGCTACTCATTGGCCCAGCAGAGCTGTATATGTTCATGCAAATAAAAGCTTTAGTTCTTCTGTACTTAAGAATGGATCTCAATAGATAATTTTCTCTTCTACATAATAAATGATTAAGAAATTATACCTAACAAGTATAATTGGTAAATAATATTTGAGTCTTCTGATTATACAAGATTCACTTGTATTTTCACCAGGATGTAACATCATTTCACATCACTGTTTTTAGGAAAAGGGAAAGGAGAAGGAAGGAAACATTTATGTAGTACCCAGTAAGTGCTAGACATTGTAAAAAGCTTTACAAATATCTCATTTAGTTTTTACAACTCTGTAAGGTACGTGCTATTGTCTCCATTTTTATATTTGAAGAAACTGAGGCAAGCAAAAACTATGTGACTTGCCAGCCTCACACAGCTAGTATTTGACATAGGATTTCAATTAAGTTCTTCTTGATTCCATGCCCAGTGCTCTATACATAATAACATCTAATTGCTAAACGATCTTCTAATGCATCACCACATTAAGCTGGATATTGTAAAAATAAAATTCCATCAATAGGTAGATTCTACCTTTCCATGAAATTCCAATATCATTACATTGTGCTTATATCAAGTTAGACTTCAGGATGATTCTGGAGATGCCTTTATTTAATTAGAAAAAGTATGATGTGTCATAGTGCCAATGTAACTAGACAGAGGCAAAAGCTTCTTAGACCTGGAAAATCTCCTTTCTGTTTTCAAAATAAGAGCTTAAGGATATTGTAAAATAAAATAATTTATTTTTTAATGATAAACGAGTTTTGGTAGTATTTTTTAGACATTGGGGAAGAGGGTAGTAGCTAAGGAAAAATTAAACATAAGGAAGGTAGAAGTTATGATTATGAAGCAACTACTGAATGGATACTTTGAGAAAATATCAAGGTCACAAGAAAGGGATTGTTCTTCCTTTTCCTAGACTAAATATTTCTGCTTTGTTCACATGATTCTTATAAAGCATTATTAACATTTTCATCCCAATGCTAGTAGCATTTCTAGTATATTTTTGGAAATTGTTTTTTAATAGAATATTCATACGTGGATATAGATTTAATCTGACTAGTTTAAAGAACATCCAGCTTATAATATCCCTTCTTCTGAATCTTCTATTAATATAGTCAAAAATCATTTTAAAATTTAGATCAACACATGCCATTATTGATACATGGATAGCAGGAGTACTTGACCATTTGGAATCTTTTGGTAACTTGGGGAAGCTTATGAATCCCTTGTAAAAATATTTTAAAATGTACAAAATAAAATACATGGTATGACAAAGACAACATAATTTTGAAATGTAGCTAAGGAAGTGAGAGACAGACAGAGATCTAGTACACTACAATGTAATAGTATTTCATATATATCACTATCTGAAATGACATTTAATATAGTATGTACCTAAGAAGCAGTTTTTCCCCATATAATCTTCCTTCAAAGTAGCTATCTTAGTGGTACTCTAACCCCAGAGATTGTCCATTGCATTTTAATAGCTTTTGCCTCCTGTTTTCTCTTATGAAGGCAAATACCTTCATTGATTCCATGCTCATCAAGGAACTATTCTGAGTACAAAATAGACAAAAAAAATTAAAACACAGCCCTTATTCCCAAGAAGCTCACACTCTAATCATGAGGAAGTCAATATATAAAAACTTAGAATCAAGATATATGTATTCATATCTCATCCAATACTGTGATGTATAATTTACTATATTTTATATTCAAATATAAGGAAAAGTTAATTAATTATGACACATTTACAAAACTTCTGTATGTGAAAATTTCCTTTTAAGAAGTTTCTAGAAAAATTTTTTTAAAATTACCCCAAGTATGACTCATTTATCTACTTTTATGCAAAAGACATTAAGTAGATTTGTTTTCTTTCTCCCTGTCATTTTGAGGTAAACTTAAAGGGAAAAAATTCTCAAACTATTGGTATTTCTCATGCAATATTCTACTTTAAGAAGTATTATTTTTTCTTTATCCATATATTAAAAGTCTATTTGAAATTAAAACATCTACTACAGTCAGAGTTTCAAAAATACATAAGCCTTGAGGGATTTTTCTCCAGCCAAGAGGAAGAAGTATAAGACATCAACCATTTATTAGCAGTCAATTACTCTCCTGAATGCTTTAAAAATAATATCACATTTATTTCAAATTTAAACAACTCTGAGATTCCACCTCACCCCTATCAGATTGACTAATATGAATAAAAATGAAAATAACAAATTTCAGAGGAGAGAGATATGGGAAATTTGAACACTAATACACTATTGGTGAAGCTTTGAATTAATCTAGGCATTCTGAAGAGCAATTCAGAACCATGTACAAAAAGTCACAAAACTACATAAACCTTTTGACCTGAAGTCTACACTACAAAGAAATCAAAGGAAAAGGAAATGATATATTGGCCCAAAATATTTATAACAGCTTTTTTTTTTGTAGTGTCAAAGAATTGGAAACCAAGATATCCATCAGTTGGAAAATAGCTGATAAAGTTATTGTATATGATTTTAATGAATTTTATGATGTCATAACTAAATTTTGAATGAGATAATTTCAGGAAAACCTGAAACACATAAGTGAAATGACGCAATGTGAAGTGAGCATAACCAGAAGAATACTGTCAACAGTAACAGAAGTGTTGTGAAGAATTAAACTATTTTCAACAATGCAAGGATTGATGTGAATCCCAAGGGATTCACAATGAAAAATTCTATCCATAACCATACAAAGATATGAAATATTCTTAATATAGATTGAGGTATATCATTATTCACTTCATTTCTACTGTGAGATTTTTCTTGTACATGTGATAGAAGTGTTTTTTCATGCCATGGAGAATATGAAAATAAATATTGTATGACAGTATCAGCATAAGCTGTATAGGATTATTTACTATTTAAAGATGGTGGAGAGGAGAGAGGAAGAAAAAGATTTTGGATCCCAATATGTCAGAAAACAATTGCTGAAATTGTTTCTACATGTAATTAAAAAATTATAGGAATGAACATAAAAAAGAGTATCTCATTTGATCTTCACAACAATCCTAGGAAGCAGGGGCTATTATTGTCCTCATTTTACAGATGATGGAACTTCGGAGTTTAAATGATTGATACGGATAATAGAGCTAGAAAGTCTCTGAAGCTAGATTTGAACTTAGGGTCTCCTGACTCCAGAATGAGCACTCTGTCTACTGTGCAATTAGCCCAATATGCATTGTCATATCCAGGTATTCAAGTTTTATTCTCCCTTCCAAGTCCCCAGTATATTCTGTATGGCTGAATATATGCATGTGGATTTCCTGTATGTACAAAGTTCCCTCACAGGCATAAATATATTCAATGATAAAATAAAATAAAAATGAATTTTACCTTTAATGTCTCATGTTATAAAGGTTATTGAGCTCCATTCAGGCTAAGGTTGACTTTTTAAGGACTTTGGCTATAAGTGCATGAGATTCTTTGCTTGACAATTAAACAATTGTCTTGATTTTGACATTTTATCCTTCTTAAACATATAAGCTCATTATAAATAAACCAATTATATTTCTTCTAGTTATTCCTTTTATGACAAGGCAACATCAGTTGCCTGAATACTGTAATAAGAAGCATACCACTTTTATCTAAAAACTTCTTGCCAGGAGGATCAGTTTGCTAAGAGTCTTCTTTAATTTATGACAATATAATTTGTCCTTTTATATGAAAATTGTGTACCTAGGTCTGGTCTTGAACATAGGTGAGGTAAATAGCTATCTACAGAATAAGATTAATATTATAATAAAAGGTGACTTCTAAAAAATACTCACCAAATTCTAAAGATCAACAATAAATGTAATTCTTGCTTTCCAGTAAATTCACATCATGCAAATTCATCTTTACATAAAGAATTCTGAAAGAAAGCTGTATGACCTAAGATAACTTTACTGTACAATATCATTCTCTCTCTCTCTCTTCACTCCTGCTCCACTGTTCAGTACTCAGCATCCTCCCACTGACTCTATCCAGACAAATATTAAAATAAAAAATACAAACAAAAACACAACCCAAATCCCTCAAGTTAAAGTAGAACTGATAGGCAGAGAGATTGCCATCTGTTTCTTGTTCTGGGTCTTGGCTAATAACCTCTGGGTAGAGAGAGAAGATCTCTGTTCAACTCTACTCACCACCTACCTGTCTAAGTGAACTTCTGAGAGTCTGTCTTCCATCAATGCCTGTCTCCTCTAAATTCACACTTAGTATCAGGAACCTGGCTCCCTCTTGTGTTGCCCATCCTCTTCTGTCTGTGTCCCTATCAGGTGTACCTTCCACCCAATTCTTTGAAACTTCCCACTTGCACAAAGCAGCAACTATCTACATAAGCATTACTTATTTAGGATTATTGATGAAAATTCCTTCTAAAATTAAAATATTCCAAAGTCATGTTAGTGTGCTCAAGGGGGCTGTTCTTTCCCCACCTCTCCACCTTTCCTGAGTACATTTCTTCCATTGTCCACCCTTTTGTCCAGCAGCTTAATGGGAACTCTTCCTCCCTCCCCTGTTTGGGGTAAGGAAAGGGGCTCACATGTGGCACTCAGTCTCTAAAAGGTTTGTCATTACTGCCCAAGAGTTTTATAGATTCATTTAATGTCAGCTATTATTATCATCATTTCAAATTGTTCATCAAATTCCTTAAACTGTAACTGAAAAATATCCTAGGAAAATGAGATAAGGGTATGAATATTTTTATATTAGAAAAATGAGATTCAGAAAGGACATGGAGACAGATCATTTTGAGAAGTTAAAGCCTCATTAAACAATGCCATAGAAACTCATGGCAGTATGAGAACAAACTAAACTACTAGTGGAGAAAGGTATTAAAGCAAAAAAAAAAAGAAATGGGATGAACAGGAGGGAAATTTCACCCATTCATAATATTTCCTAAGGCTGACCTAGACCAAGTCAATCATGAGCCTTTACAGAAACTACCATTAGGTCTTTATTGTGTCCTTTATTTCTGTTCCTTTCACAGAATCAGAGATGACTGATAGTGGCTCATGACAGATGAGTCAGAGACTTTTTATTTTCCTAAAAGTATAATGTTTATTTCACTTGCTTGATATCCTGTATTGATTTACTATTATGACTGAACCAAAATATGACTGTAAAAACCTTGTACTTTTTATACCTATTTACAGAATGTTATATTGGCATGTTAATATCCTTTTGAAAACATTTTCTGTGAAAGGCATGCACCTCACTATCAGCCTGACAATTCATTGCCTGGTATATTATTATCCCAATCATTCTCCAAGCAACATTTATATCGTCTGAAATTTGTCACCAGAAAGAATATTAGTGCTGACTCTTCTCATTCCAAAACTGAAGCTGGCACTGCAGCTGCTTGTGATTGGAATTTAAAGTGTTTACACACAAACACACACACACACACACACAATGCACAGTTAATGACACTACTCTCTAGGATTCTTTAGCAAACTAGAATTTTGAAAACTATTAATCTTTTCATTTTGGCAGTCAGATATTTTGAGAAATTGAACTCAATAAATCAAACTCCTGCAGATTTCTCTGTTTAAACTGGGAACTATATCTATAAATTCATGACAGCTCATTGTAAAATTAATATATTACTCTATTGGATTTCTTCTTTCTAAGATAAACTTAGGTCTGGTAAAATCCTTACATCCACAGGAAGAAAAAAATGCACTGAGAAAAGAAATTGTTAGGATTATGCCTTTCCCAGCATTCTATTGGACTTGTCTTGAAGTTTTGTCTAACTAAAATTCCTGATGTTTCAGAAAAACTGAAGAGAAAATAAAATGAGGAAATGAGATAACTAGATAGTCAAACAAAAAGATGGATAAGGAGAAGCAATGAAATGTCATTATTAATTTTTTAGAACTATGAAACTGTACTCAGGAAAAAATCTCTTAGAAAATTATCTCATGGGGAAAAAAGTCAAGAGACAATAAAATTTTCCGTATTTAATGCTTCTGAACTTTTTCAGAAGATAAATTTCTACTCTATTCTAGTTTTAAATTATCTTAATCACTTAGGTAGATAGATGGCCTAGTATATATATAGTGTAACTGTCATAGAGTGAGTAAAACCTGAGTATATCTGGTCTCTGATACTTGTCAGCTGTATGGTCCTGGATTAATCACTTAACTATACTTTGTCTCAGTTGTCTCAGTAAAATGAGAATAATAGTATTTATCTCTCAGAGTTGTTGTGAGGATCAACTGAGGTAATATATCGAAAAGCAATCTGTATAATCAGGTACATTTCATGTAATAAAAAACTATATAAATGTTAGTTATTATTTCTACATTTACTCAGAATTTTTATATCATGTTTTAATATATTGTCCCATTTGATCCTCATTACAAGTCTTGAGTAAGATACAGGAGGTATCATTATTGTACCCTTTTCATACAGGGTTTATTTAAAATAGAACCTCAGAGTTGAAACCCTTTAGTATTCTGATTTTATTTGAAATTTTCCAGAACAGGAGATCCTCTACCTTCATTGGTATCTCACCCCAACATTTTCCTCTCCCCTGCTACTTTTAGATAGCTCTAATTGTTCATAGGACTTTATTTAGAGCTAATCTAAATCTGCCTCTGAGAGTACTACTGAAAACTAGAGGGCAGATGAAGTTTTTGCTTTTCTCTATTTCCCAGTACCTGTCACACTCCCTGTCACATATGTAGGTGCTAAATATATCAATGAACAATTATCGAAAACTCTATGATTAAGAGAAACTGAGGTGAACCTAACTCATATTGTTAGAAAAGCCTGGTAAATATTATTCCTATCACAGCCACTTCCTAATTGGATATTCCTTGTGTTTTCAATAGGGTTAAACATTTCTTTTTATTTAAAACTAAGCTTTCCTTGATAGCCTGAGTTCCTTCTGAGCTTTAGGGCTCTTGATACTATCCTTCACACCTTTGCTAGGCTCTGTGTGAATATAACTATCTTTCTATCTCTTCATCTATCTATCTATCCATCCATCTATCCATTTATCTATATATTACCTGTTCATAAAATTATTAGTGCACATCATCCAAGAATCAAATTAAGTGAATGATTTCTTCATTCAATGTGTTTTCCTTGCTCAATTAATTATTTTACTTCTCAGATTCCCCACACATACACCCTTTTATGTGCTTAGCTACAAGAACTGAATAAAAAGAGTATTGTCACAAATAGCTAGACCACTATGTGATGAAATCTTTGGCCATGCAATCTAACGAATGAATGATATGTTTAGTTATTTTCTTTCTCTTCATTTTTAGTGAGGATGTCAAGAACCAATATATTGGTATTTCTGGTAACTGATACATCCTGATAAAAATATATAAATTTCATTCTATTATCTTTTTTCTGAAGTTATCTTTCAGTCACTCAAATTCTGTTTTGGTAATCTTTTGTTCAGATTTTTCTAGGTCTGTCATAAATTCCTTAAGTTCTCCCACTATTAAAGTTTTACCATCTTTCTTCAACTGAACTAATTATTGCTTTATATATATTTGATTTATACAATTATTATAATAAATATTGCATATGTCTATATACATATTTTATGAGAATAACTTTTATTATAATATATTTTTTGCTTATATATATTTACAATGTCTGCATTTATTGTCACCTTCTTTGGAATTATGACAACTACACGTAGTTGTTTTTTTTAAGTTTAGCTGTAGCTTAACAGATTTTGCTCAAAGCCTTCATTTAAAGGTATTATGAACTTCAGATATCATGGACCTACAGTGAGGATAACAGAAGGTAGGACTACATCTATACTGAAGTACCGAAATATATGGATTATTATATTTTGGAACACAAGGAACTCGATCTACAACTAAAAATCAACTATCAAGCAAAACTGACTATATTCTTACAGGGGAAAGTATGGTCATTTAATAAAACAGAAGAATTCCAAGAATTTTTAAATAAAGGACCAGATTTGAACAAAAAAAAATGATACTCAAACACAGAACCCAAGAGAATCATCAAAAAGTAAATAAGAAAGGGGGAAAAAGAAAAAAAAATAACTATTTTAAAGGGTATTAGAAACCAAAACCCTACCATATGCTGTCGACTAGAAACACACATGAGGAAGGTAGAAACACATTAAGTAAAAGTAAGAAGATGGAGCCAAATCTATTGGGAATCAACTGATAAAAAGAAGGCAGGAATGGCAATCATGATATCTGAGAAACACAAAGTAAAAATACATGTAATCAAAAGAGATAGGGAAGGTAATTATATCCTGATAAAAGGCAGTATACACATTGAGGAAATATGAGTACTTGACATGTCTGCATCAAATGGCATAGCATCCAAATTTCTAAATGAGAAACTAGTGGAGTTCAAGGATGAAATAGAGAGAAAAATATATTAATTGACCACCTGAACCTTCTTCTATCAGAACTAGATAAACCAAAAAATAAATAAGAAAGTGGTAAGAGAAGTCAATGAAATCTTAGAAAAATTAGAATTAGTAGATATGTGGAGAAAAATAAATAGGAACAAAAAAGAAAACACCTTCTTTTCAGCAGCACATGGTACATGCATAAAAATTTACTTATGTATTGGGGCATTAAAACATTGCAAAAACTGCAAAAGAGCAGAAATAATGAAAGAAAACTTCTAAGACCACAGTACATTGAAAATAATAATTAGGTTATATGGAGAGGCAAATCAAAAATTAATTGGAAATTAAACAATACAATTCTCCAAAACCAATTAGTTAAAGAACAAATCATAGAAACAATTACTAATTTCATTGAAGAAAAAGATAATGAGACATCCATTCAAAATCTATGGTATGCAGCCAAAGCAATACTCAGGGGGAAATTTATATCCTTGAGTTCATATATTAACATTCTAGAGAGAACAGGGGTCAATGAATTAGGCATGCAAATTGAAAAACTAGAATGTGAACAAATTAAAAATCCTCAGCTGGGGGGCAGCTGGGTAGCTCAGTGGATTGAGAGTAAGGCCTAGATATGGGATGTCCTAGGTTCAAATCTGGACTCAGACATTTCCCAGCTGTGTGACCCTGGGAAAGTGACTTTACCCCCATTGCCTAGACCTTACCACTCTTCTGCCTTGGAGCCAATACACAGTATTGACTCTAAGACAGAAGGTAAGGGTTTAAAAAAATCCTCAGATGAAGACTAAATTAGAGATCCTAAAAATCAAAGGAGAAATGAATAAAATTGAAAGTCAAAGTACTATTGATTTAAAAAATAAATCTAAAACCTTATACTTTGAAAAACCAAATCAATCTAATTTTAAAAAAAGGAAAGAAGAAAACCAAATTGATGGTATCCAAGATGAAAAGAGAGACTTCACCTCTAATGAAGAGGAAATTAAGTAAATCATTAAAAAAACTATTATGCCCAATTATATGACAATAAATCTGGCAATCTAGGTGATGTGGATGAATATTTACAATTGTATAAATTGCCTAAACGAAAAGGGAAGAAGTAGAATACCTAAAAAAACCCATATCAGAAAAAGAAATTGAACAAGCCAACAAAGAACTCCCAAAGAAAAAATTACCACCACTAGAAGGATTCACGAATGAATTCTTTCAAACATTCAAAGAAAAACTAATCCTAATAATATACAAACTATTTGATAGAATAAGTAATGAATGAATTCTATCAAATTAATTTTACGACACAATAATGGTTCTGATTCCAAAACCAGGCAGATCAAAAACGAAGAAAGAAACTAAAGACCAATCTCATTAATGAATATAGATGCAAAAATCTTAAATAGAATACTAGCAAAAAGATTCCAGCAAGTGATGAAGAGGGTTATTTACAATGACCACGTAGGATTTATACCAGGAATGCAAGGATGGTTCAAAATTAGGAAAATCATTCTCATAATTGACCATATAAACAAGCAAACCAACAAAAATCACATGATTATCTCAACAGATACAGAAAAAAAGCATTTGAGTAAATATAAAACCCATTCCTACTGATAACAGTAGAAAACATAAGAATAGAAGGGCATTTCCTAAAAATAATAAATGCTATTTATCTAAAACCATCAACCAAGATCATCTGCAATGGGGATAAACTAGAAGCCTTCCCACTAAGATCAGGAGTGAAACAAAGATGCCAGTTGTCACCTCTATTATTTGACATTGTATTAGAAACACTAGCAGTATTAATTAAAGAAGAGAAAAGAAATTAAGGTTATTAAAATAGGCAATGAGGAGACCAAGCTACCACTTTTTGCTGATGATATGATGGTCTACCTAAAGAGTCATTGAGAATCAACTAAAAAGCTATTTGTTGAAATAATCAATAATTTTAGCAAAGTTGCAGCATACAAAATAAACCCACATAAGTCATCAGCATTTCTTTATATCTCCAACATATCCCAGCAGCAAGAATTAGAAAGAGAAATTCCATTTAAAATCACCCTACACAAAATAAAATACTTAGAAATCTATCTGCTGAAGCAAACACAGGAACTATATGACACAACTACAAAACACTCTCCACACCATTAAACTAGATCTAAATAACTGGAAAAAACTTTGATTGCTCATGGTTAGGATGAGCTAATATAATAAAAATGACTATCCTTCCCCAATTAATTTAGTTATTTAGTGCCATTCCCATTAAAATAGCAAAAATCTTTTTTTACTGAATTAGAAAAAAAAACAACAAAAGAAAGTTCATTGGGAAGAAACAAACATCAAGGATATACAGGGAATTATTGGAAAAGCATGCAAAGGCAGGTAGCCTTACAGTACCACATCTCAAATTTTAATATAAAGCACTGGTCATCAAAACAATTTCGTACTGGCTAAGAAACGGAAAGGAGGATCAGTGGAATAGATTTAGGGTAAGTGACCTCAGCATGACAATCTACAATAAGCCCAAAGATCCCAGCTTATGAGACCAAAATTCACTATTTGATAAAAATTGCCTGGAAAATTGGAAGACAGTATGAGAGAGAAAAGGTTTATATCACATCTCACACTATACACCAAGATAAACTCAGAATGTGTGAATGACTTGAATATAAAGAAGGAATCTATAAGTAAATTATGTGATCACAGAACAGTATACATGTCAGAACTTTGGGAAAGGAAACATTTTAAAAGTAAGCAAGAAACTAGAAAAAAATCACAAAATGTAAAATAAATAATTTTGATTTCATTAATTCAAAAAAAAAGTTTTGTACAAACAAAACCAATGCAACCAAAATTTGAAGGGAAGCAACAAATTGGGAAACAATCTTCAAAACAAAAACCTCTGACAAAGGTCTAATTACTCAAATTTATAAAGAGCTAAATCAATTGTATGAAAAAATCAAAGCATTCTCTAATTGAAAAATGGGCAAGGGACATGAACAGGCAGTTCTCAGATAAAGAAATCAAAACTATTAGCAAGCACATGAAGAAGTGTTCTAAATTTCTTATAATCAGAGAGATGCAAATCAAAACAATTCTGAGGTATCACCTCTCACCTACCCAATAGGCTAATAAGACAGCAATGGAAAGTAGTGAATGCTGGGATGAATATGGCAAATTCAGGATATTAATGCATTCCTAGTAGAGTTTTAAATTGATCCAACCATTCTGGAGGGCAACTTGGAACTATACCCAAAGGCCCTAAAAGATGGTCTGCCCTTTGATCCAGCCATAGCACTGCTGGGTTTGTACCCCAAAGAGATATTAAGGAAAAAGACTTGTACAAAAATATGTATAGCTGTTCTCTTTTTGGTGGGAAAAAATTGGAAAATGAGGGGATGCCCTTCAGTTGGGGAATGGCTGAAGAAATCATGATATATGTAGGTGATGGAATACTATTGTGCTAAAATGAATAATAAACTGAAGAGATTCCATGTGAACTAGAATGACCTCCAGAAATTGATGCAGTGAAAGGGATAGAACCAGGAGAACATTATACACAGATATTGATACACTGTGGTACAATCGAATGTAATAGACTTCTCCATTAGTGGAAATGCAGTGATCCTGAACTACTTGGAGGGATCTTCAAGAAAGATAACTATCCACATTCAGAGGAAAAACTGCTGGAGTAGAAACCCAGAAGAAAAACAATTGCTTGATTTCATGGGTGAATGGAGTATGATTGGGTATATAGACTCTAAATGAACATTGTAGTGCAAATATCAACAATATTGAAATAGGTTCTTATCAAGGACACATGCAATATCCAGTAGAATTGTGCATTGGTTATGGGAAGGGTTGGGAGAGGGAATGGGGGGGGTAAAGATTTTGATTCTTGTAACCAAGGAATAATGTTCTAAATTGACTAAATAAAATTTAGAAAAATTAAAAAATTAAAGTTATATGATCAAGCAGTTGCTTGTCTCTTGTTTCTACTCCCAAAGCTATGGGAGGGGTTTTGGGGGGAGGGAAAGAAAGAACATGATTTTTGCAATCCTGGGGAAATACTCTAAATTAATTAAATGAATAATTTTTTTTCAAAGTTATATGAATCTTTACATTTCAAGTCTTCATCTTAAAACTAGCATTTTCTTCCACCTTCTTGATGAGTTCATCACATTTTTTGCAAAGTTATTATTTTAATTCTATATTTCTTTTCATTTAGGACATTTGCAGTTTTTACCCTCTTTGCTCACCACTGTAACCCAGTATTCATATATGAGAAATTAGTAAACAGAGATATTTTTCTTGATGTTCATGTCTAAATTAATCAATCCACTTCCATTCTGTTGTAGCATTTTTCTTCCCTTTATTCCAATCCTGATGTTAGATTTTTATTCATTCAAATTTTTCATCCCACTTCATTTCCTTCTTTCCTATATTAATTTTATTTTGCTTATGACTATGACTATTTGCTTACCTATCCTACTCTCCTTCCTAAATCTTGTTCCATGCATAACAATTTCATCCTCTTCTCTATCCCCACCTAATTCTCAGTAGAATATAATTTATTTTATACAAATAATATTTATGTGTGCACACTTGGCAGGGTAAGGTGGATAATCATATTCTAAATGTGTATAGAGAATTCAATGAAAGTTCTATTAATGGGATTGTGATTTTTCCCACTCTTTTCTCTATGGTTATATACATTTCCTTTTATTTAGTTTATATATGACTGCTGCATTCAGTTTTAATTAAATTTTGAACAAAATGGATCTTAAAATTTTAAAACTATAATATTAAGGAATGGAATTAGAAAGATGAAGAATTGTTTTAGTTCTAGGAATAGATCATACTGAATATTATAATTGTATTTATAGTTTCTTGTGTAGATAATTACCCAAGTGATTACTCCATATGCACAGATTAGGAAGGAGATAGTTGGAATATGAGGCATAATTCATATTCCTTATACTGATTGGTTTTATTTTTATAGAATTATATTAATATATATTTTAGCTATATAAATTATTCAATATAGTTTTATGTGTGTATTTTTGTATGTCTTATTGAAAATTTTCATAATGTAATAGTTAAATAAGGTAATGCTATATGAGCTAATATTTGAAAAGTGCTTGGTAAAACTGGTACATATTAGTCATCATGTAAATGATAGTTTTTATGTAAATGTTATCTATTATTATGTTACCAAAGGTCGAATTATTGAATCAAAGATTATAATTGTTGACATTTTTATTAACATTTCTTATTGCTCTTGATGAAAATACCCCTAATTTAAATTTCATCACTATATTTATTTGATTTGCCACAATTTTGCCAGAACTGAGTTTCATTACTTTTAATTATTTACTTCAATTAAATGGGCATGGCATGGTCCTCAAAATTGCTTAAATTTACATTTCTTTATCATTTCTGAAGTTGATCATTTTCATACTAACATTAATAAATTTTGGATAATTGTTAGCATAATTTTACCTAAATATTTTAACTTTATTAAAAAGAATAAAGAAATGAAGCATAGTTTATGACTGAAATGGAGGCTATGTTGTGCAGTGTTCTAAGGAAAGCAGGAATTTGTGTGGATGAAGTGATTTAGATACTGCTAAATCTAGATAAAATTAAGCTGATTTTATCAAGTTGTAGAGTGATAGAGATGCTCAATAAATCAAGTAATTTAAAATATATTAGATTTTTAATCAAATTAGAAAAAAATTCATATTTTCCTAGTCATAACTATCAGGTGGATGGTCAACCCAATGAGTAATTTCTTTATTAATAAATCTTGGACCATCATTGCAAAGAGAAAATTAAATTTGCCCCAACATCGAATAGAATGAAGAAAGGAGTCAGAGTACATTTCTTAACTTTTATATTTCTTTCAGTATTCTCAACCTGCTCCCTGAACTGTGCCCACATCATTTTCATGCCAATATCATACATGAGATTCAATATAGCAGTAAATTATAGACTTCAAGATCCTTAAATTATTAAATTACAAATCACAGACATATTCATAAGAGTAGTTACTGGGGCATCTACATGACACAATGGATAGAATGCAGGGCCTGGGATCAGGAAGACTCTTCTTCATGAATTCAGCTCTGGCCTCTGAAACATAGTATCTATGTGACCCTTGATTTGTCACATAACTTTGTTTGCACCAATTCCTCCATCTTCAGAATAAGTTGGAGAAGAAAATGGCAAACCACTGCAGTACCTTTGCCAAGAAAATCCAAAAAAGGGTCATAATGAATTTTACATGACAGATGAATGGCTAAAAGGTTATTGAGAGTAATAATGTGGTAATATATTATCAAAAATGATGTGTGTTTAAATAATAAAATGCATCTAATTCAGGAGGATATTTATATATGTACTAATATACATGTGTGTACATTTATATTTTATATACATATAGTCCAGGAATTATGAATAAACATGTGTGTGCATATATATATATATATATATATATACATATATATATATATATATAAAACTAGAGAAGGAAGAAAATATGTCTATAGTGAGTAAAAAGGATAAAATATATCATCCTGAATACTGAACTAATAACCAAAGTCTTCAGTGTGAAAAAAGGTCATTGGAGGGAATGACTATATCCAAGATATATTAAATATTTTTATTAAAAATACATGTTAATTTTGTTAACAAACACTTCAAATTAACCTATTCTTCATACTAATAACAAATGGGAAAATTGATAGAACAGGAAATGAAAGTCTTCAGTAATTAACTGAATGGCCTGGCAAAACAAGTTCTCATATTAATTGTGTCCAAAAATATATGGACATTTTTGCATTTTCTTTTCATGATCTCAATCAGAAAGTGATCAGTGAATTCTATAGACCTAAGTTCTTATTAGAGTTGATTTTAACAGATAAATTGAAATCATATTCATTATTCTTCTGGTAATACTCATTTTCATTTTTATCAGTACCTAAAAGCCTTGCCATTTTTCTCTGAAACTATTACAGATTTTTATGGCAAAATAAAATTTACAATTTTGGGCTATCATGAAAGGAACTATTCTCAATATTTGTTTAAATATGATTATTTTCTTTTGACACTCATTTCTTTGTAATATAATCCTAGAAGTGATATAGTGGAGAGCAGCTTAAAGAATATGAAATGTATGGTAAATTCAAGGATAAAGGCCTAAATTAATTTCCAGAATGACTGGCCCAATTCATAGCTTCATCAACAAGATTGTAAGGTAAGAGGTGGATGCATATTCAAGGAGGGTAGCAACTTTGGTGTATAAACCTCAAAATTTTTTAGACTCATAAATGTTGGAAATTTCACCATTGGGAAATTTCATACATGAAAAATTTCCTATTGATAGTGGGTCTTGGCTATTGGAATGTGAACCCCATTGGCATGAGAGTTTCTTCCTCCTCCCTTCCTAAGATTACTTTAGGACAGAAACCTTTTGCTGAACAATGGAAAGGACTTTGACCTATGCTTAAGCATAGAACAGGAATTTCTTTGAGTCATGATTGATTTTAGAATTGATACAATGGAGATACTTGGAATCAATCTTCACCCTACTCAGTCCTAACAGGATTGAGTAAGGGCTGCAGCATAGATCAAAATTTAATTATTCCAATCTCTACCCTACTCAGGTTAACAGGATTTAGAAAGGGCTGTAGCAAAGGATCAAAGATTTAATTATTTGAGAATATGACCTTCAACAGACATGTGCAAAGCCAGAGACCTCTGGGTGGTCCTGGGTTAGGCTAGAGCCTCCATTGGCACAGGGAAATTGATGGACATTGCTTGGTAGATGTGAGAACTGAGGGGAGGGAACTTGGATGGTTTCCTTAAGGATAGGGGGGTCTGAAGACTGGAGGAGTGGAGGAGTTTGTCGGAGTGGTTGTGGTGTGCTCTGAGAAGCTTGCGCTGAAGGAAGCTGAAGGTGGGGGCCCCGGAGACTGTTTCTCCATTTTTGGTCATGTGAGTAATAGGGACTGATCTCCTTTCATTGCCCCAGCTATCTAAGGGCTTGGGCCTTTTGGCCCAGCCTAAACAGAAGGGGTATTTAAGCCCTATTTCCCTTCTCTACCCTTTCTCTCTCCCTCTATCTCTCTATCTCTAATTCCTTTCTTCCTCCTGTTTGTAATTAAAACTCCAATAAAGGTTGACGGCTGACTTGAGTTTTCATTAAGGAATTACATAGCTGAATTCCTTGGCCACCTTAAATTAATATATATCAGTCTTTAAAAGTGATTTCCTTGTCACATTGTGGCTGACCACACGGGAGTCTAAAGAATCCTCTCAACAAACTTCTGAAATTCCTTGCCTTTTTATTATACGTCTCACCACTTAGTCCCTTTAAAAAAAAAAAAAAAAAACTTGGCTTAAAGACACAGCTGCTAGAACATGTGAGTATAAAAACCTTTTTCTCTCTTCTCCTTTCTCCTTAAGTTAAATTGGAATCAGCAGTTTTTTTTCTTTTTCTTCCCTTTGATCTTAAGGGACAGCTGGGTACCTCAGCGGATTGAGAGCCAGCCCTAGAGACAGAAGGTCCTGTGTTCAAATCGGACCTCGGATACTTCCGAGCTGTGTGACTCTGATAGACAGAAAACAGCTGTTTTAAATCTCAGCAACAGGACTCTAAAGTCCTGCCTGGAAGAGCTGTTTCTAAATATCCTTTCCCTTAAGGAACAACTTCCTGGATTAGAAAAAAAAAAACCCTGTGGAAAGTTTGTTGCTTTGCCCTGCTCCCCACGTGTTTTGTGAAATTACAAAATATATATATGAAAATGAGTACTACATTCTTTGACAATTATAAGGCAGCTGAAGAAGTAGGGGCATTGAGGAATGCAGGATACCTCCAAATTTTTATATTAATAGGTACTGTCATTTTTGTACTCCTCAATACTATATTTAGAGATGATAAAATAAAAAAAATTGAGGATAAAATAGGAAAAATTGAGGATAAAATGCAAGCCCAATTAGAAGATCTAAAAAGTTTCTTACAGGATCAATTGGCAAACAACCACTCTACCAGAAACAGACCTGTTTCTGAACCTTTGAATGAGGAAATTTCCTTCCCTGAAATAGAGATGGAAAACACCTTCCCTATAGCCCAGTTAACAGACTGCTTCTCTCGTATAGTGCAAATCTTGTCTGAATTTAATCCCCAAAACCCTTCCCCTGCAATCCCAGCTTCTCATGTTCCTTCTCCTACAGAAAACCAAATTCCAATGCAAGGGAGATCTTGTCCTCCTAGAGAAACCTGTCCTTGTCAAACTGACCCACAGGTGCAAAATTCAACTAGAGGCCTGTTTCCTCTAAGAGAAGTACCTGAAATAGGACAGAATGGGGATGTGGTGACTTTAAGACATAGGATACCGTTTACTCCCCAAGAAATAAATGAATTTACATGAAATATCCCCACATATGAACAAGATCCTTTTCTAGTAACAAAAAAGATGGGAGACATATTTTTCAGTATAATCCGTCTTACAAGGATGTTGAGAACTTACTACAGGCTTTTTTAAGTGAAAGTGAAAAAAATAAAATAATTGCTCATGTCAACAAAACCCGGGGGCGTAATGCAGCACATTGGGAATCTCAGGATCCCGAATGGGACTATAACAATCCTGAGGATTATCTACAACTATACCGTTGTAGAGAGGCCATCCTCACGGCTATGAAGGAATGTGCAGACAGTACAGATAAGTGGATGGAACTGGAAAAAATTAAGCAAAAGGAAGAAGAAACACCCTCCAGATTTATGGACAGAATTATCAAGTTTGGGGACAGATACTTAGATTGGGACTTAACTAAAGAGAGTAGTTTAAGACAAGTTAGAAGAATCTTTGTAAACAATTCTTGCAAAGCAATTAAGAATTATTTTAGAACACAATGCCCAAGATGGTCAGATATGGACCTTGAAGAATTGCGAAAAACAGCTATATATGTTTTAAAGGGAAACAAGGAAAAGGAGGAAGAAAATAATGATGACATAGAGGAAATAAAGAAAAAAAATGAGATATTTAATAGATAGGATAACTAAATTAGAACGTGGGCATGATAATGAACCAACGACAATTGCCCCTCTCCAGAAATCCAATTATCAATCCATTACTTGCCACTTCTGTGAGAAGAAGGGCCACAATATGATGGAATGTAGAACCTTTCTTAAGATGTTTGGAAGGAATACACAGTTTAATAATAGTTTTAGAAATAATAACTATAGAAATGATGATAATGGTTATAAAAACCAGAATTCTAGATATTATATTAATGACTATGGAAATAACTATAATGAATATAGAAATAAGAACTTTAGAAACCAGAATTATAGAAATAGGAATTGGGAAATTAATGACAATGTTCCAATTGAAGAAAATTATAATGATAATACTCAACAACAATATATGAGAAATGGCGCTCGCCCAAAACATGCTCGAGGTGCTAATGAACCTCAGAGAGGTGCCCTTCAGGAGGGTGCCCAGGGAACTTTCTAATATAATGATGATTCTTCTTAGATTGTATTGATTTTGTTGATATTAATTAACCTTTTTCGGTTTTTTTTTTCTCCTCTCCAAATAGTAGGAAAGAATGAATAAAGAACTTAAGACTATGATTGGCAAATTATGCACTGAGACCCATTTAAAATGGCCTGAAATTCTCCCTCTGGCCCTATTTTATCTTAGAAGCATGCCTAGAGGAGACTTATATATTTCACCATTTGAGATGCTTTTTGGATATCCGCCTATACAGGCTAAGCCTTTCTCCCCGGCTTATACATTGCTATTAGGGGGAGATATTACTATTGCTTCCTATATACAGGAGTTACAGCACAAACTACGTGAACTTCATGAATCCGGAGCTGCAGTACAAGCTGGACCATTAGACTTTTCTCTGCATGACCTGAACCCAGGAGATAAAGTTTATATCAAGAATTTCAAGCGAACTGGAGTAACTCAACCTTCATGGGAAGGACCATTCCAAATATTATTAACTACTCCAACATCTATAAAGATTGGAGAAAGAGACTCTTGGATTCACTGCTCAAATGTGAAGAAAGCATCTTCTGCTGAGACTGATTGACTCTATCCTATCATATGAATTGTGACTCTATCTTATCATAAGAATTGGAGATAATAATCCATAGACAAATGGATGCTGTTTTTTTTCCCAAGAATATATTGAATTACTGATTTTTTCTTATTTTTTCTTATTTCTTTTCTTTTATTTTTTGATCAGAATATTTGATTTTTTTCTCATTTTTTTGTACTGAAGGTACACATAATTAACACTAATATTATTTTTCCCTGCAGTAATACAAGTTAATATATATACTCTTGCTATAATATCAATATATGCCTAAAAGCTTTAAACTATGGGAACCTGCCATTTATTGATAAAATATTATAGGACTGTGATTAATGTTTGTGTCTGATTCCAGGAAAAGGGATAAAAACAAGGAGCACAGACTAAACCTGAATAGTGCCAATAGAGCACACAAGAAATATTAAAGTGAGACTCAAGATTGCGACGCTTAACTTATGTTTAAGTCGTAGGACTTCCTTGTATCTACACTCTTTTCGAAGTACTCAAACAAGTACAAAGCTTGACTATCATGCTGGCTCCCTATATCCCTGAGAAAAAATCAGACAAGGGAATGACATTTCCCCATCAAAATAGAATTCTAATTCTTTTCTTCTTATATTATGGCAACTTCCTATAGTCTTGGCTACAAATGGCGAAGTGAAATATTACTGCATTCTGTCCTACATACTTGTGGGATAGAAATTACTTTAAACTGGACCTATACAAGGTCTATTTTGAATTTTTCTTATGTTTTTGATTATTTTTCTATTATTTTGATAATTGACACATACACCCCCATAACTGAACATTGCATTCTGAGCTAAACTTGATATATTTTTTTAAATATTTACTTCAGGGGGGATTGTATTTTAATTTAAAATCTAAGAATTTTTGAATTTTTTTTTGTTTGAGATTGTATTTTTATAAAAATCCAAGAATTTTGTTTAAGATTTTACTTTTATAAAAAAAAATTCAAAGATTTTGATTCAGTTTGAGAAAAGATCTTCAAGAAAGAAGCTTGAAACTTTTATATCCAGAGAATGAACTGTTGCAGAAAGATGCCGAAAACCTACACTTCATCAAGAAGATCAAGAATGAACTTTGGATGTGATTGATTGGACTGAAGTTTTTTATTTTTTTAACCTTGTTTTATTTGGTCGTTTTCATACATTATTCACTGGAAACAAAGATCCTTTTCTTTTCCTCCCCTCCCCTTCCCCCCCACCCCCCGCTTATCCCTCTCCCATAGCCGACACATGATTCCACTGGTTATCACATGTGTTCTTGACTCGAACCCATTTCCCTGTTGTTGGAATTTGCATTATAGTGTTCATTTAGAGTCTCTCCTCAGTCTTATCTCCTCCAACCCTGTAGTCAAGCAGTTGCTTTTCATTGGTGTTTTTACTCCCACAGTTTATCCTCTGCTTGTGGGTAGTATTTTTTTTTTTAGATTCCTGCAGATTGTTCAGGGAAATTGCATTGATACTAGTGGAGAAGTCCATCACCTTCGATTGTACCACAGTGTATCAGTCTCTGTGTATAATGTTTTGCTGGTTCTGCTCCTTTCACTCTGCATCACTTCCTGGAGGTTGTTCCAGCCTCCGTGGAATTCCTCCACATTATTATTCCTTTGAGCACAATAGTATTCCATCACCAACATATACCACAATTTGTTCAGCCATTCCACAATTGAAGGGCATCCCCTCATTTTCCAATTTTTGGCCACCACAAAGAGCGCAGCTATGAATATTCTTGTACAAGTCTTTTTGTCCATTATCTCTTTGGGGTACAAGCCCAGCAGTGCTATGGCTGGATCAAAGGGCAGACAGTCTTTTATCGCCCTTTGGACATAGTTCCAAATTGCCCTTCAGAATGGTTGGATCAATTCACAACTCCACCAGCAATGAATTAATGTCCCCACTTTGCCACATCCCTTCCAGCATTCATTACTTTGCATAGCTGTCATGTTAGCCAATCTGTTAGGTGTGAGGTGATACCTCAGAGTTGTTTTGATTTGCATCTCTCTGATTATAAGAGATGTAGAACACTTTTTCATGTGATTATTAATAGTTTTGATTTCTTTGGCTGAGAACTGCCTGTTCATGTCCCTTGCCCATTTGTCAATTGGAGAATGGCTTGATTTTTTGTACAATTGATTTAGTTCTTTATAAATTTTAGTAATTAAACCTTTGTCAGAGGTTTTTATGAAGATTGTTTCCCAATTTGTTGCTACCCTTCTGATTTTGTTTACATTGGTTTTGTTTGTACAAAAACTTTTTAATTTGGTGTAATCCAGATTATATATTTTGCATTTTTAACTCTATCTAATTCTTGCTTGGTTTTGAAGTATTTCCCTTCCCAAAGGTCTGACATGTATACTATTCTGTGTTCGCCTAAATTTTTTATAGTTCCCTTCTTTATGTTCAAGTCATTCATCCATTTTGAATTTATCTTGGTGTAGGGTGTGAGGTGTTGATCTAAGCCTAATCTTTCCCACACTGTCCTCCAATTTTCCCAGCAGTTTTTATGAAATAGTGGATTTTTGTCCCAAAAGCTGGGATCTTTGGGTTTGTCATATACTATCTTGCTGAGGTTGCTTGCCCCCAGTCTATTCCACTGATCCTCCTTTCTTTCTCTTAGCCAGTACCAAATTGTTTTGATGACCGCTGCTTTGTAATATAGTCTGAGACCTGGGACTGCAAGACCCCCTTCCTTTGTGTTTTTTTTTTCATTATTTCCCTGGATATCCTTGATCTTTTGTTCTTCCAAATGAACTTTGTTATGGTTTTTTCTAAATCAGTAAAAAAAAATTTTGGAAGTTCCATGGGTATGGCACTAAATAGATAGATGAGTTTGGGTAGGATGGTCATTTTTATTATATTGGCTTGTCCTACCCATGAGCAGTTAATGTTCTTCCAATTGTTCAAGTCTAGTTTTAGTTGTGTGGAAAGTGTTTTGTAGTTGTGTTCATATAGATCCTGTGTTTGTCTCGGGAGATAGATTCCTAAGTATTTTATTTTGTCTTGGGTAATTTTAAATGGGATTTCTCTTTCTAGTTCTTGCTGCTGAGCTGTGTTGGAATTATATAGAAATGTTGATGACTTATGTGGGTTTATTTTGTATCCTGCAAATTTGCTAAAGTTGTTGATTATTTCAATTAGCTTTTTGGTTGAATCTCTAGGATTCTTTAAGTAGACCATCATGTCATCTGCAAAGAGTGATAATTTGGTCTCCTCTTTGCCTATTTTGATGCCTTCAATTTCTTTTTCTTCTCTAATTGCTACTGCTAGTGTTTCTAATACAATGTCAAATAATAGAGGTGATAATGGGCATCCTTGTTTCACTCCTGATCTTAATGGGAATGGATTTAGTTTATCCCCATTGCAGATGATATTAGCTGTTGGTTTTAGATATATACTGTTTATTATTTTTAGGAATGACCCTTCTATTCCTATGCTTTCTAGTGTTTTTAGTAGGAATGGGTGTTGTATTTTATCAAATACTTTTTCTGCATCTATTGAGATAATCATGTGGTTCTTGTTGGTTTGCTTGTTGATGTGGTCAATTATGTGGATAGTTTTCCTAATGTTGAACCAGCCCTGCATCCCTGGTATAAATCCTACTTGATCATGGTGGATGACCCTTCTAATCACTTGCTGGAGTCTTTTTGCTAGTATCCTATTTAAGATTTTTGCATCTATATTCATTAGGGAGATTGGTCTATAATTTTCTTTCTCTGTTTTTGGCCTGCCTGGTTTTGGAATCAATACCATGCTTGTGTCGTAAAAGGAGTTTGGTAGAACTCCCTCTTTGCTTATTATGTCAAATAGTTTGTATAGTATTGGGATTAACTGTTCTCTGAATGTTTGATAGAATTCGCTGGCCCTCAGGCCATCAGGCCCTGGGGATTTTTTCTTAGGAAGTTCTGTGATGGCCTGTTGGATTTCTTTTTCTGATATGGGATTATTTAAGGAAACTATTTCTTCTTCTGTTAGTCTAGGCAATTTATATTTTTGTAAATATTCATTCATATCACCTAGGTTGGTATATTTATTGCCATATAGTTGGGCAAAGTAGTTTTTAATGATTGCCTTACTTTCCTCTTCATTGGAGGTGAGATCCCCCTTTTCATCCTTGATGCTATTAATTTGCCTTTCTTCTTTCTTTTTTTAAATTAAATTAACCAGTACTTTGTCTATTTTGTCTGTTTTTTCAAAGTACCAGCTTCTAGTCTTGTTTATTAGCTTAATAGTTCTGTCATTTTCTATTTTATTAATTTCTCCCTTAAATTTTAGGATTTCTAGTATGGTTTTCTTCTTGGGGTTTTTAATTTGTTCATTCTCAAGTTTTTTGATTTGCATTTCCAATTCCTTGGTCTCTGTCCTCACTAATTTGTTAATATATACACTCAGGGATATGAATTTTCCTCTAAGTACTGCCTTGGCTGCATCCCATAAGGTTTGAAAGGATGTTTCGCCTTTGTCATTTTCTTCAATGAAATTGTTAATTGTTTCTATGATTTCTTCTCTAACTATCCGATTTTGGAGTATCATGTTATTTAATTTCCAATTAATTTTTGATTTGGGTCTCCATGTACCCTTGCCGATCAATATTTTAATTGCCTTGTGATCTGAAAATGCTGCAGTTAATATTTCTGCTTTTCTGCATTTGAGTGCCATGTTTCTATGACCTAGTGTATGATCTATTTTTGTGAATGTGCCATGTGGTGCTGAAAAGAAGGTGTATTCTTTTTTGTCCCTATTTATTTTTCTCCATATGTCCATTAACTCTAATTTTTCTAAGATTTCATTCACCTCTTTTACCTCTTTCTTGTTTATTTTTTGGTTTGATTTATCTAAATTTGATAGTGGTGGGTTCAAGTCTCCCACTAATATGGTTTTACTGTTTATTTCCTCCTTCAATTCTCCTAGTTTCTCTATTAAAAATTTGGATGCTATACCATTTGGTGCATACATATTGATTAGTGATATTTCCTCATTGTCTATACTTCCTTTTAGCAGAATATATTTACCTTCCCTATCCCTTTTGATCAGGTCTATTTGTACTTTGGCTTTGTCAGATATTATGATTGCAACTCCTGCCTTCTTTCTATTGGTTGAGGCCCAAAAGGTCTTACTCCAACCTTTAATTCTAACCTTGTGAGTGTCAACCCGTCTCATATGTGTTTCTTGAAGACAACATATGGTAGGGCTTTGGGTTCTAATCCAATCTGCTATTTGTCTATGTTTTATGGGTGAGTTCATCCCATTCACGTTCAAAGTTATGATTGTTATTTGTGGATTCGCTGGCATTTTGATATCTTCCCTTAATTCTGACCTTTCTTCTTTAGCTTTCTTCTTTTGAACCAGTGATTTACTTTAGGTCAGTCCCCCTAGTCCCCTCCCTTGAGATGCTTCCCTTTCTAGCCCCTCCATTTTTATGCTCCCTTCCCCTCCCCCCTCTCCTTCCCTCCCTTTTTATACTCCCTCCCCCCTCCCCCTTCTTTATTTTCCTTTCTTTCTTGCTCTAATGGATAAGATAGAATTCAGGTTCCCACTGGATCTAGATGTTCTTCCCTCTCAGATTTGATTTCACTGAGAGTAAGGTTTAAGTAATTCCACTTCACCCTCTCTTCCTCTCCTTATCATATGAGAGTTCTTCCCCTCCCCTTCCCATGTGTATCTTTATATGGGAAAGTTTATTCTATTGATTCCCCCCCTATTTCTTGAAGTTAATCTTAGTATTATCGCGGTTCCCCCCTCCCTTTTCCTTTCTTTGCCCCAACTTACCCAAATCTTCTTAATGCCCCAATCTTTCCCTATGCATGTTTCTTCTAAATACTCTTATGATGATACAATTTATGAGAGTTACACAAAACATTTTCCCCACATATTAATATATATAATTTGATGTAAATGTAGTCCTCATAGAAGAGAGTTTGACTTAAAGAAAAAGATAAGATTTATCTCCTTTTCCCTTTCTTTCATATTTACCTTTTCATGTTTCTCTTGCTTTCTCTGCTTGGATATCGAACTTTCCACAGAGCTCTGGTCTTTTCTTAGCAAATGCTTGGAAATCTTCTATTTTGTTGAATGCCCATATTTTCCCCTGAAAGTATATGGTCAGTTTTGCTGGGTAGTTGATTCTTGGTTGGAGACCCAGCTCTCTTGCCTTTCTAAATATCGTGTTCCATGCTTTGCGGTCTCTTAGTGTGTTAGCCGCTAAGTCCTGTGTGATCCTTATGGGAGCCCCCTTATATCTTCTTCTTGGCTTCTTGTAGGATTTTCTCCTTTACTTGGAAGCTCTTGAATTTGGCAATTACATTCCTAGGGGTTGTCTTTTGGGGATTTAGTATAGAAGGTGTTCTATGAATCCTTTCTATTTCTATTTTGCCCCCTTGCTCCAGAACGTGGGGTCAATTTTCTTTTATAATCTCCTGTAGAATAATATCGAGTTTGTTGTTTACCTCTGGTTTTTCTGGGAGACCGATAATTCAGAGATTTTCTCGTCTCCCTCTGTTTTCCAGGTCTGTGACCTTCTCAGTGAGATATTCTATGTTTTTCTTCTAATTCATTAATTATTTGGTTTGCTTTATTGATTCTTGCTGTTTTATCATCTTGCTTTCTTCGAGGTGCTTAATTCTGGTTGTTAGCGACTGGTTTTGCTTTTCAGCCTTGTCTGCCCTTCTATTGAATGCTTCGAGTTCTTTTTCCAATTGAGCATTCTTATCTGTCAGACAGCTGATCTCTTTCTCCCATTTTTCTTTCCAGGTTTCCATCTTTTGGATAAGTTCCAGTTTGAGATCTTCCAGAGCTTGTTGATAGTTTCCATTTTGGGAGGCGTGTTCTGAATTTTTTTGGATTTTCTCCTCATTCTCCTCTTTTCCTTGGGTACTTCCACCATAAAAGTTTTCAATAGTCACTTTTTTCCCTTTCTTCCTGGAGGCTTGATTTTGGGCCATGTGAGCCATCCCTTTGGTGGTTTTATTACCCTTTCCTTTTTGGTCTGGGATCTGGGTTATATGGGTGGTTTTTCTGTGAATTTAGGTTGCTTCAGACTAGTTCTTCCCAGCCTCCAAGGTTTCTTAGAGTGCTGGGTCCCTGATCACAGCCACATTGCCCAGGTGTTCAGCTCCGCCCAGATAATCAGCGCATGATCCACCCCTGGTGCTCAGCTCCGCCAGTATGTTCAGCGTAGCTGGCCCCAAGTACAGCTCCGTGCTGGATTCTCCAGTGAAACTGCCCTGAGAAGCCTTATCCTGGCAGTTCCCAGATCCCAAAGACCCTGGAGTGCCCCCCCCCCCAGACAGAGACACTCCCCACTCACTTGCTGTCCCGGTGAGTGCTCAGGTAGCTCACTCTGGTTTAGTGGGGGAGGTGGGTGGGGGAAGGGCGGCTCAGTTCACTTTTCTATGCAAGCTTTTCCTTCTTATTTTAGTGTGGAATGTTCAAGCCCCACGTACCTTTGCCTCTGTGGGGTACTGGGGAGTCCTTCTGTTCCTCCAAAGGTGATTTTATGCTCCTTTGATGTAGTCTATTTCGTTTGGTGCCGGGGAGAGGAAGCATGTGGCTTCTAGATTGCAGCCATGATTACCTGGAAGCCATTTCTTCCTGGACTGAAGTTTTGATTGAACATTTATTGTAACTGTACACATTTATGCCAAAAGGGACTGCCCCTAATTTGGCTTTCTGTCAATGCGCATAGCAAACATTGGTTTTGCTTTCTTTTCTTTTCTATTTCCTCTATCACTATTCTAATTTCTCTTAGAAAATTGAATATTGTGTATATCTTTAGTTAAAAGTGAATATAGAACTGCAAAATGATTATGTTAAATGATCAATGGGGAGACTAGTCTCCCAATGATCATCGGGGGGGGGGGGTTGTAAACCTCAAAATTTCTTAGACTCATAAATGTTAGAAATTTCACCATTGGGAAATTTCATACTTGAAAAATTTCCTATTGATAGTGGGTCTTGGCTATTGGAATGTGAACCCCATTGGCATGAGAGTTTCCTCCTCCTCCCTTCTTAAGATTACTTTAGGACAGAAACCTTTTGCTGAACAATGGAAAGGACTTTGACCTATGCTTAAGCATAGAACAGGAATTTCTTTGAGTCATGATTGATTTTAGAATTGATACAATGGAGATACTTGGAATCAATCTCCACCCTACTCAGTCCTAACAGGATTGAGTAAGGGCTGCAGCATAGATCAAAATTTAATTATTCCAATCTCTACCCTACTCAGGTTAACAGGATTTAGAAAGGGCTGTAGCAAAGGATCAAAGATTTAATTATTTGAAAATATGACCTTCAACAGACATGTGCAAAGCCAGACATCTGGGAGGTCCTGGGTTAAGCTAGAGCCTCCATTGGCACAGGGAAATTGATGGACAGGTGATTGGTAGATGTGAGGGCTGAGGGGAGGGAACTTGGATGGTTTCCTTAAGGATAGGGGAGTCTGAAGACTGGAGGAGTGGAGGAGTTTGTCGGAGTGGTTGCAGTGTGCTCTGAGAAGCTTGCGCTGAAGGAAGCTGAAGGTGGGGGCCCCGGAAACTGTTTCTCCATTTTTGGTCATGTGAGTAATAGGGACTGATCTCCTTTCATTGCCCCAGCTATCTAAGGGCTTGGGCCTTTTGGCCCAGCCTAAACAGAAGGGGTATTTAAGCCCTATTTCCCTTCTCTACCCTTTCTCTCTCCCTCTATCTCTCTATCTCTAATTCCTTTCTTCCTCCTGTTTGTAATTAAAACTCCATAAAAGGTTGACGGCTGACTTGAGTTTTCATTAAGGAATTACATAGCTGAATTCCTTGGTGACCTTAAATTAATATATATCAGTCTTTTAAAAGTGATTTCCTTGTCACAGGTGTGAGGACTTGATGTGCAGTTTTTCAGGAGTGATCATCCACCTTTGACAACTACTTGAAACTCAACTCTCACCTGTCTCTATAAGAAGTTTAGCATGCCCAATGACTACACATTAATAAACAAATCATTTTGACAGAAGGGATAAACCAGGTTGAAGGTAACTAATGGGTGCTGAACTCATCAGTGAATTAAAGACTTTCCCTGTTGAGATGGATGAATAAGAATGATTTTGTTTTTGTTTTTGTTTCCTCAATGGCCATGAAGGTAGTCAAAGCAGGCTTTGTGGGGAGCTTAGTGCTTTGTCAGACTTTAAATTAGCCAAATTAGTCATCTACTACATCCTAGACCATCATTAGGCTTCCTGACTTTTGTCTCCATGCTGAACCTTAATGACCTTGGAAGGGAGATTGAAACCAAAGACGTTGTCTAGCAGTGCCTGATTTATACCCACATTTATAATATAATAGTATGATATCCAAATGTATAATTGAATCTTAGTTTATATCATCTGCTAAATCAGAGAGAAAAGGACATCATTGAAAGTATAAATTTGGGTTGGGAAAGGAAGTCTGACTTTGGTATGAAAAAGATAGTGAGATGAGAAAGTCAGTGGAGCTTGAGCGCAGGTTAGCTAGAAAAGAAGGTATGTGTAAAAGGAACAGCTGGACATATGGGTGCTGTCTTTTTCTCCTCTGACTCACTCTTTTTTACTTAATACAAATAATTATAAATTAAAATATAGTCAACAGAGAATTTTAATCTTAACATGTATATGTTTTCTCTCACTAATGATATTGTTACTTACCTTTTTGTTACTTTTATCAGTTAATAGGTATAAAATAGATTCAAAGATGCTTTAATTATGATTTATCTAATTACTAGTAATAGAGAGTATTTTAGGGTGTTGATACTTTGGGTTTCTTTTTATAAAAATATTTATTAAAATATTTAACCATTTATTAATTGGGATTGGTTTTTAATCTTATAAATTTATATGAATCCCATATTTATTTAGCATATGCATTTTCATCAGAGAAATTAGTTTCAAAGGTGTTTTCTTACTGGCATATTTCCTTTCAAATTTTTACATTAAATTTACTTCTCAAAAATATTCAAAATCTCATATAATCAAAATTGTCTATATTATACTGTGTGATTGTCTCTATCACTTGTATAATTATGACAAAATCCCATAAATATACTTTTTACTTCAATTTCTTCTTCAATGTTTGATAATATGATATTTTTTTTATATAAAGTATACATATCTATTTGGAGTGTATCTTTGTGTATGCTGAAATTTCAAATTAAGCAAGTCACTTAATGTCTCAGTGCCTCAAGTAATTTTCAGATTATAAAATATAGAAAAAAGTGCCAATCTACATGGGTAGAGGAATTTATTAACCTGACACTCCCTACATTCATGAAAACACATTTCCAACTAATAAAAAGGAGTTGGAGTTGGAATCATTACCCTATTGTTATAGTATGCTTGGAAACATGGTCCTACTAATTTGTCATTTTGTGTAACTTTAAATGAAAGACCAAAAAGGCAATTCAATCCTAATAATGAGATGAAGTCTCTCTAGATGGAAAATTTTTAGAGCTACTCATATACAGCCATGATTACTAAATTACTAAATTCTTATGTTAGATCACTAGCCACAATACTGTTTTTGATTTAAAATTTCCCCACTCTTCATTAAAAAAATGTAGGGTTTCTAGAACATGGCATAGTAAAAATAATTCAACATTGATATTCTGATTGACCAACAATAAACAGGAAATACCTTCAGCAAAGTTATTGGCAAAAACTAAACCTAAACATCGTATTAAAATAATAATTAAGGTAGCTAGATGCACAGAACATAGAAGGCTAGTCTTGGAGCCTGGCAGACCTGGGTTCCAATTTGATCTCAGATATTTCCTAGATGTTTGAGAGCATGCAAGCCAATTAAACCATTTTGTCTAGCCCTTGCCCATCTGTTTTAGAGTCACTAATACAGAAAATAGGATTTAAAATGATAATTACCTTTCCTTTCCTTTTTTCCTTTATTGTCCCTTCTGTGAAATAGTATCCATGCTATATTTAATGTCATATAATGGAATTATAATCCAAAGTATATGAATGTTTTTATTTTATACTATAATTATAATGGCTTCATATTATACTATATTATATATTTCATATATAATATATATACTATGTTATATATTAATTATTAATATATGCTATATTATATACTACAATTATAATAAACTTTTGTTATTTCCATGATCTTTGAGGAGATATATATTTTTATGTCCAGGAGTTTTTCATTGAATTCTTATGAATTCAATGAATGCATCAAGAGATTTATTATGCCAACCTATGTGCCATGTACTGTGTCAGGCATATCAAATCAAAATTCAAAATATTTAAATTTGGATATATTAACTAAGTTTTGAAATTTTAATATTTTATTGAAGTGATAAGCTTATTAAATCATATAATGTTATAAGTTCAATTATATTCATTGTATTTTTTCACAAGTGAGCTAACAAAAATAAGCTAGATCTTTAAAGTAACCTTTCCCCAACTTTTCCATAGTTTTTCCCTTCCCCAACATACACCAAGAATTCCCAGATATATGTCTATGTCTATTTCTTCTAAATCTAGATTTAATTTTATCACCATTCATATTTTTGATCAATCACTAGTAGACAAAGAATCTGTATATAAAAGGGGCATGTTAAATTGAATATAATGGTGAAATAGTTTAGATTTTTCCAAGCAGATGAAATCTGTGGTTTGCAATGATATTAGGGAAATTCTTACATCATTTCAATGAAGAATTTTTAAAAATATTTTTTAAAATGAGTCAAAAACAATGGCATATTATTTAGGAAGGTGATGTCAGTATTTTATTGTGTTGTAATCTTCCTTCAGCCTCAAAAGGTTATAGAAAAAAATAGATGGTGATTTTTCAAAAATTGTATTTTCCAAAGAGAAATTCCATTTCAAATTACCCTAGACGATATAAAATACTTAGGAATCTATCTGCCGAGACAAACACAGGAACTATATGAATACACCTAAAAAACATTCTCCAACAATTAAGACTAGAACTAAACAATTGGAAAAATGTCAATTACTCATGACTAGGATGACCTTACACAATGAACATGACAATCCTACCCAAATTAATTTACATATTTAGTGCCATTCCCATTAAAATAGCAAAAATCTTTTTTACTGAATTAGAAAAATAACCAAGTTTATTTGAAAGAACAAAACTTCAAGGATATCCAGGGAAATATTGAAAACAATGCAAAGGAAGGTGACCTTGCAAACCCAGATCTCAAATTATACTATAAAGCACAGGTCATCAAAACAATTTGGTACTGGCTAATAGACAGAAAGGAGGATCAGTGGAATAGATTTAGGGCAAGTGATCTCAGCATGGCAATCTACAATAAGTCCAAAGATCCCAGCTTATGAGACCAAAATTCACTATTTGATAAAAATTGCCTGGAAAATTGGAAGACAGTGTGGGAGGGATTAGGTTTAGATCAACATCTCATACCATACACCAAGATAAACTCAGAATGGGTGAATGACTTGAATATAAAGAAGGGAACCATAAGTAAATTAGGTGATCACGTAACCATATACATGCCAGAACTTTGGAAAAGGAAACATTTTAAAACCAAGCAAGAGCTAGAAAAAAATCACAAAATTTAAAATAAATAATTTTGATTATATCAAATTAAAACAGTTTTTGTACAAACAAAAGCAATGCAACCAAAATTAGAAGGTGAGCAACAGATTGGGAAACAATCTTCATAACAAAAACCTCTGACAAAGGTCTAATTACTCAAATTTATGAAGAGCTAAATCAATTGTATGAAAAAATCAAGGCATTCTCTAATTGAAAAATGGGCAAGGGACATGAATAGGCAGTTTTCAGTTAAAGAAATCAAAACTATTAATAAGCACATGAAAAAGCATTCGAAATTTCTTATAATCAGAGATGCAAATCAAAACAACTCTGAGGTATCACCTCATACCTATCCAATAGGGTAGCAGCAATGGAAATTGACTAAATAAATTAATTTAAAAAGTACAAAGTCCACGGTTTTCATATCTGTGAAATGAAGGAGTTAGATATGAAAAAAAAACACAACAACATTGTATTTCCCCCATAATTACATGCAAAAGGTTTTCAACATTTTCAAAAGAATTATGAATTTTGAATTTTCTTACTTTCCCAACCCCACCCCCATTCAGATGGTAAGCAATCTCATATAGATATTACATGTGCAATTATGCAATTTTTTCATATATATCCTTTCATTGAAAAAAAACTTTTTAAAGGGAGTTTCCTTCATTCAGGATTCTGACTCCATCAGTTTTGTTTTGTTTTGTTTTTTTCTGGAAGTAGATGGCATTTTTTTGATCATGAGACATTTTAAATGATTTTGTATTATTGACTTACTGAGAACAGCTGTTATTCACAATTTTTATCCATTGGACAATATTCCTATAACTGTTTACAATGTTCTTCTGGTTCTGCTTACTTCACTTTGCTTCAGCAAATGTAAGCCTTTCCAGGTTTTTCTGAGTTCATCTAGCTCAACATTTCTTACAGTATAATAATATTCCATTATAATTATATATTATAACTTACTTGTCCATTACCCAGTTGAGTATCCTATAACTCTCCAGTTTTGTGACTCTCTGAAAAGAGGAGCTTTAAATATTTTTGTACATACATGTCATCTACACCCCCCTTTGTTAACTCTTTGTAGTATAAATCTAGCATTGCTATAGTTGGGTAAAAGGGTATGTAATGTTTTATAGACCTTTGGGCATGGATGCAAACAGCAATCCAGAATGATTAGATCACTTCACAGCTTCCCCAATAGTGTATTTATATCCCAACTTTCCCATATTTACTTGAAATTGTTTCTTTTATTTTCTATCCTAATCATCAATCTGATGTGGTTTTTCAGTGAGCTTTTGTATCACCTTTTCCTTTTTTCCAAAATCCAATCTCTAATATATATTTACATATGGCCAATTCTACTTTTCAGAAGCTCTGCTCTTCAATAGATTTTTGTGCTTCCTTTACCAACTGGCTAATTTTGGTTTTGAGTTCTTAATATCTTCAGATTTTTTTTTTTGGTACCTCCTTTGCAAAGCTGTTAGCCTTTCTATGTTTTTCCTTCATCACTCTCACTTCTTTTCCCCAATTTTTCTCCTACATCTTAATTTATTTTTTAAAACTTCTTTGGGGTTCTCCATCAATTTGTACTTAAGGGCATTTCTTATTTTTTCTGTGTAAGTTCTTCATGAACCAATATTGCTTTTAATGACACCTTCTGAGTTTGGTTTTGGTCTTCCCTGACGCCCAAATAATTTTCTCTGTAGAATTATTTTTTCCTCTTTGTTTTTTGCTCATTTTTATTTTCTTTTAAATTAAAAAGTTTTTTTTAGTTAGGCTGGAACTGGGGTGAATGGAACACTGATCTAGGTTTCAGGTTATTCATGAAGCTACCTTCAAAGTTAACTCTGGGGATCAGTCTGTCTTGAGTTCTTACAATATTTATTATATTGTAATAAAAATCCAAGATTAAAATATTTTTTTTGGAAAAAAAAATCTTCAAGGATGAAGCTTGCTAACTCCTAAATCCAGAGTATGCACTGTTGCAGAAAGATGCCAGAAAACCTACACTACATCAAGAAGATCCAGAATGAACTTTGGATGTGGTTGATTGAACTGAAGTTTGATTGAATATGTATTGTCAATGTATACTTGCCAAATTTATACTTGCCAAAGGGGACTGCCACTAATTTGGCTTTTTGTCAATGCACCCAGCAAAAAAAATTGGTTTTGCTTTATATTTTCTATTTCTCCCTAACTATTTTAATTTCCTCTTAGAATTTGAATATTGTATACATCTGTAGTTAGAAGTGTTTAGGACTACTGGATGATTATGTTAAATGATCAATGGGGAGACTAGTCTTCCAATGATCATCAGGGGGGCTTGTGAACTTGGAAATTACTCCACCCTACTTAGATATACTTTAAGGGAAGATAAATTTGTAATCTTCTGATTGAACAATGAAGGTACTTAGTTCTCCCCTTCTAGTGAAGCTAGAACTTTAAGCTGTCTATGTTTAGTATCTTAATACAAAAGATGTTAAGTACCTATAAATGTTAAATTAATCACAAAAAGGTCAAGTAACTAACAAAAGGTGAACTTAACAAAGAAGTGTGAAGTAGCTCAAAAGATATAATCTAACCAGAGAAGGTGAGCACTAAAGAGTGGACAGTCCTGGAGAAAATCTAACCAAAGAAGGTGAGAACTAAAGAATGGGCAGTCTTTGAGAAAAGTGTCTACTGTGATTGGTAGACATGAAAATTTAGAGAAGGAGACATAAAAGTGAAAGGTATATAAAAGAGGATGAAAAGGTCTAATTGGGACATTCAGACATTTAGAGATTCAGACATTTGGAGTTATGGGCAATTCAATGATGGACCTCAGCCTGGAGGAGCTCCCTCAGACAGCTTCCTTGAGACAGTCTCGTGGTAAGTTGGGTAAGACTGACTTACTTTTCCTTGGGCTTAGGGAGGCCACTTTGGCCAAGGCTTTAATTCCTGCCTGACTTAGCCTGAGCTGGAGCAGTTTAAATTAACTCTTTCCCCTCCCTCTCTCTTCTCCTTAATTCCTTCTCTCTATATTAATTAATTAATTAATTAAAATCATTATAATTTCCAGCTCACTTGGGTATTTTATTATTTGGGATTTTCCATGGTGGCCAATTAGTTTAGATTTTTAAGTCAAAAATGCTAAAATTATCCTTTACAGTTTGGCATAAAGAGAGGCATATTTAATATTCTCCTGGCCCATGCTATGGATTGTAAGTAATCATGAGCACTCTTTTCATGTTTGAAAATATGATGAATACCCCCTGCTCCCCCAGGGCACTATTATGTGGGGGAGTTCTCCTTACTCTGAGATTCTGACACAGCACTGTAAACTGGATCTCGTGTGACAAAACTCTTGCATCCATAGCCAGAAAATGGACCTCTTCAGTCTGAGTAGTTCTTTGACACTTCCCCTTACTTCTTTCTATGTCTGAGAGCTCCAGAAGCCTTTGCTAATTCAGATGGCTGCAAAGTCTGTTGCTGTGATGGTAGTTGCCTTGGCATACTGCCTTGTTGCCAACTTCTACCCTGGTTCAATATATCTTTCATGCTTTCAAGTAGATTTGGACTGAAAACTTATTTCACTATGACTTCTTGGGGGTTATGTTGCCCCAGAATTTATTTTGAGGTGTTATATCACAGTTTTTTGGAGGATAATTTGAGAGATCAGGTGGGTGTTTGGTGACTTTTTTACAAAGGCATGTGACACTAAAGGAAGAAGTATTTAAGTTATTATTTTGAAATTCTTTAATCATTTTATATATTTATGATGACATTTTTCATGCTTGTTAATTCTTGATTACTTAAATGACTATGGCTCTTAGGTTTTCTTTATTCTATCCAAATCATTGACAGATGTAATACATGCTGCTATAAGTAAATCACTAAAGAATCCTTTCACTAGCCTTACTCTTTTCACCTCAAGGTCTAAAATTTCCAACCGGGTTTGGGACAAAAGAATACCTCTATGACATTCTCTGGCTTTGATTGATATTTGAACAAGAAGCTACATGCTTTTAATCTAACCTCTTCTGCACAGCATGAGGATGAAGGGTAAGAGAAAGATCAAATTGAATCATGTAACTGTGAGAATAAGCTCTCTGATAATGTAGGATGAAAAAGTAGAAAAGATCGATTGGATCTTTTATCTTCTGTTTAGAACTGAGCTTTACAAAAGGCACCAACACTAGCTTCAATATGTCATCACTTTGGTCTTTACATAACCCTGGCTAATTAATCATATAGTAATTTATCTATACTGCAAATATATGAGAAAATAAAAAAGGATTAGATAATATTCAAATCTAAAGCCTAATCTACATTAAGGATTTTTTAGAGAATGAAATAAAGGAAATTAAACAAAGATATTACTGAAAAAAGTTCATGAGCAAATATCATTAAATTTCATAGAATCAATGAAACTCATATTTGGAAGGGATCTTGGAAGATGAATACAATATACTCTTGAGTAAAAATTCCCTCTACAGTACCCCCAACATGTAGTTAATCAACGTTCTTTCTAATAAGGAGGAATCTAACTATTATTGAGGTGAAAAATTACTCTTTTAGATAGCTGAAATAATCACAAACACTCCTCACAACCACCATATCCATCAGGCTGAAATGTTACTCTTTTCAAGTGCTATCCCTTTGTCCTAGTTAAGATCTCTGATGTTATGCTGAACCAGTACTATGCCACTGCCATATGATAGTCCTTCAACTACCAGATTACTTTGTTCTTTTTGATCTCTTTCTCTCCTGCCTTTTCTTTAATAGTCTCAATATTATCATTAAAAATTATCTTGTAGAAGGAATTTATCCAGAAAGATGGTGGGAAAGTAAGCTGATTATGATGATATGATGTATATGATAATATAAGATGATGTGATATGTATGTAAATGTGATTATATTAAATGATATATATATATATGTCTGATATGTATGCATATGAATGGTATAAAAAAACAAGAGGTGAAAGTGAGGGTATCACTGAAAGAAAAAGGAAGGGAGATATAGAATGCAGTAAATTATATAACATAAAGAAGTTTGAAAAATCATTACAGGGAGGGGAGGATAAGAGTGAAAGTAAATGTGAAACTTTATTCTCATCATAACTGGTCAGAGAGAGAAAAACAAGTATAATCAGTGGGGTATATAATCTCTACAGAGAAGTAGAAGAGGAATAAGACAAGGGAAGGAGGAGATAATTAAAAGGAGGTGGAAAGGAGGAGTGACAGAGCAAAATACTGGTGAGGAAGAACAGAGTGAAAGGGAAAAGAGCAGGATCTAAAGGGAATAATATGATGGAGGGCAATATACAGTAATCATGATGCTGAATATGAATAGGATGAACTCACACATAAAAGAGAAGTGGATACAGAATGGATTAAAAACCAGAATCCTACTATATGTTACTTACAAGAAACACATTTGAGGAAGGGTGACATATGAATATCCAAGGTAAAAATAGTAGAATTTATTATGTAGAGTAGAATGTATTATGCATCATCTAAAGTAAAAAAAAAAAAAGAGTAGTAGCAATCATGATACCAGACAAAGCCAAAGTATGAATTGATCTGATTAAAAGAGATAAGGAAGGAAATTACATTTTGCTAAAAATTACTATATTATTACTAAATGTTTGTGCACTAAATGGTTTAGCATCTAGATTTCTAAAGGAGAAATTAAAGGAGCTTAAGGAAGAAATAGTGAGATCATACTAGTGGGTTATTTCAACCTTGCCCTTTTGGGACTTGATAAATTGAACCAGAAAATAAATAAGAAAAAAGTAAGGGAAATGAATGAAATATTAGAAAAATTAGTTAATATATATCAGGAAAAATTGAACAGAGATAAAAAGGAATATACCTTATCAGCTATACATGGTACATATACAATGTTCAACCATGTACTAGGGCATGAACATATTGCAAACAAATGCATAAAAGCAGAAATAATAAATACAACTTTATTCTGATCATAATGTAATAAAGATTATATTTAAAAAGGGGTCACAAAAAGGGAAAATTAAAATTAATTGGAAATTAAAGAATATAATTCTTCAAAACTGATGAGTCACAAAAAGAAATCATATAAACAATTACAGACTACATTAAAGAGAACAATGAGGAGGCATCATATCAAAACATAGGGATATAGTCAAAGCAGTACTCAGGGGAAATTTTAAATATCTCAGTATCTATAGCACAAAATTGAGAGTGAGGATATCAGTGAATTGTGATTGCAAATTAAAGCAATTAGAAAAAGAACAAATTATCATTCATGTTCTGATGTGAATAGGTAGATGTATGTATATATGCATATATATATATATATATATATATATATATATAGTATACTGAAGATAACATGATACTAAATATTTATTTAGAATCTAGGCTGAGTCATAAGAGTTGCCTTCAAGTCTTAGTTTTTCTTCCTGTCTGTGGCATTGAGTAAATAACTTCTCTCAGGGAAACAGCTTCTTCTAAAAAAAAAAAAGTAATGCTTGTATATGATTTTGAAGGTCCTTTCTACCTCTAAAATTTATGAAAAAACACAGTTTATAAAAAATTCCATAGTAAAAATAATTGTCCATTCAAGTGAATTCTTAAATTATAGCAGGGTGAATGTATATTCACATTTTCTTATATATATATTTTATAACACAAATGAATTTCCAAATGACCAATTGAACAAAACACATTTAAATTTTATAGAAATCCATTGCCATAATACTTACACTACATAACACTCAATAGCACAGTGTTGGAAATCCTTCTGTTTAGACATTGATTTTTTTTTCCAAAGAGAAATGTATCATAGTTAAAATGAGTGCAATTTCATTGAATTGATAACATCAACTTTTCAACTGAAAGAAATAACAATTGAAATAACAAAGGCAACTTTTATAAAACTAAAAGAGACTTAAATACCCATTTATATGTAATTTCATTTACCACACCAGTGAAGTCACATTAATGTGGAACAATTATAGTAACAAGTAAAAGGTATTTTTTTCTTTTTCTCCTTATGAGAATAGGGTAATAAACATTAATTGATATTGAATCCAGTAACTATTATAATTTTTTATTGCAAGATAATATATGTAATGTGGGAAGATTCTACTGTTCTTAATACAAGAACATTGATTTTTTGATGGATTCTGCATGTTTTATGAAGTTTAACATTACTGAAAGGGGAATAGTCTCCTAAGAAGCCCAGGCTTGAAAAGGCAACATATATTACATGATTTATATGAGTTACCATGTTGAAAAGAGGCTTCTAGCATTGAAGTCTATTGTTAGTTCACCCCATTCTGCCATGTGAAGTTTATAAAATGTTAATCTATTTTCTATGGGCAGTTAAGTGACACAGAGAATAGAGAAATAGACTTGGAGTCAGGAAGACTTACCTTCCTGATTGCAAATCTTGCCTCAAACACTAGTTATATGATCCTATGGAAGTGGCTTAACTGTGTTTGCCTCCATTTCCTCATTTATAAAATGAGCTGGAGAAGGAAATGGCAAACCATTTAAGTTTCTTCACCAAGAAAATTTCTAACAGGTTTAGGAACTGTTAGACCCTACTTTAAAAAAAAAACACACAGAAAGCAAACAAACAACCCTCCCTCCAAAAATCCCATTTTTCTTGTTCTCTATCTGTATTAAAGCTAGATGTTATACATGTTTTATAACTTTTCACATGCTATTTTCAGTCTCCCATTTTTTTACTGGCCATTCCATACAAGGTAAATACATTATGGACACTATCATCATATTATGATTAATAAACCACTAAAGCACCATATTCTTTGTGATTTTCCTGATGCCTTCAGTTCTTAGTGACCTCTCTCTCCAAATGACATTTTAATTTTAAATATTTTAAATATATATAAATGTATATATATTTATTCATGTATAAATTCTCTCCATTATAATATTTTTTTGAGAAAAGGGTCTATTTTCTTTTCATAGGTATATCTTGAGTGGCTAGTAGAGTGTCTAATAGATAAATGAAAGATTATTGATTAAATGATTGATACATGACTCAAAATTGAGCAGTTTATTTATTATGTCTGGCTACCTCAAAAACAACTGTGCTCTATGTGTAAGTGATATCAAATTGCTTGTCTTCCCAAAGCGGCAGGACAGAAGGTAAAATTTGGAAGTCAAAGTTCCAAAAACTTATTCTTTAAAATTTTTACATGTAATAAGGCAATATTTAGTGAGATAATATTTTTTAGCAAAACTTTGCTTTGGATATTCTGAAATATACCATCCCTAGAGATAAGATGGGGATCGATCTTCTACATTAGTTATGAAATTTATTAGATGATATATTCTTTTTAAAAGGTATATGTGGGGCGGGGTCAAGATGGCGGCTTAGCAAGCAGCAAAAGTTTAGACCTCATGGAAGACCCTTCCTTAACCAACACAGACTGAATGCTCCTAGGGCACCAAAATTCAAGCTGAACAACAGGACAGAAGTGGGGAACCCTCCTTCTGGACTCAAATCAAAAGGTACTCCCCCCAAAAGCCGGAATCCAAGAATACTTGGAGCTAAGGGGAAGGCAGAGGGAAGGTGCCAGGACCCCTCCCCCACAATCCAGAGGGCTGAGCCCCCAGCAGCAGCGGGAACCTTTGAGCATGCAAAGGTGCTGGTTTGAGGGTCTACATTGTGAGCAGTGGGGCACCGGGCTCGGAGCATCCAGCTTGGACAGCGGGGTAGAAGCCAGGGTGAGATGGGGCCGTGGCTGGTTCCCTCCATTGGGCTCCAGTCTCACCGTGGCCTCGGGGCACATTCAGATCACTCCAGTTGAACCTAATCCCATCAGAACTTCTCAGAGTTTAAGGAGGCGGGCAAAGGCACTTGTGGACAGCGGAGAAGCAGCTGGAGAGAACTGGAGAGAGCCTGGGAGGCCCAGCCTTCCAGGAGTCTTCAGAGCCTCAGAGCTTCATACCACATACAGCCCAACCCAGTTGAACTCAATCCAATCAAAAGCCTCCAGAGGACAGGGAAGCTAACATTCCTCCCCTAGAGACAATACCAAGAGATCTGACAAAGCTCCAAGAGGGGAGACTGACAGCCCCAAAACCAAAACAAAATGAGAGGAGCAAGCAAAGACAAATACGGAGAGCAAAGAAGGGGTAAACTAGAACAAACAACAGAAAAAGAAGAAATTGCAATAGACAGCTTCTGCACAGGTAATGAGCAAAGAGTGAACGAAACAGAGGGGGAGGGATCAGCAAAGGAAAAATCAGAAATCCCAGCGAATTAGATACAGGCTTTGGAAGAACTCAAAATGCAATTCAAAACACAATTAAAAGAGGCTGAAGACAATTGGGAAAAGAACTTAAAAACTAAGATAAGTCATCTAGAAACAGAAAATAGTGTCTTGAAAGCCAAAATCAACCAGCTGGAAAATGAAGCAAAGGAGATGAAAGATGAGGCAAAGGAGATGAAAGATGAGGTGAAGAAGATGAAAGATGACCTCCAAAGAAAATACGACCAAAAGGAAAAGGACGACCAAAAAACAAAGGATGAAATCCAGTCTTTAAGAACCAGAATACAACAACTAGAATCAAGTGACTTCACAAGGCAGCAGGACACTCTAAAACAAAACCAAAAGAATGACCAAAATTCAGGAAAATATGAAGCATCTCATTCACAAAACAGAAGATTTAGAAAATCGTTCAAGGAGAGACAATTTAAGAATTATTGGCCTACCAGAAGACCATGACAAAAAAAGCCTGGACATTATATTACAGGAAATTATTAAAGAAAACTGCCCCAAAATCCTTGAACAAGAGGGAAAAGTGGAGATTGATAGAATCCACAGATCATCTCCTGTACTTAATCCCCAACTGACAAAACCCAGGAATGTTATAGCCAAATTCAAGAACTATCAGACCAAAGAAAAGATATTACAAACTGCCAAGAAGAAGTCATTCAGATACTAAGGAACCACAGTGAGGATAACTCAGGATCTGGCTGCATCCACACTGAAAAAAAGAAAGGCATTGAATATGATATTCCGGAAAACAAGGGAACTAGGTCTACAACCAAGAATCAACTACCCAGAAAAACTGACTATACTCTTACAGGGGAAAGTATGGTCATTCAACAAAATAGAAGAATTCCAAGAATTCGTAAAGAAAAGATCAGACCTGAATAGAAAAGTTGATGTCCAAGCACAGAACTCAAGAGAATCATCAAAAAGTATTTTAAAAAGAGGGGAAAAAAGAAAAAAAAAATTTAAGGGATATGTAATAAATAATATGTATATAAATGATATGTATCCCTATAAGAAAAGAGGTCATTGGTAACTCTTAAAAACTGTTGTTATTACCTGGGCAGCAAAAAGAAGTATACTTAGAGGGAACACCAACAAACTGTATAGGATGAAATTACAACACATAAATAGGTATATAGATATATGCATGCAAAAATACATATGCATGAGTATGCATATATATATATGCATATATATATATATATATATATATATATATATATATATAACTAGAGCTTAAAATAGGTTAATATAAAATGAAATGGGAAAAGGAACAAATTGGGGTAATTTTATATGTTATAAAGAAGCTCATGGTGGGATGGGGGAAAACATTAATACCCTGGAAGTGTAAAGAGGTTGGAGACAGGAAATACTCAACTTTTACGTGCTTTGAAAGTGAATCAAAGAGGGAAAAACAATCCAATCTATTGGGGGCATGGAATAGATTTGTACCCTATAGGGGAGTAGAAGCGTAACAAATGGTCTGGTGGGGAGGGAAGCAGTACAAGAGATGGAAGGAGAGGGGGGTTAATTTTAGAAAGACTACAGGGAAAATAAGGGGGGGATAAATAGAGAACGGGGTAGAAAGGGAAGTAAAATAAGGTTGGGAACAAGGGGGACTGTTCAAAAGCAAACATTGGTGTAGAAGGAAATAGTGAAAGAAGAAAAGGCAGGAAAAGGAGCAGAAATCAAAACACTGGGAAATACACAGCTAGTAATCATAACTCTGAATGTGAATGGAATAAACTCACCCATAAAATGCCAGCAAATAGCAGAGTGGATTAGAGTCCAAAACCCTACCATATGCTATCTACAAGAAACACATATGAGAAAGGTAGATAAACATAGGGTGAAAATAAGAGGGTGGAGCCAAATCTACTGGGCATCAACTGACAAAAAGAAGGCAGGAGTTGCAATCATGATATCTGACAAAGCCAAAGTAAAAATAAATCTAGTTAAGAAATAGGGAAGGTAATTACATCCTGATAAAAGGCAATAAAGACAGTGAGGAAATATCTATACTCAACATGTATGCACCAAATGGCATAGCATCCAAATTTCTAAAGGAGAAACTAGAGGAACTCAAGGACGAAATAGATAGAAAAGCTATACCAGTGGGAGACCTGAACCTTCCTCTATCTGAACTAGATAAATCAAACCAAAAAATAAATAAGAAAAAGTTAAGATAAATGAAAGAAATCTTAGAAAAATTAGAGTTAGTAGACATGTGGAGAAAAATAAATAGGGACAAAAAGAAATATACCTTCTTTTCTGCAGCACATGGTACATTCACAAACATTGACCATGTATTAGGGCATAAAACATTGCAAACAAGTGCAAAAGAGCAGAAATAGTAAATGCAACTTTCTCAGATCACAATGCAATTAAAATAATAATTAGTAAGGGAACATGGAGAGGTAAATAAAAAATTAATTGGAAATTAAACAATACGATTCTCCAAAACCAGTTAGTTAAAGAACAAATCATAGAAACAATTAATAACTTCATTGAAGAAAATGATAATGATGAGACATCTTTTCAAACCCTATGGGATGCAGGCAAAGCAGTACTCTGGGGGAAATTTATAACCTTAAGTTAATTAACAAATTAAGAGGTCAATGAATTGGGCATGCAAATTAAAGAATTAGAAAGTGAACAAATTAAAAATCCTCAGATGAAGACTAAATTAGAGATCCTAAAACTCAAAGGAGAAATTAATAAAATTGAAAGTCAAAGAACTATTGATTTAATAAATAAGACTAGAAGCTGGTACTTTGAAAAAACAAATAAAATCAACAAAGTACTGGTCAGTCTAATTAAAAAAAGTAAAGAAATAAACCAAATTGACAGTGTCCAAGATGAAAAAGGAGACTTCACCTCTAATGAAGAGGAAATTAAGGCAAGCATTAAAAACTACTATGCCCAATTATGTGGCAACAAATATGGCAATCTAGGTGATACGTATGAATACCTACAAAAATATAAATTGCCTAGACTAAAAGAGGAAGAAATAAATTACCTTAACCACCCCACTTCATAAAAATAAATTCAACAAGCCATCAAAGAATTCCCTAAGAAAAAATCCCCAGGTCCAGATGGATTCACAAATGAATTCTATCAAACATTCAAAGAACAACTAATCGCAATATTAAACAAACTATTTGACAGAATAGGCCAAGAAGGAGTTCTACCAAATTCATTCTACGACACAAACATTGTACTGATCCCAAAGCCAGGCAGGTCAAAAACAGAGAAAGAAAACTATAGACCAATCTCCCTAATGAATATAGACACAAAAACCTTAAATAGGATACTAGCAAAAAGACTCCAGCAAGTTATCACAAGGGTTATCCACTATGACCAGGCAGGATTCATTCCAGGAATGCAAGGATGGTTCAATATTAGGAAAACCATCCAATAATTGACCATATTAACAAGCAAACTGACAAAAATCAGATGATTATCTCAATCGATGCAGAAAAATTCTTTGATAAAATACAACACCCATTCCTATTGAAAACGCTAGAAAGCATAGGAATAAAAGGGCCTTTCCTAAAAACAATAAACAATATATATCTAAAACAATCAGCAAACATCATCTGCAATGGGGATAAACTAGAAGCCTTTCCAATAAGACCAGGAGTAAAACAAGGATGCCCATTATCACCTCTATTATTTAACATTGTACTAGAAACACTAGCAGTAGCATTTAGAGAAGAAAAATAAATTGAAGGTATTAAAATTGGCAATGAGGAGACCAAGTTATCACTCTTTGAAGATGATATGATGGTCTACTAAAGAATCCTAGAGAATACACCAAAAAGCTAGTCAAAATAATCAACAACTTTAGCAAAGTTGAAGGATACAAAATAAACCCAAGTAAGTCATCAGCATTTCTATATATCTCTAACCCATTTGAGCAGCAAGAATTAGAAAGCAAAATACCATTTAAAATCACACTAGACAATATAAAATACTTAGGAATCTATCTGCCAAGACAAAAACAGGAACTATATGAAGACAACTACAAAACACTTTCCACCCAGCTAAAACTAGATCTAAAAAATTGGAAAAACATTGATTACTCATGGGTGGGATGAGCTAACATAATAAAAATGACAATCCTACGCAAATTAATTTACGTATTTAGTGCCATACCCATTGAACTACCAAAAAATGTCCTTACTGAATTAGAATAAAACATAACTAAGTTCATTTGGAAGAACAAAAGATCAGGGATATACAGGGAAATCATGAAAAATAATGCAAAGGAAGGAGGAATTGCAGTCCCAGATCTCAAACTGTACAATAAAGCAGTGGTTATCAAAACAATTTGGTACTGGATAAGAGACAGAAAGGAGGATCAGTGGAATAGACTTGGAGTAAATGACCTCAGCAAGACAGTTTATGAGAAACCCAAAGACCCCAGCTTTTAGGACAAAAATCCATTATTTGATAAAAACTGCTGGGAAAATTGGAAGACAGTGTGGGAGAGATTAGGTTTCGATCAACACCTCACACCCTACACAAAGATGAATTCAGAATGGGTGAATGACTTGAATATAAAGAAGGAAACTATAAATAAATTAGGTGAACACAGAATAGTATACATGTCAGACCTTTGGCAAGGGAAAGATTTTGAAACCAAGCAAGACTTAGAGTCACAAAATGCAAAATAAATAATTTTGACTATATCAAATTAAACATTTTGTACAAACAAAACCAATGTAACTAAAATCAGAAGGGTAGCAACAAATTGGGAAACTATCTTCATAAAAACCTCTGACTAAGGTTTAATTACTCAAATTTGCAAAGAGCTAAATGAATTGTACAAAAAATCAAGCCATTCTCCAATTGATAAATGGGCAAGGAATATGAACAGGCAGTTCTCAGCCAAAGAAATCAAAACTATTAATAATCACATGAAAAAGTGTTCTACATCTCTTATAATCAGAGAGATGCAAATCAAAACAACTCTGAGGTATCAGCTCACACCTAGCAGATTGGCTAACATGACAGCAAAGGAAAGTAATGAATGCTGGAGGGGATGTGGCAAAGTAGGGACACTAATTCATTGCTGGTGGAGTTGTGAATTGAACCAACCATTCTGGAGAGCAATTTGGAACTATGCCCAAAGGATGATAAAAGACTGTCTGCCCTTTGATCCAGGCATAGCACTGCTCGGTTTGTACCCCAAAGAGATAATAAGGAAAAAGACTGATGAACGAGAACATTCATAGCTGCACTCTTTGTGGTGACCAAAAATTGGAAAATGAGGGCATGCCCTTCAATTGGGGAATGGCTGAACAAATTGTGGTATCTGTTGGTGATAGAATACTATTGTGCTAAAAGGAATAATGAAGTAGAGGAATTCCATGGAGACTGGAACAAACTCCAGGAAGTGATGCAGAGCGAAAGGAGCAGAACCAGGAAAACATTGTACACAGAGACTCATTGTGGTACAATCAAATGTAATGGACTTCTCCATTAGTGGTAATGCAATGTCCCTGATCTTAAAAACACAATCCACAAGCAGATGATAAACTGTGGGGTAAAAACACCGAGGAAAAGCAACTGCTTGACTACAGGGGTGGAGGGGATATGACTGAGGAGAGACTCTAAATGAACACTCTAATGCAAATACAAACAATATGGAAATGGGTTTGAATCAAGAACACATCTGACACCCAGTGGAATCGCACGTGGGCTATGGGAGAGGTGGTGGGAGGGGGGGGGAAGGAAAGAAAATGATCTTTGTTTCCAATTAATAATATTTGGAAATGACCAAATAAAAATTAAAAAAATTAAAATAAAATAAATGGTATATGTATGTATTCATTAATCTTGGATGTTTTCTTAAATAAAATTGAAATAAACTTTTATGATAACGTCATTTCTAATGAAGTAAAGTTGTCTTTCCTTAGTTCTATGTTTCCCCATTGACTATATTCCCATGATGAATTTCATGAATATTATATACTCATCATTTATTTTTTGGAAATGGTACTAAAAAGGAAATGTACAACATGACAGAGTACAAAGAAAAATGTAGCTTAATTTCCCAAAATTTTTCTACAATATCTTTAAAATAAGTACTCATATAACATATTGAAATGACAAAAAATAAAGAACAACAAAAAATCCAAAGTATGACAACTTGTGTAGTTGTCAGGAAAAGTGTATGATACTGTAGTGGGGGAAGGGACAGAGTGAAGTGGCAGTTTCAATAGAAGGTCTGAAAGATGGCCATAATAGTAGTAGCAGCAGCTGGAACAACAACCTTGAAAGCTCTCAACCCTGAGACTTTAGTGGGGTCAGACATGTCTAGAAAGAGAATATAGAGGATCCTTTCCTTTCACTAGGTATAATTGGTATTAATTGGCGACTGTATTACGAATATTCAGTTCTGATCTCAGTTCCCCAGTAGAGAAGAATGCTTTTGGTTGGTCACAAAGGAATAGGTTTCATTGTGACCATTACTAGCAACTATTACTTGTGATTAAACGGCTTGGCAGAGTAAAAAGCAGAGTAAAGCAGGAAAGCAGTGGTCATATCTCTTTCCATACCACCTTCAAAGCACAAGAAAGTTGTAGACCTCCAAAAGAAGCTGTGAAAAAAGTAAAAAGAAAAAAGCTGCTTAGAAAAATGTCTCCTCTTTTTCATTTGAACAGACTCCAATTTTAAAATAAAATTCGGAATCTAGAAATAGACTGGGAAATGAGCAAACAACAATAAAAATAATTTGAGGTGGAGATAAGATGGCGACTTAGAGGCAGCGGAAGTTTACACCTCTGAAAACCATTCCTTACCATGCTCCTAAGGGATTGAAAATCAAACTTAACAACAAGACAGAGCCAAGGAACCCTCCTGCTGGGTTCAACTTAAAAGGTAAGCCCCACCCCAAACCTGAATTCAAGAACACTCCACTTTAAGGGGAAGGAAGAAGGAAGGTCCCAGGACCCCTCCTGGGTGGACAGAGGTGCTGGTCTGGAGAAAGTACTTTGTTGGCAAAGCTGTGCCAGACTCAGAGGTTTGAACACAGATGGTGGGGAAGCAGTTGGAAAAGAAGCACAGAGTGGGCAGCCTAGTTGCAGCAAGGGAGACACTCCATATCCCCCCTCCAACTTCCTGATATTTTGGTCTCAGAGCACATCCAGCTCTGCAACTCAGCTAGGCTTAATCCCATCAAAGCCTCCAGAGTGCCAGGAAGCTCAAGATCCAATACCTCTGCCCCATAGACTGTACTGTGAGATTTTCAGTTAAAGAAATCAAAACTATTAAAAAGCACATGAAGAAGTGTTCTACATCTCTTATAATCAGAGAGATGCAAATCAAAACAACTCTGAGGTATCACCTCACACCTAGCAGATTGGCTAATGTGACAGCAATGGAAAATAATGAATGCTGGAGGTGGATGTGACAAGGTCAGGACATTAATGCATTGCTTGTGGAGTTGTAAATTGATCCTACCATGGGGAATGGCTGAACAAATTGTAGTATATTTTGGAGACTGAATACTATTGTGCTCAATGCAATGATAATGTTGAGGAATTCAATGGGAACTGCGACAACCTCCAGGAAGTGATGCATAGCAAAAGGAGCAGAGCCAGGAGAACATTGTACACAGAGACTGATACACTGTGGTATAATCAAATATAATGTAAATTTCCATTAGTGTCAATGCAGTGATCCTGAACAACTTGGAGGGATCTACAAGAAAGAAGTCTATCCACATTCAGAGGAAAAACTGTGGGAGTAGAAACACAGAAGAAAAACAACTGCTTTATTATATGGGTCAAAGGGATATGATTGTGGATATAGACTCTAAGTGAACATCCTAGTGCAATCATCACATGCATGGAAATAAGTTTTGATCAAGGACACTTGTACTACCCAGTAGAATTGCTCATCAGCTATGGCAACAGTAGGGGGAGGGAAAGGTGGGAAGGAATATGATTCTTGTAACCAAAGAGTAATATTCTAAATTGCTAAAATAATTAATTCATTTATTTAAGAAATAACAATAATAATCATAATTTTACTATAAGAAGCTGAGAAGACAAAGAATACCAAGACTCAAACTAAATGATAATGAGAAAAAATTATCAAATTCTTAAAATAAAAGTACTAATTAGCCAAAAATTAATTCCTAGAAGAGTTTAAGAAATGAACAGTAGAGGAAAGAGGCAAAAAATGAAAATGATGAAAGAACATTATGAAAGTAGTACTAAAAACTTGATAAAAGAGATATAAAAATATGAATGAAATTGCTCATTAAAAATAAAATAAATCATATGGAAAAAGGAAGAAATTTGCTTGTGGGGAGGAGGACGAATACCCCATAAAAATTTCTTGACTGTAAAATGAAGTCCCAAAAGGAAATGATAACTTAAAACTTAGACATGTCCAGGTGAAGGCCAAGGACTCCACAAAACATCAAGAAACAAAATCAAAAGAATGAAAAAAAAATCAAGAACTGTGAGATGTCTCGTCATATAAATAGCTGACAATGGAAATAGATTGAGGAGAGACAATATGATAATTGTTGAATTACCTGAAAATAATGATCAGAAAAAAAGACTAGATATAATATTTCAAGAAATTATCAAAGAAAACTTCCCTGGTATCTTAGTTCGAGAGGGTAAAATTGAAAAAGAAAGTATCCAGTGATTACCTCCCGAATGAGATCTCAAAATTTAAATTCTCAGAAATATTATAGAAAAATTTCAGATCCATATTGTCAAGAAAAAAAATATTGCATGAAGTCTGAATGTAACCTTTCAACTATTGTGGAGGCATAGGAAAGGTACTTACAGGGACAATTTTACATTTACTAAAATAGAGCACTTTCCATCCCTGCTGATGAAAAGACCAGAATTGAACCAAAAAAAATTGGCATTATATACAATGTGCAAGAGAAATACAAAAAAGATAAACATGAAAAAAATAAATCTTAAGGAATGTATTGAACTTAAAATATTTAAATTATTTATGACAGCAAAGGTTTTTTGTGTTTTTTAAATTTGTTATCTATATCAAAATTCTCATTTATATCCTTCCCACCTCCCTGTTCTCCAGAGAAGCCATCAAGTGATTTAAAAAAGTTCATATAAACTTTGTTTTTGTCTTTCTATTTATTAGTTTTCTCTCTGGAAGTAGATATTCACAAGTTATCCCTTTAAAAAGAATCTTACCTTTTTTTTTTTTCTTGGAGTCAATACAAATATTTGTTCCAAGTCATGAGAGCAGTAAAAAGTCAGGTAATTGGCTTTAAATAACTTGTCCACAGTCAGACAGCTAAGAAGTATCTGAAGCCAGATTTGAATCTAGGAACTAGGATCTTTAGGCCTTTCACTCAATCCACTGAGTCACTTAAGTGTACCTACAGGCTATTCTTTAAACATCAGTTCTAACTGTTATAATATTCTTTCTTGTTTTCATTTTGATTTTTGTTTTGATTTTCATAATTTCATAGATGTCTTTTCATATTTTAAGAATGAAATCTACTCAGGCTTAGGTCAAAAAATTCAAACAATCTTTGGTCATATTAAAAAGTGTTCCATACCATTATTAATTAGAGAAAAAACTAATGAAAACAACTCTGAATTAACCCCTCACACATATAAGATTGGTTAATATGACAAAAAAAGGAAAATTATAAAAGTTTAAAACATTACTCGCTCTTTGGGGGAAGGGGCAAAGGTGAAAGTGAAGGAGGAAATGTAGATTGCAAAATGAAAGAAAATTAATGAATATTGTATCAACATGTAATCTGGAAAACAATTGAAATTATTTAAGTTAACCTGCACAGTATTTCTTATGGTACAGAAGTATTTTATCACAATCATTTGACAGAACTTGATCTTTCTCTAACTGATGATCGTTCCTTCACTTTCCAGTTCTTTGCCAATATAGAGTAGTTAAAATATTTTAGAATATATAGGTTAATTTATTTTTTCCTTGATCTCCTTGAGAAATAGACCCCAAAGTATTGCTGGGTCTGATTGTATGTACCATTTTATAGCTCACTGGGTATAATTTCAGATTGCTATTTACATTCTTATAGGGAATCTGATACATTTATTATTATTTTTAGTACAGTTAAAATAATTTACAGAATGTGAATTAAATCTTTTCAGATGATCTCCAAAAAATGAAGATGTAAGAAAAAGAAATGTAGAGAGAACATATAGAGAGGCAAAATGGGAAATATTTTCTAAGATGAAATAGACTTGTAAGGAAGAGTGTCTATAGCTGAGGGAGAGAAATTAGGGGACGGCACACAATGCCTAAATTGAAGTTTACTTCCTTGAAATTTTCACAAAAATTGAAAAATTCAGTTTTCATTGGAAGAAATATATATATATATATATATATATATATATATATATATATATATATATACACAGATACAAAAAAAATTAAAGTAGAAATTAAATTTACCCAACTGGAAAAACAGAGGAGAGGAAAGGAGAGGAAAGGACTAAAGGATATGGGGGAAAAGAATAATCAGAGTGAGGACTTCTTAGGAGAAGAAGTAGTCAGAGATCACACATATGACAGTAGGTAGAAGTGGAATATGAGAGACAAAATTCTGGGATTGAGCCAAGGTTCTGATTCAAATGCATAATTGTGGAATCTGGAGTCAAGGAGGAAAAAAACACAGAGACTGGTATACAGGGCTCACCAGAACCTTGTCCATTAATATGCTATATTTTGTTATTCATATTTTTAAGAAAGTTCTACAAGTGATGTGCATCTTCTAAAACATGACAAACATAGAAGTATGTACTTCATTATAGCACATATATAACATATTAACTCTTATCTCAGAGGTGTGGTAAGAGAAAGGAGAAAGAGAAGATGGTTTTCAAAATTTCAGAAAGAAATGATTAATAATAATTGTATCTAAATGTATTTGGGGAAAATATAATATTTTAAAAGACACCTCAAATTAAAATACCCTTTTAGCCCTATTTGGTCATTGGGTCTACAGACCTAATTTATTAATTATTGTTAACCTATCTAATAAATTAATAATACTCAGATCCCTACCTTTGCTGAGTTGGTCAGAGTGTTCTATTTCAGTTAAAAATTAATAAATTGTTAGATTTACTTAATTAAATAAAAATGTTCAAATCACAAAAAATAAATAAAAATAAATAAATAAATAAACTGTTATATTGCCCTGGGAGAAAATTAATGAAAGGGTTCATGAACTTCTTTTAAATTCAAAATGTTCTCACCTTGAAGAGGTAAGAATTTAGGTAAGTGTTATAATTATATAATATAAATATTGTATAATATATAATTATAATAATTATTTTTTAAGGGAAATGCAAGCTAACAACAAACAGAATTAACTATCTTTTGTCATTATAGATATTTTCCTTTTAGACAGATTGAATGAAGTCTATCCTGCAGTCCTTCTCTAAAACCTATAATAGAAGATGAAGGAATTTTCTTTTTATTGTACATGGTGAATCAGTCATAAATCAAAATCAAATACTCCCAGGTAAAAGCATAGATTGTATCATAGGCTAGAAAAATTCTAGAAAAAAATTCTCAAGTTTCAGTTTGATCTGCAAAATCACAAAATGAATTTATTATTCTTAATCACAGGTTAATTCAAACACATAATCTAGAATAATTTACTCAAAATTAAATTTTAGAGTAAAAATAATGTTATACCTCTAAAATTGCATATTTTAGGAATCTTGAAAAGGTAGGTATAAAATTACAACTTATAATTTTTTCCATACTATAACACATTTAACTAAAGTCATGTTTCCATTTTCACAGAAATAATTTTCAAGAAGTAATCATAATTCTATCTAACTGTTTTAGAGAGTACTTCAGTTTGTGTTAAATTTTAGTTATAAATGATGTTACTTTATTTTTGCAAACCATTTCAATGAGAAAAATTTTAAAAAGTTGTAGCAGTTCTGTTTATTAAAGATTATATATTGTGACAAGGTAATCACTTTAAAAGACTGATATATATATATATATATATATATATATATATATATATATATATATTAATTTAAGGTCGCCAAGGAATTCAGCTATGTAATTCCTAAATGAAAACTCAAGTCAGCAGTCAACCTTTTATGGAGTTTAATTTCAAACAGGAGGAAGAAAGGAATTAGAGATAGAGAGAGAGAGGGAGAGAGAAAAGGGAGAGAAGGGAATAGGGCTTAAATACCCCTTCTGTTTAGGCTGGGCCAAAAGGCCCAAGCCCTTAGATAGCTGGGGCAAAGAAAGAGATCAGTCCCTATTACTCACGTGACCAAAATGGAGAAACAGTCTCAGAGGCCCCCACCTTCAGCTTCCTTCAGAGCAAGCTTCTCAGAGCACACTCCAACCACTCCGACCAACTCCTCAACTCACCACCCCTGAGTCTTCAGACCCCTCTATCTTTAAGGAAACCATCCAAGTTCCCTCCCCTCAGTTCTCACATCTACCAAGCAATGTCCATCAATTTCCCTGTGCCAATGGAGGCTCTAGCTTAACCCAGGACCACCCAGAGGTCTCTGGCTTTGCACATGTCTGTTGAAGGTCATATTCTCAAATAATTAAATCTTTGATCCTTTGCTACAGCCCTTTCTAAATCCTGTTAACCTGAGTAGGGTAGAGATTGGAATAATTAAATTTTGATCTATGCTGCAGCCCTTACTCAATCCTGTTAGGACTGAGTAGGGTGGAGATTGATTCCAAGTATCTCCATTGTATCAATTCTAAAATCAATCATGACTCAAAGAAATTCCTGTTCTATGCTTAAGCATAGGTCAAAGTCCTTTCCATTGTTCAGCAAAAGGTTTCTGTCCTAAAGTAATCTTAAGAAGGGAGGAGGAGGAAACTCTCATGCCAATGGGGTTCACATTCCAATAGCCAAGACCCACTATCAATAGGAAATTTTTCAAGTATGAAATTTCCCAATGGTGAAATTTCCAACATTTATAAGTCTAAGAAATTTTGAGGTTTACAATATGTTTGTATATTAATATACATACATATATGTGTGAATTTCAAAATTACTCCACCCTATTCAGACCATTCTTTAGAAGATGGGATTTAGCTACTTCCTGATGAATAACAATAGTGATACTTGGAATAACAGAATCAGGTTTTAGAAACTACAATCTCCACCCAAATCAGTGTAACAAGATTAGGAAGTGCTGCAGCAAACTCAAGATTTAATTATTTGAGAATATGGCCTTCAACAGACATGTGCAAAAAAAAAGGACAAACCTCTGGGTGATCCTATGTCAAGCTAGAGCCACCATTGGCACATGTGAGATGAAGGAAGTGAGGTAGAGAACAGTCTCTGGAGTTCTTGGGACTTTCTGTGAGGAGGCCTAGAGTCAGTTGGAAGCTGGTGCTTGGAGTTGGAGGAGCCCCGCAGACTGCTTTCCTTCAGATTGGTCACATGAGTGATAAGGACTAATCCCTTTCCTTGTTTTGGCTATACAAGGCCTTAAAACATGCTTTGGTTCAGTCTGAGCCAGAGTGGGTCTGGGTTAAACTTCTTTACTTCTTTCCTTCTCTCCCCCCCCCCTCTCTCTCTCTCTCTCTTTCTCTCTCTCTCTCTCCCCCCTCTCTCTTTCTCTCTCCCTCTAATACTTTCTTCATCCTGTTTGTAATTAAAACACCATAAAAATTTGTCAGCTGACTTGAGTTTTTCAGTTTGGAAATACATAAGTGAATTACTTGGTGACCTTAAATTAATATATATCAGTCTTTTAAAGGGATTTCAATATCACATATGTGTGTGTGTTTCCAGAAGACATTTTAGGCATAGATAATAAAATTATCCAAATGTCAAAATAAATAGCTTTCTCAAAATTATTACTTGAAGAAATTTAAAATATAAATTCTTTTCCATCCTTTAAGTTCAAACATCATTTTTGATGACTTTAATATTTTCTCCCATTTAAGCATTTTGGAAAAGGAAACAAGTGTCCAGAATCACCAGGGACAACCTGTTTGGGAGTCTTGAGGGTTAAGAATGCAAATGGATTCAGGAGGTCTGATAGAAATGAAGATTTTGGTTGTAGTCAAATCAAAAAAGTATTTATTAATGGACTACTGTATAATACAAGCTTTACTAAATAGTAGATTCAAGGACAACACGAAAAGTTTCTTTCCTTAAAGAATGTCTATCTTATGAAAGGAAGTTATATGCACATAGACAAGTATTATGCATATATATATATATATATATATATATATAAAGTTAATTAGTTTGTCTAGAACACATATTGTATGAGGGGAATGGTCTGGAAATATAGATTAAAATTAGTTTTTTATATTCTGTAATGTAAAAAAAAATGTATTTTATTCAATAGTCAACCACTGAAGCTTTCTGGGAAGGAAATAATATGATCAGATCTTTTATTAAATTTTATTTAATTAATCAATTTAGAACATTTTTCCTTGGTTACAAGAATCTTATTTTTTCTCTCTCCTCCACCCCTTCTCATAGCCAACATGGAATTCCACTGGGTTTAACATGTGTCTTTGATCAAAATCTATTTCCATGTTGTTGTGTAGCAGTGTTATGATTTAGAGTCTACATCCCCAAACATATCCCCATTGACCCATGTAATTGAGCGGTTGTTTTTCTTCTCTACTTCTACTTCCACAGTTTTCCCACTGAATGTGGATAGTGTTCTTTCTTGTAAATCCCTCCAAATTGTTCTGGATCAATGCATTTCCTCTAATAGAGAAGTCCATTACATTCAATTATACCACAGTGTGTCAGTCTCTGTATATAATGTTCTCCTAGTTCTGCTCCTCTTACTCTTCATCAATTCCTGGACATCATTCCAGTTAACATGGAATTCCTATAATTTATTATTCCTTTGAGCACAATAGTATTCCATCACCAACATATACCACCATTTCTTCAGCCATTCCCCACTTGGAGGGCATCCCTCATTTTCCAATATTTTTGCCACCAACAAGAGCTCAACTATGAATATTCTTGTAGAAGACTTTTACCTTATTATCTCTTTGGGGTACAAACTCAGTAGTGCTATGGCTGGATCAAAGGGTAGGCACTCTTTTAGCGCCCTTTGGGCATAGTTCTAAATTGCCATCCAGAATGTTTGGATTAATTCACAACTCCACCAGCAATGCATTAATGTCCCAATTTTGCCACATTTGCCTCCAACATTCATTACTTTCCTTTGTTGTCATGTTAGTCAATCTGCTAGATGTGAGGTGATAGCTCAGTTGTTTTGATTTGCATCTCTCTGATTATAAGAGATTTAGTGCAGTTTTCCATGTTCTTATTAATAGTTTCAATTTATTTATCTAAAAATTGCCTTTTCCTGTCCCTTGACCATATTGTTGTATTCATATAGTTCCTGTTTTTGTCTTGATAGATAGATTCCTAAGTATTTTATATTGTCTAGGGTGATTTTAAATGGAATGTCTTTTTATCTTCCATACTGCTGAGATATTTTGGAAATATATAGAAATGCTGATGACTTACTTGGGTTTATTTTGTATCCTTCAACTTTGCTAAAGTTGTTGATTATTTTGACTAGCTTTTTGGTGTATTCTCTAGGATTCTTTAGTAGACCATCATATCATCTTCAAAGAGCGATAACTTGGTCTCCTCATTGCCTATTTTAATACCTTCAATTTATTTTTCTTCTCTAATTGCTACTGCTTGTGTTTCTAGTACAATGTTAAATAATAGAAGTGATAATGGGCACCCTTGTTTCACTCCTGATCTTATTGAGAAGGCTTCTAGTTTTTTCCCCATTACAGATGATGTTTGCTGATGGTTTTAGATATATACTAGTGATTATTTTGGTGAAGCCCCTTCTATTCCTATACTTTGTAGTGTTTTCAATAGGAATGAACTGATCAAAGCTTAAAAGTTTTCCTTTGGCCATTGTCTGATGAATGGAACTGAGCAGGAATGTTTGGAGGGGAGAGACCAATGAGCAGACTATTGCAATATTCTAGATGAATATTGAGGTGGTGAAGGTCTGAATTAGATCGGTGGCTGTTGAGTGTCATGAAAGGGAAAGATACTCAGTACTTTTATTTACAAAATAAAAAAAAACATAATATTAATTTAATGTTAAGGGAAAAGAGAGAAAGAAGGAAATAAAGAATAAAAAAACAAAGAAGAGATAAAGGGAAAAAGAGAGAGAAAAGAAGCAAAGAAAGAAGGAAGCAAGAAAAGAAATATATTTTAACGGAAGTTTTCATGGCTTTGATATAAAAGAACAAGTGTAAAAATTTATGCATTCTGAATTAATTCAGTGTTGGAGAAGGACACATTTTTTAATTGATAAAATAAATAAATGATAACTCAATCAGGTAAATGACTAGCTTATCATAATGATGAGACAGAAGGTTTGCTCTTAGAAAAAGTGACAGGCTGAATCTTTTTCCTTTTCCGGGGAAGAGCCCTAGGAGGCTGGAATCTGGAGAAGCCAGAAGGTTCCTTCTGAAAAAGCAGTTGGGCTACCATTTTCCAGAAGCTAAATTTAGAGGGCTGGTTAAAACTTTCTCTTGAGGATTACCCACCTTTTCCCTGCTAGTGATTGGAAATACTTCCCCCCAACTTTTCCCAGTTGAAAGGACTGCTGAAGAGAAACCTGAGAAAAGACATTTTGAGTCACTGTCAGACTTTACCGGAACTGTTGTTGCCATGGGTCTGAACTGTGGCCATCAGGCCAATCCCAGCGTCAGTCAACCTGACTATACGTCAGCAGGCACAGACTGCAAAAGCCTGAATTCACCCCAAACTAGAGGAGGGAGAGAAAAGGGATTAGTGAATGAAAGATATCCCCTTTTCCCCATTTCCTTTCCCATTCTTTTTCCTGGCAGCCATTTATTTGTATTACCCTAATTGAATTAATTTACATTAAAGTGATTATCATTTCCCAAATTTGAATCAAGTGTGAGTGAACAACTTTAAGGGGAGAAACATCTTCTTAAGAAGAAACATTTTAGTCTCTAATAGTGGAGGGGGACAAGAGGGATAAGAGCAACTCTGGGAGAGCAGCCATAGGTAAGGAGGGAAGGCTGAAGGGGGAAAATCTTCAAGCCCCCTCTCCTGTCTCTGAGCCAATCTTAAACATCAGCTGTTCTCCAGGATACTGTTTCATTTACCACCCTACAAACATTCTCCATTACACTGATGGTAAGGAAAGCATGAGCTTCTAAGTGAGGGAAGAGTCTAAAAAACGTGTAACATAAAGAGGCTGAAGACTCGATGTTAGAAAAAGGGAAGAGAATATTCTGTGTCAGTAAGTGTGGGTGATAAAAAAGATAATGTTGAAAAAATTGTACTGGAATAAAGCTTCAAGGGTATTATATAAACTATACACTCCAAAACACATAGGGCTCTTGTTTATGAAGCAAAAATGGTATTTAAATAATCTCTTTATTCTTAAACAAAGTAGTTCCATTATCTCGAATATAGCAAACTATTAAGTGCATTTTCTGCCTCACTGCAGTTCCCTGGAAATGGTCTGGATCAACAGTCTGATAAGTGAAGTATATTCTTTAGCTCTTTAATAGAATTTAGCTGTATGACCTCAGTTAAAAAATACATGCCTCAGTGAGCAACAGTTCACTTTTTAAAATCTTTAATGGACTAAATATTAAACATGTAGCTTCTCCAAGGACAGGACACTTTGAAAGTGATGATGAAAGGCACACTTTTTTTACGCTTGATTTTCTAACATTTTTATACACAAAGACCTTCAAGATGAGTTAAGAGATCATTCATCAGCAGACATCTCCACATGTCACATTTTACTTCTGATGATTTCATAGTAAGATTTAGAACAGGAAGTGGAAAAATAAAATCCATTCTTTCCTCTTTCCTTTCCTTTTTTTCCCCTTAGATCACATTGTGTCTGTACAACATAGCAGCATTATCAGGTATAGTTTCAGATTGGGATATTTGGGGGAAGGAGGGTGGATAAACAAATGTCTCTAGACAGGTAGACAAAACCTTCATTTGTAAAAACTCATTAAAATGGAAACTGCATCAAAGCAAGTGAATGTAGAGAAAGAAAAAAATTATGTAGCATATACCAAAGGGAAGTGGGTTGTAAGAGTGATCTGTTGTTATATGGATTGACTTAGTTTTCATTAAGAGTAGGTTTTAGGTCAGAGAAAGGGTTTGTTCAATTTTACACTGTCATCTTTCAGAAACCAAGCAGATAAATTCTTATTCCAGCGTTTTAAGGGAGAAGCATAAAATCCAGTGAGGACAGAGAGTTGGGTGTCCATGTTCTCTGGCAGTCAAAGGGAACAGGAGTGGCTGGTTTGAGCTCTTGCTCTGACAGTTGGTGGTGGTTGGAGTTATAGAAGATAATTAAGAAGGTTGAAGAAGAAAATTTACCATTTGTAATCAAGAATCTAGTGACTGAGGGGTATCCATTCTCAGCAATCTGAGAGATTAGGTCTAGCTTTGAGGATTATTCTCTCAACAGGAATGGGGGGGGGCAGAGAGCTGTCTGTGGAAACTGACAAAGACTGAGATATTTGGAGTTGAGTGAAAAAGAAGAGATATATTTATTTTCTATGGGAAGAAAAACTGATATTTTGAGTTTCATAAATTATTGTAAGAATATAGAGATTTAATTTTAGCTTAGGATAAGATAGATAAAGTATCTTTCTTTAGTCAGTGAGGATAGTTCAGTGAAGGTCTAACTTGTTGGACAAAAAACTCTGTGAGAAGTTAAATTTAGGGAGTTTAATTAGATATTAGAATAAGATTAATAGATTGCATATACTATCTCTAACTCCTAGTTTCTATCCTCCTTCCTTTTCTAACCTCAACCAGTAATAAATTAGAGTTTGATTACACTGCTCCTGGCCATCCATCTACTGCCTGAAATTCAATTTAACCTTTGACAGCTTTAGCTGACTATAACTGGCCATTACGATTTTGTAATTAATATTCAATACTAGACCACAGGTATTATACTTACAACAGCCTGGTTCCATACTAGCTTTAGCTACTTATAACAGTTGGGCAATACCAACTGGCTATCAACAATTAATAAGAACATTCAGATCAATAATAGTTATAACAGCTATAACAAAGTATAAAGAAAATTTGTCAAGGGAAGTTTGAGTTTGAATAATTTTAACTTGTTAGTAAATTATGAAATGAAGAAGAGCCATTCATTGACACCACTATGGAAGGAACTGTGGATTGTAGGAAAATTATAGATTAAAACATAATGATCAATATGTAAAGAAAAAATGAAGATTTTATTGGAAAATTGTAAATTGTGGTATTAAAATAAAGATATGGTGACATATTGTTTATATCTGGTACAATAAATGTGAGTTATTATAGCTTCTTACTAAGCAAACATCCTATGAGAACACAAAACAGACAAAGGTGGCAGATTTGAGTAGAATAGAACAAAATGATCAGATAAGTAAGAAGTATTTCTTACTAGTACTTTTAGAAGGAAAAAATTAATATGAGTTTAAAGTATTATTTACACTAAATATAACAGAAAATCTACACCATAATGACCTATTTATTGATCTTATTGTGTGTAACTATGAACAGATAAAAGGAAAAAGGAAGAAAAATTAAAATAAGAGATTTTATTCACATTATTTCTGTTGCTTAAGTTCTACTGTATTGATTCTTAATCTTATTCTATCCCCTTTTAAGAATCTTGCTACATTAAAATTCCTCTCTCTCATCCATGTTGAGTTTCTCAAACTCTGATAACTTTTTCCATATCTGACCTGAACACTTTAGCTGTCTGTTACCCCAAAATGCACATAAACACATACCTCTCACTCATGGGACCTCAAAAACCCTATTCACTTTTCTCCACCCTTTCATCATTAAACTTATTTAAAAAATAAATCTACATCTGATAAATATACTTCATTATCAAGCATCTTCTCCCAAACTCAAGAAGGACACATACATCACCATTTCCTTCAATCTATATTGAGTTCCCGTTTTTTTTTTTTTTTGATTGAAAATGATCTCCTAAAGGTCAGCAATGAACTGTTTAATCTGAAAATATATTTTCCAACTTTCATTTTTCTTCACTTTTCTGTAGTTTTTTCCATCATTTACTATCCATTTCTTATTAGTTTTTACTCTAAAATTCTAGCCCACTATTGTCTCCTGATTCTGCACACTCTCTATGTATTCTATTATTTTCTTCATTGTTCATTGCGTTTATTTTGATCTCTCAGATTTGCAATTCCAAAATATTCTCTCCTTGGTCTTGTGGGACACATTTCCACAAAGATATTTGAAATCTTTGATTTTCAATGATTCTTTTATGTTCTTTATACTCTATATGTTCATCACTTTTCATGACATCATTTAAAAATAATAGTCATTATTATTGTAGCCTGCATTCCCATAGCACATACCATTTACTAGTTGCTTTGCTATGTGTTTTGCAAGTATTATCTCATTTGATGCTTACAATAAACCTGGAAGATATTTTCCTGCTATTATCTCCATTTCATAGTTCATAAAATTAAGCAAACAAAAGTATGTGAATTGCCTAGCGTCATACAGTTAGTAAGAGGCTGATGCTGTACTTAATCTCATATCTTCCTGATTCTACACCCAGCATTTTGTCCATTTTATTACCTAGTAGCCTCCAATGTATATCTCCTTATCTCTTTAATATTCCTTTCTATTCATATTTCCAATATCTTAACATTGGCCCTGGTATCATCCATCTTGTTCATTGATATAACCTTCAAACTCAACTTTCTGACTTCATATTCTCTCCTTTTTCAAATTTAGTCTTCATAATTTTGCAAGATTAATGTTCCTTTCTCATTCCAATTTCTCATCAATATCTGTGCTAATCTATGTTGTTCTGATCATGCTATTCATTGGAGCAGTATTCCACATTTATCCCCTTCTTTCCTTTTGAAATGCTTAACATTTCCAAGGAATGGATTCAATTGTCATTCTCCCCCCAACCCCCATGTAGTTTTCCCTGATAATGCTATTTTTTGTCTTGGATAACACTTAGCATTTGGATAGCCCTTCCTTTATTCAATTTTTATTATTTTGCATTATATTTATTTGGCACACACACACAAGCATAAAAAATAATGATGCCAATGATCACTTATCAGTATCTTATTCAGTGTTTTGTAAACGTGTTCTACATATTGTCAGTTAATTTCAAACATTAATTTAATCTATTGTAAGCATAAAATTACCTTTCCATCTAAACTTTCCCAAATTACTAACTTGCTTATTTTCCTTCCATAGCACAAATACTCCTCTATATATTCAGGTGTGTTACATTGGAGTTGTCTCTTTACTTTCCTTCACCTCATACAAACTTCCACAGCATGTCTTACATTCATTCTTTTCTGCCTAAAATCATGAATTATTTCATGTAGTTATCTCTTGCAAAACCTGTCACTAAAGCTTATAATTTATTTTCCATATTTTCTCTTCAATCCATTGTCACTGATGTTCTTATTCTAAAGCACTTCTGTGACCATGACAGCCCCTATTCAATAAACTGCTTTGAGTGCCTAGGATCAAATATGAAATCCTCTTTTTGGCATTTCAAATTTTTGACCATATGGTCTTACCCAATTCTTCACAGCTTATTATACAATATTTTCTCATATCCTCTATTAAAGTAAACAAGCCTACTAATTTTTTGTACACAGAACTCTAAACACTGGTATTTCCAAAGGTTGTGGTGAATGTCTGGAATACATACATTAATGTTCTCTGTGCTTCTTTAATCATTCTGGAGTCCCTCAAGGACTATTTTCTACATGAAACTTTCCTGAATATTTCAGCTGCTGGTTTTCTGCATCAAATATCATTTTGTTTGTTTATTTGATATTTCATTTTTACTTACATACCTTTTGGTAACTCTAACAAGTTCCTTAAGATCAGAAACTATTTATTTATGTCTCTATATTTATCATATAGCACAGTATATTATAAAAGATAAGATGTACATATATTAATAATTTGTCACATTTTATAGTTTATATATTATATCTTGATTTAATATAAATGAATCAATATATTACCTATATTTTTCATGTATCTCACATAGTTATTCATTCATTTTTTCTTTGTTTTGGCACCTGGAACTTTTGCCTCTTTTAGTTTCTAAGATCTTGAGTTGATCTGCATTTTTTTAACTGTTGTTCCTTCTCTTTAGGATATTTAAACATCTGAATATCCCAAATATCTTTTGTCTCTAACTCTGTTCTTTCTAAGCAATAGGGATTAGAGTCATAGGAAATTTGACTCTTCCCATGTTGTTCAATATCTTACCAACTGGAACATTTCCGTTCGGAAAACATAATATATATGTTTACATTTGCTTATAAAATAAGCTGAAATATAGTATTTTTTTCTGTAGGAGAGCAAGTACTGTGTGGTTTCCCAGATATTTTCTCAGTTTTACCAGCAATCCAACCAGATCAATTTTGATATTGCTTGAGGGAAAGAAAAGTATGAAAAGGTCCAGTAGTTTAATTTTTATTTATATAGCTTACAGAAGGCTCTTTATTACTAAACAATACTACTTGAACCCTCAATTAAGGGAGAGGGTAATATACAAAAGTCATTCTGGTCAATCACTCAGTGTATAAGTAAAAACTTTATCTACCACCATCCTTAATAAAAGCTAACATCAAATATCTTTGTTGTTAAGAATGTCAGTAGATGAAAAGCTAGTTACTGTTGTCTACAAGGAACCAAATATGCAAGTATTCAAAGGAGAAGAATAAAAATTCATATTTGATAAATAATTTCCATATAACATGATTTTGTGACAAGAAACAGTGTTTTCTTTCTCTAACCTTGATTACTAGCCAAATCTAAATCATCAGAAAATATGCTTTTTATGCCATTTTAATATTTTTAATCCTAAAATATGCATTAGCATCTGGGGGATGTTTAATTGACCACATGGGTAGAACTATTCATTTTCAATTCTGTAAGTCACAGAACAGATGTCATATATTGTGTCATAAATATTAGAAATGATGAACTAATTTATAATAATATTTCACAGGAAAATTTATCTTCAGATATAACAACTATGTTCGTGAGAACATTATAACATTAAATAATAATGCAATTTATGTCAAATAAAAATATGAGGACTGTGTCCATTTTATTTAAAAACTGAGAACTAGAGTGAAAAAAGTCATTATTTTTAATATTTGACTTATATTTTTGCTTTACTGCTTTTCTGAGTGAGACAACAGAGTAGATTATCTAATTTTATGAATAAAAATGCATGATTGACAAAACCATTAAGTAAACGTAGTGTAAGAATTTTTGTTCCACATTAAGGCCTACTTTCGAATCTGTCAAGTTGATTCAAATACATTCTTGTTGGTTATGGTATAGAATATGATAAATTCTTTCTCGCCAAGCTGAAAAAGTTTCAAACCATTGTCTCTGAGTGAGTAGTCCAAAGAGCAACTTCATTAATTCCAGAGAGAGCTATGGCAGAATTTTTTATTCATAGTGACTAAAGGAATGGCTTATTAATATATGAAACATCAGATGACTTAAATCAATGGATAAAGTAACAACATGAATGAAATCATAGATTAATGAAATGATGAAGAATATAAGAATATCCATTTCTCAGAAATTTGGTGATAGTTTGCAAACTGATTTGAATATTCTAAACTGTTATATTATTAAATTAAAGATATTAAATTTTTTGGCTCTCTGTTTTAATGACATAATTACTCTATAGCAAGAGAATTAGGATATACAAGTAAATAAAATATATACTGAAACAGAAAAATGATACTTAAATATTTAAATTTAAATATAAATAATTAAATTTAAAAATAATTAAATATTTTGTCAGTGATACACCATTTGGAATTTTATTTTTTCTATCACCTAAATGTAGAGGAAACACAAAGGGAAAAACAATTATTCACAATGAAAAATTACAAGTCATTTGAAAAATTGCCTAAATGGTGTCTAAAGTCCTATATTATTACAAAATAATAAAGATTACAGAAAAAAGAAACAAATGATTAAATACTATCATTTCAATACTCCAAGGTATCTTTTCCACATTTCAACTTTTCACCCATCACAGGTTTTGATATATTGCAGGTAGACTTAAGAAATTAAATAACAATTTGGGGAGAGTTTTACAGAGGTCACAGACAAAAACTCAAAGGCCACAAAAAGACATGAAAAAGGTTAGATACTATGCAGACTTTGACTAAACACTTAACCCCAAATTACAATAAGATACTTAAACATCCCATCAAAGAAACAGAAAAGAAAATCAGACTTCTCATGCATGAGAAAAGACCAAAAATTTTATGTGGATTTTCCTGGGGGCACTATGCCCTCAATTCCCTCTATTTAGAAGGGATGCCATTAATTACTTGTATGTTAGTACATGTACACTGATGGTGAGCCCTTAATAAAGTAGTAAGCCTTTGAGAATTGTACTGAAAAATTAATCATGACCAACGATCTGGTGCAATCTTTGTTGAATTTCAATTAACTTCTCAAAAAGTATAAAATCAAATTGTCGTTCATTTCTTTCATTATAGTATTTTTGAGCACAGTGAGTTAGTGGAAGATAGTGATTCATGATATATAATCCTTCAGACTGCAGTAACAAGGAAATTAAAGTGCACTACCAATATGTGGGAAAGCATTTCACCTTAAGAAAATCTGATGAAGGAAATTCCAAGATAGGACAAGAAATTTATTGCATCTTAGATTATTCACAGCATTAGGAAAATATATGGACATATGTAAAATATAGTTTCTCCACATAATTATTATTCAGCTATGTATATCTCTACTTATAATCAGTTTATCATTTCATTCTTTTTCTTGATGGATTTTTATATATAACAGAACCACACATTCCATTTATATCAAAGCATGAAAATTAATCTATCCTAAATGGAATTAAGGAAAATGTGGAAAATACTCATTTACAGGAAACATAATGAGGCAAATATATTTAGTTTTTAAAGTATGTAAATCTGTGTTTTCTGACATGTTGATAGATTTAACAAAAGGCTTTGATGTCTCTTCAGCATTAATAGACTTCCTGTAACAATGAAATTACCCCAAAGACACCAATATAAAATCTGCCAACTGCCCTAAGCAACCCTAATGCATACCTTTGTAAGGGGACTTTCCTGCCCTACTAGAAATAAGTCTCTACAAAGGTCTAAACTGTGCCATTTTGGCCTTTTAAAAATGCCATTGAGGTTACTGTTTAAGAAAGTATATATGAAACAGCTGCAAAAATATGTTGGGTTTTCTAAGACACCCAGACATGCCATAAAACAGATCCTAGATGGCCCCAGTCTCCAAGGATTTACAAGCACACAGACTGTTCATAATTAACTGACCTTTTACTAGCTACCAAATGCTTTAAGGTACTTTGCCAATTGAAGCATGTTTTAAAAAATAAATTAATGCCATTTTCAGTATCTTTTGAATGTGAGGTTATTGCAAAAATTAGAGAAATTTTTATTTACCACAAATAAAGGTGCAGCCTGAAGACTGACATAATTGTGACAAGTAAAACTAAAGCCAAAAAAGCAACAACCCCAAAGCACTTTTTTTTTGATAGAGCATACTGACATTCCCAGAATGAGAATTCCTTTAACTGACATTAATATATCACCTGTCTGTCAACTTAGAAACTGCCCTCATTTCCTTTGTCAGACACAACTTTCTTAAGTGTGTTATGGTTTACTTGATTTCTATAGTTATACAAAACTGTAAAAAAAATGAAAAAGAAAAAGAAAATCTCATCTACATTGCTTCCAAATATATAATCTAGTCATTTTGGAGATTTGTAATGGATGACATTTTCTTTTCTGACTAAATGAAGTTGAAAATTAAAATCTACAAATTTTATTTTTCTATATTTGTCTTTTCCAGCTTTTCTGGCAAAATAACAAGCCCTGAATTCTCAAAATAGAGGTATTTCATGAGTGCTTCTCTTAGGAGGATCAAGTTCTCCCAACTCCCCAGTAAAAAAGTAAAAGATTTTACAACATCCTCCATTATGTGGGCTGGAAAATCAGAGTAATGGAAATTTAGGAAGAACAAATAGAAAGACAAATGAACTGACATATAAAAAAGATATAAAATAACCCTGAGAATGTCAATGAAAATAGTTCATATTTATATAGAATTTTTAAAGTTTGCTAAAAATTTCCCCAACATAAACCCATGTTTCAAATAGTTTGAATATCAGTATTTATACTTTTTTTGATAAGGAAAATAGTGAGGCTGAGAGAAGTTTAAGGATTTATCCTTGTTTACCTAATTCTTCAGTGTCCAACCTCCAAAGTGTCTAAGGGTCAAAAAAGAAGGAATTAAATCATTATGCTATTAATTAATTGTCATAGTTAACCTAGATAAAAAATGCAAATAAAGTTATTTATTGGATTACACTGGAAAACTCTGAATGATTTGAGAAATTGTATGACCTGAGACAGCCCAATATATAGAGTCAGGCAAAGAGAAAGGAGTCACTGGATTTAAAATCTGGCCTCATATTTCCTAGTTGTGTCATCCTTTGAAAACCACTCAATATCATTTGCCTAATCCTTATTATTCTTCTGCTTTAGAAAAATTGGTTTTAAAATTCTAAGATTTAATTTTTTAAAGAAATTTTATGACCTAACTTTTACCTAGAGTATAAAGATAAGTAGCAACACAGAACACATTCTAAATCATAGTATCAGGTTTTGTGAACAATGAAATGGGTTCAATTAAACTAAACTCAACATAATTGAATTCACTACTAAAAACAGCTGTTCACTGTTTGATGCCTACTATGTGCAAGTGCATTCTTTGAATTCTAAGACAATATTGCTTTGTCAGAAGGATGGCTGTTAAGTAATCAAGAATTTTGGCCTCAAAATATTACAAGGCCCATCTATGGAGGCGTGGAGTTAAAGAATCTGTGGAATACTTTGACTGTTGTAGCTCCTCCAAAATGAAATATTGTAAAAAACATTTTGTCAGTCACTAGTCAAATGAACTTAATTAAGAAACCAATTTTACCATGAAGCATCTTACTATTTAAACACCAAAATATATTTTATAAGTTGTTATGTCAAAGAGGCAGATTATGATGAGTATATTGTTAAGCGGAAAACAGAGTGCTTTGAGAATATTGAAGAGAAAGACATCACCTTTTGCCAGAGAAATTGGGGAAGGCTCCTTAGGTAACACATGAGCTGACTATTTTAATGAGGTAGATATTTCTGTGAGAAATGTTAGAAATAGTTAAGTGCCCTGTTTCACTATAATGCAAGCTACAGGAAGAGCAGTATAGAGAAATAGGTCTCAGAAGGGAGATTAGAACTAAATTGCTGAAGAACTTGACTGTTAGGATAAGGGGTTTATAATTTGGTATTTTTAGGAGTGAGGAGCCTCTAGAGGTTCTAAGAATAAAAGTGATCAAAATAGTATTTCAGTAAGTTTAATAGGAAATATTAAAAATCGCATTACCAGGACCATAAATACATTGGAAACTTTGAACATATTTTCAACTTTAAGGAAACAAGTTTCACCTAGAATATTGCCTTTCCTGACTTGTTAAACCTTTATATGTCTATTGTTTATATCCCCATTAGTAAGATAAAAGATAAATAAATAGATTTTAATAATGAAAAAGTAATATCGTGTATTATATACTTAATTTATGAGCCATGACCACATCTATATAATCAAAACTATAATTTTCTTTCATCTTGAGGTAGTAGATTTAGAGCCAGGAATGAACTTTAGAATAGACCAGTAAATCTCACTTTAGAGATGATGAAACTCAGGTTCAAGGGTTTGAAGTGACTCTCCCAAAATTGCAAAGGCAATAACCATCACACTTGGTTCAAAAATAAGGATCCAATTTGGTCCTCATCATTTTTAAACTGGTATTATGAGACTTCTGATGAAGACACCTAAACAGTGGCAAGCTAACTGACTGCCTTATGTCAACTCTAGCAAAAATTGTGACATCAAATCATATAATGATCCAGAAATCAATGATTCTCCTAAGTATTTTTTTTTACCTTGGAACTATGCAAAAATCATTCTGCAACATAAAGGCAATTGGAAAAAGAACCTGCAGCAAGACCAGCACTAGTAAAGGAAAACAAACCAGGTTGATATAGAGTCCCTTGAAAGCCCTGGCTGTAATGGTGTCCTGTATGAATATAGCTTTTTATTTAGTTTAAATTTTTAATATTTTTTTCAATTACATGTAATAACGATTTTCAACATACATTTTCCACAATTATAAGATACAAATTGTTATCCTCTACCATTTATTCTCATCTCCCTAAGATGGAAAGAAATTTGATATGAATTATGCATTTACGAGAATATAAAATGTATTTCCATATATTGGTGCTTATTAGAAAGAATAATCATATAAAACTAAAAACTCACTATGTCTTTAACAAGCATGCTCAAGGTCTCTGAGGTTAATATTAACTTGTTCCAAAATGAAAAACATTGCTCTGGAGTTCTAGTAAGTTGAAGTTCAAAGGTACAATCAGTTTAACCTCAGGAAGTACAAGAACTGACTCAGGGTGAGACTAAGGTGAATGAATTCATTGAAAAGTGAAGCATGGGGCAATGTTTAGGCCTTGAACAAAAAGTACATCAGATACCAACTACTACTGAAAATTTTCAGAAGTATAGAGATTCTGGGAAAAAAGGAGTATCACTATAATGAGTAAAAGTAAAGATTCAAAGGGACAAAAGATTCTTACACAATGGCTACATGAATGCCAAGATATCAAACAAGAGATTTAAAAAAATAAAGTAAAAACTCTTCAGGAAAAGAACCAATAGCTTTGAAGCAAAAGTGGTAAACTTTATCCATGTAATAAACTCCATACAAACCGGAAAAAAATTGGAAATCTATCAAAAGCTATCAAATAGAAGAAAATCAAAAGGGTGAAAACAATAAAAGAAACTGTAGATACTTCATATGGCCTCAACATTTCTGGATTTGTCAAGTCAATTCATTTAACTAAATAGATCTTAAATGAAAACTAATTAGGTCTCCTAGAAACAGTTTAAATTTAAGAAAGAATTAAATTATTGTCACTTGAAAGGAATCCAAAAAGGAACACCAAAGTCAAAATCCAAAATTCGCATTTTAAAGGAAAAAAATCATACTGCAAGCATCTGGAAAGTAGCATATTAATTGATGGTTAAGAACCAGAATCAGAATCACATCTATGACAGATTTAACTTAAAAAATAAATTTTGGGATAAAATGATCCCCCCCAAAATAGGTTTACAATCAAGAATAATAGTCCCCCCAAAGCTGATTTTAAACTTTTATGAGAGGGTAGGTGAAAAGTTATAATGGCAGATCAAAGCTGAGCATGAACTTTGAAATCCAAACACAAAAGTCAAGGAACATAAATTAACTTGAGCCATAGAAATGCTCTATATTATATTGTTGTGTTATTGTTATGGTTGTTATTCTTCATAATGGAAGAGGGCAAAAATGGCATCACTTCTCATATATTTTGACTGACAAATAAATTGGATTTAAATGAGGCAAAATTATACAAACTCATTATTCCCACTTTCTTCAGAGTCATCAAGTGGCAAGACAAAAGTCAAGACAACTGGTAATGACTCAGGATGCAGGGGATGATTTTGTTTATTAAGTATATAAATAAGCTCTGAGCTCTCCACAATATCTGCATCAGTTTCCTTCAATGGACCTGGAAATAAATTGTTCTCATCTATTCCTTCTACCAAAGAAAATATTCACATGTTTTGGGTAAACAACCCTTTTTACTCACTGAAAGGTTTAATGTCATTGCTTATCCTCAACCTGGTTTAGTCCACTTGCAAAGATGGCTTATTAAGATGAGACCACTAAGAATGCTATAGATTCGTTTATGTTAAACCCTTACATTCCATCTTAGAATCAATACTAAATATTTGTCTCAAGGCAGAAGAACAGTAAGGATTAGGTAATGGGCTTAAGTGATTTGTCCAGGGTTACACTCCTAGGAAGAGTCAGAGGTAAGATTTGAGCCCAGAACTTCACATCTTTAGCCCAGACTCTCAGTCTCCTGAGCCACCTAGCTGCTGCCATGCTACACATTCTTAAAGCCACAGGTGAACCCTGAGTGGTAGGTAGACACCAAACAAGGAAAACAGTCCTGAAAAATCTTGATAAGCTCTCAAATGAAAAATACTAGTATTCTTTGAACAATTTTAATTGGAAAAGTGTAAAAGAAAAGACATACTTCAAAAAGCTAAGGTCTTCAAAGGATATTGAAAGAAAAAAAATTAAAAAAGAATAAGAACCTGGAAGTGAATGGATTTATTCTTTTCTAGAGGATTAAAATGAGAAAAATTAAAAGGGAAATTTAAAAAAAGAATGATCATGGAACTTGCTATTTCTCATATTTGACCTGTGTAAGAAGACTGTACAAGCATGGAAGGAGAGGTGGGGTAGTAGATATCAGATGAACTTCACTCTTACATGAAATGAACATGGGAGAATGGGACACATACAGAATTTCAGAGTTTGATGAACAAAGAGCAATCGCAACAACAATAATAAGGTGAGAAAGATAGAAGGGGTAAGAGTAGGAAAATAACAAGCAATATTCACAAGCTAAATTCACTTCTGCTGTTCCTAAAAGCAACTAAAATTAAACAGAAAAAAAAAACTACTTTGTATCACAATACCCATAAAAATTCATGGTATGAATATGGAAAAAGGAATATTGTATGAAATGAAGAAACAGTTGGAGAGTGTTACATATTCAGAACTAATACAGAGAAGTGAATGGAACAATTTATGCAAGGACAGAAATGTAATAAAAAAAAACTCTGAAAAACTTAAGACTTATAATCAATGCAAAGGCTAGTTATGAATACAGAGCAAATATGAAAGTTCAAGTTATTATATCTGAAGGCAATATGATAGGCTAATAGCAGAGAAAGAATACAAAAATACATTTTGTACATTCCCAAAGTGCAGATTTTTTTTGATTGTCCAAACTTATTTGTAAAAAGTTCCATCTCCCCATTCTCAGGGCTTGGAGTAGGCAGGGGTGTGTGTAATTAGCATTACTTATGGAAAAAAGAAAAGATAGCCATTATAATACCTTAACACACACGAAAAAGAAAAAAAGAAGGAATCACAGAGAGCCAATATAATTTTAAAAATAATGTGTGGACTTGTTATACATTTAAAAATCAACTGATAGAAAAGATACAGATTTTTATGATTTTATAAGTAATCTGTTTTGCTGTGCATATGTAAATATACTTTTTCATTTTTAGAAAGTCATATTATATGTTGAACCATTTCAAATTCCTTACCTTTATTTTTGTCTAGTAATTTCTATGCTCTGCCCACTAAAACATCAAATCTTTGGGTAAAGGAATCATTATTCTTTATTCTGAAATTATTCTGAAATCTCAACACCCAGAAAAATTCCTGGCACACATTACTTTCTCAAGAAAAGTTCATTTGTTGGCTTCTTTGTACTATAACATGAAAGAATAGGAGATATTGAGGATGATGAGAAAAATCTTTCTATAAAATGTAATTTAATTTTCAACTTTACAGATGACCAATTATTGAATATACAGAAATAAATATTAAATTCTTACACTGGTTTATAGAATCAACTGCCTGTTTTAATAATTGCGTTAATATATCTCTTTAATAAAGTACTGTTCCTATTGGTCTCAGAATTAATAATTAATCTAATGACATTTATTGAGTATATGCTATGAGAAGAATTTAATTTATAGACCCTGAAGGTCTGCTAAAGAGATATGAAGAAAAAGATCATGTCTTCTAAGAGCTTAAAATCTAGTAAAGGAAGAAGGAGAAATGTTTATATAAATGCAGATTTTGAGTCTTAATCACTTTCATAAAAAATTTTATACAGATTTTCAGAAAGGACATAATTTATACCACATTGGTTTTTTTTCAACCCTTACCTTCCATCTTGGAGTCAATAGTGCGTATTGGCTCCAAGGCAGAAGAGTGGTAAGGGCTAGGCAATGGGGGTCAAGTGACTTGCCCAGGGTCACACAGCTGGGAAGTGTCTGAGGCCAGATTTGAACCTAGGACCTCCCATCTCTAGGGCTAGCTCTCAATCCACTGAGATACCCAGCTGCCCCCCACAATGTTTAATAATTTGATATTATATACAGAAATATTCTACAAATCTTAATGTCAAGGGTGATGGAAGTGATCTTAAATTCTCAAAGGTTATTCCAGTAGTGTAAAAGCTCAGGCACTTACTCCACTTACTCCTTTGCAGCAATGTCTTCTGATACGGATTTCATGGCAGATTTGAAAACAAGTCTAGCTAAATCCAAGAGTTTCAGCACCAATAGTTCATTCCCAGATGATAAATGTATTATTCCAAGTCATTACTTAAGAACTTTTTTCTGCAAGGCTGGCTGAACAGGATTTAATTTTTTTTTATTTTAATTAGTCAATTTTGAACATTATTCTTTGGTTACAAGAATCGTATTCTTTCCCTCCTCTCTCCCAGCCCTTTCCATAGCTGATATGCAATTCCACTGAGTTTTACATGTGTCCTTGATCAAAACCAATTTCCACGTTGTTGATGATCATTTAGATCATTTAGAATCTACATCCCCAATCTCTCAACCAATGTAATCAAGCAATTGTTTTTCTTTGGTGTTTCTACTCCCACAGTTTTTCCTCTGAATGTGGAGAGTGTTCTTTCTTGTAAAACCCTCCAAGTTGTTCTGGATCACTGCATTTCCCCTAATGGAGAAGTCCATTATATTTGATTATACCACAGTGTATCAGTCTCTGTGTACAATGTTCTCCTCATTCTGCTCTTCTCACTCTGCATCAATTCCTGGAGGTCATTCCAGTTCACATGGAATTCCTCCAATTTCTTATTCCTTTGAGCAAAATAATATTATTTTTTTAAATATTTAATATTATTTTATTTGGTCGTTTTCATACATTATTCACTGGAAAAAAAGATCATTTTCTTTTCCTCCTCTCCCCTTCCTCCCCTCCCCCCCCGCCTTTCCCTCTCCCATAGCCGACGCATGATTCCACTGGTTATCACATGTGTTCTTGACTCGAACCCATTTCCCTGTTGTTGGAGTTTGCATTATAGTGTTCATTTAGAGTCTCTCCTCAGTCTTATCTCCTCCAACCCTGTAGTCAAGCAGTTGCTTTTCAGCGGTGTTTTTACTCCCACAGTTTATCTTCTGCTTGTGGGTAGTATTTTTTTTTTTAGATCCCTGCAGATTGTTCAGGGAAATTGCATTGATATTAATGGAGAAGTCCATCACCTTCGATTGTACCACAATGTATCAGTCTCTGTGTATAATGTTCTCCTGGTTCTGCTCCTTTCGCTCTGCATCACTTCCTGGAGGTTGTTCCAGTCTCGGTGGAACTCCTCCACTTTATTATTCCTTTGAGCACAATAGTATTCCATCACCAACATATACCACAATTTGTTCAGCCATTCCCCAATTGAAGGGCATCCCCTCATTTTCCAATTTTTGGCCACCACAAAGAGCGCAGCTATGAATATTCTTGTACAAGTCTTTTTGTCCATTATCTCTTTGGGGTACAAGCCCAGCAGTGCTATGGCTGGATCAAAGGGCAGACAGTCTTTTATCGCCCTTTGGACATAGTTCCAAATTGCCCTTCAGAATGGTTGGATCAATTCACAACTCCACCAGCAATGAATTAATGTCCCCACTTTGCCAAATCCCCTCCAGCATTCATTACTTTGCATAGCTGTCATGTTAGCCAATCTGCTAGGTGTGAGGTGATACCTCAGAGTTGTTTTGATTTGCATCTCTCTGATTATAAGAGATGTAGAGCACTTTTTCATGTGCTTATTAATAGTTTTGATTTCTTTGGCTGAGAATTGCCTGTTCATGTCCCTTGCCCATTTGTCAATTGGAGAATGGCTTGATTTTTTGTACAATTGATTTAGTTCTTTATAAATTTTAGTAATTAAACCTTTGTCAGAGGTTTTTATGAAGATTGTTTCCCAATTTGTTGCTACGCTTCTGATTTTGGTTACATTGGTTTTGTTTGTACAAAAACTTTTTAATTTGATGTAATCCAGATTATTTATTTTGCATTTTGTAACTCTTTCAAATTCTTGCTTGGTTTTGAAGTATTTCCCTTCCCAAAGGTCTGACATGTATACTATTCTGTGTTCGCCTAATTTTCTTATAGTTTCCTTCTTTATGTTCAAGTCATTCATCCATTTTGAATTTATCTTGGTGTAGGGTGTGAGGTGTTGATCTAAGCCTAATCTTTCCCATACTGTCCTCCAATTTTCCCAATAGTTTTTATGAAATAGTGGATTTTTGTCCCAAAAGCTGGGATCTTTGGGTTTGTCATATACTGTCTTGCTGAGGTTGCTTGCCCCCAGTCTATTCCACTGATCCTCCTTTCTGTCTCTTAGCCAGTACCAAATTGTTTTGATGACCGCTGCTTTGTAATATAGTCTGAGATCTGGGACTGCAAGACCCCCTTCCTTTGTATTTTTTTTTTCATTAAATCCCTGGATATCCTTGATCTTTTGTTCTTCGAAATGAACTTTGTTATGTTTTTTTCCAAATCAGTAAAAAAATTTTTGGAAGTTCCATGGGTATGGCACTAAATAGATAGATGAGTTTGGGTAGGATGGTCATTTTTATTATATTGGCTTGTCCTACCCATGAGCAGTTAATGTTCTTCCAATTGTTCAAGTCTAGTTTTAGTTGTGTGGAAAGTGTTTTGTAGTTGTGTTCATATAGATCCTGTGTTTGTCTCGGGAGATAGATTCCTAAGTATTTTATTTTGTCTTGGGTAATTTTGAATGGGATTTCTCTTTCTAGTTCTTGCTGCTGAGCTGTGTTGGAATTATATAGAAATGCTGATGACTTATGTGGGTTTATTTTGTATCCTGCAACTTTGCTAAAGTTGTTGATTATTTCAATTAGCTTTTTGGTTGAGTCTCTAGGATTCTTTAAGTAGACCATCATGTCATCTGCAAAGAGCGATAATTTGGTCTCCTCCTTGCCTATTTTGATGCCTTCAATTTCTTTTTCTTCTCTAATTGCTACTGCTAGTGTTTCTAATACAATGTCAAATAATAGAGGTGATAATGGGCATCCTTGTTTCACTCCTGATCTTAATGGGAATGGATTTAGTTTATCCCCATTGCAGATGATATTAGCTGATGGTTTTAGATATATACTGTTTATTATTTTTAGGAATGACCCTTCTATTCCTATGCTTTCTAGTGTTTTTAGTAGGAATGGGTGTTGTATTTTATCAAATGCTTTTTCTGCATCTATTGAGATAATCATGTGGTTCTTGTTGGTTTGCTTGTTGATGTGGTCAATTATGTGGATAGTTTTCCTAATATTGAACCAGCCCTGCATCCCTGGTATAAATCCTACTTGATCATGGTGGATGACCCTTCTAATCACTTGCTGGAGTCTTTTTGCTAGTATCCTATTTAAGATTTTTGCATCTATATTCATTAGGGAGATTGGTCTATAATTTTCTTTCTCTGTTTTTGGCCAGCCTGGTTTTGGAATCAGTACCATGCTTGTGTCATAAAAGGAGTTTGGTAGGACTCCCTCTTTGCTTATTATGTCAAATAGTTCATATAGTATTGGGATTAACTGTTCTCTGAATGTTTGATAGAATTCACTGGTGAATCCATCAGGCCCTGGGGATTTTTTCTTAGGAAGTTCTGTGATGGCCTGTTGGATTTCTTTTTCTGATATGGGATTATTTAAGAAAACTATTTCTTCTTCTGTTAGTCTAGGCAATTTATATTTTTTTAAATATTCATCCATATCCCCTAGGTTGGTATATTTATTGCCATATAGTTGGGCAAAGTAGTTTTTAATGATTGCCTTAATTTCCTCTTCATTGGAGGTGAAATCCCCCTTTTCATCCTTGATGCTATTAATTTGCCTTTCTTCTTTCCTTTTTTTAATTAAATTAACCAGTACTTTGTCTATTTTGTCTGTTTTTTCAAAGTACCAGCTTCTAGTCTTATTTATTAGCTCAATAGTTCTGTCACTTTCTATTTTATTAATTTCTCCCTTAATTTTTAGGATCTCTAGTATGGTTTTCTTCTGGGGGTTTTTAATTTGTTCATTCTCAAGTTTTTTGATTTGCATTTCCAATTCCTTGGTCTCTGTCCTCCCTAATTTGTTAATATATGCACTCAGGGATATGAATTTTCCTCTAAGTACTGCCTTGGCTGCATCCCATAAGGTTTGAAAGGATGTTTTGCCGTTGTCATTTTCTTCAACGAAATTGTTAATTGTTTCTATGATTTCTTCTCTAACTATCTGATTTTGGAGTATCATGTTATTTAATTTCCAATTAATTTTTGATTTGGGTCTCCATGTACCCTTACAGATCAATATTTAATTGCCTTGTGATCTGAAAAGGCTGCAGTTAATATTTCTGCTTTTCTGCATTTGAGTGCCATGTTTCTATGACCTAGTGTATGATCTATTTTTGTGAATGTGCCATGTGGTGCTGAAAAGAAGGTGTATTCTTTTTTGTCCCTATTTATTTTTCTCCATATGTCTATTAATTCTAATTTTTCTAAGATTTCATTCACCTCTTTTACCTCTTTCTTATTTATTTTTTGATTTGATTTATCTAAATTTGATAGTGGTTGGTTCAAGTCTCCCACTAATATGGTTTTACTGTCTATTTCCTCCTTCAATTCTCCTAGTTTCTCTATTAAAAATTTGGATGCTATACCATTTGGTGCATACATGTTGATTAGTGATATTTCCTCATTGTCTATACTTCCTTTTAGCAGAATATATTTACTTTCCCTATCCCTTTTGATCAGTTCTATTTGTACTTTGGCTTTGTCAGATACCACGATTGCAACTCCTGCCTTCTTTCTATCATTTTAGGCCCAAAAGGTCTTACTCCAACCTTTAATTCTAACCTTGTGAGTGTCAACCCATCTCATATGTGTTTCTTGAAGACAACATATGGTAGGGTTTTGGGTTCTAATCCAATCTGCTATTTGTCTGCGTTTTATGGGTGAGTTCATCCCATTTACGTTCAAAGTTATGATTGTTATTTGTGGATTCGCTGGCATTTTGATATCTTCCCCTAGTTCTGACCTTTCTTCTTTAGCTTTCTTCTTTTGAACCAGTGAGAAAGTGTCAGTCCCCCTAGTCCCCTCCCTTGAGATGCTTCCCTTTCTAGCCCCTCCCTTTTTATGCTCCCTTCCCCTCCCCCCTCTCCTTCCCTCCCTTTTTGTACTCCCTCCCCCCTCCCCCTCCTTGATTTTCCTTTCTTTCTTGCCCTAATGGATAAGATAGAATTCAGGATCCCACTGGATCTAGATGTTCTTCCCTCTCAGATTTGATTTCACTGAGAGTAAGGTTTAAGTAATTTCACTTCATGCTCTCTTCCTCTCCTTCTCATATGAGAGTTCTTCCCCTCCCCTTCCCATGTGTATCTTTATATGGGAAAGATTATTCTATTGATTCCCCCCCTATTTCTTGAAGTTAATCTTAGTATTATCGCGGTTCCCCCCTCCCTTTTCCTTTCTTTGCCCTAACTTTCCCCAAATCTTCTTAATGCCCCAATCTTTCCCTATGCATGTTTCTTCTAACTACTCTTATGATGATACAATTTATGAGAGTTACACAAAACATTTTCCCCACATATTAATATATATAATTTGATGTAAATGTAGTCCTTATAGAAGAGAGTTTGACTTAAAGAAAAAGATAAGATTTATCTCCTTTTCCCTTTCTTTCATATTTACCTTTTCATGTTTCTCTTGCTTTCTGTGCTTGGATATCGAACTTTCCACAGAGCTCTGGTCTTTTCTTAACAAATGCTTGGAAATCTTCTATTTTGCTGAATGCCCATACTTTCCCCTGGAAGTATATAGTCAGTTTTGCTGGGTAGTTGATTCTTGGTTGGAGACCCAGCTCTCTTGCCTTTCTAAATATCGTGTTCCATGCTTTGAGGTCTCTTAGTGTGTTAGCCGCTAAGTCGTGTGTGATACTTATGGGAGCCTCCTTTTATCTGAAGCTCCTCTTCTTGGCTTCTTGTAGGATTTTCTCCTTTTCTTGGAAGCTCTTGAATTTGGCAATTACATTCCTAGGGGTTGTCTTTTGGGGATTTAGTATAGAAGGTGTTCTATGAATCCTTTCTATTTCTATTTTGCCCCCTTGCTCCAGAACGTGAGGGCAATTTTCTTTTATAATCTCCTGTAGAATAATATCCAATTTGTTGTTTACCTCTGGTTTTTCTGGGAGACCGATAATACGGAGATTTTCTCGTCTTCCTCTGTTCTCCAGGTCTGTGACCTTCTCAGTGAGATATTTTATGTTTTCTTCCAATTCATTAATTATTTGGGTTTGCTTTATTGATTCTTCTGTTTTATCATCTCACTTTCTTCGAGGTGCTTAATTCTGGTCAATTGAGACTGGTTTTGCTTTTCAGCCTTGTCTGCCCTTCTATTGGATGCTTCGAGTTCTTTTTCCAATTGAGCATTCTTATCTGTCAGACAGCTGATCTCTTTCTCCCCTTTTTATTTCCAGGTTTCCATCTTTTGGATAAGTTCCAGTTTGAGATCTTCCAGAGCTTGTTGATAGTTTCCATTTTGGGAGGCGTGTTCTGAATTTTTTTGGATTTCCTCCTCATTCTCCTCTTTTCCTTGGGTACTTCCACCATAAAAGTTTTCAATAGTCACTTTTTTCCCTTTCTTCCTGGAGGCTTGATTTTGGGCCATGTGAGCCATCCCTTTGGTGGTTTTATTCCCCTTTCCTTTTTGGTCTGGGGTCTGGGTTATATGAGCCTTTTTTCTGTGAATTTAGGTTGCTTCAGACTAGTTCTTCCCAGCCTCCGAGCCCAGGTATTCAGCTCCGCCCAGATAATCAGCGAGTGGTCCGCGGTGTTCAGCGCAGCCCGCCCCAAGTACAGTTCTGCTGGATTCTCCAGTGAAAGCGCCCTGAGACATTTTTTCCTGGCAGTCCCCAGATCCCAAGGACCCTGGAGTGCCCCCCCAGACAGAGACGCTCCCCACTCACTCGCTGTCCCGGTGAGCGCTCAGGTAGCTCACTCTGGTTTAGTGGGGGAGGTGGGGTGGGGGAAGGGCGGCTCAGTTCACTTTTCTGTGCAAGCTTTTCCTTCTTATTTTAGTGTGGAAATGTTCAAGCCCCACGTACCTTTGCCTCTGTGGGGTACTGGGGAGTCCTTCTGTTCCTCCAAAGGTGATTTTATGCTCCTTTGATGTAGTCTATTTCGTTCGGTGCCGGGGAGAGGAAGCGTGTGGCGTCTAGATTGCAGCCATGATTACCCGGAAGTCCCCGCAAAATAATATTATATCACCAACAGATACCTCAATTTGTTCAGCCATTCCCCAATTGAAGGGCATCCCCTCATTTTCCAATTTTTGGCCACCACAAAGAGCGCAGCTATGAATATTCTTGTACAAGTCTTTTTGTCCATTATCTCTTTGGGGTACAAGCCCAGCAGTGCTATGGCTGGATCAAAGGGCAGACAGTCTTTTATCGCCCTTTAGACATAGTTCCAAATTGCCCTTCAGAATGGTTGGATCAATTCACAACTCCACCAGTAAGGCATTAATATCCCAACTTTGCCACATCCCCTCCAGCATTCATTACTTTTATTTGCTGTCATATTAGCCAATTTGCTCTGTGTAGGGTGTGTTTCTTTAATTAAATCTCATTCTTCATATTCCCAGACTTCTGGAGTGGTTTGACATTTCCTTTTCCAGGAGGTTAAAGCAAATTGAGTTCAAACAACTTGCCCAGGGTCATGCAGCCAAAAAATGTCTGAGTCTGAACTTGAACTCAAGTCAGTTCTGATTCCAGGAACAGTGGTATAAATCCACTGAGCATCCTAATTGCCTCTTAGGAAGCTGTACCAAAATAAAATAATTCCCTCTAAAAATTTTGCCAATTTTTATGGCTTCCACTTTTACTTCTATAGTGAGTTTATCAAGATAGAGCAACATATTAAGAAATACATCATTTCAGGACCATGTTTAGAACTTAATTTTAGACACTCTGAATGTGAATTTTTTGTCCAATTAATGATTTTTCAAGTTATTAGACGAATAGAACCACATCACAAAGAAATAAACACAAAAGGCAAAAAGAAGATATAGCTAAGCAGAAAGATTGCTCACAGTAAGTAGGTCAGTTTGGTTGGAACACAGTATGAAAAAGAAAGATGCTAGAATTATAGATTATAATTACAGTATGAGGAACATTAAAAGTCAAGTAGAGAAGTTTATGTAATTTCTAGGGACAACACCATTAGGTAAGAAGTACCTAAAGAAGCTTATTGAATAGGAAGGTGATATGGTCAGATCTATGTTTAAATAAATGTCTTTTAACTTCCAATTTACTTTAGACTTTTAAAATCCTTTAACTTCATCAGCTAATATGTTATCCCCTACTAAAGTTTTGTCTAATCTCAAGTTAAAGTGTTCTATCCCTCCTCAAATTTTCCTTGAGAGTTTTGTCTGGATCTCTTTGTTGCTTCTATCACATCTTAACTTATATTTAAGCATGTTATATCACCCAAATAAAAAATAAACTCTTTGAAGATGGTGATGTTACCCATTTTCTTAGTGGCTAACATGGACATTATGATATTTAATGACATATGTTGAAATAAATTGAAATATGGAAAATAATAAAACAGAAATAATATAGACAAAAATAAAAACTAATGAAATAATCAGGAATTCTATAGATTGAGTTGTGGACAATAAATTAATGATATAGAATGGAAGCTAAGAAGATAGTAAGGCCAAAATAAGAGAATAGGAAGTCATTTGTATAGAATACCTGTTTAAACCTGTGAGAAATGATATGTTTACTAGAGAAAAATACCAAGGGGAGAGAGAAATATATATATATATATATATATATATATATATATATATATATATATATATATATATATATATAGAGAGAGAGAGAGAGAGAGAGAGAGAGAGAGAGAGAGAGAGAGGGACAAAGATTGTCTAATACAATAAGAAATTCATTTTAAATGGTATTTTGTCAAACCAAAATGACAATGGGAGGATTTTTTCTGGTAAAGAGGCTTAACTCCAGGAAAACACATAGTCTATGATTTGGGAAAAATCCTGCTTGATGGTGCTCCTCTAATGTTGGTCACAAATTTTATCCACTGTATAATTTCTAGGAAACTAGTGCCTTGAAATATGCAAATAGCTGCCCTGCTCAAATATGTACTAAAAGGAAAGATATATCAAGCAACCAACTTCTATATAGCCTATGCCATGATACATAATAGAGGAGTCATTATGCAACTTTAGAAAGCCTTATTAAAAGGAACTAAATAAAAATAGTCTTAAGTAATATTTTTCTAGTGAATATTTATTTAAAGAAAATATTATTTATAACACACTGTTCTGCATATTAGATCATTGAGGTTTTCAAAGGCCCTCTCCCCATTACCCATTATAAAACTAATGGACAGATTCTTGAAAAGTTGCCATAACACTCTGGCACAATACTAATCTAATCACTTAAGGTCCAATTCTACACTAGGTTATTCAAGGATGATTCTCAGAGGTTTCACTCAATGCCTCACATATGCTTCTTAAGGCAGGATTTGGCAAGTTTTACTATATGGTATGTTGCACTCTGTATGTGTTTATTCATTGCCAAGGACAAAAAAATGTGCTCCATCCGCTTTGGATGTCTGAAATAACAAAGCCAGTTTGTCTCATCTTGTTAGGGCTGGCTAAAGAAGCCTGACTTTGTTGATCCTTTAAGCTTATGTCAGCTTAATCTTTTGTGATTAAAGTGATTGTTTGGATGAAAATTGCAGGGAAGGCAGAAGTCAAGGCATGTTTGAAACACCGTTAGAATAAAATGGTTGTAAGCATAGAAAAAAAAAAAAGAAAATTGAAACAGTGTCAGAATAGCTATGAACAGCTTAGCAATTTTAAACAAGTTAAAAAAAATTCCTTTGTTAGAAATATACAAATTGGAATGAGGACTTGGAAATTTTTTGGTAACTCAAATTTGATCACTGTAAACAATCAACAAAATAATTCAGGCCAGAAAGATGAAGAGTCCATTTATGATGCAACCCTTCTGACTTTTTCCATTGTAATGGTGAAAATTTCACCTTATTAAGATTGTTGTAATACTGAACAATGGCCGCCAAGGAATTTACTTATGAAATTCCTAAAATGAAACACTCAAGTCAGAATGGAGTTTATGGAGGTTTAATCACAATGGGAGTAGGGAAAGGAGAGGGAGAGAAGGAGAGAAGAGAAAAGGGAAAGGGGCTACTCAACCTCTGACCAAGGCTGAGGGAGTTTTAGGCCCAAAGGGCCAAGGTGGAAAGAATCAGTCCTTAACTCACGTGACCGATCTGAAGGAAAGCTGTCTGCGGGCATCCTCCCTGTCCAAGCTTCTAACACGAACTCGAGTCTAGCTCTCTCCACAGGAAGTGAGTGAATTCCAGAGGCTGTTCCCTACCTCACTTCCTGTGCCTCACAAGTGCCAATGGTTGGCTCTAGCTTGGCTTAGGACAGCCCAAATGGGCAGTTACTTATTTCTGATTTGTCATTGACTAGCACATGCCCCTGTAGTGTGGGTGTGCACAATTTTTGGGTGCTATACCAAGATGGAGACTTTTAAAATTCACACCATTATCAAATGGATTAGATAATTGTTTAAATCTATTCTATACTTCATTGATTTCTATACAGAGGGAAGCCCCTCTACATCTTTGGGCCATCATACAATGGAGTTAAAAATACCTACACTATCTGCTTCACAGGTTTGTTAGAGATAAAGCATTTTAGAAAACACTTACAAACTTCAAAAGTATCCTTCCTAAGTTCATATGTGTAGAGAAACAGAGTACTCCCTTTAACATTTAAGATGGGGAGGTCATCTACAGTTTAGAAAATTTTCTGAAGACAATGAGAAATTACATGGTTTGTCCATAATTTCACATCATTTTAGAACTTAAAGGACCATATAAAATTTCTGAAATATAAAGCACTACATAAAGGTTAAGTAGGAGCAGTAATAGTAGTTGAAGTGGCCATAGCAGCAGTGGTAGTTAGCACAACTGTTTATGAATACATATATTTTAAATTCTATAATAGAATTCATGGCATGATAGTTCAAGACATGCTCTTTTTTTATAGACTGATAATATTTCTCCTTATGATGAATTACCACATACATATTTCCTGTACTTTTGATTAGTAGTAGTAGTAATTTCTCGGTAACCGAGCATGACTATTGTCTTTGTGTGTTTTTGTGCACAAAGACACTTGTGCATGAAGATTTAAGTGGAAAAGTCGATGCACAGAGACAGTCCCACTCTCTAGGCATTGGAAGCCTGGGTCCAGTGGCACAAAAGTCATTACACCTAAAGACTTCCTCAGCTGCATTGGATGGTCATGTTGTCTTTTGTGCTCCAACACACCCTAAGCACTCCATAGTGCCTTGTGCCTTGCTGAGTCGCCATCTCAGCCTTTGAAACTTCTTATTGGTTTCTTCCATCTGTTCAGCCGAAACAGTCTTCACATGCTGGGTGAGCAAAGCCCTAGTTCACCAGGGTTCCACAACGACCTGATGGCTACCCTCACAAGGTTTAGCCGGCCTGTCGAAGCCATTGCCCGGGTTATGGCTGCTGCCACATGCTAGCAGCTACTAGGAGCCACAAGTGAGAGCTGGGTGTCAGGTGAGGGTCAGAGGCTAGAGAGCTGCCCTAGCATGACAAGCCCTCCATACCAAAGATATTACTCCTCCCTGAGCACCCCATACACCCCACTTTTGATTATTATATCCTCCTTTTTGCCCGGATTTTTCTTTTTTTAAAGAATTTAAAAGAATTTCTTTTTTTTAAAGAATTACCACATATGTGGCATTTGTTATGGCTGAAAACTTCTAGATTATAAACTTTTAGCATCCAAGATAATTAATACCTCTGCTTACTGGTGCTAGAGGTAGGAAATTAGATAAAAGTATATTAATAGAAATATTCTCTTTATGAAACACTTCATGTACTTAATTATCTTCCCAAAACTGTCTTGAAGTATAGAATGAAGGATGGTGGATGAGAAGGGACTAAGAATTTATTAAGCATTTAGTATATGTAAGACACTGCAGAGTGCTACAAAGATGATCTAATAAACCTTACAGCAGTCCTGGGAGTTAGGATTTATTAGTATTCTCATTTTATAGCTAGGAAACTCAGATAATCAGAGGATAAATGATTTTCCCAAATTCATAATGTAGGAACTGTGGATGGTCAGATTTGAACTTAGGTCTTCCGGAATCCAGATGCAATTTTCTATACACTGCTACCTAGTTGCCTCTAATAGACAAACCTAAGAGTTCTACCCATTAACCAGATGAGAACTTCATTGTCTGAAGTCCATTGTGCACAAGATTTGCTGGGATTACTCCTTTTTATATCTCTTCTCTGCGCTTCCTTATCTCCCATTGTAAATACAATTCCAAGAAACAGGATGGGGCATTTTTAGGCTATTTAAACAATTTTATGTGTAGGAAGTTCCACATTATATATTTTTCTCTCATCATATTTTTTTTCATCTGTGATCTCTTCAATGATCTCTAGTTAATTAACCTTTATACAAGGTAAAAGAATTATCTTTCTCTGACTCATATGGTTCTTTTAAAATTCTCCTTTAAATCTTAGCAACAGAATCCAAACTTTGCTCTAATTATTGGAATAATTAATCCCAGATATTATAAAATAAAGAGAACAAAATCTATACATGTAGGATACTCATATTAAAAAGATTTCAAGTTATTATTTACATATTATTTCCACATATAAAATAGGATCTCCTAGAGTTCTAATACTGTTAATTTTTTTTTGTAAAAGTAATGCCTCACACATTACAGGTACTTAATAAATGTTTTTGGTTCATTGTTAAGTATACTGTGATAACATTAAGGTATCATAGGATCCTTTGTGATGAATCATATTTGGCATAGCGACAATCAAAAACAACAAAAATTTTCCACAAGAAAATCTGTCATACCAAAGTGATTTCAAAGTGCAGACTAGTACAAGGAATGCCCCCAACAAGACATAATCAAGCTGGGCCTCAGCTACCCAACCACAGGCTTTGGGGGGGGGGGGGCAACAGCATTAGCCATAGCTGCTTCTGGCACTCTCAGACCACAAAGGATACAATTGGTAAGAAGATTATAGTAGTTCCTTTGCTTGCACTGGTTACTAGCACTCTGTTACATTGTCCATACCCAGATGCTAGTAATAGTCCCAGGTTAAGGATAACCACTAGCAAACCAGAGCTTGTCCTCACAGGGCAGGCATGGATCCCATTAACAGTTACAGCTAAGAAAAGAGGCCTTGTGGTCATTTATAAACAAGAGCACAGACCAAGAAAATAGTAAATATACATCTCCTTAAATGATGCCACCTTGGAATAACTGAAAACTTACAAAATCCCAGTGATAGCTCTGAAAGCAGCCACACAAAAACACCAAAAGCATGGGATAGTGTTTCATCCCCTCTAAGAGAATAACACATCTTTAATATAAAAGTAAATATCAAAGAAATAGGTTGGAAAATAAGAAAATCACAACTAAAACAAATCTAACCATAGAAAATAACAATGGTGACTGGGAACATCAAAACACAAATTCAGAAGACAAAAAAATCAAAACTGGTTAATCCAAAGTCTCAAGAAATGTATGAATTGTCCTTGGGCACAAAAGGATTCTTAGAAGAGCTTACAAAGGACATTAAAAATTGAATGAGAGGCAAAGGAAACATTGTGAAAACATAAAACTGATTCAGGAAAATCATGAAAAAGTCAGCCATTTGGTAATGGAGAGAGAAAATTTTTTGAAAAAAATTGCATCTAAAAAAATCTAAAATATACTAAATGGTAAATGAAGTATGAAAATTCCATGAAGAAAAGAATATTCTAAAATATAGATTGGTCAAAAGGAAAAGGAGGGAGAAATGTTCAATGAAGAAAATAATGCCTTGAAAATTATAATTGAACAAGTGGAAGACCAAATGAGAATAAAATTTAAAAAAGGGAAAAAAAGAACATGTGAAATGCTTCACTAGAAAAAGAAATACCCTGGAATATAAACCAGGAAGAATAATTTAAGAATTATTAGAGTACATGAAAGTCATGGTCAAAAAAGAGCCTAGACATACTGTTTCCAGAAATTATAACAGAAACAAAGGATATCTTAGATATTTTAGAAACAAAGGATAAAATAGGAATTTAAAGAATTTACTGGTGATATCCTAAAAGATATCCAAAAAAATCTCAGGAATATTATAGCCCAATTCCAGAGCTCCTAGTTAAGGGGCAAAAGTATTAAAAACATACACAATGAAATTATTAAAGTATCATGAAGGTACAGTCAGTTTCAAACAAAATTGAACAGCTTCTTTATTAAAGTATAAAAGGGTTTAAAATATGATATTCAGGAATTTAAAGGGTCTAGAATTACAAATAAGAATCATCAGTACTACAAAAATGAGCATAATCATTCCTGGGGGAAATGGATATTTAACGAAATACAGGACTTTAAAGAATTCTTGAAGAAAAGTAGGCCTAGGTAGAAAATTTGACTTTCAAATAAAAAACTCAAGAGAAGCATAAAAAGCAAATGGGGAAGAAAATCATGAGAAGTTCAATTAAAGTTTTAAAATGTGTCCATTCCTAAATGAGAAGATATTTACAATTTCTAAAAAAAAATATTACTTTTAGTGTAGTTAGAAGGAGTATACAATATCAGAGGTCATGAGTATGAGTTGAATATATTGATGTTATATCTAAAAAGACATAAAGGGATCAGAAGAGAAGTGCATTTGGGATAAGGCAGAAAGGAGAGGTAGAATGGTATAAATTATGTCATATAAGAGGTATCATATAAAAGAGGTACAAAAGAGCTTTCATAATGGAGGAAAATTAGAGGGGAGTGTTTGAACTTCACTCACAGAGTGGATAACATATACACTCAGATAAAGAAATCTATCTTATCCTATAGGAAAGTAGGAGAGGAAGGGGAGAAGAGAAGTGGAATTGGGCTGATAGAAAGGATGGCATATTATGGAATGCAACACTCAGAAGCAAATACTTTTTAGGCATGGACAGGTTGAAAGGAGAGAAAGAGTAGGATAAATGGAAAAAATAAGATAGAGGGTAATAATCACAATTGTGAAAAAAGCATTAGCAATTTCTGTCATAAAGACCTCATTTCTCAACTATAAAATTAAGTCTTATTTATAAGAATAAAAGTCATTCAACTGACATATGGTTAAAGGATATAGACTGTCAGTGTTCAGACAAAGTAATCAATGCTATCTATAGTCATAAAATGCTCTAAATCATAAGGGATTAGAGAAATGAAAATTAAAACAAGTCTGAGGCAAAATTACTCCCCATCAGATTGTCAAATATGAGAGAAAAGGAGAATTACAAATGTTGAAGAGGATGAGAAAAATGGAAATACTAATGGATGATTGGTAGAATTGTGAACTGATTGAGACATTATGGACAACAATTTGGAACGATTTCCAAAAGGCTTTTAAACCATGCATACATTTTGACCTAGAAATATCACTTTTTGTATCCCAAAGTGATAAAATAAAAAAGTAAAGGTATCTATCTGTACACAAATATTTAGAGTAGCTCTTTTTGTAGTGGCAAAGAATTGGAAGTGGAGTGTAGAGTCACTAATTGGGGAGTTGTGGCAAAATACTGTTGTACCATGAGAAATGATGAGGAGGATACTCTTAAGAAAACTTGGGGACACTTACATGAACTGCTACAAAGTGAAATGAGCAGAACCGCAAGAACATTGTACACAATAACTACAATGTTGTAGAATGATCAACTGGGAATAATGATCTTATTCTCAGAAATCAGATTACCCAATAAAGTTCTAAAGAATTTTGCTATCCATCTCCAGAAAAATAACTGATAGATTCTGAATGCAGATCAAATCATTTAAAAAATATATATTTTTACTTGTCTGTGTTCTTTCACAACATGACTACTATTGAATTGTTTTCCATGACTACATAAATATAGCTTATATCAAATATCTTGACCTCTCAAGAAGTGGGGAGGGCAAGGGGAGGAAAAGAGAATTTGGAAATAATTTTTAAATGAATATTAAAATTTGTTTTTTACGGAATTGAGCAAAATAAAATATCTAATTTAACAAGAAAAATAGTTTTATTTATAGTTTTATGATTATTTTGTTGATATCATGTCTCTTACTAAATTGTTTCTTCTTCAATAACTAACACAGCATTTTATATGCACTAGGCATGTGTAAATGCTAAGTGCATTTGGAGAATTTATTTTATTAGATAAATTCAATTAGTTAAAAACAATGTTAACTAAAATCTCTTAGTTAATAATTCCTCAAAATCTCTAGGCACAAAATTGTAAGAATAGTCATTCCAAAAATTGTATAAAGCTGACAAACTTTCTAATTTTTGAAAAATATCAGAGAGTAAATTAGCAAACCTGGCTATAGGGAAATGTTGATTTGAATTTATTTTTCATCATGATGAGGAAGTTCAGTGTGGAAACTTCTAACCATGCAGAATCACTATTTCTATTTAAATTCTATTTTTTAGGAGTTTCCTGGTACACTTGGTAATTAAGCTACTTTCCTTTTCAATGACTGTCAAAGACAAACTTTACACAGGTCTTTTTAATTAGAATGCCATCTATCCATTTGCTATGCAGTGTAGACTGATTTCAGGTAAATAATAATTGACCAATAACTAATAAGATAGAAAGTATAATAGAAGGAATCCAAGGGCTTGTTTATCAGGAGACCAAATGTTTGTTTTTTTAGATATTTTAATATTCCTTATTTTAATATAATAAATACTTTATATATTTAATACAATATTTCAATTTTCATGTCATAAAATAAAATGGTAATAAATCAATTTCCAGATATTTTTGTTGATTTAGAGGTTTTACTGGCTGATTTTCACCAGAAATGTGTCCATTAAATTCAATAATAAACTGGGAAATGTTTTTGACTGAATAAAAGGATCAGGGTCAAGGAGACTGTCATTAAATAATAATAACAATGCATTCTTAAAGTATTTACCAGGTAGGAAAATTAAAATGTCAACAAGCATTACTTATATAATACTCAGGAGGATAACAGCATGAGTAGGAGAAAAGTACAAAGAGCCTGGAAGTCAGCAAGTCTCTTGAGAAAAGTTTGATTTATCTGTGACATGTTTTCAAAGTAACAAATAAAATCAAATCAAGGGAAATATTTTGTAGATATTGTAGATATGTAGAATCCAGATAAGTTTTTAATTAACCAAGTGAATGTGGAAATTGCACAAATTCCCCAACAACGAGGATAGGACTGGATTTACCCTGAAAATTACTGAAATCACATATTTAATTAAACAGCTGTAACCTACATAAAGTGGAAATAAGGAGCTTTGGAGGTAGTTTTGTTTTAAAAAATAGAAACAAACAAAGAGGAGAATGAAGGCATAAAGATAAAAGAGAAACTACTGTCAAATCCATTTTTGTGATAATTCAGGTTGCCACAAACATGAAAAAAAATGGAACTATGAAAGATTTCATTTGACTCTGTCATGGAATTTTGATAACATTACGTATGACACAACATTACTTAAATGTACTTTGAAAGGAGAAATGAGGATGCAGTATGGCAGGGGTCGGGGAGATTCCTCTATCATAAAACATTTCAGAACTATTCATGCATTTTTCAAAAATTTCTCATATCTGTTAATCATTAATGAGATGTTGGTTAAAGCAAAGTTCCTACCTCAGCTCAACCTTCTATATCTGAATACACAAAACTAATGTCATGTAATTCCCATTATGTAAAGACAAATTTAAGTTTAAGGATAGGTTTAAAGTTGGTTGGAAATAAAAGCCTTCATCAAATTATAATCTCAAGATTCCAAGATCTCCATAATTATTGCAGTAAGTATTTAGTGGAGGAATATATAATATAAAAGTGAATATTTAATATTCTTGAAGAATGAAAGACTGAAAATTAGTTTTCTTCTATTTCTTTATTTCAAAAAGGAGTGGAGCAAAGAAGGCTGAAACTATTTCATGATACTAATTTACAATAGGCAATAAACTTCCAGTAGCTAGATAATTAAGAATGTTTTTTGAATGAAAATAAATTTTGATGGGGTAAATTTTCATGGAAGAATAATGGAGCTGAAGCAGTATGAAGAGTAAGCAGGAAATTTATTTGGGAATATGGGAATTGTCTATGCCTATTTTCTGCCAGATGCTATTACTAAAATACTCCCTTTATTCCCCATTGATTTGTGTTTTTTTTATTGAATCTCATATATAACGAGGATAGGGGAATTTCTAAAATTCAAACTAATGTGAGTCATTCCCCATTTGATAAAGGGACAAAAGAAGTGAATATTTTTGGAGGAAGAAATCAAAGTTATTTATAGCCATATGAAAAGTGCTTCAATCATTATTGATTAGAGAATTGGAAACCAAACCAATGCTAAGATATCATCTCATATCTTTCAAATAGACTAAAATTATAAAAAAGCAAAATTACAAATGTTGTAGGGAATATGGCAAAAATGGGGACATTAATATGCTACTGAGGGTACTGTGAACTGATATGACTATTTTTTACAGCGATCTGGAATACTGTACAAAGGGTTATAAAAATGTATACCTTTGACCTAGAAATACCATTATTAGGTTTGTTTTCTAAGGTGAACAGGGAAAAAGGAAAATAATCAGTATGATCTAACAGTTATAACAGATCTTTGTGAAGGCAAAAAACTGAAAATTGAATGGATGACCATCAATTGGGGGAAAACTAGGCAATGAAATATATATGTGCCTGTGAATTAATTTGTTAAATAAACTTCTGCACATGACAAAATTCCTTATATTAAGGCAAATCTATCAATAGAAATAAGCAATTATTTGACATTTTTGAGCATAGAAAGTTTCTGTGGCACTTAGAAGTGACATAACTTGTTTAGCATCATACTGTCAGAAGGTAAAAGAGACAGAAATGAGGAACAGTTCTTCTTATAGCAAAGGTGTTTTTCTGTCCTTAATGACTGATTTTTTTTCAAACATATGCATGAAAGTCATACACTGATTATAAAGTTTTTCAGCCTTTGCACTGTAACAAACTCTATCCTTTGGCTTATCCAGAGTAATCAAAATGAAATGATCATTAAGGAAGGGCTTACTCTTAAGGTATGAGGCAGTGAATGTCTTTAAACTGAATAAAAATGTCATTGTATCTCCCTGTGCCTGCCAAAAAGGAGAGAAAACAAATAAAAGTGTAATAATTCTCTCATAAAATTGATACTGTCCTGACATCTCCCATAACATGAGTTTTTTTATGATTTAAAATGACCATTAAAAGCAAGGTATACTCATTTTATCCATGCCAAATAATTATTTTGATAAGAAAAAAAAACATACCAGGGTACATTAAATATTTAAGAAAAATGAGTATCTAAAGACAGTGAATTCAGATTAATTCCTAAAGCCATCAAGTACAGATTCTATTGTACCTCTTTATTTCAATTAAATCTCCTCACTAATATCATGAATAGTGTCTATACTCAAGCTGCAAAACATTGTGATGATTTTTTGATAAATTATGTTTCTGTCTATTTCTATTTTAGAATAGAGCTGAAAATAAGTTTTAAAATAATAATCTCAAATGAGAACATGAGTTTAAAATATATTGTTCTCTTTGAAAGTGAAGATATTTTCAAGTAGTAGATTATACATAACATATATATTTATGTATATATGTATGCATATACATACATATACACACATGTGCACACATATGCATACATGTATTTACAACACATGGAAAACATGAGATGTTATATTTTACATAGAGCTCAGAATTATTTATTCCCTTACATGGTTTATTGGAGGTTACCTTAAGAGAATTATTTTGTTAGTGATATTGTTCTAAGAATATTGGAATATTATATGTAAAAATATTGCAAATGTTTAATGCATTTCACATTGTTATAAAAATTCTTGGGGAAATTTTTATTTCTGCTATGAACCAAAGAAGTATAATAGCTGACTAAAAGAAAATCAAGTACAGGACCCTAAAAAAAACAACACATTTATTATAACTTTTATTATTCTATTTATTAACAAAATTATATTCATAAATATTTCTTAAAGAAAGTCCAAAACACATACATATGTGCATATATATATATATATGTAAATATACACCCACATTTTTATGGTAAGAAAGAAGAGAATCCAAATTCGTGATTATCCTTATATAGCTGAGCAAAAGAGTAAGTGCATGGTGGGGTTATCTTGAATCTTTAACTAAATTATAAAAGATAAAGTAGAGTAGAAACAAAAAAAAATGTAATCAACTTATAGGAAAAAATGAAGTTTTGAACGCAATACTTTTGTTTTTTATTATAGGATGCAAAACTGATTTAATAATAACAATAAGGGAAGAAGAAGAAGAAAGTGAGAAAGGCAAATCACAGAAAAAAAAGGTTACCTGTATAAGGAAAAAACCTAGAATTATTGAATGACTGTGATCTTTTTAAAGTGTTTGGCAATATCTAAGAAGCCTTTTCCAATCTTTGCTTTCCCCCTTGTTCTCTTTCATTTTATATTTTTCTATTTAATAAATATTTATTTTCTCTCTCTACCAATCACTTAAAAGAAAATACTAGTAACAATTATGCATATTCAAGCAAAATAATTTCCCATATTTTGCATGTCCAATTTGATTCATTCTGACTCTGGACTCCATGTTCACCTGATCAGGAGATAAAAAGTATAATTTATCCTAAGTCCTCTATAATAATGGCTGGTCATTACATTGGCCAGACAGAAATCTTAGGTCTATGAAAATTGTTTTCCTTTAAAATGTTGTCAGCATTCAGTTTAATTCATTTTGCATTGGTTCATACAAATAATCCTAGACTTCACTGAACTAGTCCATTTTGTCATATTTTGTACATTTAGATCTGATTCTATTGTCTTTAATCTTTTGGGAGCACAAGGTTAATAAAAGTACTAGTAGAGAAAACAAAATTAACCAAAGTCATTGCTAGTTAAAGAGCTTATACAATTTAATGAATCATAATTGTTCTGCAGAATGAAGGTATAATTTCACAGATCCAACAACACAGAATAATGGTCCTATTTTTTTCTATAGCCTCTGTAATATCTGTCATTTTCTTTTTTGTTTGTTTGTTTTGTTTTTATTATCTTTACCAGTCTGATTAGTATGAAGTAGAATCTCAAAGCTGCTTTCATTTTCATTTCTCTAATTGTTTGTGATTGGACCAATTTTTCATATGGGTGCTGATAACTTGGATTTCACATTTTGAGAATTACTTATTTAGATGTTTTGATTATTTATCAATATGAGGATAGATGAACTTTCCATTTTAACAAAGAATGAGAAATAATTTTAAAAAGAGAAAATGAAAGCAGTTTAGAAAAAATCCTACCAACTCACCAACATAGTCAGATGCTATTAATCAATAAATACTTATTGAATTTTAATTATGTATCTGTTGTTGTTTTGACCCTATATAGGTTAAAAGATAAGAAACATTCCAGACTCATAGACCACAACATCTATAAAGATGGGGATATGATACATTTTATCATCCTTTTTCAGAGATAATCATGAACTATATATTTACACAGAAATTTCTTTCTAATCTGTGTTTCTTCAGAATCCCTCATTATAGTAATAAATTGACAGTAGGTAAAATTCCAAATTAGTTTAAAAGATTATTAATTTTCAATTATTATATTTGTAAAACTATTTTCAATCATATATAGGTAAAATGTGCTAATACCTATTTTGAGGGAAAATGGGGTTTCTTTTTTAAAATTACATAGAAAATAAGTTCAAGAATGTATTATTTGTTTTAAATACCAGAAAGCATGGCATTTTAACCTTTGCTTTGGAAACTTAAGGAAAAAAACATTTTAATAAATTTTATGAATACCTTTCATAGTATGATGAATCCTATGAGCTTTATCTTAGAATTATATTTTAAACTCAAAAATACATTCAAAGTGGGATAGTTAGAAAGTAATGTGGTTAGAACACTGGAGGTAAGAGGACCTGAGTTCAAATTTTGCCTCAGACACTTCCTAGCTCTGTGATCCTGGTCAAGTCATTTAATATCAATTGTTTATCCTTTACCATTCTTTTACCATTGAAATGATATTTAGTATTGATTCTAAGAGAGAAAGCAAGGGTTTAAAAATTAAAACAGATGTAATCATAAAGGGAAATCAATTATTTTGAAATACAGTTATCAAAAATGTTAATTAATTCCACTATAATCATTACATTTAAAAAATTTAAAACTTGTTCTCCACAAATTGAAGCTGCTTGTCAAACAATGCCTTACTTTCCTATACTCTATTATAAATGATAGAAGGGACTTATTTTCCCTTGATCAATGTTGAAAACATTTTTATCCCAAACCCCACCCCCAAAAAAAACAATTAGTTCCTCAATTCTGGAGACAAGAAGATACAGGATAAATTATCCTCATTTGTCCCCTTGTCTTTTAATGGATGGAATTATCATCAAAGTAAGTGAAGAAAGAATTAGAAACCCTGGAGAGAGAAGAGATGGAAGGTGATGGAAGGGGAGGCTAAAGTATGGAAGGGAACTGGGGACAAAAGGAGAGAAGAATGGAGAATGAAGGGGGAAAGGCAGGAGGTAGCGGAAAGAGGAGAAATGGGAAAGAAAATGATGGAGATGGGAGAGGAAAGAGTGGAAGAAAGGCATATAAATCTTCAACTGCTTTCTCCATAATACAAATCTCCCATTCTTACTCTATCATTCCCCAGTGATAGTTCTTTTTTTTAAGAACCCTTACCTCTCTACTTGAATCAATACTGTGTATAGGTTCCAAGGTAGAAGAGTGGTAAGGGCTAGGCAATGGGGGTTATGAGACTTGCCCAGGGTCACACAGCTAGGAAGTGTCTGAGACCAGATTTGAACCAAGGACCTCCAATCTCTAGACCTGGCTCTCAATCCACTGAGCAACCCAGCTGCAACCCCCTGCCCCCAGTGATAGGGTTTTAATCAGTTTTCTGAAGCCATCATCTATTTCATCTTTATATCTGTTATCTATACTATATTTTTATTATATTTGTGTGTTTTGTCCATGACTCCTTTCCTGCATCTAATTCCTGGGTTTCTTCATTTATACACATATAGACATGTATACACTATTTATCTATTAGAAGTGTATGTTCATATACACAATAAACATCTTTTAGAAATATATTTATATACATATATACATACATATATACTTATAAAATCTAATTATAGCCACATATCTCATTTCAAGAAGTGTCAGTTACATGATAGGAGTGGAACCTTGATGATGTATTTACTTTTTTCACAAAATCAATATAAAGATTGCTCAAAGGGAAGTCCATAATTTTATTTTTACAATTGTTCAACAAAACTACATAATTTCTTTTAAAAAAATTTAGTTTTCTGGAATTCGGACATAGGAGCTATACATAAACCTCTAGGATTCTATCTAGGCAGTCAATATTTGGATATGAAATAAGTACTGAATTTGGAGTCCAAGGTTCTGAGTTAAAATTCTGCTTACTCTACCACTAACCACCCGTGTTAATTGGAGCAAGTTACTTATTTTTCCTGGTCTCAGTTAACTCATCTGTAAAATAAATAGCTGAACCATATGAGAAATAGTGTACTTTCAACCTTTAAACATGTGATCTTACCTACTTATGACACAGAAATTTTTATATCCTATTAAAGTAATATATCTTTATTTGTGTAAAATAGTAATATATGTATTAGAACAGATCTTTCCTCTTAAATTATACATGCTCAGTTGAATACTGTCAATACTAGAAATAAATTATTACAAAACATAAACAATTATCAACTCAATTCTACTTTTTCATTTTGGTAAAGAAAAAATTTTGAAAGTAAAAAAGGTGTATTTCATGAAAATATAAAAGGAAATAAGTAGACTTCCATATTGATATCATATAATAGGCCATAAATTAGCAGTCACTCAATTATCTGAGATGCATGGAACATGAAAGGATCTACTACTTTTATTTTTGTTGAATTATGAAGTAAATATACAACAGGATGCATCTTTAAAGGTTTATGCTCATGTCAGAATTTAGTAATATATGACTGGAAAAACTTTGAATACATGTATAGATAGGATTAGTAGTAAGCCTATGAAATAATATTTTTTTTCTATTCATTTACTTAGTTGGTGATTTCTACCATCATTTACTACTCAAAACTACAAGATAAATTATATTTATAATCAATATGTACTTGCATATTTACATTTCTCAATCATTAAAAATATTTTCCAGACCCATTAGGAGTTATGATAGTAAATAATTTGTAGTTCATTTTTTTAAAGTTCTAGTGGCAAAATTGTCTATAATAACTCAAGAAACACATAGTAGTCTTTGGCAGCTGTACTTTGGCTTGCATACCTGTCCTCAAGCATTGATCCAACCATTACAAGTGTATAGAGTTAGTTTTTTGTTGTACTTTATAACTGATCTACTATTACAGGGATATACGATTTTTCTTTTTTTTCTTTTTTAACTCTTACCTTCCATCTTGGAATCAATACTGTGGATTGGTTCCAAGGCAGAAGATTGGTAAGGTCTAGGCAATGGGGATCAAGTGTCTTGCCCAGGGTCACACAACTGGAAAGTGTCTGAGACCAAATTTGCCCTAGGACCTCCCATCTCTAGGCCTGGCTCTCAATCCACTGAGTTATCCAGATGCCCCCAAGAGATAATTTTTCTAATGATTTTTCTGCTGATAAAGATGACTGATTGTGTTTGGACTTATACTCAACATAATAACTCTTAAGACATATAATTTATGATAGTAATCATTTTTAGCCTTCAAACATTCTCTGAGAATTCTTTAAGACAGATTTCTTTTTATTTCATAATAGTTCTTTTACCTTTTATACATCTATCTCTAAATACCACATTTGAAGTGATTGATACACAAAAAGATGATGTAAACACTAGAGTATTATATCAAGTGCTATTCTTTACAATTTTTACATTAAAATTAAAACCACATACAGTCTTATCTTTTGATTACAACACCAGTCCCTGATTCATTCAGTTGTAGTGATCAGCTTGATACCTCTCACTCCATTTTGAGCCAATTATGTTTGAAAAATCTAATTTGTCTTTTAAAAATCAGGGAAAATATCACCATTGGAAAGTTATAGAGTAGACCTAGGAGATATTAAACTGTTATGTATCTGAGCAAACACATTTAAGTTTCTACTAGTGTTTCCGTGAATGTTCATAGCTTCTGGTATGAGGAAGATTATTGAGACTTCCCCAAAGGTCTCTTCCATCTGCTGGAGATAGTGACACTTTAAGGTTAACCTATTTTTCTTCCTGAAAATAAACACCTCTATAGCCTTGAATACTCATGTTCACTAAGGAAAAGAGGCTCAGGCCAAGGAAAGATTGGTCTACTATGTCTTCACTATTATTTATAGCTATTGCCTGCACTTATTTCCCAGTATTGTTGTGAGGATAAAAATCAAATTATATGTATAGTGTTTAACACAATGACTGTAACATTGTAGTCACATAACACATGCATATTTTCTTCCATTCCCCTGCCACAAAACTTGCATTAGCATAGTTGTATGGATATCACAAAATCTATACATAATGTGTCTCCTTTTAATTCTGTTGCTCACTCTTATTTATACTGTTCACTTTGAACTGCTTGAATTGTATTTAGGGGAAGAAACAATGAGAGAATATAGCATTTTATATCACCATACTTAACTGTGGGAAGATATTGTAGCTGTTTCACTCGAAACAGCTTTAGCCTGTAACTATTTTAATAATCAAGAAAATATCCTCAAATTACAATTGTTCAGAGAAGTTAATTACCTCCAGGGTTCAGACCCTTAAAAAGTTGTATTTGTCTGGATTAGATATATGCCACAAATTTCAATCGTATTGCATAGTATTTTAAAGGTGATTATGCTTCATAAAATCTGCTTACATTTGTAATTTTAAGGGGCATTAAGTCATATTTAATGGAGCACTACATCTAATTCTCCTACATTATTACTATATTTGATTGTGTAAAAACCTCAGGAAAAGAATTTCCATGACCTTCAAAACAAATATTTTAAGTCTAGCCTCTATTATAGCATTAAAGAGGAGTTTTATATATCACTGTCTCTAAATTGCTCTGGAAATTTAAATGTCATTTGCTATTATATTATTTTCTTCTAACATCCAGATCTGCATATCTAACTACCAATATTGTATTACATGTATATTATACCAGGATCTCAAACTCACAATCTGAATCAGAAGAAGGACTTGAGCCCAGATTTTCTTGGTTTCAAGGCCACGTCTCTTTCCACTCTATCACAGTGCCTCTCCTTAAGGCCTTTTTTAGATGGACTCAGTAGTTCACAACTATTCCCCTCTAAGCACTCCTTTAGTATTTTAGTTTCCATCTTTCAAATATACCTGTAAAATATTATTTAGTACAAATATATACCATATTATCTTGTAAATATTGTTGTTATTTTAAGTATTTAAAATAATTTTATGCTATGATTATAGACAGGGCTGGAAGGGCTTCAAGGCCAACTATTGTAATTTCCTAATTTATCTATGGAAAAAAATATACAAAAACTTAAATGATTTAAATAGTGAAATATGGGTTCAGATTCTAAGGTAGGATTTGAACAGAGGTTTCAGATACCAGAGCTAATGCTGTTATCAATGTGCTACACTCTCACACCTTTGATTGAATATAAACATCACCCAGCTAAATGCTTCAAAATAGAATTGTTATGCAACATGGAAAAATGCCAACAGAATCATTGTATGTCTTTTATTTATTTTTCAAAAAGAACAAAATATATATGGGAATATGTAATTTGTATATGAACTACAAGTCACCTGAATACTATTTTTAATGTGAAATTTATTTTGATGAAATAAGAGATAATTTCTGCCAAATAAAAGACATTTTTATTCACTGAGTTAGCATCAGGACTCCTAAAGACATTTTTCTTTTGGAAAATCTATGATCATTTCTCAAAAATCATATTAGAGTAAATATTCTTCCATCAATGTCTTTTGATATTTTGATTAGATTCTTTACTTACATATTTTAAACATGTTTGATTCTCATAAATAAAATCATTATTTTAACAAGTATGAAATTTGCTTACCCTACATCTAAAAATATTATATATGCTTATATACAAAACTCCATAAGGTAGTTAATAAAAACATAAAATATAATTGAACAGAGAGGAAAATACATTTGACTTGATATCAGGAGACCTATGTATGTCTGTGCCTGTTTTGTTTTCAAATGTGTATTTGTGTTGTAATTTTTATCTTAAACAAATAGCTTGAAATCTTTGAGTCTTCTGTTCCTCAAATGGTACTTTGTAGTTTGTATACTTCAAAGGACTGTACAAAGTTGAGCAATTATCACTACCACCATCAGTAGAAGCAACAGAAGTGTTTCTCTTTAAAAAGTCTAATTTAGTTCACGAGAATAACTTAATTCCCATTAAATTACTTGAGCCAAACATTATAAAATGAACCTTCATGTTATGAATACATGGTTTTCAATCACCAAAAATATGAAAATAGTTCCCTAATATATTGTAATACTATATGTGGATAATTAATTTGAATAAAAGTAATAGTAATTGTAATCAGAAGGGCTGATCAGAAGAGTTTAATTCATCAAAGCAAGAGCCATTCTAAGCATTAGGGAGAGCTTAATATTTAGCTCCAAAATTATCAGAAACCTTTTTCAATACTCTTCTTAGAAACTACTCTCAACTGTCTGGGTGGTAGTAAGGCTTTTACACTTCTAGAAAGGACAGAGGTACACACACACAGAAAAAGACACACACACACATGTTTTAACTAGCAAAGAATGAGTCCTTTACTTTCAGTTAATGTTCCTAATAGTTGAAATGTATCTGATTAAGTACTTATATTTGTTTTCATTTTAATAACCTGAAAAAGGACTCTTTCAGCATTTTCAGCAATAATTTTCTAAAAAGCTTTTCTTTTTTTCCTTTGATTTTTCCTTACATGGAATTCCCTTCTCATTTTCTTATTTATACATATATGCCATATATATGGTTTTTTAATGCTATTTCTCCAGAAGTTCCCTTTTTGCTTTCTTTGTAGTGTGGTACAATTACTTATAGTAAAGATTCACTCAGAATGCAATAATACAATAAAAATCAACTTGTTTTAATGGTATACAAAAACCTATAAAAATAATTGTGGAAAATAATGAGATTTGAAGATAAGAAAGCAAGTTCTTTAGGAATTAATGTGTGGAGAAGAGAACAGTGGGTTTAAATTTAACCGGTATAAGAGCAGAAACAGATTTTCTCCAGGTAGTTCATTCTTTAAATGGCCAGAGAGCCAGATAGGTCTCTAACAGTTGATAGCAGTCATCATGAGGGTGAGAAGTGCAGAGTGAGAAACAATCACCTGTACCTGTCAATTTCCAGACTACTGATATCCTTACTGTAACATTCAAAATTCTGGCAACCCATTCATTAAGACTTCCTCCTCCCATAATCCATTAGTTCTTTAACTTCTCATTAACCCCTTTACCAATGAGAATCAACATTCATATAAATACACATATGTATATGGATTAGCATCCATATATACACACATATATATTTAAATATATGCATACATAACAACAGAGTTTTTTTATAGAAGTAATTCAATAGAGTGGATGCAGCAAAGGAATGCCTCCCAATCAAGATCAACATTAGCTTCAATTAGAAACATATGAGAGATTAGCCAGGCAAGAATTTCCCAGATGATTATTATCATGCTCCTGCAGGGGGAAAATGACATAAATAGAATGTTCTAGGACTAAGAAAAGTTTCATAGTCACTATGTTTCAAGAAGTCTGGTAATAAATCCTCCTGAAGTATATTTTATAGTAGTTAGATTAAAAAAGGAAAAGTTTTAGTGATGACTGTATTTTGAACAATTTGAAAACTGAAGAAAACACAAGAAGCAATACTTGGGGGGAAAAGAATTCTGTAAATTGTCACAGTAACAAACAAACCAACATCAAATGATTTTAGTTCCCTAAGGCAAAAGGTTTCAACTTTAAATTATATAGGGCAAAATATAAATTGGAAAAATAATAACAAAAACAAATATAGCTATAGTCTTCCCTCTGCGACACTGAAGACCAACATCAATATTATCATAAAAATTGCAACATGCAAGTGTCTAAATTGTAGAATAAAAAAATGAGTGATGGTTGGCAAAATCAGATTTGATGAGGCTATCACCAGTACAGGATAGATGTGGGGTCTCCTATTTCATTGCCATGATAGATGTTCTGCTGTAAAAAAGGAAGATTGAAAGTAAGATTTATGTGAAAGGGTATCATTGGTTTGAAAGGTTTTTCTAAAACAGACATTAGCAAAATCAGTATTTCCATCTACTTGCCTCATTAAACTGGGTAGTTTGAAATCAACAAGGTTAGTAGATTCATAGTATCATGCCCATCACAATAGGCACACACACAAAAATAATGTTGGAAATTTAAGCCATTTAGGAGCATAAAATTACTCTCCTCCTAATACACACACACACACACACACACACACACACACACACTTATGAAAGTGTTTAATAAGTATTTCACCAGAGCACTTTATTACTGGTTGAGACATTTCAGAGGATCAACTTTAGATTAACCTTTTTTCCCCTCTAAAGAAGAAATTATTAACCTTGCTGGTCTCTTGGGACTAGGTATTTAGTCCTCTAGCACCTGGTATTCTAACTTGCTTGAAAGTAAAAAAAGTCAATTTTCCTTCTAAAGATGAATTTGCAAAATATTCACAAAATCAGTATGTAGGTCAAAACATTAATAATGTGCTCATTTGCCTGTCATTTTCAGTATTGGGGAGATTTGGGTATGTCATTATTTTAAATGCCTTCATTAAGATTCTAGCCAGAATTTTTTCATATTCAAATGCAAATTTCCTCTTAAGGAAAATGTCAGGAAAAATAACTTCTGGTTAGAAGGGTATAGACACTGCTTAATTAAAGGAGAAGACCCTGGATATCACAGGATAATGGAAGGGAAAGTTGTCCTGCTTTCTCCAGTTAGGATAGCCACTAGTTTCACTAAAATAATGTATTCATTGTTTTTTTTTTTAACTTACCTTCTATCTTAGAAACAGTACTTTGAATTGGTTCCAAGGCAGAAGTGTGGTAAGGGATAGGCAATGGGGGTTAAGTGACTTGCCCAAGGTCACACAGATAGAAAGTAAGTGTCTGAGGTCAAATTTGATCCTAAGACCTTCTGTCTCTATGGCTGGCTCTCAATCCACAGAGGCACCCAGCTGCTTCCTAAAGCACTCATTCTTAATAACAAGATTCTTCATATTTAACACTCAAGTAACCTAATTTCCAAAGGATTTAGTACATGGAGGGGGCAAACAAATGTCCCATATGCTTTACAGATTCAACAAAGAGATGCGGAACTAAAGTTTGTCAGATGAGACATCTGAAAGGATCATGTCTTAGGTCACAGAAGATAGTTCATTCAGCTGTTATTGATTATGAAGCTAAACTGAGATGAAGTCAAATGTATCCCAAGTCCCATAATTCAAACCCTCCTCTAGAAGAAAAGTTGAAGAATGCTTTATATCTTAGAGAGGAATAAACAGGGTAGTGTTAGTAAAAGGACTAGAACTCAGATCTTTGTCATTCAGCTCAGTAATTCTTTAGTAAAGTTGTTCAAAGTTTGAATCCTTCAGTCAACAAGGATCTATTAAATACTTAAAATAAATCAAGCACTGTGATAACTTTTGTAGAAACAAATAAAGGAAAAGGCATGGTTTATCTGGAAGAACAATAAACCAAAAATATTAAGGGTATTAATGAAAAAAAAATGAAGGAAAGTGACTTGACTTAGCTGTACCATCATTCAACCTGTATTTTAAAGCAGCAACCTTCAGAACAAATTAGAACAGGCTAAGAAATAGAAAAGTGGATCAGAGGAAAAGATTAGACACTAATCACACAGTAATAAATAACCATAGTATGTTAGTGTTGGAAAAATATTTGGAAGAACTTATTATTATAAGGATGATATAAGAAATTAAGTCTTGTTTTATTGGTTCAGAGGTAAGAAGTAGAGAAGCTGGCTTGAGAAAAATTGGAGCTTGAAACAGATCTGTCAAAAGTCAAAATGGATATATGATTTAGAAATAATGGTTGAACCTTTAAACAAATTAGGGGAATATGGAATAGTTTACCTGTCAGATGTATAGATAAGGAAAGCATTTATGTCCAAATAAGACATAAAGCATATTATGAATTATAAAATAGATAAATAATATATAAATATATAAATAAATATCTATAAAATAGATAACTGATTATATTAAATTAAAAAGATTTTATAGAGAAAAAAAGTAACAAAAATTAGAATTACAAATTACAGGCAAAAATGTTGTTGCAAATATCTCTGCCAAAGACCTCATTTCTCAAATACTTAGAGAACTAAGTCAAATTGATAAGAATAAAAAGCTTTTCAGAATTGGCAAATGGTCAAAGGATATGAATAGCCAAATCTTAGATGAAGCAGTAAAATGATGCTTTATTAATGTTAAAAATGCTACAAATTAAAGAAATTCTGAGGACCACCTCACACATATTAGCCAGACTAAGAGGACAAAAACAGAAACTGATAAAGATTAGAGGAGATGTGGTAAAACTGTAACACTCATGCCCAGTTGGTGGAGCAGTGAATGAATGTACCAATTCTGGAGAGAAATTTTCAACCATGTCCATAAGGTCATTAAACTTTACCTTTTGATCCAACAATGCCACTGATTGGGATTTATTCCAAACCTATTAAAGATAGGGGAAAAGGTCCTACTTTGTGGTGGAAAATAATTGGAAACTGAAGGAATGTCCATCAGTTGGGGAATGGCTAAATAAATTTTGACATATGATTGTAATGGAATACAATTGCACCATAAGAAATAAACAAAATGATTACAAGACACTTGGCAAAACATACACGAAGTGATAAAAAGTAGAGAACATTGTACAGCAATAAAGTAAGATGATCAACTGTGAATGATTTAACTATCACCAGTAATTCAAGGATCCAGAAAAAATCCAAGGGACTCATGTTGAAAAAGATTATCGGGACTTCCTGTCAAGATGGCGGCTTAGAGAAAGCTAAAGTTCAGATCTCCAGAAACCCTTCCTGACCGATCTCAAACTATAAACTCCTAAGGCACCTAAATTCAAAACGATCAATAGCACAGACTCTGGGAATCCTCCTCCTGGACCTGGACCTGGATCAAAAGGTACGACCGCCCTCAAGAGCCAGAACCCAAGATCACTCGGACCTAAGGGGTAGGAGCTCAGAGTCCAAGGCTCCGGGAAGTGTTGGCCCCTCCCCCCTGCAGAGAGCAGGTTCTTCTGAAACAACAGCAACCCTCAGGGCCGACAAGACAGCCTCAGAGGCCAGATCCTTCTATTCAAGTCTCAGTGAAAGTCACTGCCCTCAGAGCTCCAGGAAGCCAAGACCCCTCCCCCGCAGAGAGCAGGGTCCTCTGAAACAACAGCAACCCTCAGGGCAGACAAAACAGGCTCACGGCCAGCTATTCTGAAGGCAACTTCCGGAAAGCAACCCGACCCACTCCAATTGAGGGGGCACCTTAGCAGCAGGGAAACAGAGAGAGCCAGGGGAGAGTGTGGCCCCCTGGTCCGACCCTTCCATTCCAGTTCCAGTGAAAGTCATTGCCGGAAGGCATACTCAATTTAACCCAGGGAAACCTCATAGAACCGACAATCTGCCCAGGACTAAAGCCTCTGAACACCAGATAGAGATAAGAAAAGCTAATCCTCCACATTCAGAGATGGCAAACTCCACAGAAGCACAGAAGCCCCAAAATCCCAAGAAAAATAAGAAGAAAGGGGTGACTTTGGACACATTCTATGGAGCCAAAATACAAAATACAGAGGAGATAGAAGACGATACACAAGAAAATGCCCCAAAACCTTCCAAAGGAAATGGAAACTCTCCACAAACCCATGAAGAACTTGAATCAGAAATGACCAAAAAGATGGAAGCCTTCTGGGAGAAAAAGTGGGAAATAATGCAAAAGAAATTCACACATCTACAAAACCAGTGTGACTAAACTGAAAAGGAAACCAGGCTTTAAAGGCCAGAATCAGGCAACTGGAAGACAACGATCGTGTAAAAGAGCAAGAATTAATAAAGCAAAGTCAAAATACCAAGAAATTAGAAGAGAACATAAAATATCTCACCGACAAGTTGACAGATCTGGAAAATGGAGGGAGAAGATAAAATTTAAGAATAATTGGACTTCCAGAAACGCCAGAAATAAACACCAAACTCGTAATCATGATACAAGATATAATCAAAGAAAATTGCCCAGAGATTCTAGAACAAGTGGGTAATACAGCCACTGACAGAGCTCACAGAACACCATCTACATTAAACCCCCAAAATACAACTCCCAGGAATGTAATAGCCAAATTCCAAAGCTATCAAAGAAAAGAAGAAATCCTACAGGAAGCCAGAAAAAGACAATTTAGATATAAAGGAATGCCAATCAGGGTCACACAAGACCTTGCAAGTTCTACTCTAAATGATCAAAAGATATGGAACACGATCTTCAGAAAAGCAAGACAGCTGGGTCTTCAACCAAGAATCAGCTACCCAGCAAAACTGACTATGTACTTCCAAGGGAAGGTATGGGCATTCAACAAAATAGAAGACTTCCAACATTTTGCAAAGAAAAGACCAGAGCTCTGTGGAAAGTTTGATACCGAAAAACAAAGAGCATGGAATACCTGGAAAGGTAAATATTAAGGAAAGGGGAAAGGAGAAAAATGTTATCTTTTTCCTTTATTCAAACTCTCTTCCATAAGGACTACATTTCTATCAATCTATGTATACTAACATGTGGGGAAAATGTAATGTATAAATAGGGGGTAAAGAAAGACCAAATAGAATAATCTTTCTCACACAAAGATTCACATGGGAAGGGGAAGGGAAGAAAACTCCTATAAGAAGGAGAGGAAGAGAGGGTTTTTTACTTAAACCTTAATCTCAGGGAAATCAACTCTGAGAGGGAAAAATATCCAGATCCATTGGGATCTTGAACTCTATCTTACCCAACAAGGGTAGAGAGAAGGGAAAACCAAGGTGGGGAGGGGGAGAGGGAAAACAAAAAGGGAGGGAAAGAGAGGGGGGAGGGGGAGGAAAAAAAGGGAGGGACTAAAAAGGGAAACATCAAAAGAGGGGACAAGGGGGACTGATTCAAAGTAAATCACTGGACTAAAAGGTAGAGCCGAAGAAGAAAAGGTTAGAATTAGGGAAGGATATCACAATGCCAGGGAGTCTACAAATGACAATCATAACTTTGAACGTGAATGGGATGAACTCACCCATAAAACGTAGATGAATAGCAGAATGGATTAGAATCCAAAACCCTACCATATGTTGTCTTTAAGTAACACATATGAGGTGGGTTGACACCCACAAGGTCAGAATTAAAGGATGGAGTAAGACCTTCTGGGCCTCAACTGACAGAAAGAAGGCAGGAGTGGTAATCATGATATCTGACAAAGCCAAAGCAAAAAAAGACCTGATCAAAAGGGATAGGGAAGATAATTATATTTTGTTAAAAGGGACTCTAGACAACAAGGAAATATCATTAATCAACATGTATGCACCAAATAATATAGCACCCAAATTTCTAATTGAGAAACTAAGAGAATTGAAGGAAGAAATAGACAGTAAAACCATATTAGTGGGAGACTTAAACCAACCATTATCAAATTTAGATAAATCAAATCAAAAAATAAATAAGAAAGAGGTAAAAGAAGTGAATGAAATCTTAGAAAAATTAGAATTAATAGACATATGGAGAAAAATAAATAGGGATAAAAAGGAATACACCTTCTTCTCAGCACCACATGGCACATTCACAAAAATTGACCATACATTACGTCACAGAAACATAGCACACAAATGCAGAAAAGAAGAAATAATGAATGCAGCCTTCTCAGATCACAAGGCATTAAAAATAATGATTAGTAATGGTACATGGAAAACCAAATTTAAAACCAATTGGAAATTAAACAATATGATACTCCAAAACCTTTTAGTTAAAGAAGAAATCATAGAAACAATTAATAATTTCATCGAGGAAAATGACAATGGTGAGACATCCTTTCAAACCTTTTGGGATGCAGCCAAAGCGGGATCAGAGGTAAATTCATATCTCTGAATGCTTATATTAACAAACTAGGAAGAGCAGAGATCAATCAATTGGAAATGCAAATGAAAAAACTCGAAAGCTATCAAATTAACACTCCCCAGCAGAAAACCAAACTAGAAATCCTAAAAATTAAGGGAGAAATTAATAAAATCAAAAGTGATAGAACTATTGATTTAATAAATAAGACAAGGAGCTGGTACTTAAAAAAAAATAAAATAGACAACATACTGGTCAATCTAATTAAAAAAAGGAAGGAAGAAAAGCAAATTAACAGCATTAAAGATGAAAAGGGGGACAGCACCTCTGATGAAGAGGAAATTAAGGCAATCATTAGAAATTACTTTGCCCAATTATATGGCAATAAATACACCAATATAGGGGATATGGATGAATATATACAAAAATACAAACTGCCTAGACTAACAAAAGAGGAAATAGAATTCTTAAATAATCCCATATCAGAAAATGAAATCCACCAAGCCATCAAAGAACTTCCTAAGAAAAAATCCCCAGGGCCCGATGGATTCACCAGTGAATTCTATCAAACATTCAGAGAACATTTAATCCCAATACTATACAAACTATTTGACATAATATGCAAAGAGGGAGTTCTACCAAACTCCTTTTACGACACAAACATAGTACTGATTCCAAAACCAGGCAGGTCAAAAACAGAGAAAGAAAACTAAAGGCCAATCTCCCTAATGAATATAGATGCAAAAATCTTAAATAGGATACTAGCAAAGAGACTCCAGCAAGTGATCAGAAGGATCATCCACCATGATCAAGTAGGATTTATACCAGGGATGCAGGGCTGGTTCAATATTAGGAAAACCATCCACATAATTGACCACATCAACAAGCAAACCAGCAAGAACCACACAATTATCTCAATAGACACAGAAAAAGCCTTTGGCAAAATACAACATCCTTTCCTATTAAAAACACTAGAAAGCATAGGAATAGAAGGGTCATTCCTAAAAATAATAAACAGTATATATCTAAAACCATCAGCTAATATCATCTGCAATGGGGATAAACTAGACCCATTCCCAATAAGATCAGGAGTGAAGCAAGGATGCCCATTATCACCTCTACTATTTTACATTGTACTAGAAACACTAGCAGTAGCAATTAGAGAAGATAAAGAAATTGAAGGCATCAAAATAGGCAAGGAGGAGACCACGTTATCACTCTTTGCGGATGACATGATGGTCTACTTAAAGAATCCTAGAGATTCAACCAAAAAGCTAATTGAAATAATCAACAACTTTAGCAAAGTTGCAGGATACAAAATAAACCCGCATAAGTCATCAGCTTTTCTATATATCTCCAACACAGCTCAGCAGCAAGAACTAGAAAGAGAAATCCCATTCAAAATCACCTTAGACAAAATAAAATACCTAGGAATCTACCTCCCGAGACAAACACAGGAACTATATGAACACAACTACAAAACACTCTCCATACAAATAAAACTAGACTTGAGCAATTGGAAAAACATTAACTGCTCATGGATAGGATGAGACAATATAATATAAATGACCATCCTACCCAAACTTATTTATCTATTTAGTGCCATACTCATTGAACTACCAAAATACTTCTTCACTGATTTAGAAAATAACATAACAAAGTTCATTTGGAAGAACAAAAGATTAAGGATATCCAGGGAAATAATGGAAAAAAAAACATATATGATGGGGGCCTTGCAGTCCCTGACCTTAAACTATATTACAAAGCAGCAGTCATCAAAATAATTTGGTACTGGCTAAGAAACAGAAAGGAAGATCAGTGGAATAGACTTGGGGAAACAACCTCAGCAAGACAATATACGATAAACCCAAAGATCCCAGCTTTTGGGCCAAAAATCCACTATTCGATAAGAACTGTTGGGAAAATTGGAAGACAGTGTGGGAGAGACTAGTAATAGATCGACACCTCACACCCTACACCAAGATAAATTCAAAATGGGTGAGTGACTTAAACATAAAGAAGGAAACCATAAGTAAATTGGGTAAACACAGAATAGTATACATGTCAGACCTTTGGGAGGGGAAAGACTTTAAAACCAAGCAAGACAAAGAAAGAATCACAAAATGTAAAATAAATAATTTTGAGTAAATCAAATTAAAAACTTTTGCACAAACAAAACCAATGTAACTAAAATCAGAAGGGAAACAACAAACTGGGAAAAAATCTTCATAGAAACCTCTGACAAAGGTTTAATTACTAAAATTTATAAAGAGCTAAATCAATTGTACAAAAAATCAAGCCATTCTCCAATTGATAAATGGGCAAGGGACATGGATAGGCAGTTCTCAGATAAAGAAATCAAAACTATTAACAAGCACATGAAGAAGTGTTCTAAATCTCTTATAATCAGAGAGATGCAAATTAAAACAACTCTGAGGTATCACCTCACACCTAGCATATTGGCTAACATAACAGCAAAGGAAAGTAATGAATGCTGGAGGGGATGTGGCAAAGTAGGGACATTAATTCATTGCTGGTGGAGTTGTGAACTGATGCAACCATTCTGTAGGGCAATTTGGAACTTTGCCCAAAGGGTGACAAAAGAATATCTACCCTTTGATCCAGCAATAGCACTGCTGGGTCTGTACCCCAAAGAGATAATGGACAAAAAGACTTGTACAAAAATATTCATAGCTGCACTCTTTGTAGTGGCCAAATACTGGAAAACGAAGGGATGCTGCTCAATTGGGGAATGGCTGAGCAAATTGTGGTATATGTTGGTGATGGAATACTATTGTGCTAAAAGGAATAATAAAGTGGAGAAGTTCCATGGAGACTGGAACAACCTCCAGGAAGTGATGCAAAGCGAGAGGAGCAGAACCAGGAGAACATTTTACACAGAGACTAATACACTGTGGTATAATCGAAAGTAATGGACTTCTCCATTAGTGGCGGACTAATGTCCCTGAAGAATTTGCAGGGATCTAGGAGAAAAAAAACACCATTCATAAGCAGAGGATAAACTGTGGGAGTAGGAATAAATAGGATAAACCAAGTAAAAGCAACTGCCTGAATACAGTGGTTGAGGGGACATGACAGAGGAGAGACTCTAAATGAACAGTCTAATGCAAATATTATCAACATAGCAATGGGTTTAAATCAAGAAAACATGTAGTGCCCAGTGCATTTACGCATCGGCTATGGGGGGTCAGGGGGAGGAAAAGAAAATGATCTATTTCTTTAATGAATAATTCTTGGAAATGATCAAATAAAATATTAAAAAAAAGATTATCCATTGATATAGGAGGAAATTATTGAGTCTCAATACATATTTAAACATAATATCCTTCACTGTATTTTTCCATAATGTTTTTTCTTTAATGCAAATGATGTTTTCTTTCACAGCATGATGAACATAGAAATATGTATTATATAATAATACAAGAATAACTTGGCTCTTCTCTACCCAATTGCTTTATTACTCAAAAAAATATAAGGAGAGTGTAAATAAAGGTACCTACAGTCTAAGAGGATTAAGTATCAGTAGTAAAGGGTATTGCTTCCTTTTCCATGTTTACCTTTCCTGTGTTTTCCACTACTTGATTGAAACCTATTCTTCCTTCCTTTCCAAAAAGTCAGTTATTTTTGATAGACAAAATGACTATTCTTAGCTTTCCAGTGATATTTGGGTTGCCCTCAGTAAGTAAAATTAAGTATAGAATACCCCTTTTATTCAAACTGGCAATGCTGTCAGTAAATGATAAATGTTGGACGGGATATGGATATGTTTGACAGTAATCCACTCTTGGTTGAGATGTAAACTAATCTAATTATTCTAGAGAGAAAATAGGAACCAGATCCAAAGAGATATTGACTGTAACCCTTTTGGTCCAGTAATATCACTACTAGATCTGCATCTCAAAGAGATAAAGAAAAGAGAGAAAAGAACTAATCCACAGCAGATCATTTTTAGTATCAAACAATTGTATTTTAAAGAAATATAAATAAGTTGGAGAATGGTTGAACAACTTATGGGATATGATTATAATGTAATACCACTACACTTTAATAAAAGATGAAGAGAACAATTTTAGAAAAATCTGGAAAAGCATGAAAGAAATAATATAAGTGAGGTGAGTAAAACCATTTTAACATTGTGCACAGTAACAACAATATGATAAGATGTTCATCTGCGAATGAGTTAGGTATTATTAACAATAGTCTTATTTGAGGAAAAGCAAAAAAACTGAACTTCATTTGGTAACTTAATACTTTGATTTCAGGTGGAAATCAAATAACTGACTCATTTATATTGTTAGTTCATCCTTTGATCAGCTAATATGACTGATTTGCATCTACTCATGACCTTGACACCAAAATAAATAACAATTTCCAATTTCCAATATAAATAAAACTTTTCTATCAACAATTAACTAGAAAATGGGTCTTGGCTTCAAGAAGAAATGAATTTCAAACCATTCTAATATGTATACTTATTAATCTTGTGACCCTTGAGAAATTAACCTAATAACTCAGGTTCCTTTTTTGTAAAATAGGCATAATAGTAACACAAATCCATAAATCTCTCTGAGATTTAGGGTTTTTTTTTAATCAATAAAACAAAGAAAATAGCATTTGCACTACTTAACTTATAGGTTGTTATAAACCAGGCCTTCTTTAAACTTTGAAGAGATATCAAAAAGTGAGCTTAAGTAGACTGAAGAAATCTAGTTTTCTAGATCTTGACATCATGTAAACCTAATTCTAACAGTAGATAAGATTTATTGTTCTTAGCTAATGTATTTGACAATAATAACTTGAAATCCAAAAAATTACTTGAAATGTGTTGCTGTTTTTTTTTTCTTTTAGAAACTGAAATTTAAAGTCATCATTTTAATGTTAGATGAAACTGTTGTTTTGGACAACTCAGTGATTCTGGTAAAAAATATATATATATATTATATATATATATATATATATATATATATATATATATATAGAGAGAGAGAGAGAGAGAGAGAGAGAGAGAGAGAGAACTTGTTTCATGAATATGTCAGTCAAATATATTTTCCAAGTAACTCAAATTAATTCCCTTGGGGAAAACATTCATTTTCTGAAATGTGTTTACTCCTATTTCTAAGACTAGATCTGATGATATTTTTCCCTTTAGTATGATCTACCATTTTGTAATAGGTATATTTTGATTCAAAATAAACTATTTCATTAAAGTTCAATAGTGTGTATTTTCCCAAGATTGTAAAATTAAGGACTGAAAAATCATTTAGAAGTAGAGATTATTTCATCCAGAAGTATTATCTTAGAAGCTTTATTTGGGTTCTGAATGCCAAATATATTTTCCTAAAAGTATTAAAATGTGTGATTTTCTAATACAATAAATATAACTCATACAAATTAAAAATTATTTATACCACTTTTGCTAATTTTAAGAGTACAGAGAAGTCCTGAGCTCAAAATGGTTGGTAACTGATGATATAATGCAAATTTCCAATTTTTCAGATAAAGAAACTATTACTTAGATAATCCAAAATTCAAGTAATAAACATGAAAACTAATATTCAAACCTGAGCTTATATTCTAATATTATGTTTTTTCCCATTATATCACATTACTCAATATTTCATAGCACATATTCTGCTGTAGAAAAAAACATTTGTATAATTTTAACACACTGCTGGGCTTATAAAATAATAATTTTAATAATTAATAATATTCCTTTATCAACATAGTAATAGAATTCCAACTGTGAATGTTAGTGGAGGAAAATTATAGAATATAAAATGAAATAGTAATAGCTAGGAGTTATATAGAGTTTTGGAGTTTTCAAAGAGGTTTACAGATAACAAACTTAATCCTCACAGCAGTCCTGGGAGGTAAGTGCTGCTATTATTCCCTTTAAACAGATGAAGAAATAGAGAAAGAGCCTAAATCACTTACCCAGTGCCTCATGATGAACTTGAACTCAAATCTTCTTGACTACATACCTATCACTCTATCCACTGTGCCATTTAGTTGCTATGCCTATGAATCATACAATACACTTTTCTTGTTGTTAATTTATTTTTACAGTTTGTGGTCAAATAGCATTTGATTCTATATCAATGGAATCTGTTATTTTTTTGCTTTCTGAAGTTGTAGATTGTAAAATTTTAATATCTCTTTCTTGCCCTCTAAAAATCATCTTCAGTCTCATAACTATTAACCACTACATACTTTTCCTTCCTCAATTGCCTATGATTTTAAATAGTTAGTCTAGCTAGTATCCATTGTAGACAAAACTCTCTTCTCCAAAAATGATTGAAAAGCAGTCTCCTCACATATTAAGCAAAAGGGGTCATTGCTGAAATGTAAATATAAGACTTTAAGTAGTTTTAATAATTAATAGAATTCAAGGATGATTGCCTTTATTATGAAAATATGTGTTTTAATTTTCTAGGATGGAAGAATACAGAAAATGTTATGTTGACCAGGATTAAATGGACTTTTTGTGAAGGGATGAATAATGGGAAAAGGAGGAATTGTGAAGAGTTAAAATTTACTTTTTTTTGCTTTTACCAAAGAGAGATCAGAAAGAAAAAAAAAGAGTTGAGGGCATGATTATATATTAAGAATACTTCAAACATTAGTTACATAATTCCCATAGTTCACCTTAATATGAATCAAGAATGAGAAATGGCAATGAAACATATTGAAAATTAGGATGTTTTAATAAAAAAGAAGTCCAGATGGTTCAGGGTAAGGAAGAAATATGTTCCAATCCTGGCTCATGTATTTCCTACCTCTATGACCCTGGGAAACATGATAGGCATACTCATAGCTTCAATTTTCTTATCTGTAAAATGGAGATAATAATAGCACCTCCCTCACATGGATGTTGTGATGATAAAAGAAAATATTGTTTAAAACATTTTGCAAAATTAAAATAATATAAAATGCATAAAATGAAAACCATGGTACTTTCCAGAATCTCATCATTCTTCAAGATCACAAAAACCCTGAAACTCTGCTGTCCCTAGGGATCCTCTCCTAACTCTAGTCAGAGAAGATGGATGATATACAAGAAAGCACACCTCCCATATTCTCTATGTTTTCTCCCAGAGAGTTCTCGTTAAATGAAGGAAATGGTAGACATTCTTTTCAGTCTCCTTTCCATACATAATGTTATAGGATGAAGAGATTCTTAGAACAAAGTTGGAGGAAGTCCATTTCTTGCATATGCAGTGTCAAAAATTGTAAATTAAGAAGATGTCCAACAAAATAATGAAGTATGAAATAGACAGAATCCAGAAAACAATTTCTTTTTTTTTTAATTTTATAGTATTTTATTTGATCATTTCCATGCATTTTTCATTAAAGACAAAAATCATTTTCTTTTCCTCCCTCCCACCCCCCGTGGCCGACATGTGATTCCACTGGTATCATATGTGTTCTTGACTTGAACCCATTGCCATGTTGTTAGTATTTGCATCAGAGTGTTCGCTCCGAGTCTTTCCTCTGTCATGTCCCCTCAGCCATTGTAGTCAGGCAGTTGCTTTTCCTTGGTGTTTCTATTCCCTCAGTTTGTCCTCTGCTTTTGGATAGTGTTTTTTTCTCCTTGATCCCTGCAGATTGTGCAGGGACATTACACCACCACTAATGGAGAAGTCCATTACGTTCGATGATACCACAGTGTGTTTGTCTCTGTGTACAATGTTCTCCTGGTTCTGCTCCTCTCGCTCTGCATCACTTCCTGGAGGTTGTTCCAGTTCACATGGAAATCCTCCACTTTATTATTCCTTTGAGCACAATAGTATTCCATCACCAACATATACCACAATTTGTTCAGCCATTCCCCAATTGATGGGCATCCCCTCATTTTCCAATTTTTGGCCACCACAAAGAGCGCAGCTATGAATATTTTTGTACAAGTCTTTTTGTCCATTATCTCTTTGGGGTACAAACCCAGCAGTGCTATGGCTGGATCAAAGGGTAGACAATTTCTATAATGACAACATTGCAAAAAAGAAACAACTTAAAAGCTATATGAACTCTGACCAGAATTATGTGATGAAATTAGGGTATGGAAATAGATGTATATATCTTACATATAGATATTGAGGGAATTGGTTTTGCTTGATTTTATATACCAACATGCATATTTATACATACACCTGTGTATATATGTATGTGTGTGTATATATACACATATATCAGTTTCCATTTTTTTGTTGTTTTTCCCACAGGATGTAGAAGAGTAAGAAGGATAATATATATATATATATATATATATATATATTAAATTTTTTTAGGTGTACAGTAAATACAGAAGTGAAATATAATTTGAAATTTTAAGAAAGGCCCATGTATTATTTTTTTACTTAATTGTTTTATTAAGCTACAAGTGATCTCTTACAAAATATTTCTGATAAGCAGAAGTAATAAATGTTTTAAACAAATATCCACCTTTCTTAACAATAACATTGAATATGTAAAAAGAGTGACAATCCTATGTTTTTTATACCTCACCAGCACTTATCTAGAATACTATGTCCAAGTGTAGGAACACTGTTTTAGGAGATAAATTGGCAAAATCAATAAGTCCATTTCAGTGCAAATAAATAACTTGAAACCTTGCCATTATAGACTAGGTTGAAAAAAAAATGTTAGTATCTAACCTAGAATAAAGAAATTTACATGCAACAGAACTATTTTCAAGAAAGCATGTGGTATGGAAGAGGGACTTATCTGATTGGATCCATAAGGTAGAATTTGGGAGAATAAATCAAATTTTCTGAGAAAAAGACATTGGCTTTGATCCAAGAGGGGCTTCCTAACCAGATAAGGTAAATAGAACAATAACAAGAAGAAAAGTCTGTGAGCATTTTCTAATGTGAGGATTTTCTAAACATTTTGTATCAGGGTGGCCATTTGTCAGGACAATCAAAATGAGTATTCATGTAGTAATAAAGGAATTGAATAAGATTGCCTCCAAGTTTCCTTTTAATTCTGAGTTTATTTGATCTGATGAACCATGAATCTTAATTACTTGTTTCTTGTCAACTGAAATGAAGTATAGAGAGCATGTAAAAGAAAGAGGCTCAGCTCAGACAGTCTAATTGAATATGGTAAGTAGGGATACACTTTTTAGAATAAGTTATCTTCTCTGCTTTTCCCCATGAATGGTGACAATCAAAAGGGAGATGAACAACTTCTTTTTTAACAATATTTCACAGAGTCCTTTCACATACAGAAAGCATGATAGAACCACAGTTTAAAAGAGAGTAGAAGACTTTACAGATTATAAAATCCAAAATCATATAGTAGCAAATAAGAAATAATGGAGAAATATGGAGTTTAAGTAACTTTTGGAGGAACATATAAGTTTCAAGAAGCAAGGTTTGAGTAATGGTTACTCTAAGTACAACACTCTATATTACAGCATGCAGTGTAATAATAGTAAGCATTTTACATATTTACTTTAAACCACAGAATCCTAGAATTTTAAGGTGAAAAGTATCATAAATTAAGAGATGAGATTTTTCTTGGAGGTAAAATAATATTATTCTGTAATTTTATAAATAGGGAAAGTGAATCCTAAAGAGATTAGGTCCTTCTAACTTAGCTTTGGAACATACATCAATTGTTATTGATTAACTAATAATTGATAGCTATGCATCAGAATTGGAAACTTCTTTAGGATTAGAAGACCTCCATGACTCAGACATAAGGACACAGCATATAATAATTAAATTTCTTCATGTATAAAATGGAGATAGCAGTAACTATCTCAGAATTATTTGGGGGCTCAAAGGGGATGACATTTATAATGCTTTACAAATATAAACTCTTAGATAAATACTAAATGCTGCTATTATTATTATTATTAATTGCCAAATCTGATGTCCTTCATTTATCTAAAACCATCAGCATACATTCAGTTATGATCAGAAGCTTAGAAGTCTTTTCAATAAGAACAGATTTCTAGGGGCAGAGCCAAGATGGAGAAGTAAACCAGAGCAGCTCCTTTTCATCAATACCAAAATTAAAATATCACTATAAAACAAATATACAAGTGAAAGGACCAATAATGAGAGAGAGGGGAAAATTTTTCAAGAAAACAGAAACCCAACAGGTAGACAGAGAACATCTAGGGCACTGGAGTTAAAGGAGGGAAGAGCCAGCAAGAGGTTATAGCAAAAAGGAAAGAGAAAGTCACACTCTCATAACCCATATCTGCTGTCACAGATTTGGAAACGTAAGCCCAAAACAATATTCAGACCCTGAGATCCTGCCTGGGAAAATAGAGTTACAAGCCAAATCACACCCCTTGAAATTTCAAACCTGTGGAGAAGTCCAGAGTCCTACCCCAGAGCAAACTGAGCTAAAGGGGCCTGATGAGTTTGGGCCCAGAAGTAAGCCAAGTATCCCAGGCTGGACTTGGAAGAAGAACATAGTTCACACTTTGGTTTGAGGACACAGATCACAGCATCCCACTATCTTTTTGCCCAAAACTAAGGGCAGATCTCAAGGACAGGGCAATCAAGAGCTTGACTGATTAAATCAATAACACAGTGAGACAAAAAAATTGAGGCTAAGCCTGAGGCTAGAATTTGATCAGTCCAAGTTCAGAGTGAGATTATAATCTTAGGCCCAAGCCTGAGGTAAGTTTTTAAGCCATCACAATATCAATAGTTTCTCTGAGAGGGGTCTTTCAGAGCTCTCAGTACTCAGACCATTACATCAGCCTCAAGAAACTAAAACTGGTAAAAAACCCATAAAATAAGCTGAGAAAAACATCAAGGAAGGACTTAAGATTAAGAGGGTACCCTAAATTCCTAGGACACAGAGCATTCCTATAATTAGATAATTCCTATCTATAATTAGATAGGAAAAATGAGCAAACAACAATAAAAGCACCTAACTTTAAAGAATTTTTTAAGAGACAAAGAACAAGGTACAGACATAGTAGGGGAGAGTGAAAACAAAGGAAACACACACAAAGTCCAAAATAAAAACATGGATTGGACACACATTCTGGAAGTGCTCAAAAACATGGAAAACCATTTAAAAGAGACTGAGAAAAAGTAGGAAAGAGAAATGAAAATGATGCAAGAATAAAGGAATATGATGCAAGGAGAAATGAAAGTAATGAAAGGGGAAATGGGCCAATTGAAAAAGGAGAACCAAAAACTGACAAACAAAAATCAGACAATCAGAATTGGCCATCTAGAAACTAATATTTTCATAAGAGATTAAGAAATAATAAAGCAGAATCAAAGGAATGAAAAAAAGAGGAAAACATGAAATATATTATTGATAAAACAAGCAACTATTATAGATAAAAGAGTGGTTAACTTAAACTGTTACAGACAAAAGAGTGGTTGCCTTAAACTGTGATGGCGAAAATATGGTTTCAGACTTTGAATAGCCAAAACTGTAAATATAATTTTTAGTATCTTGATTTTATATTAAAAATAAAGTGGTTGCCATGGGAAACATTCCCAAATATGAAATACCGAAGTCAACTGGGTTTTATGGAGATTTTAATTAATATAAATTAAGGAATTAAGGAAAAGGAGAGAGAATAAGAGAAATATAGCCTAGGCTTGAGCCTTAAGAGAGACTAAGTCAGTCTTTAATCACTTACCACAAGATTTGTCCCAAGCAAGATTCTAGTGTTCAGAGAGATCCAGCTACTCCAAATACTCTGAGCTCCAACTCAGCTACCAAAACTAAATTCCCTTCAGAGCCCCAGCAGCCTTCCCTGACTCCTGACCTCCAATTCAGCTCCAAAGCTGAATTAACTTTCAGAAGTCTTCTGACCTCCTTTTAAAGAGAATTTTCTCCTATGTCACCTCCCCTAAGTTTTCACATCTATCAATCACAGTAGATGTTTTCCAAAGGACTGACCATTCTTAATTCCCACCTGAGTAGACTAAAACTTTTGAGTAATTCACTGCTGAGTAGACTAATCTTGTCCTTTGCAAGTTGCCTGATTAATTTGATCTTCATATGTACTTAGCACCTTTTTGTATTAGATCTAAAAATAGACCTAGCTTAAGGGCTTGGCCTCACTATAAGTATGGGTTAAGTATTTTTTCATTGTTCAATCAGGAATTTACACCTTTATCTTCCCCTAAAGTATGCCTAAGTATGGTGGAGTAATATTAGAGTTCCCACATTCCTGACCAAAGTCCTTTCATTTTTTTAAAATGGGTTTAGCTTAATCAAATCTTCTGAAGTAGAGTCTGAGAATTTTTAAGATTCACAAGTCTGAGAAATTTTAAGATTCACACAACTCAAGAAAGCAAAGTAATCCAGAGCAGTTCTGTGCTACCATGAGAATACTCTCCAACAAATATTAAAATATCACCACAAAATGAATTCAGGAGTGAAAGAACCAACAAGGAGATAGAGTGAAACAACTTTCAAGAAAATAAAAACCCATAAGGTAGGCAAAGAATATCTGAGGCTTTGGGGAAAGAGGTGAGCAGAGCCAGCAATAGACTCTAACAAGGAGTAAAGAGCAAGTCACCGACCCCTCCCTATATCTGCTATTTGAAATTCAAAACCTAAGCAAAAGACAATATCCAGATCATGAGATCCTGCGTTGGCAAATAGTAGTAGAAACCAACCCATACGCCTTGAAATTTCAAAACTGTTGAGAAATTCAGAGCCCCAGTCCATGGTTTGGAATAAGGATATAGTTCACAGTTTCGGGTGGTTGATAATACTAACTACTAAGTACCAAGTATGGAATGTTTTGCCTAAAGCTCAGGACAGAGCTACAAAAATAAATCAAGACTGTGCCTGATTGACTAAATACAGAGTGAGATCAAATTCTTGAGACTAATCCTGGGGCTGGAATTTGATCAGCCCCTGACCTGATCAAGATCAGAATGACATCAAAAGCTTACACCTGTGTAAATGGAGATTTTGAACCTTAGACTTCATTCCCCAGAAGTCCTTGGTATTTCCCAGAATTCCCTATAATCTCTCCTGTGTCTCCACATTGGAAAGATCACATTTTGGGTATTTAACTGGCAGTAAGTTCTCCCACCCTTCTCTTCTTTTGCAATGATACAGCAAGTATGATGGTAAGGTGGGGATGCCTGAGATGGCTAACCAGCCATGGGCACATGTTTTTTTGTATCTTCTTTATTCCTTGATTGTTAATGATCCTTAATAAACCTCATAAAATATAATAATAATTTAATTTATTATTAGAAATATAATTTAATTTTTATGCTTTTTGGCAACCAGAAGGGATGAGAATTACACTCAATTTTTTTAAGAGAGCCTAGATAAAAGTTTTAAGCCACATTTCTCCTGCCAAGGCTTTTTGCCCACCCACCCACCCTCTCAAAGCCTCTTCTCCTGATTCAGCTTGCTCCTGCTGCCTGCTTCTGCCTCCAGCACCTACTCCTGACCTTCTTGACTCAAATCACTCACCTGGCCCCGACCCCAGCCTTAGGCACCAGCAACTCTACTCCTGATCTCTGGCCTCTGACCCAGATCACTCATCCAACCCCAGGCCCAGATCCAGGTCCCAGGCTGCTTGTAGCTGCCCCTGTGTCTTCAGAATCACAAACCAACTGAAAAAACTGGTGTGTTCTTTCCTTAGGCAACAATTACCCTCCACATGGCTAGGGACCTCAGGGTGGGGAACGAGGAAAAGGAAGAGACTCTTCCAAACAGGAAATTGATTATAAGCATGGCCTATTCTGTGAGGGAGCAGTGCATTACCTATTTCAAACAGCTTCTAGCTTTAGGATGTTTTTTGATGAGTGAACTGATCCTTTTAATTACCTTGCCTGAGATTCAGGGGAAAAATTCATCTCCCTGAAACAACTCTTTGCCATTTGGGCATGCCCAGTTTGGGATTCCTAAAATGCATATTCTCTCTCAATATGGGAAATCCCAAAGTACTGACAAAAGGAATCTCAACACATAAAAAAAATCTTTAAAGAGACTGGAAGTTATATTTTTAAGACTTCTCAGACCCTATCTTTATAAAAGTTTCCATATTTTATTGTATTTTGCTGATTGTTTTGTTTAAGATTTAATTTGTGGATTTAAATTTATATATTAATGTATTCAATACTGTTCTATTACATTGAATCTTTTTAATGTACTGAGTTTTAACTACTGTTTTATTCTATTGCTTTCCCCCTATAACTATACTGAAATAATATTGTTGAATAAGCCCATATAAGTTTGGCTTTGTAAATTGTCACATAGATGATGGATGGGCCTCATCAAATTGGTTACAATTATATAACAACCTTTGGAAAATTTAATGAGCTAAATATCTCAAATTGATTTTAAGTAGTCCTTAGACATGAGTTTTAGATTTGTTTCAACAACTGATCCTTTTTCCTGCCTCTAACATGAGGTAAGGTCCATTTTAGTAGCTGAAGTGAAGTACAATTATAATCCCCACCTCCTGCATTTAAAAAAAAAGGTGAATGGATGGGATATCGACGTCTCATACCAAAGGAGCTGGTAAGTTGATCCCAGGGCATGGTAACCCTGGATGTCTCCACAAAAGGGAGCATCTCTCATTTGTAACTCCTTAGCTTACTATACCTTTCCACCAGAATGATCTCTAGATTCTCGGTGACATTTTTAGACCCAACATCAACAGTACAGAGTTTTGGTTTTTTTCTGGACTCCTGCCACATTTTTGTAATGATGGCAGTTATAGAACTTAAAAAAAATCTCATCCAAGGCTGTACTATTGCTACACCTGAAAAACTTGTGACAAGTATCCATTTCCTTAAAATATCATACTGCAGATTCATGTAAAATATACTGGGATTGTTTGCTTTTGTCATTAAATAGGCTATTATAGCTTTGGAGATTTAGATACTTTTTGAATGTACATTACATTGTTTACTATTGTTCTTTATAAAAAACTGTTACTTTGTGAAAATCATTTGCTTGTACTCACAGTAGATCATGGCCAGGTTTGAAGAGGAAATGGATATCATTTTTTGGTGAGAAACTTTTGTATTCTACATTTTCTTAGCTGACACAGTGTGTCAATGATACTAAGCTATATATTTTTTAAAAATTCTTTTATTTTTTTTTGCTTGCATGTGTAATACACTAGTTCACTTTTTTCTCCTTTTTGTATTTGAAGCATGTGTCATAAGTATTGAGAAGCTTTTCTTTAACTTTTTTTTGATTTTGCAGTAATATAAATTTAAAATATATTTTCTATAATGTCAATGCATACCCAACTTTAGACTATAAAAATGATATCAGTGATTGTTAAAAAAATTATGGGACTTTGCCTAATGATTCAGTCTGATTCTAGTACAAGAAAATACAAAAAGAGCCATTGCACAAAGAAGCACAAAGCAAAACTGCATAATGCCAATTGAGCACAAAATCAAAGAAACTAAACAATCCCGATGGGATTGATGAAAATTTTGAGCCATGACAAGAGGACTTGAATTTTTGGGGGGTTCAAAGTTGTAGCTGTTTAACATGTGTTAAAGGCAGGTCTTCCTTGTCTCACATTCTACCAATTATCTCAAATTTGGCTCCTACCTGGCTCCTATAATCTAGTCCCTTTTCTGTCTTTTATGGTGTACCAAAATTCTTATAGTCCTGGCTACTGATTGGGTAAATGCATAATTGCTTAAATCATTTCAATTGGATGCTGATTCAAGGACCTTTTATAGATTTATTTTTTCCTTTACTTAGAATTTTTACACATTAGACTTTGATAGTCTATATTTCATCCAGAATTTATCTTATTTGGATTTTTTAAATATTTTTTATTTCTCTTCCCAATTGATAAATACACCTCATAACTCAGCCATGCATCCCTAAGTGATCCCTGTGTTTTTTAATCACCCTCTTTGAGGGGGGAGGGTTATGTATAATTATTATTATTTTAAATTGCAAAGTGTAAATTCCTTTTGAGAGTAATTTTAGGTTAAGAAATATGCAACCTCTCTGAATTCAGAAAGTAAACTGTTTGGAGAAGACACCATGAAGGTGCCTCCACAGACCGTAGACTTCACCAGAAAATCTAGACTGAACTTTGGGATGTAGTGATTTGAACTGTGTGGGATTGAATGTATTTGTTTTGTATGTATACTCTTATGCCAAACAGGACTGTCCCTGAGCTGACTTTTTGTCAATTCAACTTGCAATTATTGTTTTTTTTCTCTTTTCCTCTTATCCTCATGTAATTTCAGAGCTGGTATGTTTACAAGACCCACTGGAGAGACTAGTCTTCTGAGAATCTCAGGGGAGAATGTATAAATGGAGATTTTGAACCTTAGACTTATTCCCCAGAAGTCCTTTGTATTTCTCATAGTTCCCTATAATCTCTCCTGTGTCTCCATGTTGGCAAGATCATATTTTGGGCATTTAACTGGCAGTAAAGTCTCCCACACTTCTCTTCCTTTGCAATGATGTAGCAAGTATGGTGGTAAGGTGCAGATGCCTGAAATGGCTAACCAGTCATGGGCACATGGTATTTATTTTATATCCTCTTTATTCCTTGATTTTTAATGTTCCTTAATAAATATCATAAAATATAATAATTTTATTATTAGAGATATAATTTAATTTTACATACCTAAGGCTGAAGCAATTTTTTTTAAGTTGAGTGTCTCATGGGTTAATCAAATCAACAGAGGGAGAGGATTATCAGAGCTCTCAGCCCTAAAATGATTATATCACCCCCCAAGCCTACCTATAATTTGAAAAATAAGCAAACAAAAAAGCACCAAAGCATAAATAACTTTTATGGAGACCTAGGGCATGGTACAGACAGAGAAGGTGACAGTGAAAGTAAAGGAAAAACTAGCAAAGTCCAAAAACAAAATAGGGATTGGACACAGATTCTGGAAGAACTCAAAAAAGACTTCAAAAACCAATAAAGATGGTCAGAAGAAAAGTGGGAAAGAAAAATGGAAGTGATGCCAAAAGAAAGGAAAATAATGCAAGAAGAAATGGGCCAATGAAAAAAGGAGACTCAAAAACCAGAGGAAAAATCAGGGCGTAAAAATAAAAACTGAACATCTAGAAACAAATGATTGCATGAGAATCCAGGGAACAATAAAGTAGAATCAAAGGAATGAAAAAAAAAAGAGAAAAAACATGAAAAATCTTATTGAACAATCAATTGACATAGAAAATAGATCTAGGAGAGACAATATGTGAATTATTGGACTTCCTGAAAGCCATGATCAAGAAAAAGCATTGGATATCACATTGTAAAAGTTATCAAAGATAACTGCCCAGAGAAACTAAAGTTGAAAATTGAAAGAATTCATAGATATTTTCCAGAAAGAAATCCTCAAATGAAAATTTTCAGGAATGTAATAGATAAATTCAAGAATGACTTTGCTAAGGAAAATTTCTTCAAACAGCCAGAACAAAACCATTTAAATACCATGGAACTACAATCAGGATTATAAAGAACCTAGTAGCTCCTACATTAAAGGATTAAAAGGCATAGAATATGATATTTAGAAAGGCAAAATATTTGAATTTACAACCCAGAGTCATCTATTCAGAAAAACTGAGTATATTATTTTGGGGGTTGGAAATGAAAATTCAGTTAGAGAGATTTCCAAGCATTTCTGAACAATAAGACAGACCTAAAGAAAAAATCTGAAGATCAAACATGAGACACAAGAGAAGACCAAAAAGGTAAATAAGAAAGAGAAAATTTAAGGTACTCATTAAGGCCAAAAAGTTTATATGACTACATGGAATAGCAAACTTAGAGACTATTTTTGGAAAATACAATAAAAATGACATTCCATAAGTTTTACAAAAAACAATTAAAGCAAACCGTCAAACTCACTTATGCAAAATATTTTAACAATTGATAAAATTATATGTAAGTGATCTATTTATATAAATGTTACATGTATACATATAATATATAAATACAATATGTCCATTTTTCCTATACATATAAACATATATATACACTTCATATTTACATGAATATTACATATAAACATATACATAAATTACAATAAAATTAATTTTACAATATTAACAGCAATACATCATTTACATATGTATTTACATTTAGTGTTGTATGTAATGTTATATATCATATGTGCTATGTAATATATATTGTTATATATGCTGCAATATATTTTATTGTATAATTCAGTATCATATCAATCTTTTTTATTTGAAATGATTAAATAATTTTAATTAAAATAATTAATAGAGTTTTTCCATGGTAACATGATTCATATTTTTTCCCTCCCCTCCTCCTACCCACTTCCCATAGCCAACATGCAATTCCACTGGGATTTACATCAAGACCTATTTCCATATGATTAATGTTTGCACTAGAGTGATCGTTTAGAGTCTATATTCCCAATCATATCCCCATCTACCCATGTAATCTAGTAGTTCTTTTTCTTCTGTGTTTCTACTCTCACAGTTCTTCCTCTGGATGTGGATAGTGTTCTTTCTCATAAGTCCCTCAGAATTGTTCTGGATCGCTGCATTGCCACTAATGGAGAAGTCCATTTCATTCGATTGTACCACAGTGTATCCATCTCTGTGTACATTGTTCTCCTGGTTCTGCTCCTTTCTCTCAGCATCAGTTCCTGGAGGTTGTTCCAGTCCCCATGGAATTCCTCCACTTTATTATTCCTTTGAGCATAAGAGTATTCCATCACCAACATGTACAACAATTTGTTCAGCCATTACCCAATTGAAGGGCATCCCCTTATTTTCCAATTTTTTGCCACCAAAAAGAGTGCAGCTATGAATATTCTTTTCTTTTTTTTTTAGTTTTTAAAACATTATTTTATTTGGTCATTTTCATACATTGTTCATTGGAAACAGATCATTTTCTTTTCTTCCCCCCAAACCCACCTCCACACATTCCCTAGCTGATGGGCGATTCAACTGGGTATGACATGTGTCCTTGCTCTGAAACCATTTCCTAGTTGTTGGTATTTGCATTAGGGTACTCATTTAGCGTCTCTCCTCGATCATGTCACCTCAACCTCTGGAGTCAAGAAATTGCTTTTCTTCGGTGTTTTTACTCCCTCAGTTTGTAATCTGCTTGAGGATATTTTTTTTTCCCTCCAAGATGGCTGCAGGTTGTTCAGGGACATTGTAAAGCCATTATTAGAGAAGTCCATTACATTCTCTTGTACCACAATTTATCAGTCTCTGTGTACAATGTTCTCCTGGTTCTGCTCCTCTCACTCTGCATCACTTCCTGGAGGTTGTTCCAGACTCCATGGAATTCCTCCACTTTATTATTCCTTTGAACACAATAGTATTCCATCATCAACATATACCACAATTTGTTCAGCCATTCTCCAATTGAAGGACATCCCCTCATTTTCCAATTTTTGGCTACCACAAAGAGGACAGCTATGAATATTCTTGTACAAGTCTTTTTCATTATTATCTCTGTACAAACCCGCAGTGCTATGGCTGGATCAAAGGACAGATAGTCTTTTATCGCCATTTGGGCATAGTTCCAAATTGCCCTCCAGAATGGTTGGATCAGTTCACAACTCCACCAGCAATGCATTAATGTCCCTACTTTGCCACATCCCCTCCAGCATTCATTACTTTCCTTTGCTCTCATGTTGAACAATCTGCTAGGTGCGAGGTGATACCTCAGAGTTGTTTTGATTTGCATCTCTCTGATTATAAGATATCTAGAACAGTTTTTCATGTGCTTATAAATAGTCTTGATTTCTCTAACTGAAAATTGCCTATTCATGTCCCTTGCCCAATTTTTAATTGGAGAATGGATTGATTTTTTGTACAACTGGCTTAGCTCTTTATAGATTTGAGTAATTAGACCTTTGTCAGAGGATTTTGTTATGAAGATTGTTTCCCAATTTGTTACTTTCCTTCTAATTTTAGTTACATTGATTTTGTTTGTACAAAATCTTTTTAATTTGATGTAGTCAAAATTATTTATTTTGCATTTTGTGACTCTTTCTAAGTTTTGTTTGGTTTTAAAATCTTTCCCTTCCCAAAGGTCTGACATGTATACTCTTCTGTGTTCACCTAATTTATTTATAGTTTCCTTCTTTATATTCAAGTCATTCACCCATTCTGAATTCATCTTTGTGTAGGGCGTGAGGTGTTGGTCCAAACCTAAACTCTCCCACACTATCTTCCAATTTTCCCAGCAGTTTTTATCAAATAATGGATTTTTGTCCCAAAAGCTGGGGTCTTTGGGTTTCTCATAAACTGTCTTGCTGAGATCATTTACGCCAAGTCTATTCCACTGATCCTCCTTTCTGTCTCTTATCCAGTACCAAATTGTTTTGATAACCACTGCTTTATAGTATAGTTTGAGATCTGGGACTGCAATTCCTCCTTTCTTTGCATTATTTTTCATGATTTCCCTGGATATCCTTGATCTTTTGTTCTTCCAAATGAACTTAGTTATGTTTTATTCTAATTCAGTAAGGAAGTTTTTTGGTAGTTCAATGGGTATGGCACTAAATAGATATATAAGTTTGGGTAGGATGGTCATTTTTATTATGTTAGCTCATCCCACCCATGAGCAATCAATGTTTTTTCCAATTGTTTAGATCTAGTTTTAATTGTGTGGAGAGTGTTTTGTAATTGTGTTCATAAAATTCCTGTGTTTGCCTCGGCAGATAGATTCCTAAATATTTTATATTGCCTCAGGTGACTGTAAATGGAATTTCTCTTTCTAATTCTTGCTGCTGAACTGGTTTGTAGATATATAGAAATGCTGATGACTTATGTGGGTTTATTTTGTATCCTGCAACTTTGCTAAAGTTGTTGATTATTTCAATTAGGTTTTTGGTTGATTCCCTAGGATTCTTTAAGTAAATCATTATATTATCCACAAAGAGTGACAACTTAGACTCCTCATTGCCAATTTTAATACCTTCAATTTCTCTTTCTACTCTAACTTCTACTGCTAGTGTTTCTAGTACAATATTAAATAATAATGGTGATAATGGGCATCCTTGTTTGACTCCTGATCTTATTGGGAAGTCTTTGAGTTTTTCCCCATTGCAGATGATGTTTGCTGATGGCTTTAGGTATATATTGTTTATTATTTTTAGGAAAGGCTCTTCTATTACTATACTTTCTAGTGTTTTCAATAGGAATGGGTGTTGTATTTTGTCAAAGGCTTTTTCTGCATCTATTGAGATAATCATGTGATTTTTGTCAGTTTGCTTGTTTATATGGTCAATTATGTGGTTGGTTTTCCTAATATTGAACCATCCTTGCATTCCTGGAATGAATCCTACCTAATTGTAGTGGATAACCCTTATGATGACTTGTTGGAGTCTTTTTGCTAGTATCCTATTTAAGATTTTTGCATCTATATTCATTAGGGAGATTGGCCTATAGTTTTTCTCTGTTTTTAATCTGCCTGGCTTTGGGATCAGTACCATATTTGTGTCGTAAATAGAATTTGGTATAACCCCTTCTTGGCTTATTCTGTCAAATGGTTTGTATAGTATTGGGGTTAGCTGTTCTTTGAATGTTTGATAGAATTCATTTGTGAATCCCTCTGGACCTCGGGATTTTTTCTTAGGGAGTTCTTTGATGGCTTGTTCAATTTATTTTTCTGATATGGGGTTGTTTAGGTAATTTATTTCTTCTTTTATTCTAGGCAATTTATATTTTTGTATGTATTTATCCATATCACTTACATTGCCATATTTTTGCCATATATTTGGGCATAGTAGTTTTTAATGATTGCCTTGATTTTCTCTTCATTTGAGGTGAGGTCTCCCTTTTCATCTTGCATACTGTCAATTTGGTTTTTTTCTTTCCTTTTTTTTAATTAGAAGGACTAGTACTTTGTGAATTTTATTTGTTTTTTCAAAGTACCAGCTTCTAGTCTTATTTATTAAATCAATAGTTCTTTGACTTTCAATTTTATTAATTTCTCCTTTGATTTTTAGGATCTCTAATTTAATCTTCATCTGAGGGTTTTTAATTTGTTCACTTTCTAGTTTTTTAATTTGCATGCACAATTCATTGACCTCTGCCCTTCTTAATATGTTAATATATGAACTCAAGGATATAAATTTGCCCCTGAGTACTGCTTTGGCTGCATCCCATGGGTTTTGAATGGATGTCTCACCTTTGTCATTTTCTTCAATGAAGTTATTAATTGTTTCTATGATTTGTTCTTTAACTAGCTGGTTTTGTAGAATCATATTCTTTAATTTCCAATTAATTTTTGAATTTTCTATCCATGTACCCTTACCAATTATTATTTTTATTGCATTGTGGTCTGAGAAGGTTGCATTTATTATTTCTGCCCTTTTGCGCTTGCTTGCAATGATTTTGTGCCCTAGAACATGGTCAATTGTTTTTGAATGTACTATGTACTACTGAAAAGAAGGTGTATTCTTTTTTGTCCCCATTTATTTTTCTACATAGGTCTACTACCTCTAATTTTTCTAAGATTTCAGTTGTTTCTCACCTCTTTCTTATTTATTTATTTGGTTTATCTAGTTCAGATAGGGGAAGGTTCAGATCCCCCACTAGTATACTTTTTCTATCTATTTCATCCTTGAGCTCCTCTATTTTCTCCTTTAAAAATGTGGATGCTTTGCCATTTGGTGCATACTTATTGAGTACAGATATTTCCTCATTGTCTATACTGACTTTTTTCAGGATGTAATTACCTTCCCTATCTCTTTTAACTAGATTTATTTTCACTTTGGCTTTGTCCGATATCATGATTGCTACTCCTGCCTTCTTTTTATCATTTGATGTCCAATAGATTTGGCTCCATCCTCTTACTTTCACCCCATGCATACCTACCTTCCTCATGTGTGTTTCTTGCAGACAGCATATGCTAGTGTTTTGGATTCTAATCCACTTTGCTATTCACCTGAGTTTTATGGGTGAGTTCATTCCCTTCACATTCAGAGTTATGATTACTAGCTGTGTATTTCCCAGCATTTTGATTTCTACTCTTGGTCCTGCCTTTTCTTCTTTCACTATTTCCTTCTATACCAATGTTTGTTTATAGTCAGTCCCCCTATTCCCCCCCCCTTATTTTACTTCCCTTTCTACCCCCCCTCCCTTCTTATTTCCTTCTTTATTTTTCCCTGAAGTCTTTTTAAAATTCCCCCCAACTTTCTCCCTCCCTTGTACTGCTTCCCTCCCCACCAGTCTGTTTTTTATCCTTCTACTCCCCTATAGGGTGCAAATCTATTCTCTTCCCCAATGGATTGGATTGTTCTTCCCTCTTTGGGTCAGTTTCAAAGTACCTAAGAGTTGAGTATTTCCTATCTCCAACCTCTTTACTCTTCCAGTGTATCAATGTTCTCCCCCCTCCAGCCATGAGCTTCTTTGTGACATATAAATTCATACCCATTTGTTTCTTTTCCCATTTTTTTTAGTCACAACCTCTTTTTTTAGCTTTAGTCATGTGTATGTATATATATATATATATATATATATATACATACACATGTATATGTATTTATGCATGGATATATCTATATACCTATTTATGCCTTGTCCTTTCATCCTATACAGTTTGTCACTGTTCCCTCTGAGTGTAGTTCTTCTATCTACTCAAGTGATAGCAACAGTTTTTAAGAGTTACCAGTGTCCTCTTTTCTTATAGGGATACATATTATTTTAACTTATTGAGTCTCTTAAAATTTTTTTGTTGTTGTTTTCTTTGTTTTTCCCCTCTCTTTTTAAATTACCTTTTGATGATTCTCTTGAGTTCTGTGGTTGAACATCAAACTTTCTGTTCAGGTCTGGTCTTTTATTTATGAATGCTTGGAACTCTTCTGTTGTGTTGAATGACCATACTTTTCCCTGTAAGATTATAGTCAGTTTGGATGGGTATTTTTTTCTTGGTTGTAGACCTAGTTCCCTTGCTATTCAGAATATCATATTCTATGCCTTTCAGTCCTTCATTGTGGATGCAGCCAGATCCTCTGTTAACCTAACCATGTTTCCATGATATCTGAATGGCTTCTTCTTGGCAGCTTGTAATATCTTTTCTTTCATCTGATTGTTTTTGAATTTGGCTATAACATTTCTTGGTGTTGTCAGTTGGGGATTAAATACAGGGGATGTTCTGTGGATTCTTTCAATCTCCATTTTCTCCTGTTGTTCTAGGATCTCAGGACAGTTTTCCTGCATAATTTCCTCTAGTATTATGTCCAGGCTTTTTCTTTTGTCATGGTCTTCTGGTAGTCCAATTATTCTTAAATTGTCTCTTCTTGAACAATTTTCTAAATCGTCTGTTTTGTGAATGAGATGCTTCACATTTTCCTCAATTTTTTTCATTCTTTTTGTTTTGTTTTATAATGTCCTGGTGCTTGTGAGTTCACTTAATTCCCATTGCTGTATTCTGGTTCTTAAAGATTGTATTTCTTCTCTGGCTTTGTGGTCATCCTTTTACTTCTGGTCTGATTTTCTTTGAAGATCGTCTTTCATCCTCTTTACCTCGTCTTTCATCTCCTTTGCCTCATTTTCCAGCTGGTTGTTTGGGCTTTCAAGACACTATTTTCTCATTTTAGTTCAAGTGCCTCTGTTTCCAGATGACTTATCTTAATTTTTATGTCCTTTTCCCAATTGTCTTCAGCCTCTCTTAGTTGTGTTTTGAGTTCTTCCACAGCCTGTATCCAATTCGTTGGGATTTTTGGTTTATTGTTTGCTGATCTCTCCCCCTCTGTTCCATTTGCTGAGTAGTAGCTGTCTATTGTAGTTTCTTTCTTCTTTTTCTGTTGTTTGCTCAAATTTACCCCTTCTTTGCTCCTCATATTAGTCTGTGCTCTTGTTTGTCTCATTTTTTTTTTGTTTTCAGGAGACTTCTATCAGTCTCCCCTCTTGGAGCTTTAACAGAAGATCTCTTGGTGTAGTCTCTGGGGGAGGGTTTTTGCGAGTTTGAGCTTCCTTGTCCTCTGTAGGCTTTTTATTGGCTTAAAGTCCAGCAGTCAATGAGGATGGGTGTGGAGCCTGGGCTTCCCTGAGTTCTGGAGACTTTTGATGGGATTGGGTTCAGCTTAGTTGTGCTGGGTTTACTCTGAGTTTTAAACTTCCTGGACGGCTGGAGAAAATATGAAGGATCTCCAAAGCTCTGGCCAGGTTGCCAGGTCTATGCTCCTTCTAGGCTGCCATCTTGACTCCTCCTCTAGGTTTCTCTTTTTTCAGAAGACCCTGTTCTCCAATGGGGTAGGGGTTGTGGCCTCCCTGGGCTCTGAGGGCTCCTGATGGGATTATGTTCAGCTGGTTTGGGCTGAATGAGCCCTGAAGCAAAAAACCTCCTCCTCCACACTCTGTGTTGAATGCCCGGAGACTGGCCCAGGTTGCTTTCAAGGAATGCCCTTTGGAGCAACCCCTTTGCTGGCCCTGAGATTTCTGTCCTTTCAGTAGCTTTCAGGGCTCCTGATGGGATTGAGTTCAGCTGGTGCCCTAAAGCTGGAACCTCCCTTGAGACTCAGATGGAAGGACCCAGCCAGGGGGCTACAGGCTTACCCCTTCTTTCTATGTTTCCCTGTTGTCTGTGTTGGGCGCCCCAGGGACTGGCTCAGGTTGCTTTCAAGGTGAGTCCTTCAGAATAGCCAGCCCTGAGGCCCTTTTGCTGGCCCTGAGGTTCCTGCTGCTGCCGTGTGTTCAGCACACTGGGTTGGGGGGATGGGTCCTGGGACCTTCCTTCTGCCTACCCCTTATATCCGAGTGATCTAGGGTTTTGGCTTTTGGGGGGCCATACCTTTTGATCCAGTTCCAGGAGGAGGGTTCCCCCAGTCTGTCCAGTTGTTTAGCTTGAATTTCGGTGTCGTAGGAACACTCAGTTTGTGATTGGTAAGGAAGGGTTTCCAAGGTCTGAACTTTCGCTGTTTCTAAGCCACCATCTTAACAGGAAGTCTATCATCTTATCAATCTTTAACTCTAATCCTAACTAATGCCCTATCTTAAAATCTTCTTTCTACCTATATTTCTACACTAAACTAAGTGGCTAATTAGTTTTTGTAACTACTTTATAACTAATTATAACATTGTTAGTATCTTAATTATACATTGTTTCACTAATTCCACTAGTGATTCAATGTAACCTAACCATATTTATGCTTTGGTGTATATGTGTTTGTTCTGTTGTTATTCATATTATGTTATGTTGTTTTGTTAGTGTTATGTCAGTGTTACTGTTGTGTTACCATTACATGCAATGTATTTACCAAAATACCAGATTATTCTTTCTCTCCTCAACTTTCTTATTCTTCCTCTCCAGAATTCATGGTAGTAAAATGTATTTATGAATGCTTATGTGAATATATGTTATGTTATGTTGTTTTATATTACATTATCCTAATTCCTTACAATTATTAATCTACTAATCACTTGGTCCTTTTCATTGAAAATTTCTTACAAAGTCTTTATCTTAATATTTGTAAGTCTTTCAGTCTTTTTAGAATTTTCATCAATTATTTGAATCATCCTCTTCAACTGCAGTTTCCTCTTCCACTGGAATGGTCCTCTCCTTATTGATAATTTTGACTGCAAACACTTTTTGACTTATGAATCTCAGCTTTCCACAATCTCTTCTTTTTTTCTTCAATATTTTGTACATTTTTATTATTAATTCCATTATTTAATTTAATATGTGAACAAGGATATCATAAATATCTTCCTAATACTTTTACTGAAGAAGGTGAAACTAAAACAACTGTATAAGGACATGACCAACTCTCTTGTGTTGCCGATTTTTTAGCAAATTTTTTTACATATACCATATCATCTGTTTGAAAATTATGAAGAGAATAATCCAATGGATCAGCTTGATCAATCAAAAAATCAATAGTCTCATATAATGCAGTTCTCTAAGCCATTGTTGTAATGCACTTAAATATGAAGCAAATTGAAAATATACTCCCAAGAGAGATGTATAAACTGTCTTACAAGTTTTGCCTGTAATAGAGTATGTCCAAAGAGCATTTCAGAAGATCATTTATGTAAATATTCTATGGGTAAAAAAAAGCTTTTGGAAGAATATCTGGCAATTTTAGATGAGTTTCACCACACATTTCCCCCACCATTGTCTTGAGTTCCCTATTCACACACTCCACTTGATCTGAAATTTGTTGGTGATAAGGAAAATGATATTTAAATGTTATTCCTAGATTCTCATAAACTCTTTTCAGGATATCTTATGTTAAAGGAGCTCCTTTATCAGAATCTATTATAAGTGGTGCAACAAATCTAGTAACAATTTCCTTAAGCAACACTTTCACCACAAAGCTAGCTGTAGTAGTGTTAGATGAAAAAGCTTCAGGCCATTTTGTTAACCTGTCCACAATTACAAGACAAAACTGGTATCTTCCAACTTTTGGTATGCTGATATAATTAGTTTGAAAACTCTCAAATGGACAATATGCTAAAGGTCTACCACCCAAACCTTTATTTCTGAATGCACCTTGGTTGAATTTTTGGCAAACAGAATGACTTGTACAGATCTTATTTGCAACAGTACTTAATTCTGGTGCTACCCATTCCCTATTTTATAGAGGCTACTATAGTTTGAGTACCAAAATGACCTTTTTTGTGAATGGCTTGGCACAGATAGATATATAAATCTTTTTTGTTAACAGTGGTTTTCCAGTGTCTGCAACCCATATTCCATGTTCTTTTCTTGCTCCAAATTTCTCTTTCCACTTCTGAATTTCTGAGTCTTCACAAGCTCTTTCCAAAACATCAGATTCAATAGTTGACAAATTCATTGTATACACTGGAGCACTCATGGCTGCAAATTTAGCAGTGATATAGGTTCTATGATTTCCTTTAGAGACTGAGTTTTTGCCACAAGGGTGATTTCTATAATTGATCACTGCTAGCTTGTTAGGTTTTTGGATACCATCCAAAAACTCAGTAATTATTTCTGCATGAGCAATTGGTTTTCCTAATGCAATAATAAAACTTCGTTTTTTTCAAGATCTTCCCTGTAACATGACATACAGAAAATGCATAACACCTGTCTGTAGAAATTTTACCATCACCTAGAAGACATGCTTGTTTAAATGCCACTAACTCTGCCCCTTGAGCACTATGGTTACTAGGTAATGAGCCATAACATAGTATCTCAAATTCTGTGGCCAGTACAGCACTTGTACATCTAATTCTATCACACAAGTATGAAGAACCATCAGTAAATAACACCAAATCTGGAATTTCAATAGTAGTGTCTTTTAAATCCACCCTAGGCATATCTACTAGATCTACTACTTCTACAAACACATATAATGATTCACCATTATTTGGCAAATCAGAAAGTAGTGTAACTGTATTTAATAGACTATACCTCCTCAACTGGATGTTCTCACTACCCAAGAGTATAATTTCATACTTAGAAATTTGTTGATCTGAATAAGTATGAGCATGAAATTTCTTCATTAGTGCTTCTATTTGATGTGAACAATGCACAGTCAATGGACATCCAAAAACTAAATCTGCTGACTTCTGGTCTAACATAGCTACAGCTGCTACACCCCTTAGACAAGGAATTGTACCAGAAGCTATTGGATCAAGTTGACAACTATAATATACAATTGGACAATAACTTTGTCCTAAAGTCCGTGTCATTAGTCCAGAAGCAATAACTTTTGTTTCATTAATAAATACTTGGAATGATTTTGTATAGTCTGGGATACTCAAAGCTGGAGCATATAAAATGGCTGCTTTAAACTTACTTAAGGATTGCAGATGTTCAGACTTTAGTTTCAGAGGTTCTGGTTCTGTATTCCTGGTTAACTCAGACATTTTATTAATTCACTATGCCCCAATATCCATTTTCTACTGAAACCAGTTGTTCCAAGAATAGCACTGAATTACTTTTAGGTCTTAGGAACCTGCAGTTTCTGAATATCTGCTATTCTTTTCTGTGTGATACTTCTGGAACCTTCTGATAACACAAAACCAAGATATTGCACTCGAAGCAAAATCCATTGTAATTTTGCCCAGGAGATTTTATGCCCACACTTATAAAATTCTAAGAAAAGAATCGTGATATCTCTCAGACACATTTTAGCATTTGGGGATGCAAGAAGAATATCATTCACAAAATGCACCAATTTACTTTCTTTGAATGTTATAGTTTTTAGATCTCTATACAGAATTTGTGAAAAATCACTTGGAAAATTGGTGAATTCCTGGGGCAAACCAGTCCAGGCCTATTGGGTTTTTTCCCAGGTAAAAGTAAAGATATTATGAAAATAATTATGAATTGAAATTCAGAAAAAAGCTGAGTATAAAACTTACATGGTGAAATATCTCACCTGACTTGATATGGAAGAAATATATACCAATCTGGCCTTGGTACAATAGGATGTATTTTGATTACATAATCATTGTCTGCTCTAAAATCTTGCATGAAATGATATACCACTTTTTCATTTTGATATAACTTTTGCTTTTGGATTGGAAGAATAGGAGTATTAAATTCTGAGAAAGAAGGTATTATGATTCCTTGTTGGATTAGGGATCCAATCATTGTTCTTATACCCACAATTACTTCTTTAGTCAAGGGATATTGAGGAAAACAAGGAACTGGTCCTACTTTAGTCCTCACCCTTACTGGTAGATGATTTCAATAGACCTTCATCTGTGGAAGAATTTGACCAAAGATCTTCAGGGATATCCTCAGGTATAGGATAGATTGAATCTCAGTCACCCTCTGTAGTGACTGAATATAAGAATAGCAATGGAAAAGCTTTAAGAGATTCTTCTGGTAGATATAATAAGATATCACCAGTTTCAGTACAGTGGACTGTTGCTCCTAATTTACATAATACATTTCTACCTAAAGGATTTATTGGACAGTATGGCATACAAAGAAATACATGTTTCATAGATAAGGAGCCTAAAATAATCATTTTTATTGTAATTTTGCTACTATTTGTGGTTTACCAGTAGTTCCTATTATTTACATTGTACCAACAGCTCTACAATTCTTAGGAAGACTGCAAAACTGATCAAGTAGTTCTAATATCAAACAGAAGATCATATATCTGATCTTCAATAATTACAGACACATATGGTTCCATACAATATGGTGGTTGGAATATTTAAAACACTGGTACAAGCACAGTAACATCAGAATAAAGCTCAATCATTTCTTAATCATCCAAATTTACATCTGCTTGAATTGCATGATATTCCAAGAACTTCACATCTTTAACACTATTATCAGCTTTTTCACTACTCTCATTGATTCTTATAATATCTACCTTGATATCATTGCTCTCATTTACAATTATATTATCTTTATCTAATTTACATGCTTCACTGTTTTCCATTATTACACATTCATTAGAATTTTGCACTAATTTTACATTACAATATTATTTTTTTTCCATAGTTTGTTCAAATACAGAAGAACTCTGGTTACACTTTCATAGTGAACATGTCCCTTTCTTCTGATTGCCATTAACTACTTGACTGTATTGGGTCTTGCTTCAGATTTAACCCACTCCTGAATAGTGTATAAATCTTGTGCTTGAGCCCCTTGACAGCAAGCATTTTGACATGTGTTGACATTATTTCTCCTTTGGCAATTGTTCCAATTATCATTATTATTATTCCAATTATTATGTTTATTGTACCTTCCATTTCTATTTAATTGCCTGGAATGTTGACCTCTATACCTACAGTCCCTGAAAAAATGTCCAACAAAAATTACACAAGAAATATCTCTGGGGTCCAGATCTCCTTTCCCTAAGCTTGTATTGGTTGCTAGGTTGCACAGATCTGAGAGTGTTGCCACAGCCTTCACTTCTTTTATTTCACTGTCCCTAACTTTATTTTCTGCATCCCTCAATTTCTTTCTTAAATCTTGTATTATGGTGTCCCTTTCATCATATTTATCCTCATTATCAAATATGTTGCCTTTCTTCTCAATTCCTAGAGTTCCATTTCTTCCCAATCAGAATAATTATTCCTTAAGAATACCAAACACTACAAATTTACACTTCTATAAAATAAATAAACATATACACATCAAAGGCACATATGACAACACATTGCGTAGTTAAACATAAATGGTTTCATCCACTGATATTCCCAATATCACATATATACATTAAGGAAACATAAAAATTATATAAGTTATGTGTAAAACACTATCCCACAATAGGTATAAAAAATCATTTATTATGTCCCCTGACATGTTTACATTCAACATAAAACCACTATATGATATGTTGTATTATAATCCACTTTGACTTATGTTCATGAACACTAAAGAACAGAATTTTTAAAAATTGAAAAAATCAACCAAAATAAACATGGTCACCTAGCACATGTGCTAGTTGGCTTTAAATGTTTAAATACCCCTTCGGAGTTCAACCAGATTCAAAGAATTCCATGGAAACCCCCCTGGAAGCTACTAAATGCTGGAAGTTATCACCTTCTAGTTAGCCACTAACTGCTTATCTGCTCTCTAACAGGTTTCCCCTATCTGAAGTCAAAATTTTTCCCAGGTTTACCTTACTGGCTCAGTCAAATGTAATTGGTAGGCTTTAGGGAAGGGAAGGTTAACAGATGGGATCACACTAACTAATTATATAAAACAGGTTTATTATCTAAAGGGATGAGGAAATGAAAGGGAAACAGGAGATGACTTACTACTATTAACCCACCTAATATTAATTCTTAGACTTTCTAAATAAATCTTAACCTAACTAAATGAATTAATAAATGATACATGGAGTTAGTAATGTCCACAGGGCCAGATTCTTAGAGCTCCAGCGTCCTTGGTTGGCTCAAACTGCAGAATCAAGATGTAGGATCCTCGCAAGATTCAGGAAGAGAAGAGGCCTACCAGTATGTAGGAGAACATTAATTCAACCTTTGAAAAAATAATACAAGTCCTTTGCAGCTCCACAGTTGGTTTCTTCAGGAAGATACTGACACACAGCCTGTCTGTCTGCCACCCAGCTTGAGAGAGACAGTTGCCAGTTACTCAATTTTCTTACAATTCTGACCCAGCCAACTCTGTAGAATCTTGGATTGAAGGCTGTCAGTCAGCCTTTCAAATGCCCTTGCTACAGTAGTAAGCACATTATGATGATATGATGCATTTGATAATATAAAATGATGTGATATGTATGTAAATATGATTATATGAAATTATATATTATAAATAATAGACTCGAATGCAGGACTACAATCCCCACAAGACTTTGCTCCACTTCCCCAAAATGCTTTGTAATCTCACGGGAATTCTGAGGTGGGCCAAATTCGAGGAAGGATTTAAGCTGTTGGCAAAGGTCGTGTCAGGGCTCTTGGACTTCCATTTGGGGCAGATGTGGCTCTTTCCATAATGTAGGTGAGGTTTTGTCTAGGCCTCTCTGTGGCCTGGACACCTGTTTTCTTATCCTGTATTTTCTTTAATCCTTAACTTTTAATAAACCTCTAAAAAATATAATACTCCTTGCAGAGAGAAACTAATTTCTACCTGCCTCAGTCTCCCCATATTCCATAAATTTTAACTGTTACAATATATATGTATGACATGTATATATATGAATAATATTTTTAAAAATCAAGGAGTGAGAGAGTTTCTCAGTGAGGAAAGGAAAGGGAGAGGTAGAATGGGATAAATTATATAACATAATATGGAGGGCTTGTCATGCCATCTTAGGGCAGCTCTCCAGCCTCTGACCCCCACCTGACACCCAGCTCTCACTTGTGGCTCCTAGTAGTTGCTAGCATGCAGCAGTGGCCACACCCCGGGCAACAGCTTCAACAGGCCAGCTAAACCTTGTGAGGGTAGCCATTGGGTCGTAGACCTCTGGTGAACCAAGGCTTTTCTCACCCAGCATGTGAAGAATGCTTCAGTTGAACAGATGGAATAAACCAATAAGAAGGTTCAACAGCTGAGATGGAGATGCAGCAAAGCACTGTGGAGTGCTTAGGGAGTGTTAGAGCACAAAAGACAACATGGCCATCCAATGCAGTTGAGGAAGTCTCTAGGTGTAACGATTTTTCATGCCACTGGACCCAGGCTTCCAACGCTGAGAGAGTGGGACTGTCTCTGTGCATCGACTTTTCCACTTAAATCTCTTTCATGCACACGTGTTTTTGTGCATACTCATCTACATCACAGATGAAAGTGCACAAAGACAATCATCATCCTCCGTTACCAAGAGACTACTACTATAAAGAGGCATGAAAAATCATTACAATGAGGAGAGGATAAGGTTGGTAAAGGGCAATGCTTAAACTTTACTCTCATCTTACCAGGGTCTGAGAGGGAAAAACAAGTAAAGTCAGTGGGGTTTAGAATTCTATTACCCTACAGAGAAGTAAAATAGGAATAAAACAAGGGAAGGTGGAGTTAACTGAAGGGAAGGGAAAAAAGGGGGGTGATAAAAACCAAAATACTGATCAGGAGGAGCAGAGTGATAGGGAAGAGAGGAGCATCTAAAGGCAATAGTATGGAAGATAAATACACAGTAATCACAAAGCTGAATGTGAATGGGATGAACTCACCCAGAAAACAGAAGAGGATAGCAGAGGGGATGAAAATAAAACAGAATCCTACTATATGTTGTTTACAAGAAACACATTTGAGGTCGGGTGACACACAGATGCAAGGTAAAAGGCTGGAGCAGAATTTATTATGTATCTTCTAAAGTAAAAAAGAAACAGGAGTAGCAATCATGATATCAGATAATGCTAAAGTAGAAATTGCTCTGATTAAAAAAGATGAGGAAGGAAATTACATTTTGCTAAAAGTTACCACAAACAATGAAGTAATCTTATTTGCTAAGCATTTATACAACAAATGGTATAGCATCTAGATTTTTAAAGGAGAAATGAAAGGAGCTTAAGGAAGAAATAGAGAGTAAGATCATACTAGTGGGATATCTCAATCTTCCTCTTTCAAAACAAGAAAAAAATGAACCAAAAATAAATAAGAAACAGTAAGGGAAATGAATGAAATGCTAGAAAATTTAGGGTTAATAGAAATGTGGAGAAAACGGAACAGGGACAAAAAAGAATATATCTTCTTCTCAGCAGAACATAGTGCATATACAAAGACTGACCATGTATTAGGAAATAGAAATATTGCAAACAAATACAGAAAATCAGAAATAATAAATGCAACTTTTTCAGATCATAATATGGTAAAACATTATAATTAAGATGTGTCCATGGAAAGGCGAATTTAAAATTAATTAGAAAATAAATGAACTATTTTTTTCAAAACTGGTGTTTCAAAAAAGAAATCAGAAAAAACTACAGACCTTATTAAAAAAGGGGAGAGAGAGAGAGACAGAGAGACAGAGAGAGACAGAGAGAGACAGAGAGAGAGAGAGAGAGAGAGAGAGAGAGAGAGAGAGAGAGAGAGAGAGAGAGAGAGAGAGAGGAGGGAGGGAGGGAGGGAGGGAGGGAAGGAGAGAGAGAGAAGCAAAGAGGGAGAGAAGGAAAGAAGTTTAACTCAGAACCACTCTGGCTCAGACTGAGCCAAATCACACTTTAAGGCCTTGGAGAGCCAAGGCAGGGAAAGGGATCAGTCCTTATCACTCATATGATCAAGCTGAAGGAAAGCGGTCTGTGGGGCTCCTCCAACCTCAAGCTCTAACCTCAAACTGAACTCTAGCCCTCCTCCCAAGAAGTCCCGAGAACTCCAGAGGCTGTTCTCTACCTCAATTCCTGCATCTCACATGTGCCAATGGTGGCTCAAGCTTGACCTAGGACAGCCCAGAGGTCTGTCCTTTTTTTGCATATGTCTGTTGAAGGCCATATTCTCAAATAATTAAATCTTGAGTTTGCTGCAGCCCTTCCTAATCTTGTTACACTGAGTAGGGTGGAGAATGTAGTTTCCAAGACCTGATTCTGTTATTTTAAGTATTTCTACTGTTATTGATCAGGAAATAGCTAAATCCAATCTTCTAAAGAAAGGTCTGAATAGGGTGGAGTAGTTTTCAATATCACAAGAGAGAGAGCTCTGCTTCCTCAGAGCCAGTCAGGTAGAAATTTTAAGGCCTTAATCAGGGAAAGCAGTCTCAAGACAATGGGCCTTTCTCAGAGATTCACACTTACAGAAAGACAGGGAAACCAAGTCAGCCTTTCACTCACCATGGTGACTGTCTAAAAAGAAAGCAGTCTGAGGTCTCCTGCACAAGCTCCTCCAGGGTAGAGTTCCACAGCCATGTCCTACTTTCTGTCTTCCAGTCTCTCCTCTGAGTAACTCTTCTTCACTCCCAGCTAGAGAGTCTGATCCTTCTGTCCAACTCCAAGTCAGAGTTCTTTGATCTATATCTTCTGGCCTCTGTGGTCTTCTCTATAAATATCTTTCTCTCTTGTGTTATCTTCCTTAAATATCATGTCCACCAATCACAGCAGACACTCTCTCCAGGACTTCCCACTCTTTCGTCCACACCTTTTTTGCTTAGACTATACCTTTTTTGGATGTATCACACCTTAGTAGTTAGTTACGTTTTTGTAGATTAAAATGGGTAGTTCTACTTCTAATACTAAGTTAACACTTTTGGGGATTAAAATCTAAAAATAGACTGGGGATTACAATTTAGTCTTCACAATAAAGGAAGAGCTAATGCCTTCATTGTTATAATCAGGGGATTACAATTCAATCTTCAAGACAATTGCACAAAATTTTGGAAAGCAGGAAAAAAGAATTTTGGGAAATTCTAAGTGACTTTTGGGGGATGAAGTCCAAGGCTCAAAATCTCCATTTTTACACAGCCAAAGCAGTACTCAGGGGGAATTTTACATCTGATTGCCTATATCAACAAAATAGAGATAGAGGAGATCATAGAATTGAGCTTGAAATGTAACAAAACTAGAAAAAGAAAAAAATAAAAATCCCCAGATAAAAACTAAATTAGAAATCCTAAAAATTAAAGAAGAAATAAATAAAATTAAAAGCAAAAGCACTATTGAAGTATTGAATAAGATTAAGAGCTGGTACTTACAAAAAATAAAATGTATAAAATACTGATTAATCTCATTAAAAAAGAATCAAATTAACAGTATCAAAGATGAAAATGGTGATCTGACCTCTAATGAAGAGGAAATTAACTTAATTATTAAGAATGAATTTGCCCAATTATATGGCAATAAATATTGTAATATAGGTGAAGTGCATAAATATTTGCAATAAGATCAAGAGTAAAATAAAGATTTTCATTATTACAATTAATATTCAAGACTGTTAAAATTTGATGACCTTTTCTTAATCTTCATAATTTTGCCTTTTTTTTAAAGCATTTTCCACTGTTTGCCATTATTTCTGCTGGAACACATATTGTCCTATAGTTTATCATGCTGTTCTTTTCTCTTTTTGTCTATTTCCTTATATGATTATTCTTTATATTTTTCCACTTTTTAGATCATAACCCATAGCCTCCTCTTTTTAGTGTGTTCTAGATTCTCATTCATATCTTCTCTTTTTATATACCTGAAGTTATTAGCTATTATAAATAAAATAATCTCTAAACAGATGATTACTATATTCATCTATTCAACATTTATCTCTTTGATAAGCTCAATCCCCACATTATCCAATGCCATTTGGACAATTGAACTGAATATTTTGACCATGAATATCTTAAATTCACCATGTACAAAAGAGAACTTATAACATTTTTTCATATTTCAATGTTTTAAACTTTAAATTCTACCCTCAGCAATATCTATTCCATTCCTCTATTCATATAGCATCCTATTCTAATTCATTTTCATTACCTCTTATTTGTACTATTAAAATAGCTTACTAATCAATCTTCATGTGGCATCTTTCTCCACTCTCTAAATTTTACTCAGCACAAAAGCCAAATTGATGTTCTAAAGCATAGATCTTACCACTTAAGTCTGTAATAAATTAGCTACTTTAGTTATGTATTATCTCTAGGATCAAATGTAAAGTTTTCTTTTAGATTTTTTAAGGGGCAGAGACAATATGATAGAGAAAGTACATATACCTAGCTGATCTCTATAAAGTACCCTTCAAGAAACTGATATAATACCTAAAAATGAATTTCCAAGCAGCGTAACCCACAAAAAGGTGAAGCAAAATAATTTTTAGATCAAATAAATTTAAGAGACTGGCAAAAAAAGACCTAGCTTTGGGGGGAGGGGGTATAGTACAAAGTAGTAGTCTGATGCATTTCCCAAAACAAAAGCAGGCCTTGTGAGCAGCTGAGTCAGCAGTAAAGGCTTCTTAAACTCACACCCAAAGATGGTAAGGGGGATTGAACAACTGCTCAGAGAATTATTACACGGGTCCCTTTGCTGGCACTGGGTGTAATAGTCTTGATGCATTGCCCATATAAGAAAAAAGTCTCAGTCCTCAGGCACGGTCTCATGGTGAGGAGGGTCATTAGCATATATCAGCACTTTTAACCAAAGAGGAACAGGAGAACAGGGTAACAGTTCCAAGAGGTAAAAGACTAACTAAGATTACTTACAGACAAGAATATAGACTCAGAGGGTATTAAACACAACTCTCCATGCAACATGCCACCTTGGAAGAACTGAAAGTAGATTGATACTGTTATAAGTACATATAATTTAGGTAGGGGGAAGGGAAGTAATACAGAGGGATAAACATATAAATATTGAATTTATTTCAACATAGAAGGGATGAAGGAAAGGGAAAAGGAAAAAAGGTGAAATCTAAATTCTTTAACCCTCTATATAAACCCTATCTGATTTACCTTAAACCAAACCCTAAATTATCTAAAAGCAAGCCCATCAGGGGATGAAGTCAGTTTCTCACAAAGAGTCCTTGATGAGCCAGAAACAGGAGTCCAGATGATATCTTCAGATGTCCCAGCAGAGTAGTGATCTATTCCCAAGTCTGGCTGTCCACCTCAGCTAGAAGATTCTCAAGGCCTGTTGTTTGATGGATGGGCTCAAGATGAATCAAAATTATCCATATCTCCTCCTTCTCTCAGGTCCAAAGAGACAGTTGGGGAACTGTCCCTTCAACATTTTAGAATCCTTACAGACCTGGGAGAATTCTGAGTCTCACACCCTGTCAATCATTCCTTGCATAAGCTTTATTCTCCTTTGCTACAATACCCAGAGTAAGTTCTGCAGGAAGCTGCATAAAAGACTTGAAGTTTGGAATAGTTCTACTTTTACCACAGTTATAGACCCAAACATTAACAGGTTTTGGGGGGTTTTGTTTGATTTTTTTATTTTACATAAAGAAAAAAAAGCAGGAAAATGACTTAATAACAACAACAAAATGAAACAGAAAGTTATTTGGGTGATGGGAATATTCAAAATCTGATGAAGACAATGAAATCAATACTGCTGCTTCCAAAACCTTTGAGAACAATATGATTTTTTCTCAAGCCCCCCCCCCCCCAATTAATGGAGGATCTCAAAAAGGATTTTAAAAATCAATTGAGGTAGTAGAAAATTAGGAAAGAAGGGTAAATGATAAAATAAAGTCATGAAAAAGAATCAATATCTTGGTAAATGAGGTACCAAAAAATCCTTGAGAAATTAATATCTTAAAAAAATAGGCCAATAGCTAAAAGAAGAATAAAAATCTACAAAAGAGAATTTCTTAAAAGAGGAGAATTGACTGAAGGGAAAAAGATATACAAAATGCACTGATGAGAAAAACTACTTGAAAGACAGAATTGCCCCAGTTTAAAAGAGGTACACAAATTCACTGAGGGAAAGAACTCTTAATCAAATAGAACTGGCCAAATGTAAATTAAGGGAAAAAATCACTCCAAAAATTATGCCTTAAAAATGTGAATGGGGCAAATGGAAGCTAATGACTCCATCAGACACCAAAAAACAATCAAACAAAGTTAAAAATGAATAAAAAGGAAGAAAATATAAAATATCACGTTGGAAAAATAACAGACCTAGATAATATACCAATGAAAGGAAATTTAAAAAATATTGAACTATATGAAAGCCATAATCACAAAAAACACTTAGACATCTTTTATGAAGTTATCAAATAAAATTGATGTTCTAATAACACAGAGAAAAATTAAACCACTCCACTGATAACCTCCTGAAAGGTAATCTAAAAGCTAACTGTCCAGAATATTATAAAAAATTTTCAAAACACCCAGATCAAAGAGAAAATATTGCAGGCAACCAAAAAGAAATAATTCAAATATCATGTAGCTACAATCAATTTAACACAAGATTAACCAGTCCATATATTAAAGGATGAAAGGGCCCATGATATGATATTCCAAAGAGCAAAAGAATTAGAATTTCAACCAAGGACTTTCAAATATTCTTGATGAAAAGACCAAAAGTGAATGGAAAATTTGACTCTAAAATACAAGTCAATAGAATCATAAAAAGGTAAATAGTAACAAGAATCAAAAGCCATTCAAGAAGGTTAAACAGTGTAAGTCCCTATTTGGGAAAATGATTCTTGTAACTTCATTAATTTTAGAACAGTTTGCAGTCCAAAAAAATAAAGGGCAAAGGTATGAGAAGAATATTATGGGATGATTTAAAATTTTAATTTAATTAAGCCTTGAGAAAGAAGAATGAATTAGTAGAAGAAGGAAGGGAAAATAGAATTGGATAAATTATCTGGAGCTAAAGAGGGGGAACTAGAATGGAAAGTAATACACAATAATTATTATGGTGGGAAAAATTGTGTAAAGTCTCTTTCTAAGAGAACTCATTTCTAAAATACATAGAGAATGACTAAGTATATAAGAATACAGTTTCTTCTCCAATTGATAAATGGTTAAAGATATGAAGAGGCAATTCTCAAAAAAAAGTAATTAAAGCTCTCTACAGTCATGCAAAATTATTTAGAGAAATGTAAATTAAAGCAACTCTGAGGTACTTCTATCAGATTGGTTATTATGACAGAAAAGGAAAATGACAAAACTTGTAAGAGCAAGGGAATATGGGAAGGTTGAGACATGAATGCACCATTGAAGGAGTTGTGAACTGATTCTATTATTCAGGAGAGCAATTTGCACCTATGCCCAAAAGATTATTACACATTATGTACTCTTTAATCCAGAAATACATTACCACCTTTGTATACCAAAGAGAGAAAAAAGTAGAGAGGAGGGGAGAAGAAGGGAAGAAGTTAATTACTAAAATATTTAAAGTATATCTTCATTGGGTGGACAAAGATTTGGAAAGTGAGGTGATACCCATCAATAGGGGAATGGTTGAGTAAGCTAGAGTATATGATTAAAATAAAACACTAGTGTGATGTAAGAGACAATAGATATGAGAAACTCAGAAAAACTTGGAAAAAGTTACATGAACTGAAACAGAGTAAAATAAGAATGAACAGGTTTTCCATATTTCTTATACACAGGTATACAACTTGGATAAAATTGAGTCATAAATCTCCAGGCTGCAAAAAAGTTAGGTTTAGTTTAAAGAGAGCCAGTCAATCAATAAAGCTGAAATACTGATGTGGACCAGAAGACCCTGACCATAGTGAGAGGACCTCTATTTATCCCCAAAGGGTCACACAAGAGTTTGTACCAATACAAAAATAGTAAAAGCAATAGTCATAATCTTATAAGAATAGAAACACCCACAAGAAATGTTCATTGGTTAGGTCAACTAGGAAACACCCCTTATTGGTACAAGAAATCAATTGACCATGACTTAAGAGATATATATATTTGATAGATATGGGAGGAGAGAATGTTTCTGAGGTGATGATGCAGAAGATAGGAAGGGGTGGTGATAGGTAATACAGGTGGTGTAAGGCAGGGCCCAGTTCTGATATTGGGGTCAGGCATCATGACATATAAAATAAGTGTGGGCTGGCTTGAACAGTGCCTGCTCCTAAACCCATGACCAGTAATGGTGATGTATAGTATACAACAAGTTCAAGACCATAATTAAGCAACTTTAGAGGATGGGGCAAACAGTAAGGCCTATGCTAAAAGCAGGTATTTACTTACTTTAAAACCTTAAGACTTATACTAAAACAATCACAAAACTACTTATTGATATCATTAATTACTTTATCTTAAGATCATGATTATGATTAACTTAAAACTACTGCTAACATTAAAATCTAATCCTTAGGACAAGGGTGTAAGGTTTTTTCTCACTCATATAGGAGAACTTTGTACACAGTGGCAGGAATACTGGAAAATGAACAATTGTGAATAACAGCTATTCTCAGCAACATAATAATCTAAAAGGATTCATGATAAAAAAGTATCATCTGTTCCCAGAGAAAAAGAACTGATTTTGGATCCAGAATAAATAATTTTTTTTTTTTACTTTCTGAGTTTCCTTCCACAAAAGGCTTAATATGGGAAAAGGTTTCACATGATTGCACATGCAAAATATATACAAAAAGTCTTACAATCTCAATGGAAGTAGGGGGATGAGAGGAAGGAGGAAGAAAATTTGAGACTCAATGTTCTCTGAAAATTGTTGGAAACCATTTTTTACATGTAACAGGAGAATAAAATTTAATACAAAAAATAAAATTCTAGTTTTTCAGGTAGATCAAAGGTTCTCAAATTGTCTCTCCTTCATCTGTTTTCCTGATCTTTCACCTCGTCAGTGAGATATTTCATGTTTTCTTCTATTTTTCAGTCTATTGACTTTGCTTCATTAATTCTTGCTGTTTTGCAAATCATTGTTGTCCAGTTGCTGAATTCTGGTCCTTAAGGCCTGGTTTTATGCTTTAACCTTTTGATTTTCAGCTATGATTTTTGGGTTCTCTGTTATTTTTTTTTCATTTTTTAACCATTTCCCATTTTTAATGACAGAAGGCTTCCATCTTTTTGATAAGCTCCAATTTAAATTTTTCCAGAGCGTATGGACAATTTTCATTTCTTTTGGAAGATTTTGGAGTATTTATTTGGATTTCCTCTTTTGCTATATTCTCTGTAGTCTGTATTTTTACTCTGTAAAAAATATTTAAGGTCAACCCCTTCTTGTTTTTCTTGGTGTTGGGAATTTTTTCCTGGGCATTGTTTGCTGTTGTTTTACCTTCCACTTGTAGTCAGAAATCTGAGTGAAGAGGGCAGGCTCTCTGTATATGGAGATAAGGAGCAAGGCTTTTGCCTGAGTCAAGCTCTTCAATCTCCGCAGTTGCACTACCTTCCTAGGGGCACCCAAGGTCTGTGCTCCCCCACTTCTCTGCCTGTGTTTCAAGTGTAACTGCTCTCAGGGGTAGGTCTTTGGTGCTCTTGGTCAGCTCCCAAGACCTAGAGATGCCTCTTTCTCATTCCAGAGGTGCACCTTGCTCACTCATTGATTATGGCTCTTGCTGGCTCTAACTCTGGCTCCATAGGTGGGGTGGGGGAGGGTAGATCAGCTTGAATTTCAGTGGGAGCTTTTTCACTCCCTTATAGTGTGGAAATATCCAGGTCCCACTTACCTTCAGTGCTGCGCCCTACTATAGAGTCCCTTTGTTCTTATGAAGATGGTTTTTTGGGGTCTTTTTCAGACATCTATATTGGTGGGTCAGAGGAGGGGAAGCTTCCAACATCTATACTGCCTCCATGCTTACCTGGAAGTTAACCAGAAATAAACAGTAATCTTGACATCATACTACAAAAATCATCGAAGAAAACTGCCCTGATGTTCTTGAACAAGGGGGCAAAATACACATTGAAAGAGTTTATAGAACACCCTCTATACTAAATCCCCAAAAGACAACTCCCAAGAATGTAATTGCCAAATTCCATAGCTTTCAAGGTAAAGAGAAAATTCTATAAGAAGCCAAAAATAGTTAATTCAGATACCAAGGAGCACCAATCAGGATCACACAAGACCTGGCAGGTTGCACACTAAAGGACCACAAGGCCTGGAACATGATATTCAGAAAGGCAAGAGAACTGGGTCTTCAATCAAGAATTACCTATCCATCAAAACTGACTATATACTTCCAGGGGAAAGTATGGGCATTCAACAAAATAGAAGATTTCCAAGTATTTGTAAAGAAAAGACAAGAACTAAGTGGAAAGTTTGATATTCAAAAAAAGAGCAAGAGAAACATGAAAAGGTAAATAAGAAAAAAAGGGGATAGGAGAAAAATATTTTTCTTTGTATTCAAACTCTCTTCTTTAAAGGCTTCAATTAGAACAAATTATATATATATATATATATATATATATATATATATATACATATATATATGTGTGTGTGTGTGTGTGTATTAATATATGGGGAAAATTTTATTTGTAACTCTCAAAAAACTGTATTCATTATAATAGTAATTAGAAGAATCACTCACAGGAAAAGATTGGGGCATTAAGGGGCATAAGATGTTATGTAAAAAAGGAAAATGGTGGGGGGGAATCGAAGAGGATACCAAGAGATACGAATAATCCTTTTCACAGAAAGATACACAAGGGGAGGGGAGGGGAAGAATACTCCTATAAGAAGGAGATGAAGAGAGTCCTAATAGACAATACATAAACCTTATTCTCAGTGAAATCAAGTCTTAGAGGGAAGAGCATCTAGATCCACTGGGATTTTAAATTCTATCTTATCATACATGATAAGGGAGAAAGTAAAACTAAGGGGGTAGGGGTCAGAGATTATAAAAAGGGAGGGAAAGAGATGAGGGGAGGAAACTTAACAGACCCTAAAAAAATAATAAGAAGGGAACAAAAATGGAGGGACCAGAAAGGGGAGAATATCAAGGGAGGGGATTAGGGGGATTTATTAAAAGTAAACCACTGGTTTAACAGGATGTAGCAAAAAAAAGGATAGAATTAGGAGATAATATCAAAATGCTAGGGAATTCACAAGTGACAATCATAACTTTGAACGTGAATGGGATGAACTCATCAATAAAAGGTAAATGAATAGGAGAGTGAATTTGAATCCAAAACCCTACTATATGTTGTCTACAAGAAATACACATGAGGTGGGTAGATACTCACAAGGTCAGAATTAAAGGTCAGAGCATGACCTATTGGGCCTCAACTGATAGAAAGAAGGCAGGAGTTGCAATCATGATATTTGACAAAGCCAAAGTAAAAATAGTTCTGATTAAAATGGATAGGGAAGATAAATATGTCCTGATAAAGGAGAGAATAGACAATGAGGAAATACCAGTAATAAACATGTATGCACCAAATTGTAGAACATCCAAATTTCTAGTAGAAAAACTAGAAGAATTGAAGGATGCAATAGATAGTAAAACTATACTAGTGGGAGACCTGAACCTAGCACTATCAAATTTAAATAATCAAATAATCAAAATATCAAATAAAAATATATAAGAAATAGGTAAAATTTACCTCTCCATGTACCCTTACTAATTATTTCCATTGCATTATGATTTGAGAAGGTTGTATTTATTATTTCTGCCCTCTTGCAGTCATTTGCAAAGTTTTTATGCCCTAATACATGACCAATTTTTGTGAATGTACCATGTGCTGCTGAAAAGAAGTTATATTCCTTTTTGTCCCTATTTTTTTTCACATGTCTACTAACTCTATTTTTCTAAGCTTCCATTCACTTCTCTTACCTCATTATTTATTTTTTTTGGTTTGATTTATCTAGTTCAGATAGAGAAAGTTTCAGGTACTGAAGGTTATGTTATGTTAACATATCTAACATATGTTATCACTGTTTCTATATATTTCCAAAACTTCTCATCAGCAAGAATATAGAAAGAGAAATTCCATTTAAAATCACCCTAGACAATATAAAATACTTAGGAATCTATCTGCCGAGACAAACACAGGAGCTATATGAAGACAACTACAAAACACTCTCCACACAACTGAAACTAGATCTAAACAATTGGAAAAAGAATGATTGCTCAAGGGTGGGATGAGCTAACATAATAAAAATGACAATCCTACCCAAAATAATTTACTTATTTAGTGCCATAACCATTGAACTACCAAAAAACTTCTTTATGGAATAAGAAAAAAAACATAACAAAGTTCATTTGGAAGAACAAAAGATCAAGGATATCCAGGGAAATCATGAAAAAAAAAATGCAAAGGAAGGAGGCTTTGCATTCCCAGACCTCAAACTATACTATAAAGCAGTTGGTTATCAAAACAATTTGGTACTGGCTAAAAGACAGAAAGGAGAATCAGTGGAATATACTTGGGGAAAATGACCTCAGCAGGACAGTCCATGATAAACCAAAAGATCCCAGGTTTGGGGACCAAAACCCACTTTTTGATAAAACCTGCTGGGAAAATTGGAAGACAATATGGGAGAGATTAGGTTTAGATCAACATCTCACACACTACAACAAGATAAACTCATAATGGTTGAATGACCTGAATATAAAGAAGGAAACTATAAGTAAATTAGGCTAACACAGAACCAAACAAAAGCTAGAAAAAATTACAACATATACAATCAATAGTTTTGATTACATCAAATTAAAAAGTTTTTTATACAAACAACACTAATGCATACAAAATTAGAAGGGAAGCAACAGATTGGGGAAAATATTCATTACAAAAACATCTGACAAAGGTCTAATTACTCATATTTATAGAGCTAAAGCAGTTGTACAAAAAATCAAGCCATCTTCCAAATGAAAAATGGGCAAGGGACATGAATAGGCAATTTTTCAGTTAAAGAAATCAAAACTATTAATAAGCAAAAGAAAAAGTGCTCTAAATCTCTAATAATCAGAGAAATGCAAATCAAAACAACTCTTAGATAATACCTCAAACCTAGCAGATTGGCTAACATGACAGAAAAGGAAAGTAATGGATGCTTGAGGGGGTGTGTCAGAGTTGGGATATTAATGCATTGCTTGTGGAGTTGTGAATTGATCCAACCATTCTGGAGGACAATTTGGAACTATGTCCAAATGGCGATAAAAGACTGTCTGCCCTTTGATCCAGCCATAACACTGCTGGGTTTGTTCCCCAAAGAGATAATAAGGAAAAAGACATGAACAAAAATATTCATAGCTGCACTCTTTGTGGTAGCAAAAATTGGAAAATGAGGGGATGTCCCCCCATTGGGGAAAGCTGAACAAATTGTGGTATATGTTGGTGATGGAATACTATTGTGCTCAAAGGTATAATAAAGTGGAGGAATTCCATGGGGACTGGAACAACCTCCAGGAATTGATGCAGAGTGAGAGGAGTAGAACCAGGAAAACATTATACACAGAAACTGATACACTGTGGTACAATCGAATGTAACGGACTTCTCCATTAGTAGCAATGAAGTGACCCTGAACAACTCAAAGGAACTTACGAGAAAAAACACTATCCACATTCAGAGGAAACACTGTGGGAGTAAAAATACCAAAGAAAAACAATTGCTTGAATACATGGTTTGAAAGCATATTGTTGAGGATGTACACTCTAAATGAATATCCTAGTGTAAACAACAACATGGAAATGGTTTCTGATCAAGGACACATGGAATACCCAATAAAATGGCGTGTTGGCTGTGGGAAGAGTGGGTGGAGGGGAAGGAGGGAAATAATGTGATTATTGTAACCAAGAATAATGTTCTAAATTGACTAAATAAACCTATTCAAATGGAAAAAAGAAAGAGGTAAAAGAGGTAAATGACATCTTAGAAAAATTAGAATTAATATATATGGAGAAAAATAAATAGGGAAAAAAAGGAATACACTTTCTTTTCAGCAGCACATGTTAGATTCACAAAGATTGACCATATACTAGATCATAAAAACATGGCATAAACATGCAGAAAAGCAGAAATAATAAATGCAATCTTGTCAGATCACAAGGCAATAAAAATAATAATCAGAAAGGGTACATGGAAATCCAAATAAAAAAGTAATTGGAAATTAAACAATTGGATTCTCCAAAATTGGTTAAATTAGAAAAAATTAATAATTTCATTGAAGAATATGACAATGATAAGACATCCTTTCAATATCTATGGGATGCAGCCAAACCAGTAGTCAGTAGAAAATTTATATCCATGAGTTCATATATTAACAAATTAGGGAGGGAAGAGGTCAATGATTTGGACATGCAAATCCAAAATCTTGTAAGTGAATAAATTAAAATTCTCCAGAATAAAACCAAATTAGAGATTGTAAAATTAAGGGAGAAATTAATAAAATTGAAAGTGATAGAACTATTGAACTAATCAATAAGACTAGAAGCAGGTATTTTGAAAAAAACAAACAAAATACACAAAGTCCTGTTCAATCTAATAAAAATGGAAAGAAGAAAATCAAATTAACCATATCATAGATGAAAAGGGAGAACTCACTACCAATGAAGAGGAAATTAAAGCAATCATTAAAAAATACTTTGCCCAATTATATGGCAATAAATATAACAACCTAGGTGATATGGATGAATATTTACAAAAATATAATTTGCCTAGATTAACAGAAGAAGAAATAGAATTCTTAAATAATCCCATATCAGAAAAAGAAATTGAACAGGCCATCAAAGAACTCCCTAAGAAAAATTCCCCAGGGCCTGATGGATTCCCAAGTGAATTCTATCAAACATTCAAAAAACAGCTAATGACAATACTATGCAAACTATTTGAAATAATAAGCAAAGAGGGAGTTCTACCAAATTACTTATATGACACAAATATGTTATTGATTCAAAAGCCAGGTAGGTCAAAAAAGGAGTAAGAAAAGTACAGACCAATTTCCTTAATGAACATAGATGCCAAAATTTTAAATAGGATACTAGCAAAAATACTCCAGCAAGTGATCAGGAGGGTTATTCACTTTAATCTGGTGGACTTCATACCAGGAATGCAAGGATCATTCAATATCAGGAAAACCATCCACATAATTGACCATATCAATAAGGAAACCAAAAAATATCACATGATTATTTCAATAGATGCAGAAAAAGCCTTTGACAAAATACAACACTCATTGTTACTAAAAACACTAGAAAGTATAGTAGTAGAAGGGTCTTTCCTAAAAATAATAAGCAGTATCTATCTAAAACCATCAGCCAACATAATCTGCAAAGGGGATAACCTAGATGCATTGCCAATAAGATCAGGAGAGAAACAAGGATTCACATTATCACCTTTATTATTTAACATTGTACTAGAAACACTAGCAGTAGCAATTAGAAAAGAGAAAGAAATTGAAGGTATTAAAATTGGCAAAGAAGAGACCAAGCTATAACACTTTGTGGATGATATGATGGTTGACTTAAAGAATCCTAGAGAATCAACTAAAACGTTAGTCGAAATAATCAACAACTTTAGCAAAGTTGCAGGATACAAAATAAACCCACATAAGTCATCAGCATTTCTATTTATCTCCAACACACCTCAGGAGCAGAAATAAGAAAGCGAAATTCCATTCAAAATCACCCTAGACAATATAAAATACTTAGGAATCTATCTGCCTAGACAAATGCAGGAACTATTTAAACGCAACAACAAAACACTTTCCACACAATTAAAACTAGATCTGAGCAATTGGAAAAAAACATTAACTGCTCATGGGTAGGAAAAGCTAACATAAAAAAGACCATCTTATCCAAAGTTATCTATTTTTTTAGTGCCATACCCATTGAACTTCCAAAAAAAAACCTTTTTTACTGAATTAGAAAAAAATCCTAACAATGTTAATTTGGAAGAAAAAAGGATCAAGGATATCCAGGGCAATAATGAAAAAAAATGAAGGAAGGTGGCCTTGCAGTACCAGATCTCAAACTATACTATAAAGCAGTGGTCATCAAAACAATTTAGTAATGCCTAAGAGAAAGAAAGAAGGATCAAGTGTCTAGAGTTGGGGTAAGTGACCTTAGCAAGACAGTATATGACAAGCCAAAAGATCCCAGCTTCTAGGAAAAAAATCCACCATTAGATAAATCTGCTGGGAAAATTGGAAGACAGTATGGGAGAGTTTAGGCTTGGACAAACACCTCACACCCTACACCAAGATAAACTCAAAATGGGTGAATGATCTGAATATAAAGAAGGAAACTATAAATAAATTATGTGAACACTGAATAGCATACATGTCAGATCTTTTGGAAGGGAAAAATTTTAAAACCAAGCAAGACTTATCAAGAGTCACAAAATGTAAAATAAATAATTTTGAATACATCAAATTAAAAGGTCTTTGTACAAACAGAACCAATGTAACCAAAATCAGAAGGAAAATAACAAACTAGGAAACAATCTTCAGAATCAAAACCTCTGACAAAAGTCTAATTACTCAAATGTACAAAGAGCTAAATCAATTGTACAAAAAAATCAAGCCATTCTCCAATTGATAAATGGGCAAGGGACATGAATAGGCAATTTTCAGTCAAAGAAATCAAAACTATTAATAAGCACATGAAAAAAGTGCTCTGAGTCTCTTATAATCAGAGAGGTGCAAATTAAAACAACTCTGAGGTACCACCTCAAACCTAGCAGATTGGCTAATATGACAGCAGAGGAAAATAATGAATGCTGGAGGGCACATGGCAAAGTTGGGATATTAATTCATTGTTGGTGGAGTTGTGAATTAATCCAAACATTTTGGAGGGCAATTTGGAACTATGCCCAAAGAACTCTAAGAGACTGTCTGCCCTTTGATCCAGCCATAGCACTGCTGGGTTTGTACCCCAAAGAGATAATAAGAGAAAAGACTTGTACAAAACTATTCATAGCTGTGCTCTTGGTGGTAGCAAAAAATTGAAAAATGAGAGGATGCCCTTCAATTGGGGAATGGCTGAACAAATTGTGGTATATGTTGGTGACGGAATACTATTGTGCTCAAAGAAACAATAAAGTGAAGGAATTCCATTGGAACTAGAACAACCTATAGGAAATGATCCATAGCAAAAGGAACAGAGTCAGGAATACATTATACACAGAGACTGATACACTGTGGTACAATCGAATGTAATGGACTTCTCCATTAATGGCAATGCAGTGATCCTGAACAACTTGGAGGGATCTATGAGAAAGAACACTATCCATTTCAGAGGAAAACCTGTGGGAGTGAAAACACCAAAGAAAAAAAAACAACTTCTTGATTACATGTGTCGAGGGGGATACGATTGGGGATGTAGACTCTGAATGAATATCCTAGTGCAAATACAAACAATATGGAAATGGATTCTTTTCAAGGATACATGAAATACCCAGTGGAAATATGAGTTGGCTATGGAAGGGGAGGGGTGGGGGAGGGGTGTGGTATTAGTAAATTATTTTTGTAACCAGGGAATAATGTTCAAAATTGACCAAATTAAAACAAATAAATTTAAATAAAATAAAATTCTAACTACTACAAGAAAAATAAGAGTTTAAATGTGGTTAAACTGTTTACATAGCTACATGGGAATATGATTTTTATAACTCTTAAGAGCTTTATAATTATCAGGGTAGTTAGATTTTACGTAGAAAGAGGGAAAGGATATCAGCAAAACATGTTGGTAAAGGGGGCAGCTCACAGCAAAACGCCACAGAGAACCGAAAAAAGCTCTCAGGCTAAAACCTCTCCAGTTCTCAACACAGAGACTTGCCTACACTCTATACCCAGACCTTTTCCCAGGTAATCATTATGCTCTAAATGGCTGGACCTGCCTGTAAGGCCAGCAAGACTAGGGACCGCAGGAAGCTGAGGAAACATGGAAATAGAGTGCCAGAGATTGGGGAAAGGTGTGGCTCACAGCAAAATGCCACAGAGAACCAGAAAAAGCCCTTGTGTTAAAACCTCTCCAACTCTCAACACAGAGACTTACCTAGACTCCATTCCCAGACCTCTTGCCCAGCAATCATTCAACTCTAAAAGGCTGGACTTGCCTGTAATGACAACAAAAATAGGAACCTCAGGAGGCTGAGGAAACTTGGAGATAAGGTGATGGAGCTTGAGTAGAGGGGAAAACATATCAAAACACCACATAGAATGGAAGAAAACACTTGGGCTAAAAATTCTCCAGTGCTCAATACAGAGACTTCCCAAAACTCCATACCCAGACATCTTCCCAGGCATTCTCTATGTTCTTAGGGGCTAGACCTGCCACTAAGAGCAGCTGGACACTGCTGAGACCTGGGAAAAATAACCTCAGGGCAAAAACCTCTCCAGAGCAAAATACAAAGATGGCCCACATTAATCACTTAGACATCTGACCAGGAGGGAACAAGGCAATGGCCACCAATTCCCAGGAACTAAAATCCACAAACATAAAAAAAGAAAACATGGATCCTTGAGAATTTTTTATGCAGAAAAAACCTAGATTAAAGAAGTGACAGTAGATGATAAACAATTAAACACATTCAAACTTCAAAAAAATGGAAATTGGTCACAAGATCTTGAAGACTTTAAATCTGAGATTATCAAAAAAATGGAAGAGATGTGCTAAAAAAAAGTGGGAAATCATTCAAAAAGAAAATAACAGTTTAAAAGATAGTATCTACCACTTGGAAATTGAAGTCTAGAAATCAAATGAAACAATAAGCAAATTGAAGACAAGAAATGACCAACTGGAATACATGAAAACCAGGATAGATCAAACTGAAAAGGAAAATGAAAAGACATTAGCGGAAAACCAGTCATTAAAAACTAAAAGTGGTCAAGTAGAAGCCAAGGATCTCACAAGACAGCAAGAAATAATAAAACAATATCAAAAGAATGACAGATTAGAAGGCAACACAAAATATGTCATTGAGAGGGTGGTTGACCTTGAAAATAGATCTCAGAGAGACAATTTGAGAATCATAGGCCTACCTGAAAACCTAGAAACAAACAGAGACCTTGACACCATACTACAAGAAATGATCCAAGAACACTGCACTGAGGTTCTGCAACAAGCGGGCAAAATAGACATTGAAAGAGTTCGTTGATTATCCACTACAATTTATCCTCAAAAGACAACCCCAAGGAATATAATTGCCAAATTCAAGAGCTTACAAATTAAGAAAAAAAAATTTACAAAAAGCCAGAAAAAGACAATTTAGATATCAAGGAGCACCAATCAGGATTACACAGGATATGGCAGCCTTCACACCAAAAGATCAGAAGGCTTGGAATATGATATTCAGAAAGGCAAGAGAATTGGGTCTACAACCAAGGATCATCTACCCATCAAAATTAACTATATACTTCCAGGGGAAATAGAGACATTCAACAAAATATAAACAGAAAACGTCCACATATTTGTAAAGAAAATACCAGAACTAAACAGAAAATCTGAAATCAAAATTAAAAAAAAAGAGAAACATGAATAGGCACATAAGAAAAATAGGATTCTTTTTTTCTTCTTTAATGTCCTCAATAATGTAAAATTGTTTATATTTTGGAGAATCATATTATTTAATTTCCATATAATTTTTGATTTTCCTCTCCATATACCCTTACAAACTACCATTTTTATTTCATTATATGAAATGGTTGCATTTATTATTTCTGTTTTTCTGCATTTCTTTGACATGTTTTTATGCCCTAATAAATTGTCAGTCTTTGTGAATGTACCATGTGCTGCTGAAAAGAAGGTGTATTCCTTTTTGTCCCTATTTATTTTTTCTCCATATTTTTCTCCATGTATCTATTAACTCTATTTTTTCTAAGATTTTCTAAGATTTCATTCACATCTCTTACCTCTTTCTTGTTTACCTTTTTATTTGATTTATGTAGATTTTATAATGTATTTGGTATAATTTTACTATCTATTTCCTCCTTCAATTCCACTAATTTCTCCTTTAGAAATCTGGATACTATACCATTTGGTGCATAAATGATGATTATGATATGGAAATCACATTAAAAGACATATATATTAATTTAAGGTCGCCAAGGAATTCAGCTAGGTAATTCCTAAATGAAAACTCAAGTCAGCAGTCAACCTTTTATGGAGTTTTTAATTACTAACAGGAGGAAGAAAGGTATTAGAGAGAGAGAGACAGAGAGAGAGAGAGAGAGACAGAGAGAGAGAGAGGGGAGAGAAGGAAATAGGGCTTAAATACCCCCTCTGCTTAGGCTGGGCCAAAGGCCCAAGGCCTTAGATAGCCGAGGCAAAGAAAAGAGATCAGTCCCTATCACTCACGTGACCAAAATGGGGAAACAGTCTCAGGTCCTCCACCTCAAGCACCAGGCTCCAACCACCACACTCACCCTCCACAACGGAAGTCCCCAGACTTCTCAGCTGTCCTCTACCTCACTTCCTGTATCTCTCCTGTGCCAATGGTGGCTCTAGCTTAACCCAGGACCACCCAGAGGTCTGTCCTCTCTGCACATGTCTGTTGAAGGTCATATTCTCCAATAATTAAATGTTGAGCTTTGCTGCAGCCCTTCCTAAATCCTGTTACTCTGAGTAGGGTGGAGATTTTAGTTTGCAAGACCTGATTCTGCCATTCCAAGTATCTCTATTGTTATTGATCAGGAAATAGCCAAATCCCATCCTCTTAAGAATGGTTTGAACAGGGTTGAGTAGTTTTGAAATTCACATGATTACTGATATTTGCTCATTGTCTATACTTTCTTTTACCAGGATACCTTCCCTATCTCTTTTAATCAGATATATTTTACTTTAGCTTTGTCAGATATATGAATGCAACTCCTGCTATCTTTCTCTCACTCCAGGCCCCATAGATTTTGCTCCAACCTTTAATTCTAAACCTGCCTCATGTGTGTTTTTTGTAGACAACTTATGGTAGGATTTCTGTTTCTAATCCAATCTGCAATTTGTTTTCATTTTATGGGTGAGATCATGCCATTCACATTCAAAGTTAGGCTTGCCACTTGTTTCTTCCCTAACATTTTGATATCCTCTCCTAGTTCTGTAGTTGTGTCCTTCTTTTTTTATCCTTGTAATCAAGTGGTTTGCTTTTAATTAGTCCCCCAATCCCCAACCTTAATATGCTTCCCTTTCTGCCCCCTCCCTTTTTGTTCCTTTCTTATTTTTAGGGTCTTTTAAGTTCCCCACCCCCTCTATTTCCTTCTCTTTTTCTACTCCCTCCCCCATACCCTCTATTCCTCTCAGTTTTTCCTTCTCACTTTCCCTGTAGGGTAAGATAGAATTCAATACCCCAATGGATCTAGATGCTCTTCCCTCTCAAAACTGATTTCACTGATAATAAGGACTAAGCAATACTTATTAGCATCTCTTCCTCTCCTTATAATAGCATTCTTCCCCTCCCCTTCCTATGTGACTCTTCGTGTGACATAGATTATCCTATTTATCTTATTTCTTCAAGTTTCTCTTCATGTCTTCTGTTACCCCTCCCTTTTTCTTTTTTTTACATATAATACTATACCACTTATTACTCCAATCTTTTCCTGTGAATGATTCTTCTAATTTCTATAATAGTTTATATAATGTTTGAGAGTTACAAATAAAATTCCTCTCATGCATTCATATAAATAATATGATCTTATTGAAGCCCTTAAAGATGAAATTTTAAATAATTATTTTTTCCCTTTCCCCTGTCTTTCTTATTTATTTTTTCATGTTTCTCTTGATTTTTGTTTTTGGATATCAAATTTTCCACTTAGTTTTGGTCTTTTCTTTATAAATACTTGGAAATCTTCTATTTTGTTGAATATCCCTACTTTCCCCTGGAAGTATATAGTCAGTTTTGATGGGTAGGTGATCCTTGGCTGAAGACCCAATTCTCTTGTCTTTCTGAATATCATATTCCAAGCTTCGAGGCCCTTTAGTGTGGAAGCTGCCAGATCTTGTGTAATCCTTATTGCTTTTATTATATAAATTTTATTTTTTTATTTATTTATATATTTTTATAAATATATATAAATTTATAATATATAAATAAAATATAATATAATATAAATAAATATAAATTTATTATATAAATATTGCTTAATATTTGAATTATCTTTTTTTCGTTTCTTGTAAAATTTTCTCCTTAGCTTGGAAGCTCTTGAATTTGGAAATTACATTTTTGAGAGCTGTCTTTTGAGGATATAGTGTAGAGGATGTTCTATAAACTCTTTCAATGTCTATTTTGCCCCCTTGTTCAAGAACATCAGGGCAGTTTTCTTGGATAATTTCTTGTAGTATAATGTCAAGAATTCTGTTTATTTCTTGGTTTTCAGACAGACCAATGATTCTCAAATTGTCTCCTCTTGATCTATTTTCCTGAAATGTCATCTTGTCAGTGAGATATTTCAAGTTTTCTTCTCTTTTGTCAGCCTTTTGACTTTGCTTTACTAATTCTTGCTATTTTTCAAGACAATTGACTTCCAATTGCCTAATTCGGGTCTATAAGGACTGGTTTCCCACTATTATTTTTTTGATTTTCCTTTTTGTTTTGGTCTATCCTGCTTTGTATGGCTTCCAACTGTTTCTCTAATTGGGATTTCCTGTCCTTTACACTGTTATCTTCTTTGATTTATTTCCCACTTTTCTTGTGTGAGTGTAAGATTTACTCCACCCTGCTAGTCTTTAGAATTTTAGCAGCCAGTAATGTATACATCCCCATTTAAGGCCTAAGTGTGGGGGAGGAAGGTCTATGATGTGAGTGTGCTAGCAAGTGACAAATCAGAAACAACTGACTGACCCTCTGGCCTGTCCAAAGCCAAGTTTAAGCCACCATTAGTACATGTGAGACACAGGAAGTGATGTAAAGAAAGGCCTTTATATTTCATATCACTTCCTATGAGAGAGACTTGGAGGTGGACCTTTATTTGGAGGAGTTAAAGCATGAGACCTCAGACAGGTTCCATTAGACAATCACATGGTGAGCGTTAAGCCTGACTACCCTTTCCTTGACATTCTGGAGGCAACAACCTCTGGAATGGCTCATTACTTAGGACCCTCTTTCCTTGGCTTTAGCCTCTGAACTCCCACTGGATTAAGACCAGGCTGGAACAGCTATCTTTCCCCTTTCATTCTGTCTCTCTCTCTCATTCTTAATTTCTTCCTTCTATTGTAAAGAAACCACCATAAAATTCTATTCTTATTTGGGAATTTCATTGAGATTTAGAATTGGAATCCCTGGTGACCAACTAAAAAAATATATTCAGTCTCATCCCTAAATTTTACCCTCAAAACTTGCCAGAAGGCTTTCATCTTTTTTTTATAGACTGATTTAAATCATTCAAGGCCTTGTGGCCAATTTCCATTTTTTAGGGAAGATTTTGGTGAATTTATTTGTAGTTCCTCCTGCTATTTCCTCTGTATTCTCTATTTTTCTCCATAAAATGTATCTAGGGTCAACCTCTTCTTCTTGTTTTTCTTGGTGTTGGAAAGTTGTTGCTCCTGGGCACTGTTTGCCATCACTGTGTTGGTCCCTTTCCAGGCAGAAATCTGAGTGAGGAGGGCAGGCTTTCTATGTAAGGAGCTACGAAGCAAGGTTTTAGCCTGAGGCCACCTCTTGAATCTCTGAAGTTTCTATTTGCTGCCTTTCTCTGTGATATGTCTCTGAGAGCCCCCAAGTTCTACACTCTTTAACCTGCTAAGGTTTCAGGTGTAGCTACTCTCAGGATAGGTCTTTGGTGGTCTTAGTCAGTTGCCAAGGATCTAGAGGTTCCTCTCAGTCACGCATTCATTCTAGTACACAATGGCTCTGACTCTGACTCTGTAGGTAGAGGGTGGAGGGTAGATCAGCTTGCATCTTGGTGGAAGCATTTTCATAGCCTTATAGTGTGGAGATGCCCAAATCCCATGTACCTTCAATACTACACCCTACTTAAGAATCTCTTCATTCATATGAATTTGATATTTTTCTTTTCACCTTTTGAGGTAGACAATATCAGTAGGTGGTGAGGAGAGGAAGAATTCTGTGTCTAGATTACCACTATATTTACCTGGAAGTGATTAATTTTGCTTTTTAAGTTCTTTTCCCAGTTGTCTTCAGCCTCTCTTAATTATTTTTTAATTGTGTTTTGAGTCTTTCCAAATCCTGTGTCAGAAAGAGAGAGAGAGATTTCATCCTGTACAGTTTATCACTATTCCAGCTAAGTATAATTCTTCTAGCTACCCAGGTGATAAAACAATTTTTAAGAGTTTACATTATCAAATTTTCTTATAGGAATACAAATCATTTCAACTTATTGGGTCCATTAAAAAAGTTTTCTTTTGTTTTTTGTTTTTCCCCCTTTTAAAATCACATTTTGGTGATTCTCTTGAGTTCTGTGTTTTGGCATTAAATATTTGGTTTAAGTACAGTATTTTCTTTACAAATCCTTGGAATTCTTCTATTTTATTAAATGAAATACTTCCCCCTATAAGAATATAGTTAGTTTTGCTGTCTAGTTGATTCTTGGTTGTAGATCTAGTTGCTTTACTTTCCAGAATATCATATTCCATGCCTTTCTGTCCTTCAGTGTAGTTGCAGCCAGCTCCTGTGTTATCCTCACTGTAGTTTTCTGATATCTGACTGACTTCTTCTTAGCAGCTTTTAATAATTTTTCCTTGGTCTAGTGGTTCTTGAATTTGGCTATAAAGTTCTTGGGTGTTGTCAGTTGGTATTAACTACAGGAGGTAAACTATGGATTCTTTGAATCTCCACTTTCCCTTCTTGCTCTAGAATGTTGGGGCAGTTTTCATGGATAATTTTCTGTAGAATTATATCCAGGATTTTTCTTTGGTCATGATTTTCTGGTAAGCTAATAATTCTTAAATTGTCTTTTCCGAATCTCTTTTCAAGGTCTGTTTTGTCACTGAGGTTTTTCCTATTTTCCTCAACTCTCTTATATAGATTCTTGGTGCTTTGGGAAGTCATTTGCTTCTAATTGTTGGATTCTAGTTTTTAATGACTGACTTTCATCCCTGGACTTTTGGTCATCCTTTTCCTTCTGTTCTGATTTTCTTTGTAGGTCGTATTTCATCTTTTTTTTGCCTCATCTTTCATATTCTTTGCCTTATTTTCAAGCTGGTTAATTTTGGCTTTCAAGACAATATTTTCCCTTTCCAGATGACTTATTTTGCTTTTTTAAGTTCTTTTCGCAGTTGTCTTCAGCCTCTCTCCATTTTTTTGAGTTGTATTTTGAATTCTTCCAAAGCCTATGTCCAATCACTGCAGTTGTTTTTGCTCTTTGTTCATTACCTAGATAGAAATTGTCAATTGTAATTTATTTTTTCTTATTCTGTTGTTTACTCATATTTTCCCTTCTCCCCGTCCTGTAAATGTCTGTAATCTTGGTCCTTTCATTATACGCTGGATCTGTGGGTTTGGGCTATTCTGTCCTGAAGGGGTTTCTTTTCTGTTCTGCTGATTGAGCTGGTTAGGCTGATGGTACTGATGAGCCTTGACGTCAGATCTTCCCCAGCTGGCAGCAGAAGCTGAAAAGTATCTGGACTTCCCACCTATTGGTTTCAGCCTTCACCCTTGGAGATTAGTCAGCAAGGCTCTCAGAGAAATCTATTGGGGAAGGCTGTTGAAGCTTGAGTTTCCCTGCTCTCTGCAGGCTTCTTATCTGCTCTATTAATAAGATGAAGCCAGGGTGGACTTGATTTGCAGAGCTAGATGTGCCCTAAGACCAAAACCTCAAAAATTGGGGAATGGGCAAGATGGAGTGTCTTGGCTAAGTCTAGGCTACATTCTCTGTGCTTTTCTTCTAGCTGCCTCCCTGTCACCTGTGTTCAATACCCTGAGCCTGGCACAGCTGTGCCAGCAAATTACTTCTTCCAGGCTAGTGACCTTTCCTGCCCAGAGATACCAGCCACCATTGGAGGCTCAGCACTGTAGTTGGGGAAATGGTCCTGGGACCTTCTTTCCTCCTTCCTCTTAAATATGAAGGTTCAAGAATTCATCCTTTTGGGGGGTTGTACCTTTTAATTTGAGTACTGCAGGAGGGTTCCTGAGCTCAGTCCTATTGTTAGATTTGGTTTTCTGTCCCCTTGAAGCATTGTCTTTTTTATTGGTTTGGAAGGGTTTTAAGAGGTCTGGACTTTTGCTGCATCTAAGCCACCATCTTGACTCTGCCTCCAAGACCTTTAAAAGATTATCAATTTTTTCTATGTAACTTGAATAACTGCAATCATTCAGAAATGAAGCCCTGAAAAATTACATAATTTGTCCTGGCTACCCCAGAGAGTAATAGAATCAGAATCAATGTCTATGTTTCTAAGTGGAAATTCAGTGTTCTTTCCAATATTCTGCAATGATCCTGAAATATAAGTGACAGTCTTGGAATATGGTATTCCACGGACATTAAAAGGGTATTCAAAAATCTTATTGAAAAATGTATGAAACGCTGATTTTGTATCCCCCCCAAATGCTACTTTTAATACTTGCATTATTTCTTTTTTTTAGAGGTGGGTATAGTTAACATAACAGTTTTCTTAAAGAAGTTTCTCTATCACTTTTGAAATCTAAGGTTTTTGTGTAATGTGTTTAAGGAAATACTGCCATGGTATCCAGTAGAGAAGGAAATGAACTGAACAACTAAAAAATAAAAATTATATAGAGTGAAAAGCATTGTTTCTGGTATACAGTGAATTCCCATTTCAGGAACAGAGTGAATGCTTTGATCTTTGAGATCCATTCTATATTTCTGAGGGTAATGTTAGGCTATTTCTACTTTCACATTGTCTGAGTTATTTACTTATCAGCAGGTAGCATCCTTACTGAAAGTTCCCGGCTGAGTAGCAACAGTTAATGGAATTCATTTTATTGTTAAATAGTTTCAGTCATGTCTAGCTTTCATGATTCCATTAGTGGTTTTCTTGGTAATATTCCTGGTTTTCCATTTCAACCTTAAGTTCCTTTTAAGTTGAGTAAACTGCATCAAACAGGATTAAATGACTTGCCCAGGGTCACAGTGATTGTAAATATCTGAAGCAAAATTTGAACTTAGGTCTACCTCACTCCAGGCCAGGTGTCCTATCCACTTTGCCTGATAGCTACCAATGGAAAAACTAGAATACAGAAATAAAAGAGAAAGGAGCAGGAAAAATAGAAATGGAGGGAAATAGAGAATCTGAAATGTCATTAGTTGTCATGGGCCTTTCATCATTTCATATAAACACAGATTAGACTCCTTTGCTATAAGTATTAGAAAACCATACAGAATTAACACTCAAAGCAATTGAACAAGTGTATGCTCTTGAAAAGTTTTGAGATAAATTGATGAAATGCAATGTACAACCTTCCTCACATCACATCTGTTAGTTGGTCATTACCAGTAAAAGATTTCTCTTTTCTTTCTGTCTCTTTAGGAAACATTAAATGATACCAGTCTAGAATTATTCTAGTTATTGTCATTTTTGTCAACCTTTTTCATAGTGCCTATGTTCTTACTTTCTGATTGGCACAGCTAGCTTGTCGTCTTTTACATATTATTTACATGCATTTGGCATATAGTGGTAAAATAATCTTAAAATATTGAGTGTCTAATAAGGAAAAGAAATAAAAATCCATGAAAGGATTTATCAAGGAAAAGCTAAAGCCTGGAAATCCTCCTCAAAAGAGATAAGCTTCAATTGCTAAGTAATCAGCACACTAGAAAAGAAAGCTAACATGTCCTTCTCTAATCTGTTCTTCTAACAACTCATCTATTTAGGTGTTAAATAAGTAGAGGAGATGGGTATTGACCTGATTCTTAGAGCTGATTATCTTTTGAGGTCAGATAATGGTATATAAGCCTAAAAATGGCCAAATTGTTCAAAAAAGTCATTTAAAGAGTTAGAATACTAAAGCTTTTCTGTGAGATAACCTCAAAGAAATGTCTTTCAATGAATTACATAAGCCTAATACTTACTGAACATTATAAAATTTCTTAAAACATTTCACTAATTATCTTTTTTATTATAAATTGCAGTCCCAGATCTCAAACTCTATTATGAAGCAGTGGTCATCAAAACAATTTGTTACCTGCTAAGAGACAGAAAGGAGGATCCGTGGAATAGAGTTGGGGTAAGTGACCCCAGTAAGACAGTATATGACAAACCCAAATAGCCCAGCTTCTGGGACAAAAACCCACTATTTGATAAAAACTGCTGGGAAAATTGGAAGACATTATAGGAGAGATTAGGTTTAGATCAATATCTTACACCCTACACCAAGATAAATTCAGAATGGGTGAATGGCTTGAATATAAAGAAGGAAACTATAAGTAAATTAGGTGAACACAGAATAGCACACATGTCATATCTATGGGAAAGGAAAGATTTTAAAAATAAGTGTGAGCTAGAAAAAATTAGAAAATGTAAAATCAATAATTTTGATCACATCAAATTAAAAAGTTTTTGTACAAACAAACCAATGCAACCAAAATTAGAAGGAAAACAATCAATTGGAGGAAAATCTTCATAACAAAAACCTCTGACAATGGTCTAATTACTCCAATTTGTGAAGAGCTAATTCAATTGTACAAAAAATCAAGCCATTCTCCAATTGATAAATGGGCAAGGGACATGAATAGGTAATTTTCATTTAAAGAAATCAAAACCATTAATAAGCACATGAAAAAGTGTTCTAAATCTCTGATAATCAGAGAGATGCAAATCAAAACAACTCTGAGGTATCACCTCATACCTAGCAGATTGGCTAACATGATAGCAAAGGAAAGTAATGAATGCTGGAGGGGATGTGGCAAAGTTGGGTTATTAATGCATTGCTGGTGGAGTTGTGAACTTATCAACCGTTCTGGAGGGCAATTTGTAACTATGCCCAAAGGGCACTAAAAGACTCTCTGCCCTTTGATCCAGTCATAGTACTGCTGGGTTTGTACCCCAAAGAAATAATAAGGAAAAAGACATGTACAAGAATATTCATAGCTGTGCTCTTTGTGGAGGCAAAAAAAAATGGAAAATGAGGGAATGCCCTTCAATTGCAGACAGATGAACAAATTGGGGTATATGTTGGTGATCGAATATTATTGTGATCAAAGGAATAATAAACTGGAAGAATGTAAAAATAGATTCGAATACAGGACTAAAATCCCCACAAGCCTTTGCTCCACTTCCCCAAAATGCTTTGTAATCTCACGGGAATTCTGAGGTGGGCTGAGATCGAGGAAGGATTTAAGCTGGTGGCAAAGGTTTTTGGGTCTCTTTTGGACTTCTGTTTTGGAGCAGAGGCTTCTCTTCCATGATGTGAGGTTATTTTGTCTAGGCCTCTGGCCTAGGCACATGTTTCTTACTTGTATATTCTTTAATTGTTATTCCTTAATAAACCTCTAAAAAATATAATACTCCTTGCAGAGAGAAACTAATTTCTACCTGCCTCAATCTCCCCTAAATTTTAACTGTTACAAGAATGCAATGGGAATTGGAAGTGAAGCAGAGTGAGAGAAGCAGAACCAGGAGAACATTGTACACAGAGCCTGATACACTGTGGAACAATTGAATGTAATGGACTTCTCAAATAGTGGAAATGCAATGATCCTGAACAACTTGAAGGGATCTATGAGAAAGAACATTATCCACATTCAGAGGAAAAACTGTGGGAGTAAAAAAACAAGAAAAACAACTGCTTGATTACATGGGTTGAGGGGTATGTGATTGGGGATATAAACTGTAAATGAACATCCTAGTGGAAACATCAACAACATGGAAATAGCTTTTGATCAAGGACACTTGTAATACCCAGTGGAATTGCACATCAGCTATGGGAAAGGTGGGAGGAGGGAAGGGTGTGAAGGATTATGATTCTTATGACCAAAGAATAATGTTCCAAATTGACTAAATAAATAAATAAATAAATTTTTTTAAAAAAAGAATGGGCAGAACCAATATAATTAAAATGAATGACAATTGTACCTAAACTGAAATTCTGATTTAATATCATTACAGATAAATCATAAAAATATTCTATTGAGCTTGAAATTATCACTTAAAATCATTTAGAAGATGAAAAGGTCGAGGATATCAGAGGAATTAGTTTAAAAAAGGTATAAAGATAAATGAAGTCTAGCAGTACCAGATTTTATACTATATCATAAAGCAGCAATTCTCAAAAATATATGATACCAATAAATAGAGAAAAAAATAGATCACTTTAACAAAGCTGATATACAACAATTGTCTGTAAAATATTCACTATTTAGTTTAAATTATTGGAAAAATTGAAAAGCAGTCTACCCGAAACTATATATATATATATGTATATATATATATTTATTTACATCATTTAACAAAATGCAATAAAATTGTTTCATAATCTTGACATAATAGGAGATATAATAAGCAAATTAGAGTAAAAGGGAAGATTTGTGGATAGAATAATTTATCAATAAACAAAAGAGATAAGGCATTGTAAAATGTAAAAGAGATACTGATTATATTAAATTTAAATATGTTATACAAATAAAATAATTTTGTCACAATTAGAAGGAATGCAGAAAATTGTGGGAACATATCAAAAGTTTTTCAAATAGAAGTATCATATCTAAAATATATAGAGACTTTTCTCAAATTTAAAAAAATCTAAGCCATTTCCCAGTAGATAAGTGATCAAAATATATGAAGAGATTTTTGGATGAAGATATCAAAGCGACAACATATTTGTTTTTCTAAATTATTATTGATTAGAGAAAAGCAAATCAAAGAATTCTGAAATATCTCAAATTTATCATATTGGCTAAAATAATAAAAATGAAAAATGTTGTAAGGGATATGGAAAAATAGAGATAAAAATAGGGAAGAACAATCAAGTACATTGGGGCAGAGAATTGATTTGTGCCTTATAGGGAATTATAAGGGTAACAAATGAACTGGTGAGGAGGGAATAATACAAGGGAGGGAGAGGGTGGGGGTAGTTTAAAAGACTGTAAACAAAATAAGAGTGTAATAGGAAGGGAGGTGGTAGAAAGGGAAGTAAAAAAGATTGGGAATTAGGGGGACTGATTAAAAATGTAGAAGGAAATAGTGAAAGAAGAAAATAGAAAACTAGGAGTGGAAATCAAAATGCTGGGAAATACACAGCTGTAATCATGTAATCATAGCTCTTAATGTGAATGGAATGAACTCACTCATAAAACGCAAGCAAATAGGAGTGTGGATTAGAAACCAAAACCCTACCATATGCTGTCTACAAAAAACACACATGAGGAAGGTAGACACACATAGGGTAAAAATAAGAGGATGGAGCCATATCTATTGGGTATTAACTGAGAGAAGCAAACCCTTTTCCAGTAAGACAGAGGAAAAGTCAACCTGTTCAATGTGGCACTCGAACTTAGGAGACTTCAGTTACTTCAAATTCTAAGTCTTTGCAAAATGAATGAAAGTATCTGTAAATTTCATGAAGACTGTGCCTATATACAAATTTTACCAGACTTTTTCCTTCATGGTGTTTAGAGAATTGGCAGCCCTAGATTCATTTTTTTGATTTTAGGAAAATGAACTTTGTAGAGGCCAAAGGGTTATGAGGTATATATTAAAAAGCACTACATTGAGATTTAAAGGCATGGCTTTGCTACTCAACTTGCCCTAGCCTTTTTTTCTCATTTTTAAAATGGAATTGAACTAGATTATCACTGAAGTTTGAATCTATGATCCTATGAATGTTTCTAATGGTAACTATGCTAAGATGAGTTGCTAAAAATATATTACCAAATTCAATAAATATCTAGCATTTTACATCCATAAAAATTAATGAAATTAAATCAGTCATTTGCTTCTTTCACCATTAGCAATTCATGCTTGTCAAAACTAAGTGGGAACCAATGACCAATTTCATATTTTATGTCTATTCTTTGTTTTAAAAATAAATTTTGAAAAATGATATTTGCCTTACATTTTATATCAGAGTTTTGTGAAATCAATATTATAAATGACATAATAAATATTGCAATTATCCTTAATTTCACACTTTAAAATAAAAGGAAAAATGTTTGCATAATCAAAATGAATATAATGTATGTTTTCTTCTTTATAATATTTTATGTAAAGTATATCTACCTTTTAAAAATCTGTGATATTATTATATAAAAAAATAACACTGTCATTTTATACATGTAATCTGTATACCTTATTCTCTATAATAAATGGCATTATTTTCCAGACTAAAAATTTGAAGGATGATTTGTCATAAGAAATAGGGTTCTACCCATCTTGAAATAAAAATGAATTTGATTTATTGTCCCACTTAAAGGCCAGAATCACAAATATTTTAAGTTGATTGGTTAACTAGTATCATCTTGATTCTTAACATCACCCCAAAATAGGCAATTTACCAATGAAAACAAGAAAAAAAAGACTAGATGTGTATCCCTCATGTTAATATTTCTAATGCCATATTTACCTTTCTCTGGAGAGCATAGAAGTAGTTTGTTACTTTTAAATTTTTTTTGCAGACTTTGAATATTTTATGTAGGAACAAGAACACCACTGTTAGGTCATTTTAAGTGGTCCAAAATTAGAAATATAAAGGGGTTTTTGTTGTATATTTTTTTTACTAAAACGTATTTTTCCCAGGTCAGTAGCATTTGTAGTATTCAGAATTTAATGCATTTGCTTTTTCCTCTACTGATTTTCCTATTAAATTTCTTTAAAAAAAGAAAAAAAAAAGACCACAGGTTTTATATTGGTAATTTTTGTATTCTAATACTTTGTGGGCAGCAATGAGAGAAATTAGAATTTAGATTGTTTCTTTCTTGAAGCATCAAATAATTGTAATCAATATCTCCTACAGAAATAGAATGTTTATATACAATACCAACAGTTTTTAGTTTCAAAAAATACAAATTAAATAATATAGAAGTTTTGGTAGAGTAGCATTTATATTAGTCAGCCTCATACATTTTCCAAATATACCCTTACTGTTGACTAATTAAAGCTATACTTATATACCTTGTCATTGTTTTTTGTGAACATAACATGAGAATTATGTTGATGGACAAAATAATCAGTTCTTGTAAAGGAAACAACCTGCTTTCCTAACTCTGTTATTGTGTAGTGAAACCAATTATTCTCTCCCAACTTATTATTCCCTCTCAAAATGGAAGAGTGGTTGATTGCCTAAAAGTATTAATACTTCTCTAGTTCTTATGTAAAGGATGATAATGATAATTATCCTGACCATAAATGAGATTAAAAAGTTGTTCTGTGGTCCCATGGCCAAATATAGGAAAGATTTAAAAACCAATTGAAGACAGCCACAAATTAAGAGTATGGTTAGATACAACACATGTGAAGAGAAGAGGTGTCTATCTTCTTGCTTTTATGAATACAGTACATGCATAAAATCATATGAAAGGGAAAAAAGGAATTTTCTTGGCCCAATCATAAATCACACAACCTTATGAATTTGGATTGACCAATCAATCTAGGAGCAATATTAAATGTCTCCTATGTAACACGAATTGTATAAGTAAATGAAAATAACAACAATAATGGCAATAATAAGAGATAGCACTTTATATAGCATTTTATTATCTTCAAAGCAGTTTAAAGGTTTATTTTATTTTCTTCTTCTTATACTCATGTTATTGATGAGGAAGCTCAGGCTAAGACAAGTAATATTACTTGCTCAGAATGTTAGTTTCTGAGTCCAGATTTCAACTTATTTTTTCCTGGCTCAAGTTTTAGGGTTCAATCTTCTACACACAATATCTACCTGTCTCAAAGAATTTCTACTCTGATTGGAATTAGAGATAGTCTAATGAAAAGAATGGAATGGGAATTAGAGATCGATTTTGATTTAACTCATTAGGCTGATTGATTATTTAACTGTGTGCCTCTCGCATCCTGTGATTATTGTAATAGGTAATATTGAGGGGGTATATTTATGGATAAATTATAACTAATGGATCAGGTAGTTATCTTCTTTTGCCTACCCTCCTCTCTCTATACCTCCCTTCCTCCCTCTTTCAGCCTCCATTCCTCTCCTCTGCTTCAGTTCAGCTTCCTCTTCACCTGTTCTTTTTCTGGTTTCTATATCAGTCAGGGTGAGTTAATGATGTTTCAAATGATATTGTCTTTATCTTCTTTTATATAAAGTAAGGAATTCATTTGAAGAAGACAAGAAATGGTAGAGAATGGAGGTAAGAGGGTTGGAGGTTTCCCTATTATCTACAATGAGCCTTAGATTGGAGGATATTGACAGAAATGACAATTCAATCACTACCATAAAACAGAACAAGTCAGAGAGTGATATATGGACTATTGTCCTTCTTCTTCCTTCAAATCAGCCAGGCCACCTCCAGCTTGATTATCCCAAGTCCACAAGATAAACTCAGCTTCTTTCTTTAAAGTCACCACCATCAGTCAAGAAGCCCAGAAACTGGTCAGCAGTTGGCTATTGCTGTTTCCTGGTAACATTCCAAATGGAATCTTCCTGTGATTGACAGCTGATCAACCTCCAGCTTCTGTCCTTTTGCATACCTTATAATTTCTCTCTTTTCCACACTATTAAAATAGAGAATTGTTCTAGATCTCTGATGGCTTTCTATACTCAAACATTCACTAATTGGCTTTAGCAGGCATGATCAGTGAAATCTCCAATATACTAGTTCATGGTAATTGTCCTTCATGGGAAAGAAAATGTAGAATTATACTTCAGTATACAGGTATGAAAGGGAATTCTTTATTTGCTTTGTCTATTTTGAGTTAATCAATCTAATCCCTACTTAACAATTTGTTACCAAGTATAAGAGAATTAAGAAGTCATTTGCTTGGAGAGCTCCACCCTTTTAAACCAATCAATCAGAAACTTGTGAATCTTTTGATAAGATTTGACACCTTCAGAAAATGAGAGGTGGATCCCTCAGACACTGCCTTACTGGGCAGTGCTGGGCAATTTGGAAGATGTGATTGGCTCCTGTTAAGAGGGGAAGGGACTGGAAGGGACTTTAAAAAGTGGCATATTCTGGATTCTGGAATGTAGTAAGTTTCTTATCCTAAAATTGCTCAAATTTAAATCAAGTTCACAATAATATCTTGTCCCTCCTGAGATGAATAATAACAAACACAGATATAACTCAGGGATGGATGTCTGTGTTATGAGGTGTATGAATCAATTTGCAAAAGAAAATAAAAAACATGAAAAAATCCAAATAAACAAAAAAAAATAACTTGTGGAAGAAATGCAACATGTAAAAGTCTTATGTCTAAAAAATCTAAGAAAAGGAAAATCAAATCTATAACAGATGCTTGAAGCAGGGTCCAATTAAAATGATTTAAGTAATTATGCATTTATCCAATCAGTAGCCAGGACTATGGAAAGTTTGCCACACCATGAAAGACAGAAAAGGGACTAGATATCAGCAGAAAATGGGAACCAGTATGGCAGCAAAATGTAGGTGCTTGATAGAATGTAACTCAGAGGAAGTTCAACCTCTGATATATGTCAAAACAGCTTCAACCTCAAACCCCAAACAAGTTCAACTCATCTTATCTTGGCTCAAAATTATATCAATCCCACTGGGATCTGGTTTCTTTGAATTTGTGCTACATGGGCACTACATAGGTGCTCTGTGCATCTTTAGCACTGTACAATGCCTCTTTAGTATATTCCCTTCTTCTGGAATAAGACAAAATCATGAAGCAAATTCCCATCATTTTTAAACAATAAATGCCATCATTTCTAAAGTCTAAAGCTTTGGGGAATGCATTAATATTAAAACAATTTTTTTAAACTGATATTACAGCAAAATTAAAAAAATAAAGAAAAATCTCAATTCTGTTGACATGTTCTTCAAATACAAAAGGGAGACAAAAACTAAATTCAGATACTATATTGCACAAGCAAGGAAAATAATAATAAAAAAAGTTTTAAAAATCAAAAAAATATATAGCTTAAAATCAGTGACACACTGTGTCATCCATGTGTGAGTAAAAATGATTTTCAGATTAAAACAGTAACACAGTAGATAATGCACATTCAAAGAAGTACTAAAGTCTCCAAAATTCACAATAGCCCAGTAAATTACAATAGCAAAAAAAAAAATTACCATAGTTCATATAAGTTGGTATATGACACAAAAAACCTATGAACTGATGGATATTTGTCACAATTTTTACAGATGTAACAAATCTTTCAATGTTGGCAGACATATTTTTAAACAAAGTGAAACTTATTTGGGTCTAGAACAGCATCAAGAAATCTAGATTTTTTTTTTCTGGAAGTAAATTAAAATGAAAAGTTTTAAAAGAGCTCATTTTTTTCAGCTACCTAATTCATAGAAATATCTTTGTAGGAACATTTCTTTGTTTCTCTACCTTTAATACATCATTCTTTATATATACATATATATATATATAAATCATACATTCAGAAACTAGTAGTTACTAAAATTATTTCTGAAGACACCTTAGAATTGCCATTTAAATTCTTAGCTTATTAAATTCTCCTAAGGTTGCACACAATTTAACTAGTTTTGTTGAAATCCATCCATCATCATCTATGTGACAATTAACAAAGGCAACATGTGATCTTCAATGTCTCTAGTGAAAAGGGTTTTAGGCAAGATGTTCATGGGCTTATACAAAAATATTTTATGTTTCAGAAAGGGAAAAGGTACAAATTAAAGATCAATATAGGCAAAACAAAGCTTAAAATGATCCAGTATAACAGAAAGATGTTGATTAAATTAAAATAGATAAACTTAAAAAAAATTTAAACCTTAAAGCAATCAGTAAATACAATAAAATAAACCAATGAGAAGGTGCATACAGGGTGTTGTTAGATTTAAAATAGTTTTGGGGATTAAATTGTTGTAGATAGGAGAATGGGAGCCATAAACTGTGATAATAGAAATGTTTGGGAGCAAGGGAAATATATATAACAATTATGACCGCTGAAATATGTTTTCTACTGTGTTTTGGGTTTATATAAATTTAAGATGGTCACCAGGGAATATATTCCCAATTTATGAATATGCCCAAGCCAACTGGGTTTTATAGAGAAATTTAATTTATAATACACTGATTAATCAATAGAAAAAGAGAGAAAGTAAGAAAGGAATAAGAATGAAGGGCCTCAAGCCAATAAGGCCTAGATCTCAGTCCCAAGAGATAAATCAGTCAGTTAGTTTTATCACTCACCCAAGATCTCTCTAGGTAAGTCTTCTCATGCCAGCCTCCTTTTGAGAAATGTTTCCAGAGAATTCTCCTCCTGACTCCTCCTGCGTTCTCCTTCCACAGCCTCCTTCAAGACCTCTCCAGCAGCTCTCCCTCCAGGACCTCTCTCCTCTCAGACCTCCTCTGTGCCAATGGTGGCTCTAGCTTAACCCAGGACTGCCCAGAGGCATGGCCCCTTTGCACATTTCTGTTGAAGGTCATATTCTCATATAATTAAATCTTGATCTTTGCTGCAGCCCTTCCTAAATCCTGTTACTCTGAGTAGGGTGGAGATTGTAGTTTCCAAGACCTGGTTCTGTCATTCCAAGTATCTCTATTGTATCAATTCTAAAATCAATCATGACTCAAAGAACTTCCTGTTCTATGCTTAAGCATAGGTCAAAACCCTTTTCATTATTTAGCAAAAGGTTTCTGTCCTAAAGTAGTCTTAAGTAGGGAGGAGAAGGATCCTCCCATGCCAAGGAGTTTCACATTCCAATAGAGTTCTTACTATCAGTAGGAAATTTTTTCAAGTATGAAATTTCCCAATGGGGAAATTTCCAACATTCATAAGTCTAAGAAATTTTAAGGTTTACAGTGTGCAATCAAAAAAATCCTTTTCACCAATCCAAATAGATTTGTTCACTATTATAGGAGGAGAATAAACTCAAAATAGTTATCAATATGCTCCCAGATCTCTTTTAAAGTTTCCTTTCCCTTCCCCCATATTTATTATCCATTTATATTTCATTTGTCAGAGGTCTGAATTTCCTCATAGAAGCACAGGGCAGAATCTCCACTCTGCATATCAAGAGCAGTTAGGACTTTTAGAACTTTGTCAAAATATTTCAGATTGTTTTGTAGCATAAGCAGCTTAGCTTGTGGCATATACTTGAGGAGGAGGAAATAAAGTGGGAAATCTCCAATGAAAATAAAAAGTCCCAGGATTAGAATTAATCAGATCCAAACTCTAAGTTTTAGCTCTACCAACACAAATTGTTGTTTCAGAGTTTCAAGCATGCTTTGCAATAGCATTTTTCCTGAAAGATGATGAATGGTATTTGTTTAAAGAATAAACAAAAAAGCAAAGCTTTGAGGGAAAACAATCGCATATTTGCATATGAGGGTAAAAATACTTCTCCTTCATATTTTAGGTCAAGAGAAAGAAGGGCAAAAAACAGACTCATTCCCCCAAACCAACTTTAAATCTACTGATTTGGAACTAAGTGCTCTCCCTGTGAAAAAATTTTAGTAACACTCTTCTAAAATTGTAGTCCGGTATCACCTTTAAAAAAATCTGCTTGAAAATCAGAGGGTGTGGGGTTCTTTTTTTCCTCACTGAAAAATGACTATGGCCAACAAGAAATACACACATGGAGTGTGGAAAGGGATTGGGGAACAATGATTTTTATACATCACCCTCTCTGGAAAAAATGGTTGGGAATGTCAGACTTTTGTGGCCAGTATGGTCTCTGCAAGGGTAGGCTCCAAGCTGGGTGGAGAGTGATGAGGAATGCTGGCCAAGCAGATGGACAGGAGAAACAGCAGGCAGTGGCAGGTGGCAGGACAGGGCAGGAGCACAGGCACACCTGGTCACCAGATCCTCATGGTGGGCAGTGACCAGGCAAACTTATTATCTTTACTGTAAGGCTCAAAATTTTGGAGAATGTGTTATCACTTCATGGTAAGCCAAAAATATGGGTTTCAAAATTAATAATCAATAACTACATATTATATTTTAAAAGTTTTGTTTATAATACCTATAGCAAAAGAACTGCCTGAATTCAGGCTGGTTTCAAATGGAAAAAGAGAAAGAGGCAGGAATTTCAGCCACTTAAATAAAATCTCACAAAATGTGGGGATGCAGGAAAAGTGAATTTTGGGAAATTCAAAGGGATTTCTGGGGGATGAATTCAAAAAGCTCAAAATTTCCATTTATATATAACTCCCTGTGATCCTGTTGGGAAACTAGTTTCCCCAAAAGGATCATGGAAATAAAATTAACTTAAAGATTGCAATGTTTTTTGGTTAAAAGGAAAAGAGAACAAAACCAATGATTACTACATTGACAAAAAAGCCAATTAGGGTGCAGCCCCATTTGGCAAAAGAGTATACATTCAAAACAAAAGCATTTCAACACCCCATAGTTCAATTCACATCCCAAAGTTCACTCTGGATCTTTTGGTGCAACATACAGTCTCTTCAGGCTTGAATCTTGGGCTTGCAGCTTTGACTGGTGACTTGCCTCTTGGAGGTGACTTTGGACTTGGACCTTGGCTGCAACTTGGGACGTTGACTCTTGGACTGGTTCTTTGGTGAGTGAGTAGTTGACCCTCCTTTCCTGGCTTCTGGAGAGATTAATTCCAGAGAGGCTTCTCCTTGGAGGAGGCCTCATGGACTGAATCCTTCTTTAATTTGCCACCAAGTCCACTGACTGAGGGGTCACAGAGCCCTGCCTGGGTTGTGATAGGGATCAGAGCAACATTTAGGGTGATAAGATAGACATCTTATCAACCCTCTTTTTGCATTTTTCTACTTTCACTCTTTCCACCTCTTTGTAAATAAAAGCTATCAAAAGTCATTTTGATTTGAGCTATAATATTTTAAATTGGTGACCACCATATTATCTTAGAATTCTCACATATTTAGTCAAAACCCTAAATTTATTTTCTTACACAGGTCCACTTTTACTTTTCTGAAAATTAATAAGTTTAGAATGATAATTTCATATCATTTAAGAATTTTGATTAAATTCATTATGAAGGCAGATGGATTATAGGTAAAATAACCCTAATTTGCAACTCAGGTATCTAAAAGCACCAGTTTTACTTTTCCTTTTAAAATATTGTTCAATGAATTGTAATAGTGTGAAAAATATTCACTGAAGTTAATTAGATACACCACCAAATGTTTATTGTTCTGTCTTGGGTCTTTAAATACCAGGTGGAAAAGTGATGGTAGTATCCTTAAGCAGCTTCATGCTCATAAGTGCCTCATGTAACTTTAAAGTTATTTTTATTAGTGTTTGTTCTCAAATAGTATTATATGAACTATGGTGAAAAGTGATTTGCACATATTGCAATATATAGAAAAACAAATATACAGTTAATTTATATTTTTTGTTTGTTTTGGTTGCTGTTGAGATATTTTGTCATATCTTACTACCTACCCTCATTTGGTGTTTTCTTGATAAAGATTCTGAACTAATTTTACCTTTCCATTTCCAGCTTATTCTATAGATGAAGAAACTGAAGTAAATTGGGTAAAGTGACTTTCCCAGGGTTGTTTAGCTATTAAGTGTTTAATGCTGTATTTGAACTCAGATTTTCCTAACTCTGTGCCCTGTGATCTATCCATAGGGCAATGTACCTGCCCAGTTAATTAAGTCAGACTATCTTAATAAATTTAAACTATTAAAATTAAAACTGTCTTAAGATTTTTGAATTACCCTTCAAATCTTAATTAGTAATGTTCCCTCTAGGAATCAAACCTATTCCCTATATCGGAATTTTCTCTTTTGCTAGAGTACAAGGTGCATCACAATTCGTCCAAATGTAAGCCTGCTTTATATTGTGAGAAGATTTTTTTTTAATTTAATCATTTGGGGATTTGGACTTCACGTCTATTTGTTTTAAATTTGAGTCAATCAGCAATCACAAAATTGATCCCATAGGCACTGCCTCACTGGGTGCTGCCAGCCTGCACAGCCCTGAGGAACTGTGATTTTTTCCTGGGTGGTGATGTTGAAGAGCTAGTGGGTGTAGTGAGGACTTATAAAATGAGACCCCTAGGTTAATGTTGGCCAAAAGTCATAGATCTCTAATGAAATAATTATAGTTCAAGTCATTGAGAAAATTGACTAATTACCAAGCTTAATTTTAGAACCCTCAAGTATTGGTCCTTCTTTCTGCAAGTTATTCTTTCTGACCTCTTTTACTGATGTAATTTTTCCTAATTCTTTATTTTGAATTTCATTTTATCCTTATGGAGCTCATGGGAGAAGGGATTAAATGACCTTTGGGTTCATTATATAAGCAAGGAATTATAATTGAAACAGTATTAAGATTAAAGATGAAAGGGGGCAGCTGAGTAGCTCAGTGGATTGAGAACCAGGCCTAGATACGGGAGGTCCTAGGTTCAAATGTGGACTCAGTCACTTCCTAGATGTGTGACCCTGGACAAGTCACTTGAACCTCATTGCCTAGCCCTTACCACTCTTCTGCCTTGGAGCCAATACAAAATATTGACTCCAAGACGAAAGGTAATGGTTTAAAAAAAAGATTAAAGATGAAAAACTGATACTGTTGCTCAATATATGAACATGAAGAAATAGGTTAATAACCCTTCTAGGCCTCAGTTAACTAATCTTTATAAAAGAAAATATTTGACCAACTGATATTTAAGGTTTCACATTCCATATTCCAAACTTAAAATAAATTGAACACTTTTATGTGGTTGATATATTTCTAAAAAAATGCATGGCCTAGGATGGAGCTTTCATCTATCTGCCAAAATACCCAGATTTTAACATAGTCTCTGAAACTGTGTGACACTGGGGAAGACATTTAGCCATTCAGTGCCCCAGACAGCCAATTGAAGATGGTAAATTGGAAAAGAATTGGAAATCTGTATTGGTTAGGCTTTGCTCAGGATGAGATGTTTTTACCAGTGAAATTGTGGATCCAGAACAAAAATAACATCATAAAGGTAAAATTGAACTTAATTACAAGGTTAAAAATAATGTAGGAAAGTTTTTTTTCAGAGCTCAAGGGCATTATCATTTGAGTTTGGTCAATAACCACAAAATGAAATATCATTAGGTAAAACTTCTTAAGGTTTCTTTAAATAATGCAAAATATGCAAAAAACCCTTATAAACACTATTTCTAAACTATTCCACTCTAAGGTTATAATGATGGTGTAATAAATGTAGCACACACATGTTAAACAATGCAATTTGGCCATTCTTAAAAAAGATGCACCTGATAAAACTGCCAACTAAGAAAAATAATTTCACCCTGCAAAATTAAATTTTATATTAAATTACTTACATCTCCATTTACATGCTGTGCACTACAAGTTGATTACACATTTGTATAAGGTTAAGAAATATGGCTTTAATTGAGCAGCAAAAAATACAATGAACTGTTTTAACAACATAAACTTCCAGTTTTGTAAATTCATTTATTAAACATTTTTGTAGTACATTCAAATGTATTCTTTTTGAAAAATTACTCCATTTAGACAATATAATATCCTTCATGCTACCTGAAGCCTATATGCTTGAAAGGGGAAAATTTAGTTCATCCACTATTACTATTTTAGTGTCTATTTCCTCCTTAAGCTCCTTTAATTTCTCCTTTTAAAATATGAATACTATCAATTGGCACATGTATTTTAAGTATTGCTATTGCTTCATTGTCTATATTATCTTTTATCACGATGGAATAACTTTCTTTTCTCTCTTAATCAGATCAAGTTTTGCTTTAGTTTTGTGAGAGATTCCTATCACTATTTCTGCTTTTTATCTTATTTGAAGACCAATTTGTTCTCCTCCAGCCTCTTAACTTTATTCTGTGTGTGCCTGCCTGCCTCAAATATTGTTCTTTTAAACAAAATGTTGTAGGATTCTGGTTTTTAATCCATTCTGCTATCAACTTATTTTTTTATGAGTCAGTTCATCTTATTTACCTTGTTTTATTATCATCTATGTATTCCCCTCCATTTTGTTTTCCTCTTTTGATTCTACCCTTTCTCTTTTCACTCTGTCCCTCCACATGTGTTTTGCTTTTAATCTCTCCCCCTTTTGCTTACCCTTATATTATTCCCCGTCCCAATACCACCCTTCCTTATTCCTCTTCTATTTTTCTATAGGGTATGATAGGATTCTATACTCCAATGAATCTGGCTATTTTTTCCTGTATGAGCTAATTCTATTTAAAATAAATTTTAAGTATTACCCATTACGACCCTCATCCTTCTGAAATATAATGTCTAGCCTTTTTTTTTTTTATTTTCTGGTCATGACTTTCAGGTAGTCCAATAATTCTTAAATTGTCTCTTAATCTATTTTCCAGTTCATTTGTTTTTTTTTAATGAAATATTTCATATTTTGTTTATTATTTTGTTTTTGTTTTATTTTTTCTTGTTGTATTATGAAGTCACTAGTTTTAAGTTTCCCAATCTTTTTATCCTCCTTTTCCATTTGGTCCATTCTAGTAACTTTCCATGAAACTCTTTCCTTTATTTGGTTTTGGTGCCTATTTTTCCGCAGCTAATTTTGCTTTTTAAATTATTTTATTGTTGTATTACTTCCATTTTCCCCATTTTCTTCCATATTTATTTTTTGTTTTTTCCTTCCTTTTTGAGTTCTTTCAGTGCCTGAGAGAGATTTGTAGTTTTCTTTGATGTTTTGCATGTATTTACTTGAATCTCCCTGTTTAGTATGTGTGTTGTTCTTCATCACCATAGAAAATTTCTAATCTTAGGTGTTTCTTTTGCTATTTTCTCATTTCCCCAGCTTTATTTTTTTAGGGGTTGGGGAGGCTGTGGACTGGGAATACTGACAGCTGAAGATTCCATCTCCTCTGCTAATGGCTTGCATGACTCTGCACCCTGAGGTATTTTGACCTGGGGCTAGTACTTCTGTGCCTCATTGTGGGCTGATTCCAGGGCCTGGAACTTCAAGGGGTGAGCATGGTGTGTGGGTGCTCTGTTTTTGATATACACAAGGTCCTGGGATACAGATCTTGGCCTATGTTTGGGCTTGCCGCCTAGTGGAGTAGGCAGCTGTTTGTAGGCCAGCACTCCCATTCATGCAGTGTTATTTCTGGTTCTCCATTAACCTCTGAAAATAGATTCTCTCTTCCTATCTCTCAAATTGTTTTCCACAGGAGATCCCCCTTTCTCTGTCTTGCTATTGATTTTTGACTCCCGTAATTTTGTAGCATTTTTAAAAGATTGGTTCAGATGGATTCTCAGAATGGTTTGATTATTTCTGCTACTAAACCACCAACTTGACTTCACCTCCTGTATAAATATTTTAGAAAAATGATTTCTTATTCATTTTCCTTGATCACTTTAAGAACCAAGTCTAATAGGGATATTGCTGGTACAAAGTATATACACAGTTTTGTACTCTTTGACTTGAATGAGTTTTTAAAATAATTTACTTTGTCTATTAGAAATTACACTGTCTAGCTTAAAGATCTTAATTATCTTCATTTTGTTTAGATCTTTAAATAAAAATTATAGACTATTAAAGATATACTACACAGTAATAAAAACAGAAAAGCCTCACATACAACCAAATTTTTGTAGATTTTTATTTTTTGTGGAATAACAAATAATTCAAAACAAAGTAGATATCTCTCAATTGAAGAAAGACTAAGCAAGTTATGTTTAATGTATTAAAATATTACTGACTTCCAAATAATAATGACTATAAAGGTATAAATATGAGGCTAGTCATCCTGTGAGCACTTTTCAGATTTTAGCTAGGCCGTGTCTTGCATTATAGACATAAAGTCCATAATTTCCAAGACTTTCCATCTCACTACTATCCACAAAAGTATGGTTTTATTTGACATGGCCTTTGAGAAAATAAACACTACAATAAAGCATTAGGATAAAACTTGTAATTACATGTGATATGTCATTCTGACTTTAAAATTATTTTAAAAAAGATTTCATCACACATCTCACATTCCATAGATAATACATGGGTTTTTTTTTGTTTGTTTGTTTGTTTGTTTTTTAATCTTACCTTCTGTCTTGGTTCCAAGGGAGAAGATTACTAAGGGCTAGGCAATGGGGGTTTAATGCTTTTCCAGTGGTCACACAGCTGGGAAGTGTCTGAGGTCATATTTAAACCTAAGACCTCCCATGTTTAGGCTCTTAATCCACTGGAGTTACCCAGCTGTCCTCCATGGGTGCTTTTTTAAAATTTTCACCCCACAAGTTTCAAATAAGACATAATGGCAAAGGTTCCAATTATGAAATTATTTTTAAAAAGGAGAACATTGTATGCAGTATCAGTATAGAAATATTGTAACGATAATCAGCTGTGAAATACTTAGTTATTATGATCAATACAATTTCTAAGGTGTCATGATAAAAAAAAAATGTTATCTACCTCCAGAGGGAGAACTGGTGAACTCTAAGCAAAAATTAAAGCACTCTATGTTTTTTTTTAACATTTTCTTGCTTTTCTTTCTTTCTTTTTTTTTTGTCAACATGCTTAGTATAAATTTCTATTTTGTATATTTCTTGTCATCTCAAGGAGTGAGGGGTGTATGGGGTACTCAGGGAGGGGAAGTATCTCTGGTATGGAGGGCTTGTCGTGCCCTCCTAGGGCAGTTCTCCAGCCTCTGACCCCCATCTGACACCCAGCTCTCACTTGTGGCTCCCAGTAGCTGCTTGCATGTGGCAGCGGCCACACCCCGGGCAATGGCTTCGACAGGCCGGCTAAACCTTGTGAGGGTAGCCATAGGGTCATCGACCCCTGGTGAACCAGGGCTTTGCTCTCCCAGCATGTGAAGACTGCTTCGGTGGAACAGGTGGAAGAAACCAATTAGAAGGTTCAACAGCTGAAATACAATGCAGCAAAGCACTGGGGAGTGCTTAGGGCGTGTTGGAGCACAAAAGACAACACGGCCATTCAATGCAGCTGAGGAAGTCTCCAGATGTAACAATTTTTCATGCCAGTGGACACAGGCTTCCAATGCCGAGAGAGTGGAACTCTCTCTGTGCATCGACTTTTCCACTTAAATCTCTTTCACAAACAAGTATCTTTGTGCACACTCACCTATACTGACCCCTTCCACCCTCGAGTGGCGATGCAACAGGTGAAGGTGACCACTGGCAGTTGTAGTCACGATCCTGCATGTAGGCGGCCCACGGACCAGTGACCTCTTGGCCCTGTGGGCAGCAGGGATGTTCGGCAGTATCCTGGGCGACTGAGGAGACCTCTCTAGGACAGCACTGCTCACCCTAATCAAGTGAGGGGACTAGATAAGGTGTCCCAAACATTGCCTGCCCTACAAACACCTGGTCAGCACACCACAGCTGGCAGGTCATCCCTTTAAGTGGTCAAAATCAAAAGAAACAAAATACAAAGAAACTCCTACTAGGAGCATGGAACATCAGAACATTACTTGATAGAGAAAATACCCTAAGACCTGAAAGAAGAACAGCTCTAATCAGTAAAGAACTGGCACGATATGACATTGACATCGCAGCTTTAAGTGAAACATGCTTACCAGAAGAAGGATCACTCAGTGAACCCACCACTGGATGCACCTTCTTCTGGAAAGGTCGAGCCACAAATGAAGACAGAATTCACAGTGTTGGCCTGGCTATCAAGACCAGTTTGCTCAAACAGCTGCCAGACTTGCCTGTGGGCATCAGCGAGAGGCTCATGAAGATCCATTTGCCTCTCAGCAAAGACCGGTATGCCACAATCATCAGTGCATATGTCCCAACACTGACCAGCACATAGGAGACCATCGAGCAGTCCTACTCTGACCTGAGTGCCATCCTGCACTCAGTGCCCACAAATGACAAGCTGATACTACTGGGAGACTTCAACGCACTCATTGGCCAGGACCATGAAAGATGGAAAGGAGTGCTCGGCAAACACAGTGTAGGCAAAATGAACAACAAAGGCCTACTACTACTCAGCAAATGTTCAGAGTTTGAACTCACCATCACAAACACTGTGTTCAGAATGGAGAACAAATATAAAACAACATGGATGCACCCACGATCAAAACAGTGGCATCTCATTTACTACACCATTGTACGCCAGCGAGACATCCAGGATGTAAAGATCACCAGAGCCATGAGAGGAGCTGAATGGTGGACAGACCACTGATTGCTTAGAGCAACTCTTCAAATGCACATTGCGCCTCACCATCCAAAAGGTGCCCAGACAGTTCACGCATTTTGCAACGTGAGTCTTCTTAGAGGTCCATCTTATTTGCAAACATTCCAGTCCTGCCTGGACGACAAGCTGTCTGCCAAGGGACCACTCACTGGAAACTCAACAGAGAAATGGAACCAGTTCAGAGACGCAGTTAAGGAAACATCAAAGGCAGTCCTAGGCCCCAAACAACGCAACCAACAGGACTGATTCGACGAGAACAACATTGCTATTGAAGACCTATTGAGCAAAAAGAACAAAGCCTTTATGGAGTGGCAAAATAACCCAAACTCTGCTCCTAAAAAGGACAGATTCAAGTCTCTCCAAGCCATGGAGCAGCGTGAGATCAGGAAGATGCAAGACTGATGGTAGGAAAAAAAGGCAGAAGAAATCTAGCATTTTGCTGATACAAAAAACTACAAACAACTTTCAGTTCTCTCAAGACTGTCTATGGGCCATTAAAACCCACCACCACTCCCTTGCTATCCTCTGATGGTGACACTCTCATAAAAGATAAAAAAGGCATCAGCAACAGGTGGAAAGAACACTTCAGTCAGCTTCTCAACCGACCCTCTTCAGTCAACCAAAGCATCCTTGACCAGATTCCCCAAAACCGCACCATTGAACAACTTTAAGTCCCTCCTTCAATAGAGAAAGTCCAAAAAGCCATTAAACAAATGAGTGCAGGCAAGGCACCCGGTAAAGATGGGATCCCAACTGAGGTGTACAAGGCCTTAAACGGAAAGGTGCTCCAGGCATTCCACATAGTGCTGACCAGCATATGGGAAGAGGAAGACATGCCCCCAGAACTCAGAGATACCTCCATAGTATCCCTATACAAGAACAAAGGCTCACGCAAAGGCTCACGAACAACCTGTGACAAATACAGAGGCATCTCACTACTCTCCACTGCTGGAAAGATCCTTGCCCTTATTATACTCAATGGACTCTTGTCATCTGTTTCAGAGCAGAACCTGCCTGAATCACAATGTGGCTTCTGACCAGATTGCAGCACCATCGACATGGTCTTCACGGTGAGGCAAATGCAGGAAAAATGCCTTGAGCAGAACCTGAGTCTCTACATTGTCTTCAAAGACCTGACAAAGGCGTTCAACATGGTGAACAGGGACACATTGTGGGTGATCCTCAGCAAGCTCAGTTGCCCAGCAAATATGTCAAACTGATCCAGCTCTTTCATGTCGACATGGCAGGGGAAGTCTTATCTGGTGGAGAGACTTCTGATTGCTTCAACATCTCCAATGGCGTGAAACAAGGCTGTGTCCTTGCTCCAGTACTATTCAACCTATTTTTCACCCAAGTATTATGACCAGCTGTGATGGATCTAGACCTGGGAGTCTACATCAAATATAGGCTGGATGGCTCACTATTCGACCTTCGCCTCCTGACTGCAAAAACAAAGACAACAGAGAGACTCATCCTGGAAGCTCTCTTTGCAGATGACTGTGCTCTCATGGCCCACCAAGAAAATCATCTCCAAACCATTGTGGACAGGTTCTCTACAGCAACAAAACTGTTTGGCCTGACTATCAGCCTCAGCAAAACAGAGATGCTCTTCCAACCTGCAACAGGGAAGCCAACGAACTAGCTGTGCATTACAATCAATGGCACGCAGCTTTCTAACGTCAACACTTTCAAGTACCTGGGCAGCACCATCACCAATGACGGGTCCCTAGACCACAAGATTAATGCCAGGATCCAAAAGGCCAGCCAGGCACTGGGGCAGCTGTGCTCTAAAGTCCTCCATCACAGCAGTGTAAGCATTGCAACGAAGTTCAAAGTGTATAATGCAGTGGTCCTGAGCTCGCTCCTGTACGGTTGTGAGACATGGACACTGTACCGGAAGCACATGAAGCAGTTGGAGCAATTCCACCAACGCTCCCTCCGGTCAATCATGAGGATCTAATGGCAGGACTGAATCACCAACCAGGAAGTCCTCGACAGAGCCAACTCCACCAGCATAGAAGTAATAGTCCTCAAAACCCAGCTATGATGGTCTGGACACGTCATCCACATGGACCCACAAAGAATACCAAGAAAGGTATTCTATGGTGAGCTGTCAGCTGGACTCAGGAAAAAAGGTTGACCAAAGAAAAGATTCAAGGATCAGCTAAAGTCCAACTTGAAGTGGGCTGGCATTACACCAAAGCAACTAGAACTTGCTGCTTCTGTCAGAAGCAGCTGGTTAACCCACATTAACCATGCTGCCACCACCTTTGAAGATGAGTGATATCGACATCTTGCCGCTGTGCGTGAACGCCGACACTAGGCCACAATCGCACCTCCCATAACACCTGGTGTCCCATGCCCCATGTTCCACAAACTCGGCACCTCAGTCTTTGGACTCCAAAGCCACATGAGGGTACACCGTAGATGAAACTGCACAAAGACAATAATCATTCTCGGTCAACAAGAGACTACCACTACAAGGAGTGAGGGAGAGATGAGGGAGAGAGAATTTAGAATTAAAATTTAAAAATTTGAAAAATAAAAATAAATATGCATGTAGCACATATAGTAATCTTAATATCTAAGTGGAATATCAAACAATCTCAAGAACATATAGGAAATAAGCAAACTACTCCTTTAATACCCCACCACCCTCGTATATGTCTTGGCTAATTTTTAGTCAATTCTCTTGTCTACCAGGGTGCTAGATTAATCTTGTTTGCCTATGAACTTTTTAAAAAAAAAATTTTTTTTTTATGAGAGGAGAAAAAAGAGCCCTTGTGTAAGCATACTTCTCTACTTTCTTCTACTTATTATGACTTAATTTGTACTATGACAAATTCTAACAAAATTTGTTTGTCCTATGGAAAATTTTCTCTGATCCTAACTACTTATTTGCCTTACTAAGTTGTAATTCAGTAAATAAACTAGAAATTATTAATATATTATTTAAGAAATGCATTAGTTCACCAAATTAAATAACTTCTCAAGCGGGAATAGAATAAGCATTAATATAGTGCCTACTATGCAACAGACATTGTGATGAATCATTTACATATACCTCAAAATAGTTCTAGGTAAGTTCTAATATCTCTGTTTTACAACTGAGACAAACAGAGGTCAAATGGTCAGGATAACACAGTAATAAAAGCTAACATTTATATAGTGCTTACTATATGTCAGACACTAAGCTAAGTGTTTTGTAATTTTTAGCTCATTTGATCCTTACAACAATTCTTAGAGATAAGTACTATTACTATGTCTGTTTTACAGTTGAGGCAGTGACTTGCCCAGAATCATGTAACTGGTGTCTGAGGTCATATTAGAATTTAGGACTTCCTGTATTCTGACTCAGAACTATATTTACTATATTACCTGCATGTCTCAGTTAGGTACACAGACTATCATTAAGGAATGAATAATAGTAAGAGAGATAATTATGACCTATTTGTTCATTCAGCTCTTTCAATATTGAAGTATTTTGGATAGACATGGGTATGCATATAAGTGCAAGAAGAAGAGGTTAAATGTGCAGTTTTTTTTATTTTTACTTATATGCTTGAATTGTCTATTCTTTCATATTTCATCTGGAACTCAGTTTTCTTTGGTCACTTAGTCTTCTTATTAATATAATGTAATATAACATTGGGTTACATAGTAATATAATATCTTGTAATAAAGTAAATGATAATATAATACACTATAATAGAATAGAGCATAGGTCCTACTTACAAAAATATTAAGGTTCTTTTAAAATTCTGTAAGCCCTAGATAGGACAATATAGCTTTAGAATAATTTCTAAGGGATGCAGTATACTATAGACTGGCAGGAGGGTCAAATAGGAGCTACTCAACTCTATATCAGAATCCCTGTGGATATTATGGTTTTTGTATTTTTATTTTGTTAATAATTTTCTGATTATATTTTAATGTGGTTTAGTAACACTTCAGGGTTGTTAGCTGTGTGCAGCTGTATAGAGTCTTATTAGACATCTCTGTTATGGAGGTTAAAGGACTAAATTTGGAGTCAGGTAAACCTGAATCCAGTTCTTACCTCTGATCACTACCTCTGTGTGCACAAAGGTAAATAACTCATTAATGCTCAAAGACAATAGGCTACAGAGGTGATAGATATAGATCTACACATGAAGAGAAATTTTCCACACTGAAAGTTCTTCTGGTCTATAAAATAACAGGTTCAGGAAACAAGTCCATCCAAAATGTCCAATTTTTTAAAAAGCATATTCATTAATTATTTGTTTTAGTGATTCCCAAAACACAACTAATATTTCACATGTATAAATAATAAATCATTATCATGCATATCACAATATAATAATATTGAATGATAATAGCTATCATTTATATAATACCTACTATGTAACAGGCACTGTGCTAGGTACTACTTTACAATTATTATATTATTTGAACCTCACAACAATACTGGAAGATAGTTAAAATTATTATTTTTCTATATAAATGAGGGAACAGGTATTTAGTGGCTTGCTTAGTGTCACACATCTAGTAAATGTAAGAAACCTGATTTGAACTCATGTCTTTCTTCCTAAATACAAGCCTGGAGGTTTTTCAGTTTTGCCAGTGTTGTCCCTGATAATAATATACATGGCTTTTAGTTTTAAAATTAAGGTTTTCAAAATGGTATTTAAAAGTGTAGACTATATAAATATATATAAGTTTATATGCATGTACATATGTATATTTGTATATATATATATATATATGAGAATTATGTTTTTAAATGTTTAATGACTACCTCTCCAAAAAAAGTTTTCAAGATACATTTTTAAGTTTAATACATATTATTAACTTTTTAGGTTGACAATTTTCAAGATATAAATGATTGCATTGAAATTTTAACAACAGGTTTTCAAAACCTAATAAGAGGTAGCTATAGAACCTTAATAAATTACATATTATTCCAATTGATTTCTAAAACATTGCTCTTGATTAAGTATTATTACTCTCTGCATTTTGTAGATGAGGAAACTAAGTCTCAGAGAGGTTGAAACATGTGAGGAGGGTCATACAAGACAGATGTATGTGAAGTGGGATTTAAACCCAGGATACAACACACACACACACTGAAAAAAATAAAAGTGGTAATTCACGAAACTCTTTTTTATTTTAAGCAATTTTTTTTCTAATGTAGGGAATTAAAAAAAGGTTACATAACATGAATGAAATCAATCTCTTTAACTACCATAAGTCTAAGCCAGTCAAACTGAAAAGTAAAATAACAACAAAAAGGCAAGGAGGTATATATAACTCATTCCCTCTGCTACTCCTAAATCACAAGCTCACTGATCCTGAATTTAGCCATATCCTTAAAATGAACTCTATAATGATCAACAATCAAGTGCTTGAATAGTGGGTAACTAATCTTTGACATATACTAAATGAGTCAAGTAGTAGGCAAACAGAGCCTGGACTAGGGACTAGGGGTTGGAGAGGAAAGGGAGAACAAAGTAGAATGTAGAATTATTAATAGTAGAATAAAAGTCAGAAACAAAAACTAGAAGATTTCATTCTCTTTTTTAATCTCCAACTGATTATAAAAGTAGGCAGTCAGATAAATTTGATCTTTTCTATAATTTCTGCTATAGATGATTTTGTTTTTAAAGATATATATATGTATATATATTTCCATATTACATGTACATTACATTTTAAATAATCATTTTATGATACTTTGATATTAATGTTCTCTTCTTCTCTCCATCTCTACCCTCCTCAAGATGGCAGGTAATATGACATATATTATACATATGCTGCCATGCAATACATATTTCAATATCTGTCATGTTGTGTGATGATTGCTCTTCAAATAAAATTCTGAATGGTGAATTAATCAGTTATATTGTCATGAATTCGTTTAAAATTAATTTTAATCATTTTCCAATTTTTGATCCTCTCTTTTTTCTAGAGCACATACATGTGTGTTTTTAGAGAGAAAGATATATATATATATATACATATATATATATATATATATATACACATATATATATAATACAACTATTTTAAGTATGTTTTTATGTATATATGTATATAAGGTAACTAGGAATTTATATAATGTGGACTGCCTTAGAATATTTCCCACACAGTTGGGCATGTGCTTTAGTCCTTTCTAGTGTCATATGCATGCTAAGGGCATGCCCAATGATTTATTCTCAGTCTCTAATCTTCTATGACTGTAGAGTATATCCTGGTCAAGATTAACCCATCTACTTGCATCATTATACTTATTAAATTCAATAATATTTTTACAAAATAATATAATAAATAGAATGTAATAAATATAATATAAATACCATATATTATAATGCACTTATAATAAGGTTTAGAAGTGAACAAAAAGAGGAAGTTTAGGAGATCTTTTCAAAGAAATTCTTAGGGAAGGAGAAAAGAAATATGTCATAGCACATGGGGATGCTAGGATCAAGAGGAGGTTAGTTACTGCTATTTTTTTTTTATTTAGGATGGATGAGGGAATTTAATAGTGATTATAGACTACAAAAAAGGATCCAGGCATTAGTGAGTGACTACCTATTAGTGAAAGAATTTAAATGTGAATGGGGCAACCTTTTAGAGAAAAGAAGGAATGAGATTAATGATATAGATATAGAGGTTGACCTTGCCAAGAAGAAATGCTTTTTCTGTGCATTCTTTTTCTGGTTAAAAATCAATCAAAAGGCTTCTTTTCCATATATAGTAAGAGGGATAGAAATAATCATTATACCTGTGCATGACTTGAACTGTAGAGCAGAGTTTGCCCTCCATTATGAATGATCATGCCTTTCCCAAAGCAGATTGTATATACTCTTCAATATGGTTTGGCAACAAGCAGAACACACTTCACAATCTCTGAGATTAAGGCTTGTATTGTACTAAAATCTCATTACACTTGTGTTCATTAATTGTTAAATTCTTTCAAAGATCATTCCTGAAACATTTCTCATGTCTGTATATAACACCTAGGGGATAACACACTTAAACAAAGGACCTCCAAAATTCCCAAGTTCCTAAATCTTAAAGTTCTTAAAAAGTTCCTAAAATCTCAATGTCTTATATGATTGCTTGTCTATTGAAAAAGGCAAGTTATAATACATTGACCTTATATCTAATCAGACATCTAAATTCATTTGAAGGGAAAGCTTTTCCGTGATATTGGTTGCTTAATGATAGCTTCTGGAATAGATGAAGTATGGGACTTAGAGTCAGGAAGACTCATCTTCCTGACTCCAAATCTGACTTCAGACACTTAATAACTGGGTGAAATTTGGCAATTCATTTAACCTTGTTTGTCTCAATTTACTCCTTTGTAAGAGGAGCTAGAGAAGAAAACAGCAAACAAATATCACATATTTTGCCAAGATAGGTAATTCAGATCTGGATAAGATGGAAACAACTAAACAACCACAAATGTCAGAGAAAAATAAAAATACTTACAGTAGAACATTGATCTCTATCATTCCAAATCTGAAGTAAATTGTCTTTCTTATATCTATCTTCTGTGGAGAGCATGATTTTGTATAGGCAACAAGCATGAAGATATCACATTAGGGATTTGAAAGTCACTAGATATGTGCTTTCTTCTGAATTTGTCCCCTTCTACTATTTTCTGGTTTCATCACTGAAGCATCACCTAAGCAATGTTTTATATATGTATATATGGTACATAGTGGTTAGAAATATTTCCAAATGAAGGCAAGCTAAGAGCTCTCACAATGACCAGGAACAAAAGTCAAAAATTTCACTCAGGCTATGTTTAAATCTTTCCTTATAGACCTCTTTATCTGAAAAGATATCAAAAAAGTATTATACATAATCAGGGAATTTGGGGTTACCCTCATATAATTTATCAGACAATTTAAATCTATTTAGGAACTTACTATAGATTGTGAAGAAGTCCTTTGATTTGCTCTGGGAATGCAAGGAGAAAATCAATTGGTTTCTGACCATGAGGAGATTATATTCTCCTACTATTGACAATGATTTAGCAATAAACATATTTGAGACAGAACAAAAGGTTACTTAATGTTCTCCGTTAAGCTTCACTCTGTTTTTTTTAATAATGCATACAGGTCCGCAGCAAAGCCTCGTTGCTTTGGTGCAATATTTTTGTCAGCAAACATCTTCATCTTCTTTCTTTATATTCAAATCACCACTATACCACTTCATAGTATTAATATATGATCATTGCTCTTCCTGCCTCAGTCTATCTACTCCACATTCAACTCTGCACACTGCTATCAAAGTAATCTTAAATCTAAAATTTAATCATACCACTTTGCTACTATGATAGGTGGGTAGATAGATACATAGGTAGGTAACTAAGAAGATTGCCTCTCCATTGTTTATAGGAATAATACAAAATCCTTAACTTAGAATTCAACATTGTTCACAATCTGTCTACTTTTCCAGAAATATTTCACATTATTTCCATATGTTCCATATAATCAGAAGATTACTAGCTGCTATACAGATTTGTTATGTATTTGCACACTGTCTTTAATCCCTGCAATCTTTTCCTGCAAATCCTCTGAATGTTGAAAATCAGGTTTAGTTGTTCTGTGCCAGCTCAGATCCTCCCCTCAGTCCCCAATCTAGAAGTGGTCACTCCCTTTCCAAAATAATCATTCTTCTCTGACCTCTTCATTATTTCATATGCTTATAGATTTCTAGATATATTCAAATTCTGTCTTCCTAAAGGTAAACTTGTGGAGGGGAAAGATTGATTTATAAAAAAGTAGATCTTTTTAAAAACATCCTCAGCATATTGCATTTATTAGGGATTTTAAAAGTACTCTTTGAATAAATAAAAAGAAACAGTAAGCCCAATTTCTGTTGGGAAAAATGCAAGTTTGCCATAAAAAATTCACAGATTTTTTTTTTGATGGGGAGAGTGCCCTTGCCAAACCCATGTGAGTCTCAGAAGATATTTTTGGGGAAAGAAGCAGCTCATCTCTGCTGACTTTCAAGAAGGCAATAGGAAAGGTAGAAGCATAAATCTCAGTCAAACTCTATTTCTTTCCTTTATAATGATTTAAAGCATGAACCATTGAGGGAGTGGTTTGGGAATAGTTCACTCACATTTTGAGTGGTATATCACAAAAAATATGTATTCATGCTGTTAGAAGAGGTAATATCTCCTTTTGAGTTCAACTGAAGCTGAAATAGATCCATCTCAATTCAGAAACTATAAAGCTTGGTTTTTATTAACTTTGAGCATAATTTTTTTGAAATAGAAAAAATTCAACTAAATAATAATTAAAATTCTAATAAGGCTTTTTATGGACAAAATATGTAAAAATGACAAAGAAATAATTATATTCCTTATTGCAAGCTGAAATAGTCTATAAAAGTTGAAAAAGAGAAAGATTCAATATTCCATGCTTCCTTCAATGTGAGAAAGGTTGAAGAGACTTGATTTAAAAAGCATAAATTCATATGTATCTTAAGGCAACATGTTTCTTAGGGAAACCTATTTTAACTAATTCTATAATTTATTGTTATGTTACAGATTAAAATACATTTAAAGGATCCACGATAGATTGATTGAGAAGGAAGATTTGCATGTGTATAAGCTCCTTTTCAAAAGAATTCTTCCTTAAGTCAAATTATTTTGCAAACCTTGAATCTACTTATGGCTTTTTATTTGAGAAATGTATGAGACCTTAAGTAAGTTTTCACACTGGATAAAACAGACTTTAGCTAGTTCAATTCCCTACTAAATAGGAGAAATGGTCCTGCCTTCCCTAAATAATAAAAATTAATTAAAAATTAAAATACAATTTCCTGCAAAAAGCACACTCCCAGGAATTCTTCAATTGTACCAATAGTGAACAGTAAAATAATGGGCAGCCTGGAAAATATTTTTCTCTTCATATTATAATAATTCTCATTTTCATTCTTCCTTTGTAATGTATCATATAGATTTGCATTCTTAATTACATTGAAGTAGTGTTAAAACTCAATTATCCTTTTATAAACAACCATCAGGTCAGATCAGAGCATTCAAACTGTGAGCATGATAAGTAGCAAAGGAAAGTTCACCTAAAATTTAAATTTCCTTCAGATGAAGTACATGATTTTCATATTTATGTGTGAATATGTATTCAAATACGGAGACATTTTAAATTCAGAAAACATGTCTAGGAATTTTTGTGTATTAGAAAGATTATAGAAATTGGAGCCATCAAACTTAAGTTCAAAACTGATGGATACAGATTGTTGTCTATAATTGTGGAAAATAACTTAAACTTGCTTCAATTTAGTTTTTGTTTCTATGTTTCTATAAAATGGGGCAAATGAAACTTGTACTCTTATTACATTTTTGCCCATATTCAAGGCAAGGTATTTTACTGTAAATAGTTCTAGTCAAGGAAGCAACAGATTCATTCTACTCTAAACTACCTTTAGTACTTTATAAAAGCCCAAAAAACTTTTTTCATTCTAGAAGCTCCCTCTAGTTCTGAAATTCTCACAAATGTTCTCCAACACTCCCTCTCCTGATTAGATGCCAGAGCTTCAATTTACAGAATTTTCATTCTTCTCCCTGATGCTCTTTATTCTTTCTCTGTGAGGCACAATGGCTCCCAACAGCCACATAACCATTTTTTCAGCTTTTTAAAATATTTATATTCCGTTATTAGAATCAAAGCTTCTTGAGACAGGGACTGGGTTTTTCTGCTTGTATTAATATTTCCAAGTTTTAGCAGAGTGACTGGAAAATTTCTTTTGTTATTTTTAATCATTTCTGACTCTTCATGAACCTCATGGGGTTTTCCTAGCAAATGTTTCATAATGATCTGACGTTTTCTTCCCATTTACCATTGTGGAAACTGAAGCAGTGCTCAGTGATTTTTTTTCAGGATTACTTACAGATCGATGAAATATCACATGCTAGAAAGACAATCATCATTCTCGGTTACAGAGAGACTATTACCATACTATATGAAATATCTGAAGATAAATCTGAGCTCAGGTTTTCCTGACTCCAAGCCTGATACTCTATTTACTCTACTTCCTAGCCATTCCACATGATGTTTACTAAATGATGTTGTAAAATCCTGACTTTGAAACTTACTGACTGTAGTGTTATGATCAAGTCACTTAACCTCTCAAAGGTTTAGTTCATATATGTGCAAAACAGGAAACATCTTATTTTCTGTGCTATTGTGATAAACAAATGAGCTACTATTAAGTATTCCTGGAACTTTAAAACACTATAGAGTATTAGTGGCAGCAGTGGTGGAATTGACTTCAGAAAAAGCAACTGAGTTGAGTGATATTAAAGAAATCTGGCCAAGATGACAAAGTAAGTAATACTTGAAGACTGACAACCACACTCCTAATGACTACAGAAGAAGAAAAAAATATCTCAAAATGGATGGTTGAACAGGAGAACAGAAGAAGAGGTAAGGCGGTGTTTTGGTACAGAACAACATCAAGAGCGATTAAGTAGGACTCATCTAATTGTAGTAGGAGGAGGGAGCACTAAATAAGCCTCAGCCAAACTCAAATGAGATATAGTATGAACAGCAGGAGAAAGAGCTCAGCCAACTTTGTTCAGCTTCAGCAGAGTGATAGTGGAAAATAATTCCATACAGAACAAGAGGCAGTGGGAGAAAAATATACTTGCATAATCCAACAGGAACAGAGGCGAGGTGGTACATAATAAAGGTGGCATTGGAAGAAACTCACCCCAACACAGTCCATTCTTTGTGGGATTGGGCTGAAACCAAAGGGTTATGAACAACTGAAAATCTCCACATAGAAGGCCATTCAAAACAGGAAACATATCTTATTTTCTGTACTATTGTGATAAACAAATGAGCTACTATTAAGAATTCCTGGAACCTTAAAACACTAATTCTGCAGAGTGCTCAAACTGAGACTGAGACTGCTGAGCCAATTCAAGTACAGAACGAGGGTGAGGATTTACTCCTTCCACTGTAAGAAGGAGCTAACCTTCTGCATATAGGGAAAAAAAGTCAAGGGAAATGATAACCCCAAAATGAGCCAAAGAGAGAAAAATCCCAATATTAGAAACATATTCCAAAAAGAGACCAACATATCAGCTGAAGACAGAAATACAAAAAATGAAAACATGTGAAGCCACACAGAAAAAATGAGAAAGAATGTCAGGGCCAAATGTGCCATTAGATGAGCTACAAAAAAGAATGAAAAAAGCAAATAATGAGAAATTTAGAAGAAAAATTAGGAAGTAAAATGATAGGAAATTATCAATAGTTTAGAACAAAATCTCACTGAAGAAAAATTTATCAAAAAAGGAAATATAATATCTCAGAAAGGAAAATAGCTTCCTTAGAAAGGAAAAATAAAACCTTAAAAAAGAAAATGGCACCCCATAAACTAGAATTGGACAAATGGAAGCTAACTTTTTAATGAGACACCAGGAAATCATAAAACAAATTTGAAATAATGAAAAAAAATTAAGAAAATTTTTATTTCTCACTGGAAAAACATCTGATAGTGAAAATAGATCTGTGGGAGATGTTCTAAGAATCTTTGGATTACCTAAAAGCTATTATCAAAGAAAGAAACATAGAATCATTCTTTTCCTTTTTTATTCCAAATTTTACAAAATCAAATAAAACAAGCATTTCTTTATAAAAAGAAAAAAACAGAAATTAAATACATAAGTGAAATAAAAAATCTCATATATGTTTAGCTTACTTTTCTTTATATCTACATAATAAATGGTGTCCACAAATATCCCATACCTTCTAACTCCTTCTTACATAATAGAAGGTATAAATTGGAGACCACATTATTCATATAAACTGAGTCGTTCATGTGTTATAAATAAAATTTGATCTTCAGTCTTATTATCAGATTCATAAGCATTTATTAGTAAAGTAAAAGAAAGAGAGTAATAGGTTTCCTCCTTTCTAACATTAAGTAAAAATCTGGGCCTCCAATGCAGTCATTGCACAAACCTTGGCTTCTCTAAGATGGCCAGATGAGATAAAAGCAGAGACAAGTGAGGGGCCAGAGCAGAGAGTCAGGGGGAGGGAGGGAGGGAGAGAGAGAGAGACAGACAGACAGACAGACAGAGAGAGACAGACAGACAGACAGACAGACAGAAGACAGACAGATAGACAGACAGAAACAGAGACAGAGACAGAAACAGAGACACAGAGAGAGATCAGTTTCCCCAATCAGTTTTTTTTTCAAAACTATAGCTCCTCTCTCCAGATCCTTCCATTGGCCAATGGATTCTGAGTTGCTGGGGTGAAAGGAATGGAGAGCCCCTAAATATTTTATTTCATAGAAATATTTTCAGGTTTCAGTTCATTTTCTGAATATGACATTCACAAATCATTCTTACAGAATTAATTATGCAGCTGTATATTATGTTCTCTTGATTTAAATTGTTTCCCTATTCATTATCTTGGGTAGTTCTTTCCAGGTTTTTGTAAATTAACCTGCTTATTGCTTCTAATGGTGTCATAGTATTTCTTCACAACCATAAATCGCAAGTTGTTTAGCCATCCCCAAATTGATGGACATTGAGTCAATTTCCAATTCTTTTCCACCACAAAGGGAGCTGCTATACATGGATTATTTTTCTTTTTCCTTGATCTCCTGGGGAAAGAGATCCCAAGCAAAGGATAAAATACTAGAAGCAACCAGCAAAAAATAAAATACTGTGGAATCACATTCAGGGTTGTACAGGAATTAGCAGCTTCTGTGTTAAAGGATTAGAAAGTATGACTTATGATATTCCACTAGGAAAAGGATCTAGACCTACAATCAAAACTTGCCTATCCAGCAATAGCATAAACATCCAGAGCAACAAATGGATATCTAAAGAAATAGAAGTTTTCAAACAATTTTGACAATACAGTAAGAGCTAAAAAGAATATTTGATGGTCAAATTTGATGATCAAATTAATGATAATTAGAATACTTCAATTATTTATGGTATAGGAGATATTTAAGATAATTAACATATCTTAAGTTAACAAAGGAAACAGTTGGGTTAAATTGATGATGTCATTAGTAAGAAGATGTTAATGAAAATGCTTAACATATTTCTGATATTAAAAGTTCCTACATACTTATGATACTAAAGATACTGAAGATATCACCTTTATCAGCTTTAGGGCAATAAATTGGAGTATATATAGTCAGAGAGCTGAGAGTAAATTGAATGATAGGATACTATTTATAAATCAAAGGATAAGAAAGAGTAATTCACTGTAAAAGAGAGAAATCTGGGGATAAATTTTCTCATATGAGATGGATTGTAAAAATCAATAGAGTTAAAGGAAAGATGGGAGGTATTGGTCAATGCTTCAATCTTCGACTCTCATTAGAATTGGCAGAAAGTGGGAATAATATACACACTCATGTATAGAAATCTAGCTTACCAATAAAGAAATAATTGTCAAAGGGGGGACAAAAAAGGAAGGGAAAAAAGAAGGGAGAACACATGGAGGCAGGTAAGCAGAATAAAAAAAATATGAACAGGAAAAGTGTGAGAGAAGAGAAAAAGAAGTATAAATGGGAAAATAAGATGGAGGAAAACACACAATAATCTTAACTCTGAATATGGATGGTATGAACTTAACCATAAAACAGAAAAGAATAGCAAAGTGAATTAAAAGTCAAAATCTTACAATATACTGTCTAACAAAACAAAACTAAACTAAACAAAAAGCCTTTAAAGTTGAAAGACACAGAATAAAGGTAACTTGTTGGAGCAAAATCTATTGTGCTTTAGCTAAAGTTTAAAAAGCAAGGGTAGCAATTAAGATCTCAGAAAAAGCAAATTGAAAATTAACCAAATTTAAAGATATAAGGAAGAAAACTTAATTTTAAAACACAGACAGTAAAGTAATATTAATATTAAGCATATATGCACAAAAGGCATAGCATTCAAATTCCTAAAGGAGAAACTTCCTGTGCCACCGGAAGAAATAGATAATAAAACCATATTAATAGGTGACATTAACCTTACCCTCTAAGAATTAAATATATAAAACCAAAAAATAAATAAAAAATCAAGGAGATGAACCAAATTTTTGAAAAGCTGGAATTGATAGACCCCTTGAGAAAACAGAATAGAAATAGAAAGGAATATATCTTTTTTCTTGGTAATGTATGGCACCTTCACAAAAATGATCATATATTAGGATATAAAAACCTACAGCCAAATGCTTAAAAGCAGAAATATCAAATGAATCCCTTTCAGATTATAATGCTATAAAAATTAGACTGAACCGATGGCTGGAGGAAATAAAAGACTAATTTTAAAAATAACTTCATAGAACTAGATAAATATAAACTATTGCTATCTCTAAGTATTTTTTCTCATTCTTTACTATTTTCTGATTCTATTTTTAAAACTCTCCTAACTGATTATGATGACATAAGTCAAAAATACTTTTTCTTTAAGAATAAAGTCATTAAGTCAAATAAATAAATATTAAAGGCTTGTTATGTGCCAGATAAAAGCAAATGTAAATCACAATAAATCTAACCCAATTAAACCTTGGGAAGAGCAGCTTAATCTTGACTAGTGGATATAATTCAGTGCTCTAAGAATTAACCAAATAACTATTTCTAAGTATATTCAAGGAAAAATACATAGATATATCCAGAGATAGAGTGAGAGAGCTAGATTCAAGTCACATTTCTGATTAAAACTGTCAGTGTGACCCTAGGTCAGTCCCTTAACTTAATGTTCTTAGCAACTGTCTAAGACTAACATATAAACAAGTTATTAACCAACATTTATAGGAGTTTTCTTAGCTGTAATTTTTCTACATTAAAAACAATCACAATTCCATTCTCAATATCACACATAATACACAAGCAAAATTTGGAAAATGCTCTTATTCTATGATTTTGAAAAACTAAAATCACGCTAATTTATGCCCATAGCAACTAAGTAGGAGGGGCAGAACAAAATGAAAAATAATCAAGCTCTTTCTAAATATATCATAGTTTATTATGCTTAAAATTAACTGGAAAATGAAGGAATGTGTCACAAAATGATGTACATTCAGATTGTTGATCTCCATTGATAACAATTGACAAGCATAACACATCTTATGTGCCAAGAATGCTCAGAATTTATCTTCTGCAGATTTATGCCTTTCTTAAAATGGTTAGTTGCATAAAATTTTACAGACACTGAGATATTATGTAAGTGTCCAGAAGTTTAGTAAATTCTCATCAGCAGAATGAATGTGCAAGAGAAGGCAATTACTCTTGACATAATTTATTGCATACCCATGGGCTATGTCTCCCTTTAGTAAAGCATCTGGATGAAAATTATAAAGCTTAGCCACTTATCCATATGGTTCCCAATGACCAGATGTTTTGTACCATATACAAAAAGAGTACATTTGCCTACACTTTTCTGTTTTCAACTTAGTAGTTTGACATTATAGAAACAAACTCAGTGTCCTTGAATTTGTTTTAAAAATAGACCTTCCTCACTCCCCTTAATTATACACTTTAGTAAGCAGTCTTTATCAGAGAAAGTACCATATGTTTTTTTTTTTCCTCTATGGTTAACTCTTTAAAATTCCCTTCAATAAGAAAAGCTTTTGAAAATCTCACATATTTTAATTTCAAAAACAATAATGTGCCCAAACTGATGAAAATGAACAAGAAGGAAAAAGTCAAATTTAAGTGGATATTTCCTTTAAATGATATCTAATCAAATACAAATACTATGTAAATTTCAGTTTGTATGTTTCCCTAATAATATTTTTTTCTGAAATATAACTTTCAAAATATCATTTGAAAGAATAATATTCTGAGAGATAGCAACCATTCATTTCTTATCCCATATTGTACTTAAATTGCCTACCAATACTATAAAATATATGGATAGATAGAGAGAGAGAGAGAGATAGATAGATAGATAGATAGATAGATAGATAGATAGATAGATAGATAGATATAGTCCCAAGTGAACATACACATGTGTTGTTTCAAGGGGTCTCCCTGGTATAATTTGATATCAAAAGTATTTTTATGAGAACTCTTTGTTTTAAAAGACAGATCATTTTTGGGAACACTATTGGGAACACTTAAGAGTAGCTCCTGGAATTGTAAAATAAAATAACTAATTTATCTTTAGAACTGTCTTTCCAAATTCATCCTCAATTACAATTCATATAAAATAAAATAACTTTTAGAAATTTTAGCTACTCATTTTTCCATAGTCACTACTATGCTTAATAAAAGCATTCACTTCCCCTCCTTTTTAACATTAAAACAAATTTTGTGAAAGTAGGATTCCAACTGCAGTTTTTCTCCAGAATTTTATTCTCATTTTTTCTTTCTTCATTTCACCAATTTCTTTTTATTTTTTTAAACATTATTTTATTTGACCATTACCAAACATTATTCATTGGAAACTAAGATCATTATCTTTTCCTCCCCCCCCCCCCACCTTTCACTCTCCCATAGCCGATGCACAATTCCACTGGTTATCACATGTGTTCCTGTTTCTAACCCATTTCCATGCTGTTGGTATTTTCATTAGAGAGTTCATTTAGAGTCTCTTCTCAGTCCTATCACCTCCATCACTATAGTCAGGCAGTTGCTTTTCCTCAGTGTTTCTACTCCCACAGTTTATCCTCTGCTTGTGGATAGTATTTTTTAGATCCCTGCAGATTGTTCAGGGACATTGCATTGACACTAATGGAGAAGTCCATCACCTTTGATTGTACCACAGTGTATCAGTCTCTGCTTATAATGATTTCCTGGTTCTGCTCCTTTCGCTCTGCATCAATCACTTCCTGGAGGTTGTTCCAAACTCCATGGAATTCCTCCACTTTATTATTCCTTTTAGCAAAATAGTATTCCATCACCAACATATACAACAATTTGTTCAGCCATTCCCCAATTGAAGGGCATCCCCTCATTTTCCAATTTTTGGCCACCACAAAGAGTGCAGCTATGAATATTCTTGTACAAGGCTTTTTCCTTATTATCTCTTTGGGGTACAAACACAGCAGTGCTATGGCTGGATCAAAGGGCAGACAGACTTTTTATCGCGCTTTAGGCATAGTTCCTAATTGCCCTCCAGAATGGTTGGATCAATTCACAACTCCACCAGCAATGAATTAATGTCCCTACTTTGCAGCATCCTCTCCAGAATTCATTACTTTCCATAGCTGTCATGTTAGCCAGTCTGCTAGGTGTGAGGTGATACCTCAGAGTTGTTTTGATTTGCATCTATCTGATTATAAGAGATGTAGAACACTTTTTCATGTGCTTATTAATAGTTTTGATTTCTTTGGCTGAGAACTGCCTGTTCATGACCCTTGCCCATTGGAGAATGCCTTGATTTTTTCTACAATTGATTTAGCTCTTTGTAAATTTGAGTAATTAAACTTTTGTCAGAGGTTTTTATGAAGATTGCTTCCCTATTTGTTGCTTTCCTTCTGATTTTAGTTACATTGGTTTTGTTTGTACAAAAACTTTTTAATTTGATGCATTCCAAATTATTTATTTTGCATTTTGTGACACTTCTTAAGTCTTGCTTGGTTTTAAAATCTTTCCCTTCCCAAAGATCTGAAATGTATACTATTCTGTGTTTGCCTAATTTTCTTATAATTTCCTTCTTTATGTTTAAGTCATTCACCCATTTTGAATTCATCTTGGTGTAGGATGTGAGGTGTTGATCTAAACCTAATCTTTCCCACACTGTCCTCCAATTTTCCCAGCAGTTTTTATGAAATAGTGGATTTTTGTCCCAAAAGTTGGGTTCTCTGGCTTTGTCGTATACTGTCCTGCTGAGGTCACTTATCACGATTCTATTCCACTGATCCCCCTTTCTGTCTCTTAGCCAGTACCAAATTGTTTTGATGACCACTGCTTTATAATTTAGTCTGAGATCTGTGACTGCAAGGCCCCCTTATTTTGTATTTTTTCATTATTTCTCTGGAGATCCTTGATCATTTGTTATTCCAAATGAACTTTGTTATGTTTTTTTCTAAATCAGTAAAAAAAAAAATTTGGAAGTTCAATGGATATAGCACTAAATAGATGAATGAGTTTGGGTAGGATGGTCATTTTTATTATATTGGCTCATCCTACCCATGAGAAGTTAATGTTTTTTCCAATTGTTCAAGTCTAGTTTTAGTAGTGTGGAGAGTGTTTTATAGTTGTGTTCATATAGTTCCTGTGTTTGTCTTGGGAGATAGATTCCTAAGTATTTTACTTTGTCTAAGGTGATTGTAAATGAGATTTCTCTTTCTAGTTCTTACTGCAGAGCTGTGTCAGAAATATATATAAATGCTAATGACTTATGTGGATTTATTTTGTATCCTGCAACTTTGCTAAAGTTGTTGATTATTTCAATTAGCTTTTTGGTTGAATCTCTAGGATTCTTTAAGTAGACCATCATGTCATCCACAAAGAGTGATAACATGGTCTCCTCCTTGCCTATTTTGATGCCTTCAATTGCTTTTTCTTCTCTAATTGCTACTGCTAGTGTTTCTAGTACAATGTCAAATAATAGAGGTGATAATGGGCATCCTTGTTTCACTCCTGATCTTATTGGGAATACACTTAGTTTATCTCCATTGCAGATGTTATTAGTTGCTGGATTTAGATATATACTGTTTATTATTTTTAGGAACGACCCTTCTATTCCTTTGCTTTCTAGTGTTTTTAATAGGAATGGGAGTTGTATTTTATCAAAGGCTTTTTCTGCATCTATTGAAATAATCATGTGATTTTTGTTGGTTTGCTTGTTGATGTGCTCAATTATGTGGATTGTTTTCCTAATATTGAACCCGCCCTTCATCCCTGGTATAAATCCTACTTGATCATGGTGAATGACTATTCTGATCACTTGCTGGAATCTTTTTGCTAGTATCCTATTTAAGATTTTTGCATCTATATTCATTAGGGAGTTTGGTCTATAATTTTCTTTCTATATTTTTGGCCTGCCTGGCTTTGGAATCAGTACCATGTTTGTGTCATAAAAGGAATTTGGTAGAACTCCCTCTTTGCTTATTATGTCAAATAGTTTGTATAGTATTGGGGGTTAGATGTTCATTGAAAGTTTGACAGTATTCACTGGTGAATCCATCAGGCCCTGGGAATTTTTTCTTAGGAAATCTTTGATGGCTTGTTGGATTTCTTTTTCTGATATGGGATTATTTAAGAAATCTATTTCTTCTTCTATTAATCTAGGCAATTTATATTTTTGTAAATATTCATCCATTTATTTCCATATAGTTGGGCAAAGTAGTTTTTAATGATTGCCTTAATTTCCACTTCATTGGAGGTGAGGTCCCCCTTTTCATCCTTGATGCTGTTAATTTGCCATTCTTCTTTCCTTTCTTTAATTGGATTGACCAGTACTTTGCCTATTTTGTCTGTTTTTTTCAAAGTACCAGCTTCTAGTCTTGTTTATTAATTTTATAGTTCTATCACTTTCGATTTTATTGATTTCTCACTTAATTTTTAGGATCTCTAGTTTGGTTTTCTTCTGGGGTTTTTAATTCATTCATTCTCAAGGTTTTTGATTTTAATTTCCAATTCATTGATCTCTGCCCTCCCTAATTTGTTAATATATGCACTCATGGATATGAATTTTCCTCTAAGTACTGCTTTGGCTGCATCCCATAAGGTTTGAAAGGATGTCTCACCATTGTCGTTTTCCTCTATGAAATTATTAATTATTTCTATGATTTCTTCTCTAACTAACTGATTTTGGAGTATCATATTATTTAATTTCCAATTAGTTTTTGATTTTGCTCTCCATATACCCTTACTGATCAATATTTTCATTGCTTTATGATCTGAAAAGGTTCCATTTATCATTTCTGCTTTTCTGCAATTGAGTGCCATGTTTCTGTGACTTAGTATATGGTCAACTTTGTGAATGTGTCTTGTAGTGCTGAGAACAAGGTGTATTCCTTTTTGTCCATATTTATTTTTCTCCATATGTCCATTAACGCTAATTTTTCTAAGATTTCCTTCACCTCTTTTATCTCTTTCTTATTTATTTTTTGGTTTGATTCATCTAAATTTGATAGTGGTTGGTTCAAGTCTCCCACTAATATGGTTTACTGTCTATTTCCTCCTTCGATTCTCCTAGTTTCTCCAGTAGAAATTTGGATGCTATACCATTTGGTGCATACATGTTGATTAGCATTTCCTCATTGTCTATACTCCCTTTTCACAGAATATATTTACCTTACCTATCCCTTTTGGTCAGGTCTGTTTTTGCTTTGTCTTTGTCAGATATCATGATTGCAACTCCTGCATTCTTTCTATTAGTAGAGGCCCAAAAGGTCTTCCTGCATCTTTTAATTCTAACCTTATGAGTATCAACCCGCCTCATATGTGTTTCTTGAACACAACATATGGTAGGGTTTGGGTTCTAATCCAATCTGCTATTTGTTTACGTTTCATGGGTGAGTTCATCCCATTCACGTTCAAAGTTATGATTGTCACTTGTGAATTCCCTGGCATTTTGATATCTTCTCCTAGTTGTGACCTTTCTTCTTTAGCTATATCCTTTTGAACCAGTGATTTGCCTTAGGCCAGTCCCCTACCTTGATATGCTTCCCTTTCTAGCCCCTCTTTTTGTTATGCTCCCTTCCCCTCCCCCCTCTCCTTCCCTCCCTTTTTATACTCCCTCCTCCACCCCCTCCTTAATTTTCCTTTCTTTCTTACCCTGTTAGACAAGGCAGAATTCAGGATCCCACAGGATCTAGATGTTCTTCCCTGTCAGAGTTGATTTCACTGAGAGTAAGGTTTAAGTAATACCACTTCATGCTCTCTTCCTCTCCTTCTCTTATGAGAGTTCTTCCCCTCCCTTTCCCATGTGTACCTAATTCAATTTAGGTCCCCCCCCCCGTTTCTTGAAGTAAATCTTAGTATTATCGACAATTCCCTCCCTCCCTTTTTCTTTCTTTTCCCCCTCTTTCAACAAATCTTCTTGAGGCCTCAATCTTTCCCTATGCATGATTCTTCTAACTACTCTTATGATGCATACAATTTTGAGAGTTACACAATAGATTTTCCCCACATATTAATATATATAATTTGATGTAAATGTAGTCCTTATAGAAGAGAGTTTGACTTAAAGAAAAAGATAAGATTTATCTCCTTTTCCCTTTCTTTCATATTTACCTTTTCATGTTCCTCTTGCTTTCTGTGCTTGGATATCAAATTTTCCACTAAGTTCTGGTCTTTTCTTAGCAAATGTTTGGAAATCTTCTATTTTGTTGAATGCCCATACTTTCCCCTGGAAGTATATAGTCAGTTTTGCTAGGTAGTTGATTCGTCATTGGAGACCCAGCTCTCTTGCCTTTCTAAATATCGTGTTCCATGCTTTGCAGTCCCTTAGTGTATTAGATGCTAAGTCATGTGTGATCCTTATGGGAGCCCCCCTATCTTAAGCTCCTCTTCTTGGCTTCTTGTAGGATTTTCTCCTTTTCTTGGAAGCTCTTGAATTTGGCAATTACATTACTGTTGGTTGTCTTTTGGGTATTTAGTATAGAGGGTGTTCTATGAATCCTTTCTATTTCTATTTTGCCCCCTTGCTCCAGAACATGTGGGCAATTTTTTTTTCCATAATCTCCTGTAGTATAGCATCGAGCTTTTTGTTTATATCTGGTTTTTCAGGCAGACCAATAATTCTCACGTTGTCTCTTCTTCCTCTTTTTTCCTGGTCAGTCACCTTGTCAGTGAGATATTTTATGTTTTCTTCTAATTAATTAATTTTTTGGCTTTACTTTATTGATTCTTGCTGTTTTGCAAGCTCACTGTCTTCCAGTTGCTTAATTCTGGTCTTTAGGGACTGGTTTTGCTTTTCAGCTTTGTCTGCCCTTCTATTAGATGCTTCCAACTCTTTCTCCAATTGTGAAGTCTTGTCTATCAGACTGCTGATCTCTTTCTCCCATATTTCTTTCCAGAAGGTTTCCATCTTTTGGATAATCTCCAATTCGAGTTCATACAGAGCTTTTGGATAATTTCCATTTTGGGAGACATGTTTTGATTTTGTTTGGATTTCACCCTCTTTCTCTTATTTTCCTTGGGTACTACCACCATAAAAGTTTTCAATAGTCACCTATTTCCCTTTCTTCTTGGAGGCTTGATTTTGGGCCATATGAGTCATTCCTTTGGTGGTTTTATTCCCGTTTCCTTTTTGGTCTAGGGTCTGGGTGATATGGGCGGGTTTTCTGTGAATTTAGGTTGCCTCAGACTAGGTCTTCCAAGCCTCAGAGGTTTCTTAGGACACAGGTCCCTTTGCTCAGCGCAACCTCCCCTGAATTCTCCCATGAAACTGCCCTGAGAGGTTGTTTCCTAGTAGTGTTTAGATCCCAAGGACCCTGGTGTGCCCCCCCCCCCAGACAGAGATATTCCTCACTCACTCGCTGTCCCAGTGAGCGCTCTGATACCTTACTCTGGTTTGGTGGGGGAGCTGGGTGGGGGGGAAGGGCAGCTCAGTTCACATTTTTGTTCAAGCTTTTCCTCCTTCTTATGTTGTGGAGATGTTCAAACCCCACATACCTTCATTTCTGTGGGGCACTGGAGAGTCCCTCCATTCTTCCAAAGGTGATTTTTATGCTCTTTTGAGGTAGTTTATTTCGTTCAGTGCCGAGGAGAGGAAGTGATTCGCATCTAGATTGCAGCCATTTTTACCCAGAAGTCCCACTAATTTCTTTTTTAAATATATATTAAATTTAAAATATGTATTAAATGGTCTTTTATAGTATGAGAAGTTAAAATACATGACAACTCTATTGAATATAAGTTTTATAAGTTTTAAATGTTTGGGGAGAATGGTCTAGTTGACATCCTTGCTTTTTCTTTCTCCCCCTCATGTTGCAAATAAGGAATGAAGGAAAACAGTTTAAGTGACTTTCCCATGGTCACATAGCTAGTGAGTGTCTGAGGTTAGATATGAATTCAGAAAGCTGAGTTTTTCTTATTCCAAGGTCTATTTACTGTACCACTATTCCCTCAATTATAAGTCATAACAAAGGAAAATATATTTTCTTATTTATTCCTTAAGAAATGTAGATTTGGGTTGCCAAAATTTACAATTGATCCGAAGCAAAGAAAATTCAATGAGGTGGTAAAAGCAAGGTAAACTATTTTTTATTTGTTTGTTTCAGTTTTTATTAATTTATTATTTTTACAGGGATAGATTTGATCATATTGTAGATGAAAGGCAATGAGCCTGGAAATATGGGGAATTTGGACCCAAGAAAAAGATCATATTGGATGAAAACAAGGATTCAATTGAAACTAAACTTGGCGAAACACAATTGGTATGAGGGAAGGATAGGCAAAGGATTACAAATGTTTTCAAAGTCCTGAGGGACATAAGTAATGGAATCCATGTAGAATGGCCTCGAACATCTTAATAGCTAAATAATAGAGATCATTTACTGAGAAAAAGGTAAGAATAATAAGTGGAATGCTCAGTAGAGGGGGGAAATTTGTTACAATTAAAATGGGAAATATATTAAGGAAACAAAGATGGATTAAAGGATTACTAAGAAACAAGAGTTCTTTTAAGTTTATAAACTATGATGGGAATTATTTGGTAATAGGGTTAGCAAATTGATAATTGTCCAAGTTCCAAAAGACTTATTTTAGGGTAGTAACTATTAATACACTAAATTGAAAACCTAGATTTTAGACAAGCAAAACATTGGTAAAAAAAAAACTTATGTAAGAGTAGTCAAGTGATCATTATGAATTATTTCCTAGGATATTTATCACTGGCAATTAGAAAGATAGTTTTCTGAGCCTGTGATCTAAGAAAATGAAGAGTATCAGTTTCCAATATTATTCCTGCTCATAGACCTGAAATATAGAGTCAAAACATTATCATTTGTGTTATATTTATTTTCTTACAAAATCAGAAAAAGATCCACATTTTGAAGACTTCTAAATGAGTCACTAATAATGAAGTATTGTTACTTTTTATGTAATTAAAATAAGCAAGTAATAGATTTATTTAGATATTTCCCCATGAAAGTTACATTATTAAAGTAAAATATATTAATATCTTATTGTATAAATACTTACAAATCATCTCTTGGGGAGAAGTGTGTGGAAGTAGCATTGACTCAAAAAAGAAGGAATCTGGGTTCAGATCTTACCTTTTAAATTTACTACCTGGGTGACAAGTTATCAGTTTCCCTAAACCTCAGAATTATCACTTGAAAAATAATAGATGAGAAGAAATCACCTCTGAAGTATCTTTATCTCTAATCATATTAATACTATATCCACAACCACATACTTTGTTAGCTAAAAGCTTTGCCTCTCTGCCAATAAACTGAAGGCCTTTTACCTACATTTTTATCTCAGCACTGTGAGACATGAATCCCTGTTGTCCTTTTGCCCTGTTTCTGATAAGGAGGTCCCCCTCTAAATCTTTCTAATGTGTCTTTGATTATAGTTTTACCAAAATCCTGCAGACTGATACCTCTATCATCCCCTCCCTCTATCAGTGCCTAACATCCAGTAAATTCTTACTTAAAACCTTGTTAAATTGTCTTATTGATCTGACATTCTAAACTGAAACCTTTCTAAAATGGTTCCCTTCATACTGTCTTCAGATATGCTCAAATCTCCTCTATTCTAAAAAACGAACAAACAAAAACACTAGTCTACCAAACCTAAAAACTATTTCCCTAAATTTCTCCTCTCTCACTCCTGGGAAAAGTTCTTTATATTTGTCTACATTTCAATTTCTTGCATTTAGACCTCAGCCTTTTCTAACTTGGCTTCTGACTGTATCACTAATCCAATTGTATCTTAACCACAAAATGGGTTGGGATTTTATGAGTTATCAACCTTCTTTACTTCTCTGATGGGTTTGACATTGTTATACACTTTTTCATCCTGGATTGTCTCTCTCAGGAGGCAATACTACTGTGTTTTCTAATTGTTCCTTCTAAGTTTCCTTTGATGGCTCATCTTTGTTATTTCACACACCCCTAAAAGTCTTTCCTTTGCTCCCTCTACTTCTCTCTTGTCCTTTCCCTTTCATTATCTCTTTCATTATCTTGCTCTCTCACACATACACATCTGATGTGATGTGTTTAATATCTCTCTATAAATGACATACATAGACACATCTAAATATGCATTGATGCAGTGGAACCAGTTTGAACTGACTCATGAGAGCCTGTTGTTAAGAATTCAGGGTGAATATTTATACCTTGGAACTTAGGACACTTCACAAATCATACTTATGATAATTTATTATTTTATTGATTGTCTAAATTTAAGAGAGCAATAAAATTGGAAATATGTGTTAAAATATATTCAAATATAGAGAGAAATGTGATACAGACATATATGTATATTTGTGTATATCTACATTTATACCTGCATTTAAATGAAGAAAGGAGAAAGATAAAATAGATAAAGTTACAGATTTAGACATAGATATAGATAAAAGTATCATTATAGGTATACATATATATATATATGACACAAATTTCTCTGTGCTGTCTATTGGACATTTTAAATTTGATATATTAGAGACATATCAGATTAATTATATGTTATACAGTTCATCATTCTTTCCTTTTGTGCAAACTTAATTCTTTCAAAGGCATCACATTTTTTTTCAAAACACTAGCTTTATAACCTTAGTTTTTGTGATGCAAACATTCTCTTCATCCTATTATAGGGTAAGAATTTTAAACAAAACAAGGGATCCTGAAAAAGTCTTGGTGTTTAATTTACTTTGATAATAAATTTATAAATCTTTACATTTCTTAATTCAGTATATTTTCTTTCTATCCAAATACTTAACATCAGAGTTCAAGATCTTACCTAGATTTGGAACAACATCTTGATTGGCTTCTCTACCTAATATTTTTTCTTACTTGACTACATACTTCATATCCCTGCAAAAAGTATACTCATTAAATTAAGATCTGATCTGATCTCTCAACAAGGGTAAGTGATTCCATAATGTTTCTGAGTTAAAAACATAAATTCTGTTTCAATTTATAAAATTATAAAAATTGTGTTGCAAGCCATCTGGCCAAACTCATTGTACCCTCCCTCTAACACTTTGAAAACCAACAAAATCTGTCTTCTTCATATTGTTCACTCACAGTTCTCTATGATTTCTACCCTTTTGCACTACCTATGACTCATGCTTGGAATGTGCTCCCTCTTCACCTCTACCTCATGGAAGTGATCTCTTCCTTTTACAAATAGTTAAAAGACCACCTGCTAAATGAAACATTTCCTGATATTGCCTACTTTTCCTAATATCATTGTATTTATGACCTTTTATATATTTGATACCTTTTTCACAAACACACAGAGATGTATATGTAATTTCATTCTTTGTATTTGTATTCCTGGTGCCCAGCAAAATATGTATCACACAATATATGCTTCATAAATGTTTGTTGGCTGATAACAATAAATGATAATATATTATTTTGCCATAATGTTTTGAATATTGCTGAATCATTTATTTAAAAATACACAAAAATCTTTTGGTTGTACACATCTTTATTCACTAAAATAATAAAAAAAACAAACACTTCATGCTTTAAATTACTCATACAGTTCTTACATACTCAACAATGACATTTCACCTTCTTCATCTTCAGAGAATAAAACTTCAGTAAAACTTAGGCTGCTTAAAATCAATTATGTTCATATTGCATTTTATGTATAGGTTATACATTGTTGGGGTTTAATATGCTTTGTCCTTAAAATAAAATTTTTTATAGAAAGGAAATTCTTTATGTCATGACTTTCCCCCTTTAGTCCTCACTCTATCTCCTTTTATAGTTCATAAAGTCATTTATTTAATCTTTACTAATGATTAAAATAATGAATTCCTAATTAATTTGGCATATTTCTTGTCTTTTTTCTTAACTTCCATTCTAAAATTTTACATCCTTATCAATGTCAAAATGGCAAGCACTTTTTAAAGATACTTAACTTTGAATTTTCAATTTCTTTTTTTGTAATGCACCATAGTTTTTCATAAAATTCCATGTTGATGAACTATGATTTTTCCTAAGATTTGAAAAGGTAATAAGATGTTATCAACTTATATTCATATGCCATGTAATTGCCTAAAGCTATAAACAGTTTTTAAAATATATCTGAAGGAAAATAATATCAGTAAGGAAACAATTATTATCCTCTAGATTTGTCAACATGTTATTCTGAAATTTATATTGAATAGTGAACTAATCTGATAGTAGAACTTTATGCATATTGCTAAAATTGGACAATAAAACAAAATTTGAATTAGATTCAGTAATTGAATTAAATTATACATAGATTAAATATAAGAAATACCTATGGCAGGGCATCTGGTGTATTTTTAAAAAAATGATTCAGTATTTCAGTATGGAGAGGGAGAAAGAGAGGAAACCCCCTTCTCAAAGGGGGATTCAGGGGAGATAACAAATGTTTAGTGTTGGCTCAAAGATAGGAGAAGGGGTTTGAATATTTTCACCCTTCTGCCTTCCCTCCTTAGCTAAAGCTGCTCTCCTTGATTTGCTCTTGTCCCTCTTGTCCCCCCTTCACTACTTGAGACCAAAGGGTCTCCTCTTGATCTGTTATTCTCACTCAGCTTGGGGAACAGAAAACTTTAATGTTATCTCAATCAGGTAATACAAAAGGAATAATGGGCAGGGAAGAATGGGAAAAGGAAAGTGGGGAAAGGGGATCCCTGTCTCAATCTAAATCCTTTCCCCTCCCTCCTCAAGTTTTGGGGGAACTTACGCCTTGACAGCATGAGCCCCCTGAGAGAAAGTCAGGATGACTCACCCCTGGGCAGTAGGAGCTGAGGTAAAGTCTGCTCAGGTTTCTCTTCAGAAAGTCCCTTGAATTGGGAAGTGTTGGGGGGAAAGATATCCAGTCACCTGTAGGAAAATTGGGGAACTCTCAGGAGATTCTTTTTCCCATCTCAAGACTTAGAGAGAGTGAGCACTCTATCAGCCAGTCTACTCTTCCTCCACATTCCCAACTCCTGGGCCCCTGTCCCGTCAAGGTGATCAATTTCACATACTCTTCAGCTTGGCACTTTTTCTCTAGTGCCAGCCTCTGTCACACTAGGTTGCTCAGTGGATGGAGAGCCAGGCCTAGAGACAGGAGGTCCTAGGTTCAAATCTGAACTCAGACACTTCCCAGCTGTGTGACCCTGGGCAAGTCACTTAACCTTCATTGCCTAGCCCTTACCACTCTTCTGCCTGGGAACCAATACAGAGTATCGATTCATAGAAGGAATGTAAGGGTTAAAAACATACCTGTACAGTAGGTACAGTTTCTGTTTTTAATGTACTGCATTCATTTTGATTATAGGTTTCAATGATATACTGTTAAAATTATGGTTCTCAGGTTATTATGAAAAATGCAAATGACTATGGTTAAATTTGCTTTACTCATATTTATTATGTCCCAACACTTCCTCATGTCTACCTATATAGTATTGACCTTAGAGATACTATAACTAATAATATATTAGACATTATAAACACCTTTAATTAGTGTTCCAATTGTTCATACTTCGCTAATTCTAATCCCAGGGACATTCTATCTTTGTTTTTTATGCTTCTACCTCACAGAATAATAATAAAGAAAGGTTTGAAATTGTACTGGTTGGGTCTACTAAAATCTCACTATCTAACCAAACTTATTCCAAAGTAAATTATCTTTTATTTATTTCACTCCTTTCATACCTATTATAGTATGTATTCCAAGAATGTTGCTTTCTCTTGGAAACCCTTCAAAATCCTCTACCAGAATACATCCTGTCCTACTCTACCAAAAAGATTAATATTAATCATTACATTTTATTATCTTTTCTCCTTTGTAGAGTTAAAAAATATTATCTATGACCTAGAGTGATTTTATTCCTGGTATGTATGTATGTATGTATGTATGTATGTATGTATGTATACACACACATACACACACACACACATACACACACACACACACACACCCCCTTTATTCTTGCCCTAAAATGATACTTCATATAATTTCCAAGAAAGAAGAGCAGGAAAGGCTTGGCAATTGTGGTTAAGTGACATGACCTGGTTGTCTGTGATCATATTTGAATGTAGGACCTTCCATCACCAGGCCTGGTATCTATTCACTAAGCCACCTAGCTGCCCCCTCCTGCATGTGTAATATATTATTAAATATATTATTAAATAAATGCTTAGAAAATATACAAATTTAAGAGGGGTGATTTGAAATAACTAATGTAGTTTTATAAATATTGCATAGGCCTTCTTACACACCATACCAAGATAAGGTCAAAGTGGGTATATGATTTAGATATGTCATACCATAAGAAAATTATTATTATTGCAATATTTCTATCCACAGAAATGCAAATAAGAGAAACAGAGTCTTCAAGTCAAAAAAGAAATAGGTTTATTGAGAGAAGATCAGTCTCACAAAAAAGCTGGACTCTCGTCAAGATCAAAGACCTCAAGCCTTGTAAGACTTGTAAGCCTTTATACCCAAAATTCTTAATGCAATTTATAAATCAGTACAAAAATAATAAAGGATAATTTTTATACCAGGTTAAAAATAATACAGGAAAAGAGTAATCACATGGTGGCTACATAGATAATATATCAAATCAGAAGAGATGATATATTAGCAAGGTGGAGTAGGGGTGCTAAGGCCCACTCCATAAGGAAAAAAAAAACAATCAGGTTATTAATGCTCAGAGAACAAGTTTACAAGTGCTAAATCATAGTTACTAAGTAAAACATAACTAAAATCACAATGATTAGAATAATACTAATTACCTTATGCTAACATTGCTTAGTTATATGACAAGATTGCAATTATTATTAACTCAATACTACTGCTAGCATTAAAATTTAATCATCATAAAATGGTGTTTTGGATTTTTCAAATTATATAGAATAGTTTATCTATCATATCTGTGGAGCAGGCAAAAATTTGTGGCCAAATAAGTTATAAAATAAATAATTTTGATTACATTAAATTAAAAATCTTCTGAACAAACAAAACCAATGTAACTGAGATTAAAAAGGAAATTTAAAAAAATGGGAGAAAAAATTTTAAAATAAATTTCTCCACCATAGGTCTAATTTCTCAAAGCATACAAATTTCTCAAGCATACAAATCATTGCCCAATTGTCAAGTAATCAAAGATTGTACACAAGCAATTTTCAGATGAAGAAATCAAAGCTATCAATAATCATATGAAAAAATATTCTAAATCCCTCTTGATTAGAGAAATGCAAATTCAAATTCTGAGGTACCACCTCACCCCTTTTAGATTGTCCGATATGACAATAAAGAAAAGTAATATGACAAAATTGGGACACTAATTCATTGTTGATGGAGTTGACCAGAGGTCAATTTGGCACTATTTTCAAGGACTATAAAACTGCATTATCTTTAATACTGCAAAAACCCTATTGGTATGTATAGCAGAGATATTATTTTTTAAAAGGTGGGGAAGAGGAACAAGTTGTCAATAATATTTATAGCAACTCTTTTTGTGGTGGCAAAGAATTGGAAATTAATAGGATTTCTGTCAAGTAGGAAAAGACTAAACAAATTGTGATGTATATTTGTAATGGAATACTTTTTTACTGAAAGAAATGATGAGCAGTTTGATTTCAGAAAAAGCTGGAACAATATGAAATGATTTACAGTGAAATAAGAACTGGAAGAACTTCTACTTTATAGAAAAAAATCCAACCAAGAATCTTAATTAATCTATCTCTGCTTCCAATGTGAAAAATAAAACATAAAACAATTAAAAGACATTATAGACTAATTGAATTCTAATTAAGAATGCATTACAGTGTTGATATGTGATAAGGGAAGCTATAGGAGCAAGAAAATGAACCCTGAAATAAACCATAGATGAGATAAGATTGACAATGGGTAAAACCAACAAAAGAGAGAATGTACAAAATCTCCTCTTGCCTATGCACAGATTTAATATAAATTATCATAAATAATCATAGAATGATGAAAAGAACATGTCATATATACACATACTTGAAGATATATCTATGTACTATGCATTGTGAAGATGGGATTAGCTCTCCCCTGCCCATTTTTAGATTTAATAATGAGAAGCATATATAACCCACTCATCCTTAAGTATGAGGAGAACTGTGACCCACATGGGCTATAATGAGTGATGAATAAGAATCAACTGACTGCCCCCTGGGGAGTCCTCAGCAAAGCTATAGATGCAATTCATCCATGTAAAGTAGAAGGAAGACACAGGAAATGACAAAACTAAGGGCCTTTAAAAGTGGCAAGAACCTTCAAACTTCACCTTGAAGGAGCTCCAGCTTGGAACCTTGGAAAGCTCTTGGATTTTCCCTTGGGACTACAATATGGGTGAGTGAAAAAGGCTGACTCACTTTCCTGACTTCTCTGGAGCTACTAGTCTCCAAAGAGGTCCCTTGTCTTAGATGAGGCCTTGTGGCTAAAACCCTTATTTAATTTACCTCTGAGCCCCTTTTGCTGGGGCTTCTGAAGCCCTGCCTCATTCAGACAGAACCAGAGTAGTAGTAGTCTCTCGGTAACCGAGGATGATGATTGTCTTTGTGTGTTTTTGTGAAGAAAGACTTTCAAGTGGAAAAGTCAATGCACAGAGACAGTCCCACTCTCTCAGCGTTGGAAGCCTGGGTCCAGTGGCACTAAAAGTCGTTACACCTAGAGACTTCCTCAGCTGCATTAGATGGCCATGTTGTCTTTTGTGTTCCAACACGCCCTAAGCACTCCACAGTGCTTTGCTGTGACGCCATCTCAGCTGTTGAACCTTCTTATTGGTTTCTTCCATCTGTCTGTTCAGCCGAAGCAGTCTTCACATGCTGGGTGAGCAAGGCCCCGGTTCACCAGGGGTCTACGACCCGATGGCTACCCTCACAAGGTTTAGCCAGCCTGTCGAAGTCATTGTCCCATACATGTGTATGTATATACATGCATATATATATATATATATATATATATATATATATATATACCTAAATTACATGTAGGCATATAAGTATCTGTATGTAGAGAGATGGATAGGTAGATAGATAGATAGATAGATAGATAGATAGATAGATAGATAGATAGATAGAAAGCAATGAGTTTTCCCATTAAGAATGAATCTTCTATTCTAATTATAAGAAAGGGATTTGAACTCAAATGAAAGCCATAGAACAATGTAGGAATCTGAGAAAGTAAAATGATCAACTTCTGTGGGAATACCTTCAGTTTTCTTGCCCCTGCATATGTTCTGAACTTGTATGGAAAGGTAATCACCAACTTAGGACTACAAAAAATAGTTTATTTGTCATGGACTAAAGTGTCATTAGGATGGGAGAAAGTAGATGGATAGGTGTGCTAGAGCTACAAGGAATTAAGTGTTCCATATTGTCCCATACTGTATATGCTCTCTCTCCATCTATTGCTTATCTCTCCTCTCAGATGATTCTCATTCTGTCCTTTATTTGTAACAAGGGAGAAAATGCTCTAATGGTCACCATACAGAGTCATGCTCACACACACTGAAATATCATGTGGAGTCAGTCAGCTCTGAGAATCTGGTAACAATTTCTCAGGGGAAAAAAAGACCTAGAATTAGAATTTGCATTAAACTAAAGAACTTGGTGTTCTATTTATATGATAGGGAATATAACCAAAGAGAAACCACTAACAGATTACATAGGGGCTTGGAAAAGAATTTGTAGCCTAATACTAGGGTATCTGGGAGATGCCTAAATACAAAAAGAGAAACTAAGAAGATAAAAGAATACCTAAGATTTGTATTTACAGGGTGTTCAACAGGGACTTGAAAGTCTATTTTTCAATTTGAAACACCGGTTAGTCAGGCAGTTTCTTGAAGGCAAGTTCCCATGGGACAAGAGTAAACTTTAGGTTTCATAAAAACAATGTTGTCATCAGCTAAAATGTATCTATTTCAGAAAAAAAAATAACAAAGTTTGAACAAATTCTCACCTGAAGTTAGTTCATATTTTATATCAAATGTTACAATAGAACATCGGGCTTTAAAATAATAGGACCTTTCTTGCCTAAAACCAAAAAGTGTTTTTCTCTTTAATTTTATTATATATGCAAAAATACACATGCAGAAACAAAATCTAAAAAAGTTGTGCAAATTTTGACTAATCTAATTAATCAAAAGGGATTCCACTGCTTCTCAAAATCTTTTGTGAGAGTTTAAGCTCACACAGAGATTTTCCCATAGACCTATTTATTTCACTCAGGGTGTCTGGGTGCCCTGGCCACTTCCAGTTCCTGGATGGCCTCCCCATTTTTGAAGAACCTATTTTCCTTGAAAAACCAAGTCTTACTCAGAGATCAAAACCCCATTTTAATGCCTATCACTACTCACAACTATTTACTCAAGTAAACTACTCCATCCATCTCTCTCATTATAGATTAATCAAATCAGGGATTCTAAATTAATGAACTCTGAGTTCTCAAGACTTACAAAATGATACATTGAGCATGCACACACCTAACATACAAGACATACAGATCTTACAAAATGATACCTTTAACATACAGACTCCATGGTTATAGATTTAACATAAATGCACATACAAAGATTATAATTGTTACTCATTTAAGATTTCACCATCAGGAACAGGGATAAATTTCCTTACTCATCAGAAAAGGAATAGCTCAGTGGAATAAAAGCTCCTACATAGGTCCAGTATTTGAGTGAAACCTTTCTGGTAAGCAAAAGGAGGATTCAGTAATTCCATTGTGGTCAGCTAGAATTGTTAAAAATTAAATCATTTTGAAATAATGATTTTGGGGTAAGAAAATAAATTCATTGGTTGTATCAAGTTTATTGGCTAACCCAGCTTCATAACTGATAAACTTATATAGCTGTCCATGGACAAGGGATAACCTGAGCTGCTCAGGCAACAGGATAAAAAGAGTTTTAGGAGCTCAGTATTCAGCCCCTCTCTTGACCATCCCAACCCATCATTATTTGGTAATATTTAATTAAAAGGAAGTCCATCAGTTACTTATCCCTTCCTTAAACTGATAGATGGACATTTATGTCCAAGGGGGTGTGAGTGAGGAATTCTTGTATCTTTCATTTATTGACCAAATATTTTTGAGGATTACCCAATAAAAGAAAATGAAAAAAGTGGCAGACGATGATACCTCTGACCCATATTCCAGATATAGTAACACATAGTAATTCTTCCTAATATGTAGAAATTAATACTGTAAATGAAAAATATATTCTAACAGGAGAGGACTGAATGGTAATAAAAAGGAATATACCTTTCCCCTCTGCATGTGCAGATGGCACCTTCACAAAAACTGGCCATGTATTAGGGCATAAAAAATTCACAAACAATGCAGAACAGAAGAAATATTGAACTCCCCCTTTTCAAACCATAATACAATATATGTTTCATTCAATGGAAAAGTGTTTGAGGCACATGTAAAAATGCAATTACAGTCTAAGCATTCTAATCTTAAAGAATGGTAGGTCAAAGAACAAATCTTAGAATCAATCAATAATTTTATCAAAAAGAATGACAAAAATGAGAAAATATATCAAAATTTTGGGATGCATACAATGTACGTGTTAGGGAAGAATTTAAATCTCTAAATATGTATAACACTAAGAGAAAAAGCATGATTTTTTTTAAACTAGAAAAGGAAGAAAGTTAAAATCACCAATTAAATAGCAAGAAGGAAATCGAGAAAAATCAAAATAATATCAATAAAATTGAAAATAAATGCCATTTAACTAATGCATTGATTTAGAATCCTGAACCCTAGAGACTGCATTTCCCACAATCCCCTTTTCCTATTTGTGTGTCTCCTTACATGGGAGGAGTTTTGGGAGTTTCTGTTTCTGCCCATGGGGCTCTCTCTCTGGCTCGAACTAGCTGGAAGGAAGGTGACTTTCCGGTGCTTCCTGGAGTTTTTTTTTTTTAATTTTAATAAATAGTATTAAAATAATACTAGGAGTAGTGGATATTCATTTTAAACTTTATATTTTTGGAGATCACAAAGAGATTCTAGAACTCGGCTTTTCCTTTTCCTTTTCTTTAAAGCTGGCAGCCCATTTAGAGCTGAGCAACCCAGCAGTTTAAAACTGCTACTGATTTGCAATCAAATGTACTTTTCTCCTGGTAGTTTTCAAACCCCCTCTCCAGCCACTCATTCCACTAGCTCTCATTCCACCTTCTAAGCCTCTGGCAGCTGAGAGTATTTGAATATATTTACACCCTTGCCTCTCTGCCTCACCCAGCTGCCTTAATTTAGGGGACTTGGAGACATTGTTCCCCACAGATGACCTGGAGAGGAGTCCAGTCAGCCTGATTGACCATTCCTGCCCACAGCTTGGTTAAACCTGGCTAAGCAGCAGGCTCCCCCACTGCCTCAAACTACTACCTTAGCCTCAGCATCCCAGGCCCACCCCAGTACTACTACTGCTTCCTAGAGCTGCTGAAGCCTAATTACACCTGGCTTAGCTTATCCTACCCAAGGCCCAAAGCCGCTGTTGGGTTTGTATTTTTTTTAGCCAGAGCTATTTCTAGCCTGGCTTCCATCTGCGTTGCTGCTGCTTTTGCTGCTTCTGCTGCCCTGATCTGTTCCAGCTAGTGAGTATAAGCTTCCCTTTCCCCTGTCAGCAGGGAAGGAAGCCACTTTCACTGCTGGACAGCTGATTACCCCCTAGGCTCCACCAGGCTCTTAGCCATGGATGGGAGGGTCCTAGCCCTCTTTTAACCACCCCTAACCACACCCATAACCTCTCCCAGTAGTAGTGCTGCTTCTTGGCTACTAGAGGAAAATACTGATCACTGATTTTTTTCTTCTCTTTTCTTCTTCCTTTTCTTTTATTTCCCTTTCTCTTCTCTTTTATTTTTTCCCTTTTCCTGCTTAGCTACAGTGGTTGTTTGCTGCCACTAGATGACAGCAATCAATAAATAAATAAATTGAAAAATTAAAGAATTTGTTTCCATTTTAAAATAAAAATCCAATAAAATCATAAAAATTTAAATAAGCTAAATATCCTCACTTTCTACAATAAGGCAATTAAAATGAATCAATCAAAAATCAATATATTTATTTTTTTCTCCTTTTTTTAATCAAAATTCTAAGCAGAATAAATGCTACTCTGCATGAAAGCCTTTTGCTTTTTGCCCAATTAGAAGAATGTAAAATTCCAAATTCCCTCCTCCTCCTTGCACTACTAGGACATTCTATTTTTCTGATCTTCATTCGTAAGACAAAAGATGCCTCTATACAAGAGATTAAAGCAGAAATGCATGCTGACAGGAAAATTCAATCAAAAAATTTCAAACATGACCTAATGAAAAATACAAATCCTACACAAAACAAATCTGGATTTTGCAAGCCTGCTCCTCAACCACAAATAGAGGACCAACCTTTTTTTCCTGAAATGTAGAAAAGATACCCCTCTCATATACATCAGGTGAGGACCCTTCTCTCTCGTACTCTGCAACATCTCTCTCATGCTCTGCAACTCCTGACTGATATACCATCCATAGAAATTCTTATAGGAACAAATACAGGAATGATAATTATAATGGTGATTTAAGGAATTGAATCATAATTTTAGGACTGATAATAATCCTAGGGACATAAATCATGCATCTGACAACTCATACCAAATGATGCCACAGCAATATATTTTGAGTGGAGCTCACCCCCAAAACCACCCAAGGAGCTACTGACTTTCAGGGGGAAGCCCAAGGTACTACCCAAAGATTCTGAATGTATGCAGGGTAAGGGGGAGTTGGGGCACAGGAATAAGAGGATACAACCTTTGAATTTCCAGACCCTGACATCTTACTGCCTTTGGTCCCTATCCACTTCCCCCCATACTAATGAGCTCCTTGTAACACTAAAGATTGGCAACACCTATTATGATTGCCTTTTGGACAGTGGAGTTTCCCAGTCTGTATACAAGAGTACACCTGATTCATATTGCAAATCCCTTGGCTCAGTTCATTTCAGGGGGGTATCAGGTACACTCCGAAAGTATCTAGAATAATGTCTGTAGGACCCCTTACTTGGAACACTCTTTTCTCTTAATGCCTGACTCCCCTTTACATTTGCTGGGGCAAGACTTTTTGTGCAAGTTTAGGACCACAATAACTTGCTCTCCAGATGGCTCTATGACACTGGAAATGCCTGAGGAATCCTTAACTTTATTCCTTGTACTTCTTTCAGATACTCATGAAACAAAGGAGAATCCTATTTTGAGATCCTAAGATCCTAACTGATATACCTGATCTCTCTGGGCCACATCATCTTCTGATGTTGGCCTACTTAAATTGACTGTCCCTGTCCCAATTCAAAGAAAATCTAGCCCACCTCCTTCCATTCTTCAGTACCCTCTTTCGAAGGAGGCAATTGATGGTATTATGCCAGTAATAAATTCTCTGATTGAGCAGAGCAGCATAATTCCCTGTAAATCTGAATACAATATGCCCATCCTGCCTATTAAAAAGCCAAAACTGGTGCCAGATATCAAGCATCTGGGTCACTTTGTCCCAGATTTGGGAGCTGTGAACAATCACGTTATAAAGAGACTCCCTATAGTTTCCAACATAAATACTGTTATTTCTTCTATTCCTAGCACAGCTACATTCTTTACAGTAGTAGACTTGTTTTCAGCTTTCTTTTTTATACCCATACATGAGAACTCCAGGCATATCTTTTCTTTTACCTGGAAGAGCTTTCACTGGACCTGGCCTCTCCGCCACAAGGTTTCATGGACAGCCCTACTCTGTTCACACAATTCTTAACTGCTGATACAGATGCCATAAAATTTAAATACAGTCATTTAATTCAGTATTTAATTTAATTCAGTATATGGATGATTTATTCTTGGTCTCACCAAATGCTAAAGCATGCCAAGTGGATAGCAAACACTTCCTCTTAGAGCTACATAAAGGAGGCCACAACATCTCCAAGGACAAAATTCAGTGGTGTCTTCCCAAGATACAATATTTAGAATTCATTTTGACTACTGGGTTCTGTTTAATTTCTCCCAAGCATATTGAAAATATCCAAAAGTTAAGTGCTCCTACCACTAAAAAGCCATTGAGAGCTATTCTTGGAGCAACAGGATTTTGTCAGCAGTGGATCCCTTGCTATAGGGAAATCACTAAGTCACTTGTAGAACATAAAAAAAAAACCTCAGTCCCTGAAACACTTAAATTGTAAATATAACACCTAACAGCTCTTTCAAATTTAAAACAAGCTATGCTGTTTGCACCTGCTCTAGGCATCTGAAATTATGATAAACCATTTACCTCATATATCCATGAACAAAAAGGGGTAGCTTCAGGTGTTCTAACTCAACTTTTGGGACCTGATCAACACCCAGTAGCCTATTATTAAGCCCAGCTTAATTCAGGAGCTGCAGGACCACCACCATGCCTTAGAAGAGTAGTTGCCACAGCTTTACTGGTAAGCAAATATGCCCATATGTTATTGGGATGCCCTCTGACCATAATGTGCCCACATGAGGTCGAAGCATTGTTATTAAGACATAGGACATAGGCATTTACTGACCAAAGGATTACTAGGTATGAGATAAAGCTATGAAATAATACACATATCACATTAAAACTCTGTGTATTTCTTAATCCTGCAACCTTGCTCCCTTATTTACCAATTTCCGGAGAACCTTTATGCAATTGTACATCTTTAGTGTCCACTGTTGATAAACCTCATAAAGATTTATTGGACAGCCCTTTGCATGATTCGGATTTAACATTATTTACAGATGGTTCTTCATTTATGAGGGATGGTGTGAGCTATACAGGAGCTGTGGTAGTTACTGAATTTGATACTCCATGGTCAGCTTCCTTGCCCTCAAATGTAAGTTCACAGGGTGTAGATATCAGATATTTGAAAAAGGCCTGTATCATTGAAAAGGATAAAAGAGTCACAATTTACACAGACTCCAGCTATGCCTTTGGCATATATCATGTCATTGGCATACTATGGCTTCAGAGGGGATTCTTAACATCAGTATTGCCAATGCAAACCTTATTAATGAATTTTTTCTGCCATCCAGCTCCCCAAAGCTATAGCTGTGATTCACTGCTCTGCACATTCAGGTGGCACTGACCCTCTCTCCAGGGGAAATAACCAAGCAGATATCACAGCAAAACTAGAAGGGCTCTGTGTTAATTATGCCACTAATAATTCCTAATGATTTGGATCTATCTCTTTTTATAATGACAAGGAAGTGGAAAAATGGAAGCAGAAATTTAAAGCAAAACAGATAAATGGAGTATGGGTATCATCAAATGGCAAACCCTTACTCCCTAGAGGTTTCTATAACCAGATTTCTCACTCTGTTCATAAACATGGTCATTTTGGCACCCAAGGAATTGTATACTCTGTTAAAAGAATATGGATAGCATTTGGAATAATGACAATTGCCTCTAAAATATGTACAGCTTGTCCTACCTACCAGGCCTTTAATCAACATACCTTTCGAGGAAAAGCCTTTGGTGGACATCCTCTTGCTTATACACCATTTGAGTACCTACAAATTGACTTTATCTCATTGCCAAAAGTTGGAAAGTATAAATTTTGTCTGGCCATAGTTGATCAACAGACCCGCTGGCTTGAGGCATTTCCTACTGCTCATGCCACAGTGACTTTTGTTGCTAAAATTCTTTTGAAAGAAATTATTCCTCATTTTGGCCAGCCAGCACATATAGATTTGGATAAAGGAACTCATTTTACCAATTTGGTGTTATCTCAAATTTATTCATGTCTGGGGATATCTCCTAAATTTCATACACCATATCATCCCCAGAACTCTGGCCACGTTGAACAAATGAATATAGAACTTACAATCACAATTTGCAAATTATACATGGATACTCATTTCAAGTGGCCAGAAATTCTACCTTTGGCCCTATTTTATCTCAGAAGCATACCCAGAGACAATTTAGACATCTCACCATTTGAGATGCTATTTGGACATCCACCTATTCAGTCATAACCATTTGCTCCTGCCTATACCTCACTGTTAGGAGGGGATACAACCATTGCTACATATATCAGACAATTATAAACAAAACTGAAAGAACTCCACGACCCTGGAGCTGCTTTTCAAGCAGGCCCCATTGATTTCTTGACTCATGATTTAAACCCAGGTGATAGTGTGTACATAAAGAATTTCAAATATACTGGGTCAACTGAGCCTACTTATGACCAACCATTCCAGTTCCTATTCACTACACCAACAGCCATAAATATTGGAGAGAGGGACTCATGGATTCATTGTAGCCATGTGAATGAGTACCTTCTATTGATGGTGAATAATTGCTTGCACTGATTGTATTTGACTATTTTTTATTGGAATTCTTTATTGCTGACTTTCTGCTACTTTTTTGCACTTCATTTGATTGATGTTTGTATTTACACAAATTGCCTTGTAGGGCAACACATGTACTAACTCATAGAATAAAATCTGTATTAGTGACCTATATTGACCCAATGTGCCTTTTTGTAACATTTTGTGCCTTTACTATTTTTTTTTAATTTTCTTGAATGTATTATTGCTTTGTCTACCTCATTTGTACTCACATTGTTTTAATCTGCCTTATTTGCACTCACACTGTAGATCATGGTAAATCAAAGAGGAAATGAATCTTATCTTTTGAAAACTAGCCCCTATACTTTACCTCTGTAATTGTGAAATATACACAAATTTAACATTCTGTTTTCTTCCAACATGGGTCATACAATATTTGATTATTTTTCCTTCTTTTCTCATTTTTTGCCTTTTAAACAGATGTCACTAGTATTAAAAATGTTTTTTAAACTATTTTTACTTATTGCAATATAACATTGATTGCTCTGGATTCATTATCCTGAAAAAGATGAAGAATAGGATTGACCAGGAAATTCTATTTCCTATTTGTCTTGAAATCTAGTCTCTTTTTCTATTTTCTCACATGATGTGACAACTTACTGTAGTCTAGACTGCTAACATGGGTTAGTGACTAATTGTTGTTTTATGCTTATGTTACATGGATCACTACAAGAACCTGTTTTGAGTTGTGATTTTTTTCTTCTTCCTAGAATTTTTTTCTTTTTCTTCAAATTTTCTTTTTTATATTTTTTATCTGACTCAGAAATTTTTTAAATTTTATTTTAATTTCTTTGATTCCTTATTTTTTTGATACTTGATTAATAAGCCTTGTGACTCGACCATATGTCCCTGTGTAATTCCTACACGCATCTCTGTATCCTCCTCAGGGGGAAATATATTATTATTTTCCTCAGGGGGGACTATGTTATTATTAAGAACTTTGAATTGAATTTAAGCCAAATTTAAAACAAGATACTTCCTTCAAGAATCTATGCCTCCAGAGACCACATGCTGTATCAGAAGATCCAGAGAGAACTTTGATATATGTGAATTTGAACTTGGGGGAGGGGTGTTGAATGCTTTTGTTTTTGAATATACACAATTATGCCAAAGGGGACTACCTACTAATTGGCTTTTTGTCAATGCACCTATTATTGGGTTTGTTCCTTTACCCCTTTATTGTCCTCTTATTCTCAAATTTTTGTGATTGCCCTTTAAAAACTGTAATATTTGTATATACCTCTAGTTCAAGTTATAAATTAAGTTTTCATGATCCATTGGGGAGACTGGTCTCCCAAAGGATCACAGGGGATTTGTATTGATTTAGAATCTTGTACCCTAGAGAGTACATTTCCCACAATCCCCTTTTCCTTTTCCTGTTTCTGCATGTCCTTCAATGGAGAGAGTTTTGGAGTTTCTTTTTCTGCCCATGTGGTTTCCTCTCTGACTCATACTAGTGGGAAAAAGGGAGCCTTTTAGGTGCTTGCTGGAGTTTTTTTTATTTTAATAAATGTTAGTAAAATAATATCTGGAGTATTGGATATTAATTTTAATCTTTACACTAATGAATAAAATTAGAGATTAGATTTAAAAGGAAAAACAATAAAATGCAGAAATAATTGTTCAATTTAATTAAAATAAAGAAGTAAACCAACATATAAGCATCAAAAATGGAAAATTTAAATGAATCACCAATGAAGATGAAATAAAATCAATTGTTAGGAATTTTTTCCCATTTATATGTCAGTAAAATGGACAATTTAAGTGACATTTATGAGTAGTTACAGAAATATGAACTTCCTCTGTTAAAAAGAGAGGAAATGGAATATTTAAACAGCCCTAATGATAGAAAGATATTTAAACAATTGAAGAAATACTAATTTTTTGTGGGGAGGGTGAGCCAACATAATAAAAATGACAATTATAATTAAATTAAATTAAATTACTTACACAGTGCCATATGAATTAAATTAAAAAATGTTTTATAGAGCTATAAAAATAATAAACAGACTTCATTAATTAAAACAAAAAGTGAATAATATTAAGTGATAAAAGGCAGAAAAGAAAAGGATAATGCACTTAAAGTATCAGATTTTAAACTATCTTACAAAGTAGTAATTATCAAAACAATTTAGTATTATCTAAAATGAAGTAATACTTTAGAAAAATCAGTTAAATACAAAATACTCAGTAATAAATTACCATAATAACTTATTATTTGATAAATCCAAATTGGCAAGAAGTCACCATTTGACAAAAACTGGGAAATAATTTTGCAAAATCTAATCATCTTTAAAAATAAGGTCAAATGAATAAATGATTTATACATAAATAATTATATTCTAAATACATTAAGACAGCACAGAAAAAAATTATGATAGATAGATTCATACATAGATGCATATATATCTAGCTAGATACCTAGATAGATAGATAGAAATAGATATAGATATAGATAAAGGGAAAATTTGATAACTAAATAAAAATAGAAGGGATCTATGGAAGTAAAATGGAAAATTGTGATTCATAACAATTAAGAAGTTTCTTGTACCAACAAACTTAATTCATCAACAATTAGTGGGTGTCTAGAAGAATTTTTTTTTTGTAGCAAGTTTCGTAATAAGTTTTAATTACTCAAATTTATACAGAATAGAGGAAAATTATTTTAAACAAGGCATATTACACAACAATCAGGGGACAGTTAAATTTAATCTTCACAAATGTTATCAACTTCCAGAAACAGAACTGAAACCTGAATGTAAATCAAAACATACCTTTTTCACTTCATTTTTCCTGCCTCTTTTTTCTTTGCAAATATTGAAATATTTTTTTTTCATGAAATCTCAGGTATAACTAATATCACATTGCTCTCTCATTTGGTGGGGGTCGTATAAAAGAAGATAGAGTTTGAAAATTGAAAGCTTAAAAAATGTTAAAAATAAGATGCAAAGAACAGAAGAAAAATTTATAAAAGCTAGTATTTTCAGTAGAACAGTGAATGACACTAGGTATCCTAACATGCAAGGAAAAGAAGGAAATGAATTCCAGGTTTGTTTGACCATCAATATAAAGGCACAGAAATAACTAAGAAGTAGAGTAGTGTGTCAAGAATAGAAAGAGATCAGAATATCTGTAACAAAAAATGAAGAAACAGGAATAATTTAGAAAAACATGGGAAACATACATTGGAATCATAGTGTCATAAGCTTCTAAATCTCAAAGGAGATATCATTTGATTGTTAAATTATTCACTAGTCAGTAGAACATATTGAATATGGCAGTATCATGGTAACTGAGTTTTTTCATCAAATCCCTTTAGCAGCTGTATGGAAGTTAGGCTTAAAGGGAGGATCTTGTGATAGAAACCAATTTGAAGGTTTTTGTTCAAGGGAAAATTGATAGAGTTTGGACTATTATGTTGACTTTTTGATTAGAAGAAGATAAAAAAGTTAGATATGCTATGAAGATAAAATTAATAATACTTAAATGACTGGATATATGGAGTGAGGGATAAGGAGAACCGGAATAAGGCTAAGTTTGTTTAATTGAAAGGATAGTGGTGTAACAGTTAAAATTTAGCCAGGACTACTGAAAGATACCACACTATGAAAGACAGAAAAGAGACCAGATTATAGGAGCCAAAGTTGAGATACGTGGTAGAATGTGGAACAAGGAAGACCTGCCTTTAACACATGTTAAACAGCCACAACCTCAAACCCCAAACACTTCAAGTCCTCTTTGTCTAGGCTCATAATTACATCAATCCCACCAGGATTGGTTGGTCTCTTTGACCTTGTGCTCAATTGGCACTATGCAGTTTAACTTTGTTCTTCTTTGGCACTGTGCAATGACTCTTTTTTGTATTCTCTTGTCCTGGAATCAGACAGAATCATTAAGCAAAGTTGCATGATTTTTTAAATATTTTAGTGGCATCATTTTTATAGTCTCTAGCTTTTTGGGCATGCATTGATGAATGAATTTTAAATTTATAGTACTGAAAAGTTAAAAAGTTAAAGAAAATCTTAATGCTTGTGACATGTGCTTCAAATATAAAAAGGAGAGAAAAAATAAAAAACTGAAATAGTATATTGCACATGCAAGGAAAATATAATAAAAGTCTTAAAAAATCAAAATATATAGCTTATAATCATTGACACACTGTGTCAACTACGAAAATGTAGAATACAAGGCTTTCTCACCAAAAATGAGATCCATTTCCTCTTCATTTCTGGCTGTGATCCACTGTTAACATGAGCAAATGAATAGAACAAAGTAACATTTTTCATTTTTAAAGAACAGCAGTAGAAATATGTAGTTATCAATATCCCCAAAATTCTCAATAGCCCAATTAATTACAATAGCAAATAAACATACTATCATATTTCACATGAGTGGCTGTATGGCATTTTTAAAAGCCTATGAACCCATGAATATTTGTCACAAGTTTTTACAAATGTAGCAAATCTTTCAACCTTGGTAATAAACCTATTTTTAAACAAAGAAAAATTCATTTTGGGTTTTAGAACATCATCAAGAAATCTAGGTATCATTCTGGTGGAAGTAAAGTAGTGAGCTGAAGAGTTATAAATGAGGGGTGCTCCTTTTTTGAAGGCTTTTTAGGGATACAAATGCCCTAAGATTAACTGCTCCAACTTCCATTCACATATTTAGAAATGCGGGAAGGTGGGGGTTATAACTGTATTTCACTTCAGCTACTAGAATGGGCCTTACACCTCATGGTAGGGGCAGGCAAAAAGGACCAGAGATTATTTAAAAAATACAAAAATCATGTTTAAAAAACCCTTAAAATCAATTTTGAAATATTTAGCACAATAAATTTTCCAAAGGTTGTTATAGCAATTGTAACCAGTTCTGATGAAATCCATCGATCCTCTATGTAATAATTTACAAAGGCAAAAGTAGAAAGGCTGTTTTTTTTTTTTTCATATATGGGCTTAGTTACAATGATATTTGTTGAGTATGGTTATAGGGGAAAAGCAATAGAATTTAACAGTTAAACCCAGTACATTAAAATGATTCAGTGTAATGGAATAATATTGAATGCAGCTATATATGACCTTAAAATCACAAAGTTAAACCTTAAACAAAGCAAACAGTAAAATGCAATAGAATACAGAGATTTATATAAACCATTGAGGTCTGAAATGCCTTAAAATATATAACCTCCAGTCTGTAATGTTCCTTAGGATTTTTTTGTTTTAATTATCCATTTAGATGTCTATTATCTGAAGGCAAAGTGGTAAGGGGTAGGCAATGAGGTCCAAGTGATCTGCTCAGGGCCAAACAGCCATGAAGTGTCTCAGGCCAGATTTCAACCAGAGACCTCCCGTCTCTGGGCCTGGCTCTCAGTCCAATGAGACACCCAGCCACCTCCCCAAAGTTAGCTAAAAGGTTGTACAGAGCTGAATATTTTCCCTGATATACAGGTGAAGTCAATAAAAGGATCAATGCAATTAAAATATATTCTTGTAAAATAGCCATGCTTTTAACTTCCTGTTTTGAAAGTCTCTTCTCTCCCTTTTTCTCTCTCCCCTCTGATACTGCTCATGTGGAGGCCAATACCCCCATTTTTTACCAGCTAGTAGAAATGAGTCCTATGTGATGAGTGATCTGCTCCAAGGCTAGAGTTTGTTGGGCAGGCAGGTTATCAGGTGGTCAAGATCTGGGTTAAACATGGACCTGGTGAGCAAGAGAGAACACTGGGTTGGGCAGGGCCGAGACAGGAACGCAGAGAAGCAGGGCCGGGAGCTGGATTGGGCAGCCTGGGTGGGCAGGTGAGCTGCAATCTGGGTCAAACAGCGAACTGGTCTGGAGCGGATGGCTGTAGGCAGGCAGGGCAAAGCGGTGGAGCCAGGTGGGGTGAGATATCTAATGGCTGGAATGAGCAACAGCTTTGCGAGGGTAAAAAAACCATGACCAGAGAAACTAGGCTATAAAATTTGAGAAGTTCTCATCCAATCTAGTGGTCACCATAACTGTAACAGTTAAAATTTAGGGAAACTGAGGCAGGGTAGAAATTAGTTTGTCTCTGCAAGGAGTATCATATTTTTAGAGGTTTATTAAAAGGTTGAGAATTTAAGAAAAATACATGTAAGAATGGCACGTGCCAGGTGGGACAAAAGGCCCAATTCAATTTCACTCACATCATGAGACTAATCTGCTTGCCAGCTGAGACAGGAAGAGAAGATCCCCTGCCTATGGCGGAGACCCTTTACATCATAATTTGCTCTCATCCCAGGTGAGAATTCAGTGAGATTACAAAGCATTCTGGGGAAGTGGAGCAAGGACTTCTGCGGATTGAAGTCCTGGATTCAAGTCTCCATTTTTACAATGGTACATGTAACAAAAATAGGCCAGTGTGAACTTCATATTTACTCCACCCTGCTTAGTCTAACAAAACAGAAATGTCTACACCCTACTTAAGGATTAAGTATTGAGGAGGATGGCCTATGACAGACATGTGCTAGCAAATGACAAATCAGAAACAACTGACAGACCTATGGGCTGTCCTAAGTCAAGCTTAGGCTACCATTGGTACATATGAGATGTAGGAAAGTGACATAAAAATAGTGTATATAGTTTGTGTCACTTCCTCTCTCTGGCCTCTTTTGGTGGACAGGTGGCTCTGGAGGGTGTGTGCTGAGTGTCTTGGAATCTTGGAGTGGTGGCATTATTGTCTGGGTTTGGCAGTGTGTTTCCTTGATAAGATACTGAGAGAAGCTTAGTAGCCTAGTTCAGGTGAAGCATCTTTATTGAGCTCTCTCAGAGTTTATGCTGATTCTTTTCTCCTTTATCTTTCAAACACTATTCTCTTAGGAAAGCCTCTAATCTTCTGAAAAAACCTCATGGTGGAGGACTTTGAACTCCCCCTGGCACAGGACAGGCAGAAGAAATCCTATACCCTTTTCCTCTCTCTTCTCCTTAATTCATTCCTTTTATATTAATTAAATCACCATAAAATTTCCAAACTGACTTGGGTATTTGATTTGGGATATTTTCTGGCAACCAAATTAATTTAGATTAAGTCACAACCCTAAAATTACCCTTATACCAGTATATGAGAGGAATACATTCATCAGGAGACAATACTTAGCTCAAGTATTGTCAAGTTCCATATTTTGATATACTGCCTTTTCTTCCTCCTCCAGATGCAAATTTCATATCTAATCCAAAAGTTTAGGAATGTTCACAAATATAATACATAAAAACAAATAGAATTTATAATAGGAATACAAAAATGCAATTTAATATAAGGAAAACTATCAACATCATTGATAATATATAAAAAACAGTAAAAACCATATAACATTATGAACAGATGCTTTAAAATTCTTAGACAAAATAAAGCATTCATTCCTTTTAAAAACCCTGGAAAGAATAAAGAAATATGGGTTTTTCTTTAAATAATACAAAGTACCTACCTAAAACCATCATCAAATATAATTTTTTTAGAAATAAAAGCTAGAAGCTCTCCCAATAAGATCAGGAGTGGAATAAGTATCACCAATACTATTTAACATAGTATTAGAAATGCTATCAATAACAATAACAGAAAAATAAATAGAAAGAATCAGAATCGAAAAGGAGTTAATAAAATGTTTCTTTTTGTAGAAAACATGATGGTATATGTGGAAAATCCTAGAGTTTCAAATAAAATATTGATTGATCTGTGAATAATGTTAACAAAGTATCAGGATATTGTAAATGAAAATTTTAATATTTGGACTTAAATTATAAGAAATAACATGGTTGCCAAAATTATTTTATCTCAAGTCAAATTTCATTTTGAGGGGAAACAATACAGTAGAGAAATGTGAAAAAGTTTAGAGAAAATACCTATACTAGTCCTTAGCCAGAAGGGCCTGTAGTGATTAACCACTTGTCCTCCCCCAAGATGGAAGCTAGTCTCTTAGGAAACTAGGAAGGGAGCCAGCCTTTGTACTCACCTAATGAAGTGGTCCAGGAGTCAGAATCAAAGTTGAAGTCACAATTCATGCTGCAGTCTCCTGTGAAGTTCCCTTGAAGACTATCTCCAGGAGACAATCTCCATGAGATTCAATTTAATGAGACTACCCCAGGCAAAGGATTTCATGGTTTTTATGGTAGTTTCCTGTCCCTGCTCCTTTTCACAGGGGCCAATCAAAGTTTCCAAATTGTCCAGCAATGCCCTTGGGAAATGACTGTGGGATTGACATCTCACCTCTAAAGGTATTAACTCTCCTCCTAAGATTCCTACATTTCTGAGTATGTGAACTCTTAAAAGAATTCAGGTTTGAGTTTGAATTAGAAAAAAGGGTGGAGATCTCCAAGTATCTTATTGGTTTCTCACCTATCCCTAAGTAGGGTGTGAATTCACTAAGTGGTTTGGGACTCCTTCTTCTAGTTAAAGCTTGTGTTGATTCAAAGGTAGACAAATGAGAATTAATCTTGTCTTCACAATCTAGTGAGATACTTAAGTTTTTATTAACCAAAAGTTTTAATTCCAACTAGGCAAAGAGAATAAGGGATTCCCTTTTCACAAGTGTAAAAAGTAGACAAAGAGAACCAAGAATTTCCTTTCACAATATAAAATCAACCCACATGAATAATCAACATTTTTATATTGCCAAAAAATCCTGTAAGCAGATATATAAAAAGACAATTTAAAATAAGCACAAATAAAATCAAATACCTTGAAGTATACTTGACAAAACAAACTGGAACTATATCAGTAAAATTATATAAGATTTTACACAAATAAAGTCAGATGTAAATATGTGAGAAATATTAATTGCTCATGGATGGGCATAGTCAATATAGTTAAAATGACATCTTACCTAAATGTATCTACCAATTTAATGCCATCATAATTAAATTACCAAAAAATTGAGTTAGAAAAAAAATAAAAAAGGTATTTGAGGAATAAAAGATAAATACTATCAAAAGTATATATATATATATATATATGTGTGTGTGTGTGTGTGTGTGTGTGTGTGTGTGTGTGTGTGTGTAGATGGTCTCACAGAACCAGATTTTAATTGTGTTATAAAGCACTAATTGTCAAAAACTATCTAGTACTGACTAAGAAATAGAAAGGTAGATCAGGAAAGTAGAACAGAATACAGGTTTGGGGATGAGAAATCACTATTTAGTAAAAATTTCTGGACAAGTAGAAAGGAGTTGAGTAGAAATTAGTTATAGCTCAATATCTTACACTATTCACTAAGATACAATAAAAATTTATACATAATCTAGACATAAAAATAGACAAAATAAGTAAGTAATTTAGAAGAACAAGGAACATATTACCTATCAAATTTATGGATGTAAGAGGAATTTATGAGTCAATAAGAGAATTAGAGTGTTGTGAAATGTAAAAATGGATAATTCTGAGTACATTGAAAAGTAGCGTGTTGTTGTTGTTGTTGTTTTGTTTTTGTTTTTGTATTGTTCTATAAATTGACATTTAAAATTTTCTTGATAAATGGTAAGATGAGCTAAAAAGAACAATATTTAGTAGGAAAATACATAAATATCTACATTTGGATTAAAAAATAATAATATTTAAATGCAAAAGTAAAAAGGAGATTTCAGGAAGCTAGGTAGTGCAGTAGAGAGAGCACCAGACCTGAAATCAGGAAGATATGACTATTAATCCCATCTCAGACACTTATTAGCTATCTGATTCTTGGAAAGTCACTTAACCCAATTTGCCTCATTTTCCTCATCTTTAAAATGAATTGGAGTAAGAAATGGCAAACCACTTCACTATATTTGTGCAAAGAAAACCCCAAATGGGATCATGAAGGTCATGCAGCTGAAACAATTGAATGACAACATGAGGTACTATTTACCTTGAAAGCATTTCATACAATCTTTTATATTATAAACACTATGAACAATTGGATGGCTGAACAAAATGAAGAATGTGACTAAATTAATATATGTGGGATACAGAACAAGGAAATGCTTATCATCTTGGTTTGACCCCATCTGGGATGCTGCATCTTTTTTTTCCTCCCAAGATTTTGAAGTTATTTCAGGTCAAAGGAAAAAAGACAAATCATTATCATTTTCAATATATTAATGCTTTGTTATATACAAGAAATAGTTTTATTTTCTTGAATTCAGAGATTGAAACCCCTTTTTACAGATGAGAAAATAAGGGAAATAGGAGTTAAGTAACTTGTCCAAAGCCAAACATCTCATAAATATCTGAGACCTGATTTCAGAAAGATGCCAAGCCTGGTGTCCTATCCACTATACGATTTAGCTGTGTCCCACATACCTATACATCTATATATATTTGATTTATGTGTGTGTGCATATATATATATAGATATAGATATAGGTATATCTATATCTATATCTATATATATATAAAGAGAGACACATATATACACATGCACAAATATGCATTTTCATGTGTCTATGTGTGCATTTATATGTGATGTGCATATGCAAAGCAAGACGAATTCCATTGTGAGTTTTCATTCTGAGGTCCATTCTGCTGCTGTGCTTAATATTACCTATGTTGTTTAATTTAAGGAGTCATCTCAAAGAGTTCATTCTATTTAGAGTGTTTTTTTTTTTTCTGAACAACTTTTATATTCTGATGCTTCAAGTCTATAAAATAGACCATAGAGTAAAATTTATTTTAAAATGGGTATCCCATTATTGTTAAGGTTGGAGGGGGGAGTGTGAAATAGACAACTAGAGAGATGAAGGGAGTCAAAGAAATGTGTTAAATGTGTTGAAAGAAATAACAACAAAAAGAAATAAGGTCAAGCACATAGGGAGAGAAGCAGAAATATTTGAAAAAATGCCAAAAAGGAGAGGATAAAGTGTGTGTGTGTCTTGCTATTGTCATTTTCCTCGATGAAATTATTAATTGTTTCTATGATTTCTTCTTTACCTAAACGGTTTTGGAGTATCATATTGTTTAATTTCCAATTGGTTTTAGATTTGGTTTTCCATGTACCATTACTAATCATTATTTTTATTGCCTTGTGATCTGAGAAGGCTGCATTCATTATTTCTGCTTTTCTGCATTTGTGTGCTATGTTTCTGTGACCTAATGTATGGTCAATTTTTGTGAATGTGCCATGTGGTGCTGAGAAGAAGGGGTATTCCTTTTTAGCCCTATTTATTTTTCTCCATATGTCTATTAATTCTAATTTTTCTAAGATTTCATTCACTTCTTTTATCTCTTTCTTATTTATTTTTTGATTTGATTTATCTAAATTTGATAATGGTTGGTTTAAGTCTCCCACTAATATGGTTTTACTGTCTATTTCTTCCTTCAATTCTCCTAGTTTCTCCATTAGAAATTTGGGTGCTATATTATTTGGTGCATACATGTTGATTAATGATATTTCCTCATTGTCTAGAGTCCCTTTTAACAAAATATAATTAATTACCTTCCCTATCCCTTTTGATCAGGCCTATTTTTGCTTTGGCTTTATCAGATATCATGATTACCACTCCTGCCTTCTTTCTATCAGTTGAGGCCCAGAAGGTCTTACTCCATCCTTTAATTCTGACCTTGTGGGTGTCAACCCTCCTCATGTGTGTTTCTTGAAGAAAACATATGGTAGGGTTTTGGTTTCTAATCCATTCTGATATTCGTCTACGTTTTATGGGTGAATTCATCCCATTCACGTTCAAAGTTATGATTGTCATTTGTGGACTCCCTGGCATTTTGATATCCTTCCCTAATTCTAACCTTTTCTTCTTCGGCTCTACCTTTTAGTCCAATGATTTACTTTGAAGCCATTCTCCAATTGATAAATGGGCAAGGGACATGGATAGGCAGTTCTCAGAAAAAGAAATCAAAACTATTAACAAGCACATGAAGAAGTGTTCTAAATCTCTTATAATCAGAGAGATGCAAATCAAAACAACTCTGAGGTATCACCTCACACCTAGCAGATTGGCTAACATAACAGCAAAGGAAAGTAATGAATGCTGGAGGGGATGTGGCAAAGTCAGGATGTTAATTCATTGCTGGAAGAGTTGTGAACTGATCCAACCATTCTGGAGGGCAATTAGGAACTATGCCTAAAGGGCGATAAAAAGTCTGTCTGCCCTTTGATCCAGCCATAGCACTGCTGGGTCTGTACCCCAAAGAGATAATGGACAAAAATACTTGTACAAAAATATTCATAGCTGCGCTCTTTGTGGAGGCCAAAACCTGGAAAACGAGGGGATGCCCATCAATTGGGGAATGGCTGAACAAATTGTGATATATGTTGGTGATGGAATACTATTGTGCTAAAAGGAATAATAAAGTGGAGGAGTTCCATGGAGAATGGAACAACCTCCAGGAAGTGATGCAGAGTGAGAGGAGCAGAACCAGGAGAATATTGTACACAGAGACTAACACACTGTGGTATAATCGAACGTAATGGACTTCTCCATTAATGGCGGTGTAATGTCCCTGAAGAATTTGCAGGGATCTAGGAGAAAAAAACACTATTCATAAGCAGAAGATAAACTATGGGAGTGGAAACACCGAGGAAAAGCAACTGCCTGAATACAGCGGTTGAGGGGACATGACAGAGGATAGACTCTAAATGAACACTCTAATGCAAATATTATCAACAAAGCAGTGGGTTCAAATCAAGAAAACTTGTAATGCCCAGTGGATATAGGCGTCGGCTATGGGGGGTGGGGGGGAGGAAATGAAAATGATCTATGTCTTTAACGAATAATGCTTGGAAATGATCAAATAAAATATATTAAAAATTAAAAAAAATAAAAAATATATCTTAAAAATTTACATTAAAAAAGTGTGTGTGTGTGTGTGTGTGTGTGTGTGTGTGTGAGAGAGAGAGAGAGAGAGAGAGAGAGAGAGAGAGAGAGAGTGAGAGAGAGAGAGAGAGAATAATTAAAACCAATTTTAAGTGGTTGATTTTTCAATATCCAGCAGGTTACATTTGCAATACAACACTTTATGGAAGGAATAAATCTGTGGCCATGGGAAGCCTCATGCAATCCACAATCAAATTTCAACTTTTATTTAACAAAAATAAGAATAATCAGCATGTTTGGGAAAAGAAGGTCATGCTTTAGAAACTAACATTCTTTGAAAATATCAAAATAAGGAAGAAAAGGAGAATATAGGAACAACATTACATGTAGGGATTTTCATAAATTAGTTTAAATAAAAAACCCAAATCAGAGATGAATGGATAAAATAGACCTACAAAGAATATAAAATATAACATGGGAAATCAAGCAAAAGAATAATGAATGAAAAGAAAAATAATACTAGGTTTGTCCTGGATTATGGGAGATGACTAGATAAAATGTGCAATCATATTAAAGAATTTCTGTAAATGGAATTTCATTTTTTTGGTCCATACACAAAGAAACCTAATCCTCTTATAGGCAGTAGATTGCCTCCAACAAACATGGATTTTCTGGTTTTAGAATAACAGAAAAGGCAAGATTACATGTGGGAAGCACTAGATTGCCAGGGATCAAGAAACCTGTGATCTCCTTTTCTTTTCATTTACAAAGATCAATTATCCAAATTTCTAATTAAAAGAAAGTAAAATTCTTAGAGGTTTATTCATACTAAGTATTTTTCAATTCCCCAGAGTTCATTGTTTAATATACTTATAATTTTCATGGCTCATAAAAGAATGAAGTATGTTGTGTAAAGAATACTGCATTGTCTTTTAGTTAAAGAGTCTCAAATTTATGAGATCACATTTTTATTACCATGGTATTATCATGGCAAATCACTTTTATTACAGTTATTTTTCTATAAGAACAGAAGAGAGGAGATTGTTAGATCATAGATATGATTTCATGATCTCTATGTTCCTAGAAGTTTATAATATACTATAAGCTTATTTTCAGTTTCCCATAGGACATAAAGGCATCATCATAAATGATCAAAAATTTGAGAATAGTTCCTCCACATTTTAATTTTATATCCCCTAATTCCTCTGTTCTTTTATTATTGTTGTCATTGTTTCTGTTGCTCTTATTTCATTGGCTTTTGGTTCCAAGTACATTAAAAATATTCTTAAATATTTTTCTCCTATGTTGTTTTCCTTTAGTAGGAGTCACACAATACTAGGTTCTCAGATTTTTATCTTGGTGGCCATGTAGGCAAATTCAAATTAAAAAATGGATATGCTTTTGAAATATAGCCAACATGTGATCATTCAGGCTCTGCTTGACAATCTGCCCTGTTGGAGAACTTGCATCTTTGTAAGACTACATTTTCCACTTTGGAAGATTTCTAATTTTAAGGAAATTTTCACTATTCTGTGTCTAATATTGCCTCCTACAATTTTCTTCTAACTTCTCTTACTTTTACCTCTAATAAATCAATTTGATAAGAATTTATTAAGTGCATACTATATTCTAGAACTTGCATTGACATTGGTAATGTGAAGAAAAGGTAAAAATTGCCTATGATTTAAAAAAATTATTATGAATCTTAAGAACATAAGCCATTTCTCAATACATAAATTGTCAAATGGTTTAACCAGAAAGTTTGTAGATGTATAAATCAAAGGTTTATAAAACCATATGGGGGAAAATATTCTAAATCATTATTAATTAAAGAAATGTAAACCCCAAAAAAACTGAGACACCATTTCACACCAAATCAAATTGTCTAAAATGATAAAAGAACAAAATGACAAATAATTGAAAAGATGTGGAAAAACAGATACATTAATGCACTGTTGGTGGAACCATAAACTGATCCAACTATTTTGGAGTACACTCTAAATTATGCCCAAAATTTTATAAAACTATTATAAGGAATTAAATTTAGAGGTCTGACTGAAATATGAGAATTCTAAAATAATATTGTGGTTGCTGATTAAAATTATTATAGCTCACATCAAAATGCCTTTTAATAGCTTTTATTTACAAAGAGGTGGAAAGAGTAAAAGTAGAGAAATGTAAGAAGAGAGTAGAGAAAATATTTAGCCTATCACACTAAATGTTGCTCTGGTGTCTGGCCTCAGACATAGAACCTAGTGATATCTTATACAAAGCTTCCACCAATGCATCATCCTCCAGGAGAAGGAGGTCTGACTAGAACTAATCTTCCCAGAAGCCAGGAAGGGAAGGCCAGCAATTCACTCACCCAAGACAAAGTCCAAAGGAGAAGATCCATGAACAGTCCTTCAAGAAGTAGTCCAAAAGCCAAGGTCCCAAGTCAAAGCCAAGGTCCAAGTCCAAAGCCACCTTCAGGAATCAAGTCACCAAGAGAACTCCAAGCTGAAGATCCCTGCTGAAGTTTCCCTGGACAGAAAGTCCAGGACTTTTTAAAGTCCTTTTTCCATGTCACAACCTGTCCACTCTTCTCTTCACAGGGGCCAATCACAACTTCCAAATTCCCTAGCACTGCCTATGGTGGGATCCACTTCTCATCACCTGAGGGTATAAACTCTTATTAAAGGATTCACAAGTTTCTGATTGATTGAATTAAAAGGGTAATGCTCTCTAAGTAAGTGACATGTGAATTCTCTTACTTGATGGCTAAGGAAGTGTTAAGTAAGCATTTCTTGATTGGTTAATTCATAATAGACAAAGAGAATAAAGAATTCCCTTTCACACTATACCTTTTGACCTAGCAGTACATTATTAGTTTTATTTCCTAAGGTAAACAGAGAAAAGAGGAAAATAATCTAAATGTTCTAAAATATGTTTTGCAGTTCACTTTGTGGTGGCAAAGAACTAGGAATTAAATGGATAATGGTGAAACAAGTTGTGGGAAACAATTATGATGGAATGCTACTATGCAATAGGAAATGATGAAAGGATTCATTTGAAAAATATATTAAAAAACAACATGAAGTTATGATGACTAAAGTAGAATTTTCTTTTTTATTGATAAAATAGAAATTATAAAATAGAATTTACTGATCAATAATTCAGTTTTTTAGGTAAAAGTTATTTTGGGACAGCTAGCTGATGCAGAAGATAAGATTCTGGCTCTGGAGTCAGAAAGATCTCTGTTAGAAGATGGTCTCAGACACCTACTGGCTTTGCTACCCTGAGAATATTATTACTTCATCCTCTTTGCCTCAGTTTCTCATCTATAAAATGAGCTGATGGAACATATTGGCCTGTCATCATAGGATTTATAATGGACCATAAAAGTGATAAATGTATATAAATGGTCATTCTACAAAATAAAGTATACTCAATGAATGAAATGTCAATAATACTTTTCTGCAGGAAAATTAAGTTATTTGTTGTTTTTATTGCTATTGTTAGGGCATTTCAGTTATGTCTCACTCTCTGTATCTACACTTGGAGTTTTCTTGGCAAAGATACTGCAGTGATTTGCCATTCCTTCACCAGCTCATTTTACAGATGAGAAACTGAGGCAAAGAGGATGAAGTAATAATATTCCCAGGGTTTTTCTGAACTCATCTCATCCATCCATGATTTTGTATGCGGCAATCACTTTCCAATACAACAATTTACCATAGCTTCTTCAGCCATTCCCCATCTGAAGGATACTCCCTTAGATATCCACTTTTTGCCACTACAAAAAGAGCTATTAAACTATTTTTGAAGAGGTAGGTCCTTTTCCCTTATCTCTAGTCTCTTTGGAATGTAGACCCAATAGTAGTATTGCTGGATCAAAGGATATGCATAATTTTATAGTCTCTTGGATGTGGTTACATATTGCTCTTCAGAATGGTTATATCAGTTCATAGTACCACCAACAATTCACTAATTTCCCAATTTTCCCACATCTCTGATATTTATTATTTTCCTGTTTAGTTAAATTAACCATTTTGATAGATACAAGATGGCATCTCAGAGTTGCTTTATTTTGCATTTCTGTAATCAATAATAATTTGAAATATTTACTCATAAAACTATAGATAATTTTAATTCTTTATCAGTTGGGAAATGCTTTGTATTATTATATGTTTGATTCAATTCTATATATATCTGAGAAATGAGGTCTTTGTCATATGTAAAATTCCCTCACCAACACACAAATTGTTGTTTCTTGTCTAATCTTGGTTGCATTGGTGGTGTTCATACTGAAATGTTTTTTTTTTAATTTAATGCAATCAAAATTACAAATTTAGTTTAAAAATTTCTTTAGAAAAGACATCTGTAAACCCTGAGGGTGATTTGAGTTGTGCCCCAAATCTAAATAATTTTTAGAGTCTTAATTGTGGCAGAAATCCTATCTTATATCAAATAAATTCCATTATGTTATGGACAGTAGCTTTCTGGGGATCTTGAATATTTCCTTTATAAAAAAGAATTAATAAGGTATGTGTTTTTTTTTTTATGTTTTCCATCCAATTTCATTTTCTTTCAGTTCCAAATTCTCTCCTCTCTGCTCCCTAAGGCAAACAAAAACAATCCCCAATTTCAATGTCTTTATGACCAGACATGAGTTATTTATGCCTGATCTAACCTCTCTGTTCTTTCTCTAGAGACATCCCTGGATTTGTGTGGCTTTTCCTACTCGCCCTAAACCCCACTCCCCAAATCTTCCCTCACAAAGTTGGGTCACAGACACTCTCAGATAGACTATGGCCCTGGGTTAGCCTCATCGAGCTACATAGACTTGAGGAGGCAAGAGGAGGCACTCTTGGGGATTCATCCTAGAAAGACCCACAAAACCACAATCCGCAAAACCCACAAAAAATATCCAGAGGCTCAGATTTTAAAAGGAGGCACACAATTGGAAGATACTAGGAAGGAAAAGGATTAGAGCACAAGCCTTTGGGACAGTTTCACAGGCCTAGTATGATCAGATAGCAGCGATAAGCATCAAAGACAACATAATAGAACTTTGTAACTTTACTTGAAGCTATATAACAGATTCAGAAAAGGAGAAGTTTGGACTAATAATAGACAAATGGCAAAGACGCAATTATGACACTCACATTGGGATTCTTTGTTAAGGATAGTGAACTTCAGTATAGGAAGGTTAAGTAATAAATGGCTACAGGAAAAGTGTAGCAGTGAGGGAACAAAGAAACTCTAAAAACCTTGAATATCTCCACATCCCCTCTGCTCATGAAGGGTCCTTCTGTTTTATAATCAGTCCTGGTCTCCTATGCTAGGAGACCTCACCAACTGTATGGTCCCTCTCAGGTGCCAGGCCCTATTGACTGTACTTTCCTAATGATTTCCCTATGCAAATCCTTATCTCCTCTGCTTTACCTCCATGGCAGGACCTCTCTCCTAGACTATGACAATAGCTCCTGGGTTGTCACCCTGACTTAATACCCTTCTTCCTCTAGTCCATTCCCAAAACAAACGCTAAAACACTGATCTGACTACATCACTCACCAAAGTCCTGGGGGCTCTCTATTGTCTCCAGGATGCAATACGAAATGAGCTGTCATTTAAAGCACTTCATAACCTGCCTTTCCTAACTTTTTACATGTTACTCACTTCTTAGCCTCTAGCTCATACTGAAAAATCACCCTTATCTACCCCCTTTCGTATTCTTGTCTCCAAGGAAGCGGTGGCTCTTCTTGACATGGCATCCCAGATTCCAAAGCTCCTTAATCCTAGCTCTTCCAAAAACTGGTCCCATTGATTAGCTTAGGAGTGGGGGTGGGAAGTAGATTACATACATATAGATCATTTCCAATACCAGTCAAAGAATGTCAAAGTAATAAATTCATTATCAAGTTGAAAAAAATATATCTCCTTGGGACCTACTGATAAGATCCAGCTAATAAGCTTTTTTTCCCCTTATAATGATGTTGAATCTTGTCCATCATCTTCTTACTGGAGCAGAGTCTAATATAGCCTAAATACATATAGAGAAAGAATTTCTATTCAGAGAACACTGAAGAAGAGAACATATAGAGTATCATTACTAGGTCTATATCCTAAAGAGATCAAAGATGAGGAAAGGATCTACTTGTACATAAATATTTATATTAGCTCTTTTTGTGGTGGCAATCAGTGGAAACTGAAGGAATATTCCAACGAAGACTTACTAAACAAATTGTGGTGTATGTTTATAATGGAATAATTTTTTTTGCCTTAAGAAATGATGAATTCATAGCTGCGCTCTTTGTGGTGGCCCAAAACTGGAAAACGAGGGGATGCCCATCAATTGGGGAATGGCTGAACAAACTGTGGTATATGTTGGTGATGGAGTACTATTGTGCTAAAAGGAATAATAAAGTGGAGAAGTTCCATGGAGACTGGAACAACCTCCAGGAAGTGATGCAGAGCGAGAGGAGCAGAACCAGGAGAACATTGTACACAGAGACTAATACACTGTGGTATAATCGAACGTAATGGACTTCTCCATTAGTGGCAGTGTAATGTCCCTGAACAACTTGCAGGGATCCAGGAGAAAAAAACACCATTCATAAGCAAAGGATAAACTATGGGAGTGGAAACACCGAGAAAAAGCAACTGCCTGAATACAGAGGTTGAGGGGACATGACAGAGGATAGACTCTAAATGAACACTCTAATGCAAATACTATCAACAAAGCAATGGGTTCAAATCAAGAAAACATCTAATGCCCAGTGGACTTACGCGTCGGTTATGGGGGGTGGGGGGGAGGAAAAGAAAATGATCTATGTCTTTAACGAATAATGCTTGGAAATGATCAAATAAAATATATTAATTAAAAAAAGAAAAAAAAGAATAGATGTTCTGATCTTGAAATTCTAGTTAGTTTATTCATCCACATTATTGTTTGGACATTTCTTTGGTGTTAGTAGGATTATGTGTATGTGCTTCATTTTTTAAAAAAACATATTCATGATGAAAAAAAAAGAAATGATGAAAAGGACAATCACAAAAATGCTGCACAGATTTTTATGAAGCAATGTAAAGTGAAGTGAACAGAATCAGAACACTATACACAGGAAGAGCAATAACATACAATAATCAACTCTGAGAGGCTTAACAATTACTAGAAATGCAAGAATCCAATATCATTTCAAGGGATTCATGATGGGAAAGTTTATCCACTACCATAAAAGGAACCTATTGAGTCTGAATGCAAATTGAAGCATATTATTTTCACTTTATTTCCTTCATTTCTTTTTCTCTAGCATAAAAGATTTGTGTTTTCTTTCACAACATAAAGAATATAGAAATATGTATTGCATAATAGAATATGCATAACCTATATCATATTACCTGCTGTCTTGGGGAGAGGAAACAAAAAGAGACAATATGTGTTGCAAAATGTCAGAAAATGATGATTTGTTTAAAATTGTATGTATATGTAATTGGGGAATACACATATATGTATTAAAAAAACAGGATTAAAAAAAACTAATCTATGCTGACATAAAACTTACTTCCACCTATCTATGCAATATGTACACACATACATGCACATTTTGATAGATGAATTTTTAAAGAAAGAAAATAGGAAAAGCACAGGTATACACTATAAACTACAATGATTACATTTACATGTATACATGAGCTAAACAGCTCCCAACTTCCAAGAGTTTAAAAAGAATTTCTAGCCTCAAGTTCCCTCATTTCTTCTCCTGCCTCTGAGATGGAAAGCAATCTCATACAGCTTTTACATATACCATCAGGTAAAATATTTTAAAATATTATTCCTTTTTGTTGAAGTAAATTTGAACCAAAAAAAATGAAAAAGAAAGTTTAAAAGTTTGCTTTGGTCTGAATAAAGACTGCATCAGTTCTTTTTTCCTGGAAGCAGATGACATTTTTTTTATCACGAGTCATTTGGGATTGTTTGGGATCATTATATTCCTGAGAATAGCTAAATTATTCACAGTTGTTCATTGTATAGTATTTCTGAACACTTTTCTATACTGATTCTGTTTATTTCACTTTGCTTCAGTTCATGAAACTCAAAAAATTTTTTCTGAGTTTCCCCTACTCATCATTTTTACAGCACAATAGTATTTCATTATAATTATATAGCTTACTCAGACATTCCCCAAATGATGAGTATCTATCTTCTTACTTTACAATTCTTTGCCCAGACAAAAGGAAATTATTTTTATTGTTTTGTACATGGAAGTTCTTCCTCATTTTGTTTTTGTTTTTTATCACATTAGGAAACAAACCTAATAAAGATATTGCTAGGTCAAAGGGCTTGTATTGTTTTATTTCCCTTTTGGATAGGTTGAAATTGTTCTCCAGTTCACAAATGCCCCAACAGTGTATTATTGTTTCAGTTTTCTCACCTCCCTTCCAACTTATGTCATTTTCCTTTTCTGTCAATATCCAATCTAAAAGTTGTGGGTGGGTATTTCAGTGTTATTTTAATTTGCATTTCCCTTATTAGTAGTGATTAGATAATAATATCATTTTTGTTTGACTATAGAGATTTTTATTTACTTTCTCTAAGAATTGTCTTTTCATGTCTTTTTGCCATTTACCAATTGAGGAATGGCCTTTTTCTTATACATTTGGCTAATTTTTCTATGTACTTTAGAAATAAGATCTTCATTAGAGACTTATAAAAACATTTTTCAACACTATGATGATTATATATTAATTTCTATTTTATTTCCCATTGTTTAGTTTTTACTGCTTTTTTCTAATCTTAAATATTTGTTTTATTTGAATAACTTCTTAATTTCATATACTCAAAATTATCCATTTTACATCTCACAATGTTCTCTATCTCTTGTTGACTCATAGATTCTTCTCCCAGCAAAGGATCTAATGAGAAATATATTCCCTGTTCTAATTTATTTATGATATATACCTTTTTATGTTATCTAGATCATATTTTCAATTTGACCTTATCTTAGTGAATGGTATAAGATATTAGCCTACACCAAAGTAGCCTTTTAATTTATTAACTCAATTTAATTGGGACAGAATTAGCTACTTTTAATTATAGAAGGGAAAAAAATAATCCAGTATCAGTTCAAGATACACCTATAATGCAAGATTGATAATTCATTATATATATTTTTTCAGAATCTATATTTTGTTATAAAATATGATCATTTTAAAATAAAATTATTTTATATAATATTTAGAAAAAGTTTGACCAACTTTATTGTACCAGAAATAGGAAGCAGTTGAAGTAGACTGCAACAGACTAGTGAAGCTGATTTGGTGAACATGGAGAGAGTTGTTACTCATATTAGCTGACTAAAGAAGTGATATGGCAAAAAAAAAAATAGTAAGTCCAGTGCTCCTGTGTCCAAATCTATACATACCTTTCATGAACCAACAGAAGTGGAAACAACTTTACAATTAACACAATTAATAATACCCTGATTTTAAAAATGAAGATATTGAAAGTCAAAGAGAATAAGTGACTTCATTGTGATCATACTTGACCAAACCTATCCATAGCCTGGAAAGTCAAGTATGAAATTTAATTTCCATCCCTTTCTATTTTTCTGTCAAAATATGCTGACACTATATATGGACTGTAGAATTTGAAACTAAAGGTATTTACAAACATGAGGATATTCTGGTAGAAAATAGAGCACTTAGATTATTTAGTGGGCAACTCCTCCATCTTCAGAATTGGCTTACATCCATATGTTATTAACATCAGTTTAACAGTTTTTAAGTGGCCATAATGCCACAGCAATAAATGGGTATATATTCTGTCATGAAAAAATGTATTGTATGCATCAAGCTTGAATTTTATGGGAACAGATCTGATCCAGCACCATTGATATGACCATCTGTGAGGGGCTTTCACACCAAAGGTAAAAAAGATGTCTATAACAGTTACTCCAGCTCATAAATTAACCTTGAATATCCCCAAAGATATTCCATAGCCAAGATTCGGGCTTTCCAACAATTGTATACTGAAATTTTGTGATTCAGATTGTATACTTCCCTCCGTGCTCCACACCCCAAGTCAGTAAATAGTCTGATAAGCAAAAGCTATTTGATTATGGTTTGTGGTGTTGGTAATATTAAAAATTGAGATGATTTTGAAGCTTGCTAAATATAAAAAGGTTTATTTAAAATCATCCATGCTACATCTTTTTATAAAGTAGTACTTTCATTATCCATAAAATAAGAACCATAATACCTACCTCAAAGGATTATTGTAAAAATCAAATAATTGAAAACACATAAACCTCTTGCAAAAATTTAAATGTTAAATAAATGCTAGAGATCAATGTATCTGAAGAGGAGTATGAATGAAGAGTCATCTATTAAATCATGTATTTGTTCAGTTACATGATTATTACCCATATGTCTGTTCATTTTTATTATAATTGAAATTTTAAAGTTACTCTTAAAGTTAAATCACATTTGATTTCAGTATATGAAATAAAAGACCTATGTAAGGGCTGTAAGAATTTTTAGGGGGAGATGGAAAGTTTTCACTTTTTGATTCAGAAACATAATATACCCAATGCTATACTGAGTTAGAATAGAATATTTATCAAGCAGGCTTAGTAGCAAACGGAAGGGTAGATTGTGCTCATTTGACATCTTGTGTCAAGCTAGATTGGAAATACAATGAGTCAAAAATGATTCTATTCAGAAAAAAAGGTTAAGGGGACAGCTGGGTAGCTCAGTGGATTAAGAGCCAGGCCTAGATACAGGATGTGCTAGGTTCAAATCTGGCCTCGGCCACTTTCCAGCTGTGTAACCCTTGGCAAGTCACTTGACTTCCTTTGCCTAGCCCTTACCACTCTTCTGCCTTGGAACAAATACACAGTATTGATTCCAAGATGGAAGGTAAGGGTTTAAATAAAAAAACAAAAGAAAAAATAAAGAAGGTTAAAAATAAATGACTTAAAATCATTGGAATATTAAGTATTATTTCTAGAATACACTAAAGCCCTGATATCCAAATCATTTGGGGCTCAGAAACTAAACATTTTTCTCTTTATTAAAAACATATTTAAATTTTTTATTTTATTAATTTTTTTCTAATTCCATGCAAAATATTTAATAATCATTTTTGAAAATATTGAGGTATAAATACTTTCCCTTCCTTCTGCCTGTTCTCCTACCTTTAAATGATAATTTGAAATAAAATATGAAAATTAAGTCATGCAAAATATATTTTCCATCAAAGAACTCCCTAAGAAAAAATCCCCAGGACCAGATGGATTCACAAATGAATTCTATCAAACATTCAAAAAACAATTAATCCCAATACTATACAAATTATTTAACAGAATAAGTAACGGAGTTCTACCAAATTCCTTTCATGAAACAAATATGGTACTGATTCCAAAGGCAGGCAGGTGAAAAACAGAGAAAGAAAACTATAGATCAATCTCCTTAATGAAAATAGATGCAACAATTTTAAATAGGATACTAGCAAGAAGACTCCAGCAAGTGATCAGGAGGGTTATTCATTATGATCAGGTGGGATTTATACCAGGAATGCAAGGATGGTTCAATATTAGAAAAACCATCCACATGATTGACCATATCAACAAGTAAACCAACAAAATCACATGATTATCTCAATAGATGCAGAAAAAGCCTTTGACAAAATTTAACACATTCCTATTGAAGACACTAGAAAGTATAGAAATGGAAGGGCCTTTTCTAGAAATAATAAACAGCATATGTCTAAAACCATCAGCCAACATCATCTGCAATGGGGACAAACTAGAAGCCATCCCAACAAGATCAGGAGTGAAACAAGGATGTCCATTATCACTTCTATTATTTAACATTGTACTAGAAACACTATCAGTAGCAAATAAAAAAGAAAAAAGAACAGGCAGAGTCAAGATGGCGGCATAAAGTGTAAGAATAATTTTAGGGTTGTGACCTAATCTAAATTAATTTTGGTCACCAGAGAATATCCAAAATTAAATACCCAAGTCAGTTTGGTCATTTATGGTGGTTTAATTAATATGGAGAGAAGGAATTAAGGAGAAGAGAGAGGGAAAAAGTATAGGATTTCTCCTGCCTGGGCTATGCCAGGGGGAATTCAAAGTCCTCTGCCACAATGTCTCTGAAGAAGATTGGTGGCTTTTTAAGAGGATAGTGTTTGGAGGTAAAAGAGGAAAGAATCAGCCTATACTCTGAGAGAGCTCAGTAAATATGCATCACCTGAACTAGGCTACTCAGCTTCCTCCAATATGGTATCAAGGAAAACACACCACTAAACCTGTTCAATAGCAGCTGCCACACCAAGATGCCAAAATGCTCAGCATGCAGCCACTAGCCACCTCTCCTCCACCAAAGAGATTGGAGAGAATAAGTGATGAGAAATATATAGAAGGTTTTTACATCACTTTTCTGTGTCTTAAATGTACCAATGGTAGCTTAAGCTTGACTTAGGACAGTCCAGATGTCTGTCAGTTGTTACAGATTCATCATTTTCTAGCACATATCTATCATAGGCCATCCTCCTAAATACTTAATCCTTAAATATGGGTGTAGATATTCCTGTTTTTCTTAGACTAAGTAGGGCAGAGTAATCTAAAGTTCACAAGAGGCAGTGAAAGTTCAGACCTTTGTAAACCCTTCATTACTGATCCTAGGGGATTGAAAACCAAATCTAACAACAGCACAGAACCCTCCTGCTGGACTCAACTTAAAAATTACACCCCCAAAAAGTCAGAATTCAAGAACACTTGGGATTAAGGGGAGGAAGAAGGAAAGAACCAGGACCCATCCCCCACATACAGTACTGAGCCTTGAGCAGGGGCTCAAATCTCTGGGCTGGCAAGGGAGCTAGTCTCAAGGGAGTACTTTGTGGGTAAAGCTATGCCAGACTCAGGGCATAGAACACAGGCAGTGAGGAAATAGCTAGAGAAGAAGCACAGAACAGACAGCCTAGTCCCAGCTGAGACATTACATATTGCCCCCTCCTTCCCAATGTTTTGGCCTAAGGGCACATCCAGCTCTGCAAGTTTAACTCACCTGGGATTAATCTTATCAAGCTATCAGAGGTCAGAGAAGCTCAAGCTCCAACACCCCTCCCCCACAGACAGCTCTGAGTACTTTGCTAAGCTCTAAAAGTGAAGATTGGCAAAAAGTCCAAACCAACAGATCCAACACATAATGATAAGAGCAAGAGTTCAGACAACTAAAGGGTTAAAAGAAGGGGCAAATATGAGCAAACGACAGAAAAAGAAAAAATAAATTTCAATTGATAGCTTCTATCTAGGCAATGAACAAAGAGCAAATGTAAGAGAGGAGGATCAAGGAACATCAAGAAAAAAAAAACAGAAACTCAGGTGAATTTGACACTGGCTTTGGAAGACTTAAAATGCACTTCAAAACAAAATTAAGAACAACTGAAGACTAATGGATAAAGAACTTAAAAAGAAAGATACGTCATCTGGAAAAAGAAAATAGTGTATTGAGAGCCAAAATTCATCAGCTTGGAAATGAGGCAAATGAGATGAAAGATGAAGCAAAGAAAATGAAAGATGAGGCAAAGAAGATGAAACATGACCTTCAAAGAAAATCAGACCAGAAGGATAAGGATGGGCAAAAAGCAAAGGATGAAATTCAGACTTTAAATGCCAGAATAAAACAATTAGAAGCAAGTGACTTCACAAGGCAGCAAGAAACTAAAAAAATAAAATCAAAAGAATGAAAAAATTGAAGAAAATATGAAACAACTCATTAACAAAATATAACATTTAGAATATCATTCCAGGAGAAACAACTTAAGAATAATTGGTTTTCTGGAAGACCATGACAAAAGAAAAAGCCTGGATATCATACTATAGGAAGTTATCCAAGAAAACTGCTCTGACATTCTAGAACAAGAGGGGAAAGAGGAGATTGAATGTATCCATAGAACACCTCCTGTACTTAATCCACAACTGACAACACCCAGGAATATTATAGACAAATTCAAGAACTATCAAACCATGGACAAAATATTACAAGCTGCTAAGAAGTCATTCAGATACCAGGGAACTACAGTGAGGATAACACAGGAACTGGCTGCATCTACATTGAAGGACAAAAAGGCATGGGATATGACATTCCAGAAAGCAAGGGAACTAGATCTATAACCAAGAATCAACTACGCAGTAAAACTGACTATATTCTTACAGGGGAAAGTATGTCATTTAATAAAATAGAAGAATTCCAAGCATTTGTAAAGAAAAGAGCAGACCTGAATGGAAAATTTGATGCCCAAACCCATAATTGAAGAGAATCATCAAAAGGTAATTAAGAAAGGGGGGGAAAGAAAAGCAAAACAAAACAAACAAAAAACAACAACTCTTTTTAAGGGACCCAATAAGTCATAATTATATGTATCCCTATAAGAAAAGAGGATATTGGTAACTCTTAAAAATTAAAAATAATCTCTTAAATAAACTCTTCAAAAAGTTATTAGCAGCTGAGTAGCTAGAAGAATTTTACTTAGAGGGAACAGTGACAAACTGTATAGGATGAAATGCCAAGACATAAATATGAATATAGATATATGTATGAATAAATATATATATGTGTGTGTTTATACATATATATTTTTGGAACTATAGTTTTTTTAAAGAGGTTAATACTAAGAGAAGCACATGGACGGAGGAGGGGGGAGACCATTAATACAAAGGAAGGGTAAAGAGGTTGGAGATAAGAAATACTCAGTTCTTACATTCATTGAAATTGACTCAAAGAGGGAAGAATAATAAATTACATTGGGGCAGAGAATTGATTTGTGTCCTATAGGGAAATAGAATGGTAACAGACAGACTGGTGGGCAGGGAAGCAATACAAGGGAGGGAGAGGCTAGGAGGTTGTGTAAAAAGACTGTAAAAAAAGAGGGGAATTTGAAGGGAGGGGGTCAAAGTAAAGTAAAGTAAGGGTGGGAATTAGGGGAACCAATTAAAAACAAAACACTTGTGCAGAAAAAAGTAGTGAAAGAAGAAAGGGCAGGACTAGGAGTAGAAATCAAAATGCTGGGAAATACAAAGCTGATAATCATAACTCTGAATGTGAAAAGAATGAAATCACTCATAAAATGCAAGCAAATTGAAGAGTGGATTAGAAACCAAAACTCTACCATATACTGTCTACAAGAAACACACCTGAGGAAGGTAGACATACATATGGTAAAAGTAAGATAATGTAGCCAAATCCATTGGTCATCAACTGATAAAAAGAAGGCAGGAGTCTCAATCATGATGTCTGAAAAAGACAAAGTAAAAATACATCTAGTCAAAAGAGATAGGGAAGGTAATTGCATTCTGATAAAAGGCAGTATAGACAATGAGGAAATATCAGTACTCAACATGTATGCACAAAATGGCATAGCATCCACAGATCTAAAGGAAAAACTATTGGAGCTCTAGAATGAAATTAAATACTAGTAGGAGACCTGAACCTTCCTCTATCTGAACTAGATAAATCAAACCAAAAAATAAATAAGAAAGAGGTGAGAGAAGTGAATGAAATTATAGAAAAGATTAGAGTTAGTAGATATGTGGAGAAAAACAAATAGGGACAAAAAGGAATACACCTTCTCTACAGCAACATATGGTAAATTCACAAAGATTAACCAGTAGGGCATAAAAACATTGCAAACAAGTGCAAAAGAACAGAAATAATAAATGCAACCTTCTCAGACCACAATGCAATGGAAATGATAATTAGTAAGGGTACATGGAAAGGTAAATCAAAAATTAATTGGAAATTAAACAATATGATTCTCCAAAATCAGTTAAAGAACAAATCATAGAAAAAATTAATAATTTCATTGAAGATAATGACAATGACAAGACATCCTTTCAAAATCTATGGGATACAACCAAACAATACTGAGGGGCAAATGTATATCTTTGAGTTCATATATTAACAAATTATAGAGGTCAGAGGTCAATGAATTTGGCATTCAAATTAAAAAACCAGAAAGTGAACAAATAAATATTCCTAAGATGAAGACTAAATTAGAGATCCTAAAAATCACAGGATAAATTAATAAAATTGAAAATCTAAGAACTGTTTATTCAATAAATAAGACTAGAATTTGGTATATTGAAAACAAAACAAATAAAATAGACAAAGTACTAGTCAATCTAATTAAAAATGAAAGAAGAAAACCAAATTGATAGAATCCATTATGAAAAGGGAGACCTCACCTATAATGAAGAAGAAATTAAGGCAATCATTAAAAACTATTTTACCCAATTACATAGCAATAAATATAGCAACCTAAGTGATATGAATGTTTACCAAAATATAAATTACCTGAACTAACAGAGAAAGAAATAGAAAACCTATACAACCAATATCAGAAAAAGAAATTGATCAAGCCATCAAAGAACTGCCTAAGAAAAAAATTCCCAGGACCAGATGGATACAAAAATGAATTTTATCAAAGAACAACTATTCCCAATATTATGCAAACTATTTTACAAAATAAGCAAAGGAGTTCTATCAAATTCCTTTTATGACACAAATATGATACTGATTCCAAAGCCAGGCAGGTCAAAAAGAGACAAAGAAAACTAGAGACCAATCTCCTTAATGAACATAGATCTTAAATAGGATACTAGAAAAAAGACACCAGCAAGTGATCACAAAGGTTATCCATTATGGCCAGGTAGGATTTATACCAGGAATGCAAGGATGGTACAATATTAGGAAAACCATCCACAAAATTGACCAAATTAAAAAGCAAACCAATAAAAATCACATGAACATCTCAATAGATGCAGAAAAAGCCTTTGACAAAATACAACACTCCTTCCTACTGAAAACACTAGACAGCATAGGACCTTTCCTAGAAATAATAAACATTATATATCTAAAACCATCAGCCAACATCACCTACAATGGAGTTAAACTAGAAACCTTCCCAATAAGATCAGGAGTGAAACAAGGATGCCCATTATCACCTCTATTATTTAAATTGTATTAGAAATACTAGCAGTAGCAATTAGAGGATAAAAAGAAATGAAGTTATTTAAATGGGCAATGAATAGACCAAGTTATCACTCTTTGCATATGATATGATGGTATACTTAAAGAATCCTAGAGAAACAACTAAAAAGCAAGTAGAAATAATCAACAAAATTAGGAAAGTTGCAGGATACAAAATAAAGCAACATATGTTATCACTATTTCTATATATTTCCAAAACATCTCAGAAGCAAGAATATAGAAAAAGAAATTCCATTTAAAATCACCCTAGACAATATAAAATACTTAGAAATTTATCTGCCAAGACAAACACAGGAACTATATAAGCACAACTACAAAACATTCTCCACACAATTAAAACTAGATCTAAATAATTGGAAAAATATAAATTGCTGATAGGTAGGATGAGGTAACATAATAAAAATGAAAATCCAACACAAATTAATTTACTTATTTAGTACCATACCCATTGAACTACCAAAAAAACTTTTTACTGAATTAGAAAAAAAATAACAAAAATCATTTTGAAAAAAAAAAGATCAAGGATATCCAAGGAAATAATGAAAAAAAAAAGATGCAAAAGTAGGTTGCCTTGTAGTTCCAGATTTCAAACTATACTATAAAGCAGTGGTTTTCAAAACAATATCATTCTGGCTAAGAGACAGAAAGGATGATCAGCGGAATATGCTTGGGGTAAGTGACTTTAGCAAGACAGTCTATGATAAGCCCCCAAATCCCTGGTTTGGGGACCAAAATCCTCTATTTGTTAAAAACTGCTGGGAAAAATTGTAAGACAGTATGGGAGAGATTAGGTTTGGATCAACATCTCAAACCCTACACTAAGATAAACTTAGAATGCATGAATGCCTTGAATATAAAGAATAAAACAATAAGTAAATTAGGTGAGCACAGAATAGTATACATATCAGATTTTTGGGGGAGGAAAGACTTTAAGACCAAGCAAGAGTTAGGAAAAATTATAAAATATAAAATAAATGATTTTGATTACATTAGGTTAATAAGGTTTTGCATAAACAAAACCCATGCAACCAAAATTAGAAGAGAAGCAATAAATTGGGGAAACAATCTTCATTACAAAAACCTCTCACAAAGGATAATTACTCAAATTTATAAAGTGCTGAATCATTTGTACAAAAAATCCAGGCATTCCACTATTGATAAATGAGTAAGGAATATCTATAGGCAATTTTCAGATAAAGAAATAAAGACTATTAATAAGCACATGAAAAAGCATTCTAAATATCTTATAATCAGATATATGCAAATAAAAACAATGCTTAGGTATCACCTCATACCTACTAGATTGGTTAACATGACCGCAATGGAAAGTAATGAATGCTGGAGGGGATGTGGCAAAGTTGGGACATTAATGCATTGCTGCTGGAGTTGTGAATTGATCCATCCATTCTGAAGGGCAATTTGGAACCATGCCAAAAGGCACCAAAAGTTTGTCTTCCCTTTGATTCAGCCATATCCCAACTGGTTTTGTACCCCAAAGAGATAAGGAAAAAGACTTGTACAACAATATTCATAGCTGAGCTCTTTGTTGTAGTAAAAATTGGAAAATGAGGGGATGCTCTTCAGTTGGAGAATGGCTGAACAAATTGTGGTATATGTTGGTGATGGAATACTATTGTGCTCAAAGTAATAATGAACTGGAGGAATTTCATGTGAACTGGAATGATCTCCAGAAATTGATGCAGAGTGAAGAGATCATAACCAGGAGAACATTATACACATAGACTGAAACCCTGTGATATAATCAAATGTAATGGACTTCTCCATTAGTGGCAATGCAGTGATCCTGAATAACCTGGAAGGAATCTAAAAAAAAGAACACTATTCACATTCAGAAGAAAAACTGTGGGAGTAGAAATATAGAAGAAAAACAACTGCTTAATTGTATGGGTCAAGGCTATATAATTGGGGATGTAGACTCTAAATGATCATCATAGTGCAAACATCAACAATGTGGATATAAGTTTTGATCAAGGACACATGTAAAACCAAGTGGAATTTTTTGTCATCTATGGGATGGCATGGGGTGAGGGGAGGAAAAATATGATTTTCATAACCAAGGAATAATGCTCTACATGGACTAATTAAATAAATTTTTCTTTTTACTTTTTTAATTTAAACATTATTTTATTTGTCTATTTTCACACAATATTCCTTGGAAACAAAGATCCCTTTCTTATCCTCCCCACCTGCTCCCACTGCCCCTCCCCTAGCCAACGCATGATTCCACTGGGTATCACATGTATGCTTGCTTCAAACCCATTTCCATGCTGTTGGTATTTGTATTAGGGTGTTCATTTAGAGTCTCTCTTCATTATTGTCCCTTCCACCCCTGTAGTCAAGCAGTTGCTTATCTTCATTGTTTTTACTCCCACATTTTGTCCTTTGCTTGTGGATAGTGTTTTTTTTTTCTCCTGAATCCCTGCAGAATGTTCAGGGACATTGCATTGACACTAATGGAGAAGTCCATTAGGTTCTCTTATACCACACTGTGTTGGTCTCTGTGTACAATGTTTTCCTGGTTCTGCTACTCTCGCTCTACATCACTTCCTGGAGGTTGTTCCAGTCTCCATGGAATTCCTCCACTTTATTATTCCTTTCAGCAAAATAGTATTCCATCACCAAAATATACCACAATTTGTTCAGCCATTCCCCAATTGAAGGGCATCCCCCCATTTTCCAATTTTTGGACACCATAAAGAGCACAGCTATGAATATTCTTGTACAAGGCTTTTTCCTTATTATCTCTTTGGGGTACAAGCCCAGCAGTGCTATGGCTCAATCTTAGGGCAGACATTCTTTTATCACCCTTTGGGCATAGTTCCAAATTGCCCTCCAGAACAGTTGGATCAATTCACAACTCTTCCAGCAATGAATTAACATCCTGACTTTGCCACATCCCCTCCAGCATTCATTACTTTCCTTTGCTGTTATGTTAGCCAATCTGCTAGGTGTGAGGTGATACCTCAGAGTTGTTTTGATTTGCATCTCTCTGATTATAAGAGATTTAGAACACTTTTTCATGTGCTTAGTAATAGTATTGATTTCTTTGACTTAAAACTGCCTGTTCCTGTCCCTTGCCCATTTATCAATTGGAGAATGGCTTGATTTTTTTGTACAATTGATTTAGCTCTTTATAAATTTGAGTAATTAGACCTTTGTTAGTGGATTTTGTTATAAAAATTGTTTCCCAATTTGTTGCTTCCCTTCTTAATTTGGTTGCATTGGTTTTGTTTGTACAAAACCTTTTTAATTTGATGTAATCAAAATTGTTTATTTTACATTTTGTGACTCTATCTATGTCTTGCTTGGTTTTAATGTCTTTCCCTTCCCAAAGGTTTGACATGTATATAATTCTGTGATCACCTAATTTATTTAAAGTTTCCTTCTTTATGTTCAATTCATTCACCCATTCTGAGTTTATCTTGGGGTAAGGTGTGAGGTGTTGATCCAAACCAAATCTCTCCCACACTGTCTTCCGGTTTTCCCATCAGTATTTGTCAAATAGTGGGTTTTTGTCCCAGAAGCTGGGCTATTTGGGTTTGTCATATACCGTATTACTTGGGTCACTTACCCCCAAGAGTATTCCACTGATCCTCCTTTCTGTCTCTTAACAGGTAACAAATTGTTTTGATGACTACTGCTTCAAAATAGAGTTTGAGATCTGGGACTGCAAGGCCACCTTCCATTACATTTTTTTTTCATTATTTCCCTAGATATCCTTGACCCTTTGTTCTTCCAAATGAACTTTGTTATGGTATTCTCTAAGTCAGTAAAAAAAAATAAATTGGAAGTTCAATAGGTATAGAGCTAAATAGATAAATAAGCTTGGGTAGGATGGTCATTTTTATTATATTGGCTCGTCCTACCCATGAACAGTTAATATTTTTCCAATTGCTCATGTCTAGTTTTATTTGCATGGTGAGGGTTTTGTAGTTCTGTTCATGTAGTTCCTATGTTTGTCTCAGGAGATAGGTTCCTAAGTATGTTATTTTGTCTAAGGTGATTTAGAATGGGATTTCTCTTTCTAATTCTTGCTGCTGAGCTGTGTTGGAAATATATAGAAATGCTGATGACTTATGTGGGTTTATTTTGTATCCTGCAACTTTGCTAAAGTTGTTGATTATTTTCACTAGCTTTTTTTTTTTTCATCCTCTAGGTTTCCTTAAGTAGACCATCATATCATCTGCAAAGAGTGATAGCTTGGTCTCCTCTTTGCCTATTTTGATGCCTTCAATTTCTTTTTCTTCTCTAATTGCTACTGCTAGTGTTTCTAGTACAATGTTAAATAATAGAGGTGATAACGGGCATCCTTGTTTCAATCCTGATCTTATTGGGAATGCAACTAGTATATCCCATTGTAGATGATGTTAGTTGATGGTTTTAGATATATACTGTTTATTATTTTTAGGAACCACCCTTCTATTCCTATGCTTTCTAGTGTTTTTTTTTTAAATATATTTTATTTGATCATTTCCAAGCATTATTCGTTAAAGACATAGATCATTTTCTTTTCCTCCCCCCCCACCCCCCATAGCCGACGCGTAAGTCCACTGGGCATTAGATGTTTTCTTGATTTGAACCCATTGCTTTGTTGATAGTATTTGCATTAGAGTGTTCATTTAAAGTCTATCCTCTGTCATGTCCCCTCAACCTCTGTATTCAGGCAGTTGCTTTTTCTCGGTGTTTCCACTCCCATAGTTTATCCTTTGCTTATGAATGGTGTTTTTTTTCTCCTGGATCCCTGAAAGTTGTTCAGGGACATTACACCGCCCCTAATGGAGAAGTCCATTACGTTCGATTATACCACAGTGTATTAGTCTCTGTGTACAATGTTCTCCTGGTTCTGCTCCTCTCGCTCTGCATCACTTCCTGGAGGTTGTTCCAGTCTCCATGGAACTTCTCCACTTTATTATTCCTTTGAGCACAATAGTATTCCATCACCAACATATACCACAGTTTGTTCAGCCATTCCCCAATTGATGGGCATCCCCTCGTTTTCCAGTTTTGGGCCACCACAAAGAGCGCAGCTATGAATATTTTTGTACAAGTCTTTGTGTCCATTATCTCTTTGGGGTACAGACCCAGCAGTGCTATGGCTGGGTCAAAGGGTATATATTCTTTTGTCGCCCTTTGGGCATAGTTCCAAATTGCCCTCCAGAATGGTTGGATCAGTTCACAACTCCACCAGCAATGAATTAATGTCCCTACTTTGCCACATCCCCTCCAGCATTCATTACTTTCCTTTGCTGTTATGTTAGCCAATCTGCTAGGTGTGAGGTGATACCTCAGAGTTGTTTTGATTTGCATCTCTCTGATTATAAGAGATGTAGAACACTTCTTCATGTGCTTGTTAATAGTTTTGATTTCTTTGGCTGAGAATTGCCGATCCATTTCCCTTGCCCATTTATCAATTGGAGAATGGCTTGATTTTTTGTACAATTGATTTAGCTCATTATAAATATGAGTAATTAAACCTTTGTCAGAGGTTTCTATGAAGATTTTTTCCCAATTTGTTGTTTCCCTTCTGATTTTAGTTATATTGGTTTTGTTTGTACAAAAGCTTTTTAGTTTGATGTAGTCAAAATTATTTATTTTACATTTTGTGATTCTTTATATATCTTGCTTGGTTTTAAAGCCTTTCCCCTCCCAAAGGTCTGACATGTATACTATTCTGTGTTTACCCAATTTACTTATGGTTTCCTTCTTTATGTTTAAGTCACTCACCCATTTTGAATTTATCTTGGTGTAGGGTGTGAGGTGTTGATCTATTCCTAGTCTCTCCCACACTGTCTTCCAATTTTCCCAGCAGTTTTTATCGAATAGTGGATTTTTGTCCCAAAAGCTGGGATCTTTGGGTTTATCGTATACTGTCTTGCTGAGGTCGTTTTCCCCCAGTCTATTCCACTGATCTTCCTTTCTGTTTCTTAGCCAGTACCAAATTGTTTTGATGACTGCTGCTTTGTAATATAGTTTGAGGTCTGGGACTGCAAGGCCCCCATCATATGTGTTTTTTTTCATTATTTCCCTGGATATCCTTGATCTTTTGTTCTTCCAAATGAACTTTGTTATGTTTTTTTCTAAATCAGTGAAGAAGTATTTTGGTAGTTCAATGGGTATGGCACTAAATAGATAAATAAGTTTGGGTAGGATGGTCATTTTTATTATATTGGCTCGTCCTATCCATGAGCAGTTAATGTTTTTCCAATTGTTCAAGTCTAGTTTTAGTTGTGTGGCGAGTGTTTTGTAGTTGTGTTCATATAGTTCCTGTGTTTGTCTTGGGAGATAGATTCCTAGGTATTTTATTTTGTCTAAGGTGATTTTGAATGGGATTTCTCTTTCTAATTCTTGCTGCTGAGCTGTGTTGGAGATATATAGAAAAGCTGATGATTTATGTGGGTTTATTTTGTATCCTGCAACTTTGCTAAAGTTGTTGATTATTTCAATTAGCTTTTTGGTTGAATCTCTAGGATTCTTTAAGTAGACCATCATGTCATCCGCAAAGAGTGATAACTTGGTCTCCTCCTTGCCTATTCTGATGCCTTCAATTTCTTTATCTTCTCTAATTGCTACTGCTAGTGTTTCTAGTACAATGTCAATTAGTAGAGGTGATAATGGGCATCCTTGTTTCACTCCTGATCTTATTGGGAATGCATCTAGTTTATCCCCATTGCAGATGATATTAGCTGTTGGTTTTAGATATATACTGTTTATTATTTTTAGGAATGACCCTTCTATTCCTATGCTTTCTAGTGTTTTTAATAGGAATGGGTGTTGTATTTTATCAAAGGCTTTTTCTGCATCTATTGAGATAATCATGTGGTTCTTGCTAGTTTGCTTGTTGATGTGGTCAATTATGTGGATGGTTTTCCTAATGTTGAACCAGCCCTGCATCCCTGGTATGAATCCTACTTGATCATGGTGAATGATCCTTCTGATCACTTGCTGGAGTCTTTTTGCTAGTATCCTATTTAAAATTTTTGCATCTATATTCATTAGGGAGATTGGTCTATAGTTTTCTTTCTCTGTTTTTGACCTGCCTGGTTTTGGAATCAGTACCATGTTTGTGTCGTAAAAGGAGTTTGGTAGAACTCCCTCTTTGCTTATTATGTCAAATAGTTTGTATAGTATTGGGGTTAACTGTTCTCTGAATGTTTGATAGAATTCACAGGTGAATCCATCAGGCCCTGGGGATTTTTTCTTAGGAAGTTCTTTGATGGCTTGATGGATTTCAATTTCTGATATGGGATTATTTAAGAATTCTATTTCCTCTTCTGTTAGTCTAGGCAGTTTGTATTTTTGTATATATTCATCCATTTCTCCTAAATTGGTGTATTTATTGCCATATAATTGGGCAAAGTAATTTCTAATGATTGCCTTAATTTCCTCCTCATTGAAGGTGCTGTCCCCCTTTTCATCTTTAATGCTGTGAATTTGCTTTTCTTCCTTCCTTTTTTTAATTAGATTGACCAGTACTTTGTCTATTTTTTTTGTTTTTTCAAAGTACCAGCTTCTTGTCTTATTTATTAAATCAATAGTTCTATCACTTTCGATTTTATTAATTTCTCCCTTAATTTTTAGGATTTCTATTTTGGTTTTCTGCTGGGGGTTTTTAATTTGATCGCTTTCGAGTTTTTTCAATTGCATTTCCAATTGATTGATCTCTGCTCTCCTTTGTTTGTTAATATGAGCTTTCAGGGATATGAATTTGCCTCTGATTACCGCTTTGGCTGCATCCCAAAAGGTTTGAAAGGATGTTTCGCCATTGTCATTTTCCTTGATGAAATTATTAATTGTTTCTATGATTTCTTCTTTAGCTAAACGGTTTTGGAGTATCATATTGTTTAATTTCCAATTGGTTTTAGATTTGGTTTTCCATGTACCATTACTAATCATTATTTTTATTGCCTTGTGATCTGAGAAGGCTGCATTCATTATTTCTGCTTTTTTGCATTTGTGTGCTATGTTTCTGTGACCTAATGTATGGTCAATTTTTGTGAATGTGCCATGTGGTGCTGAGAAGAAGGTGTATTCCTTTTTATCCCTATTTATTTTTCTCCATATGTCTATTAATTCTAATTTTTCTAAGATTTCATTCACTTCCTTTACCTCTTTCTTATTTATTTTTTGATTTGATTTATCTAAATTTGATAATGGTTGGTTTAAGTCTCCCACTAGTATGGTTTTATTGTCTATTTCTTCCTTCAATTCTCCTAGTTTCTCCATTAGAAATTTGGGTGCTATATTATTTGGTGCATACATGTTGATTAATGATATTTCCTCATTGTCTAGAGTCCCTTTTAACAAAATATAATTACCTTCCCTATCCCTTTTGATCAGGTCTATTTTTGCATTGGCTTTATCAGATATCATGATTACCACTCCTGCCTTCTTTCTATCAGTTGAGGCCCAGAAGGTCTTACTCCATCCTTTAATTCTGACCTTGTGGGTGTCAACCCGCCTCATGTGTGTTTCTTGAAGACAACATATGGTAGGGTTTTGGATTCTAATCCATTCAGCTATTCGTCTACGTTTTATGTGTGAGTTCATCCCATTCACGTTCAAAGTTATGATTGTCATTTGTGGACTCCCTGGCATTTTGATTGCCTTCCCTAATTCTAACCTTTTCTTCTTCGGCTCTACCTTTTAGTCCAGTGATTTACTTTGAATCAGTCCCCCTTGTCCCCTCCCTTGATGTTTCCCTTTTTAGTCCCTCCCTTTTTGTTCCCTCCCCCTTCCCCCTCTCTTTCCCTCCCTTTTTGTTCTCCCTCTCCCCCTCCCCCCCTTGGTTTTCCCTTCTCCTTACCCTTGTTGGGTAAGATAGAATTCAAGATCCCAATGGATCTGGATGTTTTTCCCTCTCAGAGTTGATTTCCCTGAGATTGAGGTTTAAGTAACCCCCCCCTCTCTTCCTCTCCTTCTTATAGGAGTTTTCTTCCCCTCCCCTTCCCCTGTGAATCTTTGTGTGAGAACCATTATTCTATTTGGTCTTTCTTTACCCCCTATTTATACATTACATTTTCCCCACATATTAGTATACATAGATTGATATAAATGTAGTCCTTATAGAAGAGAGTTTGAGTAAAAGAAGAAGATAACATTTTTCCCCTTTCCTTAATATTTACCTTTTCAGGTATTCCTTGCTCTTTGATTTTCGGTATCAAACTTTCCACAGAGCTCTGGTCTTTTCTTTGCAAAAAGTTGGAAGTCTTCTATTTTGTTGAATGCCCATACTTTCCCTTGGAAGTATATAGTCAGTTTTGCTGGGTAGCTGATTCTTGGTTGGAGACCCAGCTCTCTTGCCTTTCTGAAGATCATGTTCCATGCCTTACGATCATTCAGAGTAGAACTTGCAAGGTCTTGTGTGACCCTGATTGGCATTCCTTTATATCTAAATTGTCTTTTTCTGGCTTCCTGTAGGATTTTTTCTTTTGTTTGATAGCTTTGGAATTTGGCAATTACATTCCTGGGAGTTGTCTTTTGGGGGTTTAGTGTAGAAGGTGTTCTGTGAGCTCTGTCAGTGGATGTATTGCCCCCTTGTTCTAGAATCTCTGGGCAATTTTCTTTGATTATATCTTGTATCACCATGTCCAGTTTGGTGTTTATTTCTGGCTTTTCTGGGAGTCCAATTATTCTTAAATTTTCTCTTCTCCCCCTGTTTTCCAGATCTATCACCTTGTCGGTGAGATATTTTATGTTCTCTTCTAATTTCTTGGTGTTTTGGCTTTGCTTTATTAGTTCTTGCTTTAAAGCCTGGTTTTCTTTTACAGTTTGGTCAAACTGGTTTTGTAGATGCGTGAATTTCTTTTGCATCATTTCCCACTTTTCCTCCCAGAGGGCTTCCATCTTTTTGGTCCTTTCTGATTCAAATTCTTCATGGGTTTGTGGAGAGTTTCTATTTCCTTTGGAAGATTTTGGAGAATTTTCTTGTATATCTTCTTCTATCTGCTCTGTATTTTGTATTTTGGCCCCATAGAATGTGTCCAGAGTCGCCCCTTTCTTCTTATTTTTCTTGGTATTTTGGGGCTTCTGTGCTTCTGTGGAGTTTGTCATCTCTGAACGTGGAGGATTGGCTTTTCTTGTCTTTGTCTGGTGATCAGAGGCTTTAGTCCTGGGCAGATGTTGGTTCTATGAGCGTTCCCTGGGTTAAACTGAATATGCCTCACTGGAACTGGAATGGAAGGGTCGGACCACGAGGCCACACTCTCCCCCTGGCTCGATTTCCGGAAGTTGCCTTCAGAATCCCTGGCCGTGAGGCTGTTTCGTCGGCCTGCGGGGGGATGGGCTGCCGCTTCCCCAAGCTCCGAGAGCACAGACTTTCACTGAGACTTGGATAGCAGGATCCAGCCCGTGAGGCTGTCTTGCCCGCCCTGAGGGTTGCTGTTGTTTAGACCAGCTCTCTGCAGCGGAGGCCCCAGGCAGTAACTTTCACCTGGACTGGGACTTGGGTAGAAGACCCTGAGGGTTGTTGTTCCTCAGACCCTGCTCTCTGAGCCCGGCCGGGCTGCGGCTTCCGGGAGCCTTGGACTCTGCGCTCCTACCCCTGAGGTCCGAGGGATCTCGGGTTTTGGCTTTTAAGGGGAGCCGTACCTTTTGAACCGGGTCCAGGTCCAGGAGGAGGGTTCCCAGGGTCTGTGCTGTTGATCGTTTTGAATTTCGGCGCCTTAGGAGCTTCTAGTTTGAGATCGGTCGGGAAGGGTTTTCCGGAGATCTGAACTTCAGCTTTCTCTAAGCCGCCATCTTAACCGGAAGTCCTCTAGTGTTTTTAATAAGAATGGGTGTTGATTTTATGAAAGGCTTTTTCTGTGTCTATTGAGATAATCATGTGATTTTTGTCTGTCTGTTTGCTGATATGGTCAATTATGTGGATGGCTTTCCTAATATTGAACCAGCCCTGCATTCCTAGTATAAATCCTACTTGATCATAGTGAATGATCCTCCTGATCACTTGCTGGAGTCTTTTTGCTAGCATCCTATTTAAGATTTTTGCATCTATATTCATTAGGGAGATTGGTCTATAATTTTCTTTCTCCATTTTTGACCTGTCTTTGTTTGGAATCACTACCATGTTTGTGTCGTAAAAGGAATTTGGTAGAACTCCCTCTCTGCTTACTATGTCAAATAGTTTGTATAGTATTTGGATTAGCTGTTTTGTGAAAGTTTGATAGAATTCACTTGTGAATCCATCAGGCCCTGGGGAATTTTTCTTAGGCAGTTCTTTGATGGCTTGTTGGATTTCTTTTTCTGATATGGGATTATTTAAGCATTCTATTTCTTCTTCTGTTAGTCTAGGCAATTTATATTTCTGTAAATATTCATCCATATCACCTAGATCATTATATTTATTGCCATATAATTGGGCAAAGTAGTTTTTAATGATTGTCTTAATTTCCTTTTCATTGGAGGTTCCCCTTTTCATCTTTGATGCTGTTAATTTGCCTTTATTCTTTAGTTGTTTTTTTTAAAATTAGATTGACTAGTACTTTGTCTTTTTTGTCTGTTTTTTCAAAGTACCAGCTTCTAGTCTTGTTTATTAATTTTATAGTTCTATCACTTTAGATTTTATTAATTTCTCCCTTAATTTTTAGGATCTCTAATTTTGTTTTCTTCTGGGGGTTTCTAATTAGTTCGTTCTCAAATTTTTTGATTTGCATTTCCAATTCCTTGATCTCTGTCCTCCCTAATTTGTTAATATATGTACTCAGGGATATGAATTTTCCTCTACGTACTGCCTTGGCTGCATCCCATAAGGTTTGAAAGGATGTCTCACCATTGTCATTTTCCTCAATGTAATTATAATTTTTTTTCTATGATTTCTTCTCTAACTAATAGATTTTGGAGTATCGTGATATTTAATTTTCAATTAATTTTTGATTTGGGTCTCCATGTACCCTTACTGATCATTACTTTTATTACCTTATGATCTGAAAAGGTTGCATTTATTATTTATGCTTTTCTGCAATTGAGTGCCATGTTTCTGTGACCTAGTGTATGATCTGTCTTTGTGAATGTGTCTTGTGGTGCTGAGAAAAAGGTGTATTCCTTTTTGTCCCCATTTCTTTTTCTCTATGTCTATTAACTCTAATTTTTCTCATTCACATCTTTTACCTCTTTCTTATTTATTTTTTAGTTTGATTTATCTATATTTGATATTGGTTGGTTCAAGTCTCCCACTAATACGGTTTACTGTCTATTTCCTCCTTCAATTCTTCTAGTTTTTCCATTAGAAATTTTAGTGCTATACCATTTGGTGCATACATGTTGATTAGTGATGATTCCTCATTGTCTATACTCCCTTTGTACAGAATATATTTACCTTCCCTATTCCTTTTGATCTGGCCCATTTTTTCTTTGGCTTTGTCAGTTATTATCATTGCAACTGCTGCCTTCTTTCTATCCGTTGAGGCCCAGAAGGTCTTACTCCATCCTTTAATTCTAACCTTGTGAGTATCAACCAGCCTCATATGTTTTTCTTGAAGGCAACATATGGTAGGGTTTTGGATTCTAATACATTCTGATATTCGTCTACTTTTTATAGGTAAGTTCATCCCATTCACGTTCAAAGTTATGATTGTCACTTGTGGATTCCCTGGTATTTTGATATCCTCCCCAAATTGTGACCTTTCTTCTTTAGTTATAACATTTTAAACCAATGATTTTCTTTAGATTAGTCACCCTAGTCTCCTCCCTTGGTATGCTTCCCTTTCTAGCACCTCCCTTTTTGTTCCCTTCCCCTCCCCCCTCTATTTCTCTTCTTTTTTATACTCCCTCCCTCTTCCACTCTTTAATTTCCCCTTCTCTCTTACCCTGTTGGATAAGATAAAGTTCAAGATCCCAATAGATCCAGATGTTCTAAGCTCTGTGAACCTTAAAAATTCTCAGACCCTACTTCATAAGGTTTGGCTAAGACCATTCCCATTTAAACAGTGAAGGTACTTGACCAGGAATGTGGGAATTCTACTCCACCCCTACTTAAACATGCTTTAGGGGAAGAAACTCCTTGCTGAACAATGAAAAATACTTAAACCCATACTTATAGTAAGGCAAAAGTTCTTACGCTGTGCCTATTTTTAGATCTAATACAAAAGGGTGCTAAGTACCTATAAAGGTCAGGTAACTAATGAATTTAAAAGGAACAATGAGATGAGAATTTACTCAAAGGTTTTTTGGTGCGAACTTAGTAAAAAATTTAAGCCTTCTTAGGTGTGAATTTGTGAATTAAGAATGGTCTGTCCTTTGGAAAACGTCTACTGTGATTGGTAGATGTGAGAACTTAAGGGAGGTGACATTGGAGAAAATTTCCTTTAAAAGGAGAGGTTCAAGACAGTCTCAGGATGGTTAGAAGAATCTCTCTGTGGAGATGAAGCTGGCTGAACTGGTGTCTTTCTGAACACTAGAATCTTGCTTGGGACAAATCCTGTGGTGAGTGAATAAAAGACTGACTGATCTCTCTCTTAAGGCTGGCCTAAGCTAGTCTAGTCCTTTTCCTATTATTTTCTCTTACTCTCTCTCTTTCATTCATTCCTTAATTTTGTATTAATTAAAAATCTCTATAAAACCCAGCTGACTTGGGTATATTTTCATATTTGGGAAATTTTCCCTGGTGACCACTTTATTTTTAATATAAATAACATATTTTTGCAGTCACAATTTAAGGAAAACACTCATTTAACTGCCAAAGTTTATGTCTTCCAGTATTTTAATCACTACAGCTCTCAGAGGTGATTTCACTGAGAGTAAGGTTTAAATAATATCAGTTAGCACTTTTTTCCTCTCTTCCCTTTAGGAAATTCCTTCCCCTCCCCTTCCCATGTGTATCTTTGTGTGAGAATGACTATTCTATTTAGTTTTTTCCTATTTCTTGAAGTATATCTCAGTACCATCACCCCCTCCCTTTTACTTTATTTCACCCTCCTTTTCTCCATATTGTCTTAATACCCCAATCATTCCCTATCCGTTATTCTTCCAACTACTCTAATGATGCATAAAATTTTTGAGAATTACACATTACATTTTCCCCACATATTAATATTTATAATTTGATATAAATGTAGTCTTTCTAGAAGAAAGTTTGAATAAAAGAAAATGATAACATTTTTCTCCTTTTCCCTTTCCTTCATATTTATCTTTTCAAGTATTCCTTTCTCTTTGTGTTTGGATGTTAAATTTTCCACAGAGCTCTGGTCTTTTCTTTACAAAAACTTGGAAATGTTCTATTTTGTTGAATGCACATACTTTCCCGTGGAAATATATTGTCAGTTTTCATGGATAGCTGATTCTTGGTTGAAGACCCAGCTCTCTTGCCTTTCTGAAAATTATGTTCCATGCCTTACGTCCTTTTAGAGTGGAAATTACAAGGTCTTGGGTGACCCTGATGGACATTCCTTTATATCTAAATTGTCTTTTTCTGGCTTCTTGTAAGATTTTTTCTTTTGCTTGAAAGCTTTGGAATTTGGCAATTATATTCCTGGGAGTTATCTTTTGGGGATTTAGTGTAGAGGGTGTTCTGTGAATTCTTTCAATACCTGTATTGCCCCCTTGTTCTAGAATCTCTGGGCAGTTTTCTTTGATGATATCTTGTATTATGATGTCAAGATTACTATTTATTCCTGGTTTTTCTTGTAGGCCAATTATTCTCTAGATAGTCTCTCCTTCCCCTATTTTCCAAGTCTGTTACCTTGTCAATGAGATATTTTATGTTCTCTTCTAATGTCTTAGTCTTTTGGATTTGCTTTGTTAATTCTTGTTCTTTTGCAAGACCATTGTCTTCCAGTTGCCTGATTCTGATCTTTAAAGCCTGGTTCTCCTTTTCAGTTTGTTCTATCATGCTATTTGAGGCCTCAAGCTGTTTCTGTAGTTCTGTTTTTTCATGCCTCTGATTGCTGAGTTCCTTTTGCATTATTTCCCTTTTTTTCCTGCCAGAAAGCTTCCATCTTTTTCATAACTTCCAATTTAATTTCTTTAAGAGCTTGAGCACAATTCCAATTTCTTTTGTAAGGTTTTGGAGTATTTGTTTGAGCTTCCTCTTCTGCTATTTCCTCGGGTTTTATTGTGTTTTCCCTCCATAAAATGTATCCAAAGTCACCCCCTTCTCCTTGCTTTTCTTGCTGTTGGGGAGTTGGGGTTCTTGGGTACAGTTTGCCATCTCTGTGTTTTGTTTGTTTGTTTTTTCCTTTTTCCTCCCCTTTCCAGTCAGAAATCTGAATGAGTAGTACTTGCTCTCAGTATAATGGTCTAATGGTCAAGGCTTTACTCTCAGGTTAATTCTAGGTTCCCTGCAGCTGCACTGTCTTCCTGGGAAGGTCCAAGGACTGCCCTCCCCTGCCTGCAGGTGTTTTGGGAGTTAGTGCTCTCAAGTGAAAGTCTTTGGTGGTCTTAGCTAACTCCCAAGACCTGTAGGTTCCCCTTGCTCATGTCAGGGGTTCCCTTCCCATACTCACTGATTACAGCAAGCTTGTTCTGGGAGCCTGAGATCTGTGCTCCCCTAGCCAGCCTGATGGAGTTTCGGGTGTAAGTACTCTCAGGAGAAGGACCTTGGCATTCTTATTCAAGTCCCCAGACTTGAGGCTGCCCGTTGTTCAGTCCTGGGGTGCCCCTCCCTCACTTGTTGATTCTGGATAGTGCTGACTTTAACTCTGGCTCCATATGTTTGGTGAGGGAGGGGAGGGTGGGTAGGCTTTTCTTTCCCTTATATTATTGAGGTGCTGGAGTCCCACCTACCTTCAGAACTTTGCCTTGTTGTGGGGTCTATCCATTCTTATGAGGATGGTTGTTTTTTTTTTTATTTTGGCAGGGTCTTTTGTGGTCCTCTGTGTCATTGGGTCTGAGGAGAGGAAGCAAGCTGCATCTACTCTGCAGACATGCTTACCTGGTAGTCTAAAATTTTCTATATATATATTTTTCATTCATCAAGAGTGGTAAGAGAAAATACTAATTAAAACAATAAAATTAATATTTATAACATATACTTCAATATGAATTCAGAGTTCAATGGTTATCTTTTTGGGGATGGATAGAGGTTTTCTCATTTGTTTTTATCATGAATTCTTGGGAATTATGTAGGCTTATTTCATTGATTAGAGTAGCTAAGCTTTTCATAGTAGATCATCCTTACAATATTGATGTCACTGTGTACAATGTTTCCTGGGTCTGTTCCCTTCATATTTTATGAGTTCATGTAAGTCTTCCCAGGTTTTTTCTGAAACCATGTAGTCATTATTTCTTGTAACACAAAAGTAATCTATCACAATCACGTACTACATCTTGTTCAACCATTCCCCACCTGGGGTGGCATATGCATTGTATTGAGACCAAAAACATAAACAAAAACAAAAAAAAAAAAAAACAGAACTCCTGCGAATGTTTTTGTACAAATGTCTTTTTTTCTCTTTTCTTTGATGTCTTTGAAATGCAGACTCAGTATGTTGCTTGGTGAAAGAATTTACATAGTCTTTTAGACATTTAGGCAGAGTTACAACAAATTGTTCTTTAGAATGACTAAACTAGTTCACAACTCCACCAATAGGGTATTACTGTCCTAATTTTTTTTAAATCTTCAGAATTGTAATTTTCCTTAAAAACTTAAGTTTTTTTCCATATTACCTCATTTTACAGGATTGGAATAGTATCTTAGTTGCTTTCATTTCTCAAATCATTATTGATTTAGAACTTTTTTTAGATGACTTGATAGCTTTGATTTCTTTTGAGAACTGTCTTTTCACATGCCTTGATCATGTATCAAATGGATAATGACTTATTTTTTTATAAATTTTCTCAATTTTTCATATAACTGAGAAATTAGGCCTTTATAAACGAAACTTACTTCAACATTTTCCCAATTATTTTGTTTGTATGAAAGCCTTTAAATTTCAAATAATAGTAATTATCTATTTTACTTGTCATATCTCACTCCACTCACTCACTTCTTGTTTGGACATAATCTCTTCACTTATCATAGGTGTATTTTTTCCATGTTCCCTTAATTTACGTAAGACAGTTACCCTTGTCTGAATCATTTATCCATTTTGACCTTATTATGGCATATGGTAAGAAATGTTATGTTATGTCTAGTTTCTGTCAAACTGCTTTCCAGTTTTCCTAGCAACTCTTTTCAAATGTTAAGTTCTTACACCAAAAAATTAGATACTTAGATATAGAAAACCCTAGATAAATATAATAATTTACTACTGTTTATTATGTGCCTAATTGATTCCATTTACCTACCACCCTATTTCTTAGGCACTACATGATTCTTTTGAAGATTGAAGCTTTTAAATGTAGTTTGAAACCTGGAACTGTTAAGTCACCTTCATTATTTTTTTTCATTGATCTCTTTGTCATCTAAATTAACTTTGTTATGATTTTTTTTCTAGATCTCTAATATTATTGTTTGGAAGATTTATTGTTATGACAATTGATAAGTAAATTAATTTAGAACTTAAGTTTTTTTCTTTTATTTTAAGGTCTTAGACAAGCACAGAGCAATTAAATTTTGGTAATTGTTTAGATCTGTCTTCATGTGAAAAGCATGTTGTTATTACCCTCAAAATGTTTCTGGATTTATCTTGTCATGTAGACACCGAAGTAATATATATTTTCTGGAGTTATTTTAAATGTATTTATCTTTCTATCAATTGCTACTGGTAATATAAAAACCTTGTGGCTTTATGTGGGTTTTTTATATGTTGCAACTTTGGTGACATTCTTTATTGTTTGAATATTTTTGAAATTTATGCCATTATATCATCTTCAAAGACTGATATTTTTATTATTTATTTTTGTTTTTTTATTTAAATTTTTCTAATCTCATTGCTATAGGTAGCATTTCTAGTTCAGAAATGAATAATATTGGTGTGAGTGGAAATACTTGCTTCACTTGATCTTATTGGTGAGACTTCAAATATATGCCTATTATAGAGAAGACTTGATGGTTTTTGATAGATGTTACTTATAATTTTAAGAAATATTTCATTGTTTACTAGCCCATTAGTTGTTTTAATAGGAAAAAGGCCTTGCATTTTGTCAAAGGCTATTTCTGCATCTATTAATATAATCATGCACCTTTACTTCTTATAATTATAGTCAATTATTCTGATTGTTTTCCTAGTATTATACCAGTCCTGCATTCCTGAGTTAAGTCACTATTGGTAATAGTATATAATTGTTGTGATATATCATTATAGCCTCTGTAACAGTTAAAATTTAGGATTAGACTATGGGGAGACTGAGGCAGGTAGAAATTAGTTTCTCTCTGCAAGGAGTATTATATTTTTTAGAGGTTTATTAAGGATTAAGAATTAAAGAAAATACAGGATAAGGAAAATGAGCCTAGGCCAGAGGCCTAGACAAGACCTCACCTACATTATGGAAAAAGCCATGTCTGCTCCAAAACGAAAGTCCAAAAAGAGCCCCAAAAACCTTTGCCACCAAGTTAAATACCTTCTTGATCTCAGCCCAGATGAAATTACAAAGCATTCTGGGGAAGTGGAGCAAGGAATTCTGGGGATTGTAGTCCTGTATTCCAGTCTATTTTTTAAATACCCCTGTTTGATCGTTGTTGGGGAGCAAAGTTTCCCCAAACATTACAATAATTTGAGGATAAGAGAAAGAAAAAAAAAACTCAATAATTGCTGAACGCATTGACAAAATGCCAGTTAGGGGGCAGTCCCATTTAGCATGAAAGTATACATACAAATAAATGTTCAATCAACTACACCCAAAGTTCATTTTTGTGCAGCTTATGGTCTGGAGGCTTCTTCATGGTGGCTTCTCCAACAGTTCAGTTCTGGATTCAGAGAGGTAGCTTCTTTTTTACCTAAAATTCTTCTCAAAAGGAATTTAAACTTTGCAATTTAAATAATGATATTTTTTACATTCCCCCCGTTAAGAGGGTGATTGACAAATACAGGATCACTTAGGGATGCATGGCTGAGGTATATGAATCAATTGGTAAGAGAAATTAACAAAAATATCAGAAAAATCAAAAAGAAAAGAAAAAAATTTCTGGATGAAAATATAGACTATCAAAGTCTTATGTGTAAAAATTCCAAGTGAAAAGAAAAATAAATCTATAACAGGTCCTTGAATCAGGGTCCAATCAAAATGATCTAAGCAATGATGCATTTACCCAGTCAGTAGCCAGGACTACAGAAAGGTACCATACTATGAAAGACAGAAAAGAAAGGGACCAGATTATAGAAGCCAAGTAGTAGCCAAGTTTGGGGATACTCCTCTGTATTTTCAGAGTGAGTATGGACACAAGGAAAGCCTATGTCTAGCAATGATAAACACAGTAACCTTGAGTCTTCACACTAGGTTCAAAACCTTTGTATTGGCCTAGAAGTGCATCAATCCATCCTGGATTGGCTTTTCTTTTGCTCTTTGCAATGGCTGTTGTGTGTATATCTTGTCCTAGAATCAGAAAGAATCATTAAGCAAAGTCCTATAATTTATTTAAATAATTAGTAGCATCGTTTTTATAGTCTCTAGCTTTTTGAGTATGCATTAGCAAATGTATCTTACTGAAAAATCAAAAGGTTAAAGAAAATCTTAATGCTGGTGACTTGTGCTTCAAATATAAAAAGGAGAGAAAAAATAAAAAAAATAGTATATTGCACATGCAAGAAAATATAATAATAAAAGAGCTTTAAAAATTCAAAAATGTAGCTTATAATCATTGACACTCTGTGTCAGCTAAGAAAATATAGAATACAAGGATTTCTCACCAAAAATGAGATCCATTTCCTCTTAAAATTTGGTCATGATCACTGTGAGTAGAAGGCAAATGAATTGAACAAGTATAAAAATGTAGTTATCAATATCCCCCAAATTCTCAATAGCCCAATTAATTATAATAGCAAACAAACACACTTTCATATTTCACATAAGTTGCTGTATGACATTTTTTAAAGCCTATGAATTGATGGATATTTGTCACAATTTTTACAAACATAGCAATCTTTCAACCTTGGTAATAAATATATTTTTTAAACAAAGTAAAACTCATCTTGGGTTAAGAACATAATCAAGAAATCTATATATCATTCTGGTAGAAGTAAAATAGTGAGCTGAAGAGTATAAATAAAGGGATGCTCCTTTTTTGGAGGCTTTTTAGGGGTACAAATGCCCTGAGATTAACTGCCCCAATTTCCATTCACATATTTAGAAAGGAGGGAAGGTTGGTGGTTATAAAATGTATTTCACTTCAGCTACTATTGGCCTTACCTTGTGGTAAGGGCAGGCAAAAATAACTAGAGATTGTTATAAAAAGGAATTCCAAAATCATATTTAAAAAACCCTTAAAATCATTTGAGATATTTAGCATATTAATTTTTCCAAAGGTTGTTCTAGCAATTGTAACCAGTTCTGAAGTCCATCTATGTGATAATTTACAAAGTCAAAATATAAAGGCTGTTTTTTTTATATATGGGCTTATTCAATAATATTTTTTCAGCACAATTATAGTGGGAAAACAACAGAATTTAACAGTAGTTAAATCAGTACATTTAAAATAAATTCAATCAACCTGCAGTGTAAGAGAATAATATTGAATCCAGTAACCTATGAACTTAAAATCACAAAATTAAACCTTAAACAAAACAATCAGGAAAAATGCAATAGAATATAGATATTTTTATAAACCCATGGAGTATGAAATGCCTCAAAATATAGACTTTAAGTTCCTTGTGTTCTTATCCATTTAAATGTCTATTGTCCGAAGGCAGAGTGGTAAGGGCTAAGCAATGGAGGTTAAGGGAACCATCCAGGGCCCCACAGCTGGGAAGTATCTGAGGCCAGATTTTAACCCAGGACCACATGTTGAATCTTTGGGCTGAATCTTTCTTCTGGCATGCAGGTGAAATCAATGAAATTACCAGAACAGTCAAAAGGTATCCTTTTAAACAGCCCATTGCTTAAAAGTCTGTTTAAAAAATCTGTTTCTTCTCTCCCTTTTCTCTCTCCCCTGATATGATCCCTCCTCCTGTCCCAGTCCACATGGAGCCCAGGCTGCCCATTTGGAGCCAATACCCCCCGTTTTGTTACCAGCCAAGGATCTGGGTTGAACAAGGATTGGGTGCACTGGGGTAGGCCAGGCAAGCAAGCAGGGCTGGGAGCCAGAACGGGAAGCCGGGGTGGGAGGTCTGCAGGCAGGGAGAAGCAGCCATCCATTTCACCAGTCTGATGGTGATGGCAGGCAGACAGGCAGAGGCCAGGTGGGCTGCAAACAGGCAGGCAGGGCCGGGAGCTAATGGTTGGAATGAACAGCAGCTTTGCGAGGGTAAAAAAAAACCCTAATGGGCGAGAGACAGACTGCCAGGGTGGGCAGGGCCGGGAGCCAGAGCACAGACAAGCAAGGCCAGGAGCTCTGGCACCAGGTGAGAGGCCAGGAGCAGAAGCAGGAGCCAGAGAGGGCCGCAGGCAGGAGCTGATCAAGATGGTTTTTCTAAAAAAGCATCTTGGAGAAACGTGGCTTAAAAAAAAATCATTATCTAGGCTAAAAATTTTGAGAAGTTCTCATCCCTTTGTGGTCACCAAAAACTGTAACAGTTAAAATTTAGGATTAGACTATGGCGAGACTGAGGCAGGTAGAAATTAGTTTCTCTCTGCAAAGAGTATTATATTTTTTTAGAGGTTTATTAAGGATTAAGGATTAAAGAAAATACAGGATAAGGAAAACGTGCCTAGGCCAGAGGCCTAGACAAGACCTCACCTACATTATGGAAAAAGCCATGACTGCTCCAAAACGGAAGTCCAAAAAGAGCCCCAAAAACCTTTGCCACCAGGTTAAATACCTTCTTGATCTCAGCCCAGGTGAGATTACAAAGCATTCTGCGGAAGTGGAGCAAGGAATTGTGGGGATTGTAGTCCTGGATTAGAGTCTATTTTTTACACCTCCTTGTGAGTATTTTATTTTTTTTTCATCAAAATCATTAAGGAATTGATTTATAATTTTCTTTCTCTTTATTTTTTCTGCTTTAGGCAGTGAAACCATTTGGTGTCAAATGGAATATGGCAAGACTCCTTGTATACCTATTTTTTTAAATAATTAGTATAGGTATTGGGATTAACCATTCCTTATATTTTTGGTAGAATTCACTTTTAATCCATCTGCTCCTGTGGATTTTTATTTGGGATCTTACTTATTTTGGGACATGGTTTCTCCCATTTATTTCCTTTAGTTAGGAATTTTAACTAGTCTATTCTTTCTTTTGTTAATATAGTCAGTTTATATTTTGGTACTTTTTCACCCCTTTTACTTAAATTATCTGTTTTACTGGCATATAACGGCGTAAAACATCTCTGTATTTTGCATAATTTTATCTTCAATGGTGGTACATTTACACTTTTCATTTTTGACACTAATATTTTTTAAAATTATTCATTTGAGCACATTATGAAATAGCTTGTCTTTTTTAAATGTTTAGGTTTTTTTATAAAGTTAATTTCTACTTTTATTTCTTAGTTCAATGGTTATTTTCAATTTTTTTGTATTTCATTGATTCTTGGGATTTTTATTTTCATGCGTGATTTAGGATTTTTTAATTTTTCTTTTTCAATTTTTTTTGGTTTTTTTTTGCACTGCCCAGTTCATTCATGTGCTTTTTCTTTAATTGATGAATTCATTTAGACATATGAATTTTCCCTGAGCATAGTTTTAACTGTATCCTACCAATTTCTTAATGATTCAATTTTATCATTCTCTTTTATGTAATTACTTCCTTTCTATGATTTGTTCTTTGACCAATACATTCCTTAGGATTATATGATTTAGTTTGCAATTAGCTTTTTTTTAATCCATACCTTTGGCCTTAGAATAGATAGTATGTATTATATTTAAGAAAGAATAACAGTTAGTCCTAGCCCTAGGCACTGGGGATTAAGTGACTTGAAGTGGGTCACATATCTTAGAAGTGTCTGAGGTCAGATTTGAACCCAGAACCTCCTGTCTCTGAGCCTGGCTTTCTATCTACTGAGACCAACCTGCCCCTCAAAACTAACTTTTAATCTATGTTTCAACAATCCTTAGTGATTTTTTTGCATTATGATTGGATTTTATATTTCTACTTTTATGTATTTGGTTGTGAGATTTTTATTACCCAATATATCGTCATTATGTGAAGTTGTCATATATGGCTGAGAGGAAGGTATAGTCAATTTTTTCCTTATTCCGTTTTCTACAGAGGGTTCTCTTATCTAACATTTTTAAGATTCTGGTCTTCTGCTTTGTCTTCTTTATTATTAATTTTAGAGCTAGTGTTACCTAGCTATGAGAGGGGAAAGTTGAGGTATTAAGAATAATTTTAACATTTTCTCCAGTAATTCATTTAAATATTCCCATATTTTATGGCATATATATATATATATGTTTGGTATAGATGTAATTTAATTGTCTATGGTTCTTTTAATTACATATAATTTCCTTGTTTTCTACTAATTATATCTTTTTTTGTATTGTCTAAAATTAGGATTTCTAATTTATATTTTTATACATCAGCTGAAGCATAGAAGATTCTGTCCTATCATCATATTTTAATTCTCTGGGTTTCTCTATTTCGAGTACATTTCTTTGTTGGATTCTGGTTTCTATACCATTCTGCTACCCACTTTTATTTTTTGTGTGACTGCTACTCACTTCTATTTAATTTGTCATCTAATTCACATTCAAGGTTATGACTGCTAATAGTGCATTTCCCTCCATTCTAGTTTTTCTTATTTATTCTTCTCTCTATGCTACACCTCTAATACCTGTTTTGCTTCAAATCATAGACATTCTTAAAATTTATAGATTATCTATCTACCTATCTTTATATCTATCTATCTATCTGTCTGTCTGTCTGTCTATCTATTTCTTGTCCTTAAATCAATTCAGATATGAATGAGGTTTAAGCATTGTCTGTGCCTCTGTCCATTTTCCCTACACTGTAAAATCTCTTCCTTGTGACTCTTTTATATGAGATGATATTTTTACTGTTCTTATTCTATCTTCCCTTTTCGTTTATTTCTTGTTTCTTGATTTGGAATTTTATGTTTATTTCAGGCTCTTTTCCTAACAAGGGAGTTGGGTAGAGTATTATCTCAAGCTTCAGGATTTTTCCTTACTTATATTTTCAGAGTTAGTTTTGGTAGTTGAAAGTTTTCAGTGCTTCCAAGGTGTTGTGATCTGGGTAAAAGTGTGATCACTGCTCTCCTAGTCTGCATTCTTTTTTTTTTATTTAAAGCTAATAATACCCCTGATACTTGAGATTACATTCCTCATGAGGGCTAATCTTCCCTAGGGAAATAAACTGATACTGTTCTTCAGTTTTCCTGATCCTTTAGAGGCTAGATGTCATACTTCTCTTCTAGGCTTCCTCTCTCTTGCCTGAAAATATTTTGTCAAGTCATTTTACTATTACCCAGAAGTGGATATAGGCAATGGAGTTACCAAACAAAATCTGGTCCTTGGACCAGAGCTATCACACTCTAATATTTTTTCTGACTAGATAGAGATAAAGATAACTGATTTAATCTAATTCTTGAGCTATGGCATCAACTGCTCATTGAAATTTTTAAATGCTTATTCAATATGCATTTCAATTTCAATATATCAGTAACCAAAATTATTATTTCCCTTCCCCAATCTCTTCACAACTTGACAGTTTCTGTTAAATATGCCAACATTTTTCTTTGTTGTTGTTGAGTCATTTCAGTCATGTTCAACTCCATTAGTACTGGAATACTTTGCCATTTCCTTCTCCAGCTCAATTATACATAAATAAACGGAAACAAACAGGGTCAAGTAATTTGTCTAGGGCCACATACATTTAAACTTTTCTTCCTAAATCTAAGTCTGGCTCTCTATATACTGAACCACTTACTTACCATTTCTACTCAATCATTTTCATTACATTTTCAGAGCTAACTTCAACTTTTCATTTGCTAGTATCATAGTTGAAATTTATAAAGAATGGGGAACTATAATCTCAGCAAATTGACTCATTAAAAAGGCATAAAATTCAATAAAATAATGTATCCAAGGACCCTCATTACACACAAATATGTACATCAAGTGACAGATAAAGTTTTATTGTAGTGGACAATGAGAAAAAATCAAATTACATAATTTTGAACACCAGTGGTGTTTCTTTTTTCTCATTGGCCAAAATATGGCAAAATCAAAGGATCCTAAACACAAGTTGTACCAGAAGATCTTTGTGGTATTTCCCTGAAATCACATGAACAAAGTTTTTACAGGAATATAGGATTTTCAGTACCAAAGTGGATACTAATCACAAATAAAGTTGATTAAGTTAATTCCCCTTTTTGAAACTTGGAAAACTTATTCCCCAAAGATTTGTAACCCATTCCTGCTGTATACGGTTCATTGTATATTCAGAAACATTTTGGTATGCCTCAATGGAAGGAATTCTGGGCACTTTGAAGTTTTCAATAATAATACTTTTCTATATATATTATATATATGAATATATCTTATATTCCTAAATCAAGAAATCAATATTTCTATTATGTTTTATTGTCCATAGTCAGTAAATCATTAAGTAACCACAATTCTTTTTAAATACCTAGAATTTCTAGGTGTATTAAATTGTAATTAATAAGTAATGTCTACATAAGTATTAAAACTTTGAGATTGTTTATCAATTATTAGTCAATGAATATAGAAAAATAGTTTTAATTATTACATTTCATACCCAATTTTATATGTTATTTGTACTTATGTTCAATAAGGTCTTTAATGTGTGGGCACTCTGAGTGTTCTCTCCTCCTTCATTCACTTCTCTCTTCCCTTGATTTTGTAAATATGCCTATGAGTGAATGGATTTCAAGAGACTTAAATGCCAATTAATTTAATTTAGGCCAAGACCTTTCACTACATAATAAAATGGTATTTTCCTAATAAATGCCTCATGAAATTAATATCTGTCCAAATATAAGCTGATGGATACCTTCTTTATTCTAAAATAATACTAACTACTGCTCTGAAAAATTTCCCCCTTCTCACAGGCTTCATTCAGGTTAGAGGAAATTATCTACATGCAACATTATGTAGGTTAGGTCACAATGACATTAATGCAAGGAGACATCATGCCACCTGAATTCCTCAACTTATAGAGACCCTTGTCTCTAAACCTCAGTGTCTTTTCCCCGTTTTCATTATAATCTTGTCTTCCTAAAGTCTAAAAATGATTTTTGAATCTCTTACTGTGAGGTGAGTAGAATTAATGAGACCATCTTCTCACTATCGTGAAAGATACATTTTACATGAAGCCTGAAGAAATAAGGAAACACTAAATTATTGCTCTAGAGCACATTTTGGACTCTAAATGAATAATCATCACTAAAGACACTCAGCTATATGGGTTTTATGCTCTATGTAGACATAGTAACAAAAATATGTGTTTAATTCATCTGCATATTCTTTAAAAATTCAACATACCTGAAAAAGAAATTTGGTCTTACAAGTATACCCTGTCACATTTTTCTGATATTTTTTTAACTATGTTTTCATTGATGTAAATATCAAGGTTATTTTATTTTATTTGGTAAGAAGATATCATACATGAACAAATTGCTAGAGATTTAATTTGAAAGTTGAGCACTCTAATGTATCCTAAGTTAATTCTAGGCAGTTATGATGAAGTTTTTATTCTTGATCCAGTTCTGTCTTTGGCTCATTTAACTAGGGATTATGTTTCCCTTTCTTTTTCTTCAGCTCTGCACTCACAACTCTTAACAAAATATATGGCTTCCAATACACACACTCAATTGAAAAGGAACTAAAATCAATAATTATTATTATTCTGATTGTTACTAATGTAATATCTATTATAAATTATCCCACAGATTTCAATAATAGCTAGGTATCATTAGGAATATTATATGCTATTGCAGTAATTTTATCAGACTTTAGCAACCTCACACTTATAGGAAGTTGTAAAAGTGTAAAAATATAAATTTTAGGTTTTTATGCTATGAGAATTCTGTAGGAATATTGTGATTACCAATTTAATGATATTATAACAAGTCCAAAATGACTTTTAGTAGCTATAGTTACAAAGAGGTAGAAAGAATGAAAATGGAAAAGGTAGCTAAAGAGACATGTTTTAACATGTACTCCTTATCCAGTGAAGGGAGGCTCAGTCCCACAGAAGCTTCCCCACATCCAGTGTTGTCTTCAGCTACAGTTCCACCAACACTGCTTCCTCCAAAACCACAGCAAGGGTTTCCAGGACCAATCTCTCCAGAAACCAGGAAAGAAGGCCAGTCATTCACCCACCCAAGACAAACTCTAAATGAGAAGACCAAAGGCCAAGTCCCAAGTTGAAGTCCTCCAAAAACAGAATCCAAAGGAGAAGATCCAGGGGCAGTCCTCCAAGAAGCAGTCCAAGAGCCAAGGTCAAAGGTTGAAGATCTGAAGATCCAAGATGTTTTTGACAGGGCTTTTTATAGTCCTTGTTCCACATCACTTCCTATAAATCCCTCCACTTTACAAGAAAGAATTGCATTCTTTCAATTTGCCTAGCAGCCCAAGATCAGGACTGTGGCCTCTCAAGTTGTCACCCAGTTCAGTAAGTGACTTGTGAACTCACTTACTTAGTGCTAAGTAGGGGTATTTAAGTTTTTGAATGATTAATTTAAAAGTTGCTGATTGATAGATGAAGTTTAATTCACTTTTCACAAAAGAAAGACTCCTGAAGATAACCATTCATTTCAGAATAAAACAAATTTTTGTTAATATAACAAAAAGCAGTTTCATATCTGAAATGCCAAATTCAACATGTATATAAAATTTAGTTTTAGTAGTTTTCCTTTGCAAATGAAATCTGCATGTGTAATACTCCTTTAAAACATCATTAGCAAAAATAGTTTTCAGAATCAAATTAAAGTGTGCCATAATTCAATTGGGAAAATGAGTGCATATAATACTACTACTCCTTTTTAAAAACAGTAATCTGCCTGCTCTCCAACACCAGTAATCATTAAGTCAGACATAAATAGAAGACTGGAAGACTTTTTCCTGGAAAAAAAGTATGATTTTCATATGATATTTCCCATCTTATGGACTGATTTCTAAAAATTGGTTGTTGTTTTTTAATCAATATAAATATATTACATAAGGTTATCAGATTTAAGTTGTTAGAAAAGATCTCCACTTAATTTAAATAGTTTGGAGGATTACAGGCCATCTTCTCATGGTAGGTGAATTTTAAATTTCCCCTTTAGTTTAATTGCATCACTCTATACTTTTTATATACTATATATATATACCCAAATACATATGGACATATACACATATGTTTATCCACATACATATATCTATACATATGTATAAAATGTGTGTACGTATATGTGTATATCTATATTGTAATCAAAAGCTGTTATGAGAGAAAACTCTGACAGAGATGCTGAATTATGCAGAATTTGGGGTAATAATTTTGGGACAATTCAAATGTCATTTCACTGAAACAATAGCAATCTTTCAGAAATTTCATCATATCCCTAGTACTAAGTTACATGAAACTGTACATCAACTTAAAATGCATTTGGTTAACTCTAGATAATATTAGTTTTCTATAATCTGTTTATTTTTTATTGAGCTCAGGAAATGACATTCATGTCACTTTTGGACTCTCTTTGCCCAAAGACATCTTCTCCTAATAGAAGTGACTGTGATGGTGGCTAGATTTTACTTTCCTCTCTCATTTATTTGAAAGATACTGAAAAGATTCTGCCATTAATGTCACCACAATTTTATTTTTTAGCACCATCTGTCATAGAAAGTCAGGCTCTTATCCTTTTTCTAGTCACTATGATTGAGCTTAGGTGTGAACTTTTCCAGTCCCCAACTTAGAGGAGGGCCTGAAATGCTGAGACAAGTTGTCATCATTGTTTCTCCTGTTTCTCCTTAATGTAGTAACTTAAATCATATATAGCACAGGTTTATGTTACACTTTAAAGTAAGGAAAAGCAAGTCAGATGAATACCTATAATATGCAATGTTTCTACAATAATATTCCCTAGTTTTCTACTACCCCATGCCAATTGGTTCATATATTTTGAAGACTTGCTGAATGGGATTTTAATAACCAAGTGGATTCAGGGCTGGAGGTCAAATATTTATAGTTCTAGAGCTAAAAAGGACTTCAGAGATATATGATTACACTTTAATATTTTAGAGCAGAAAAGTGAGGCCAAACTAGGTAAAATAATTTATTCAGAGTCACATAGTTAATGTCACAGAGGAAGAATTTAAAATTAAAATTTAAGCTTTTGATTAAAAATTCATCATTTTATCTATTTGGCCAAACTATATTTTTCTTCCTAAATATTTTAACAACAATTCTGATCATGTAGCTTTCCCATTGTTCACATCACTCTAATTGTCAATAATAAAATCTTTAATGCCAATAAATTCTGACACAGTACCTATCTTTGTAGAAACTCTTCATAGTGATAGCAGCTTAGTCTCTAATCCATTGATATCCAAAGCTTCTCATTTGGAAAATATCATAATAAGGAAGGCACTGAATATTGTTACCTATAAAGAAGTGATTTTATAGAATGAAATATCATGGTACAGAAAATTTGAAGAGATAAATTCTAGAACTGGCTATGAGAGCATGTTCATAACATCTATTCAACTAATATTCTAATAGTTTTAGTTAGGAGATTGAAAGTTTGAGGAATTTGTTGAGAGTTGAATGTTTAACATGTGACAAAGAAAAGTCTTTAATCAAGATCTTCTTAGTTTCAGTGTTAGTTCTCTAGAATACAATTATTTCTCTCAAAAAGAGACAAATCATTACTAATTTCTAAAGGAAATTAAAAGATCCACATGGAAATTGAATTTGTAATAAGCTTTGGCAGAGAATTACATTGGGAGATTCTAGTTGAGAGTTCAGAAGAGAAGTTCTCAGAGATTATGATGTTCCAATACTAATCATATTGTTTGAATATGGCAAAAGGTGTAAAAAAAATCTAATTTAATCAGTGGTTCCTTAGACTTAATTACTTGGTTATTTCTAAGATGTTATCTAGAATGTTATATTACTTAAAAACTAGAAGTTCAGAAAACCTTGCCAGGCTTGGATTTAAAACTAAATTATCTCCTATTTTGACCCTTGTTGTCAAGAAGATACTTAAATGGATAATGAAAATATGATAGAAAATTTGTGTTTTTATAGAAAAGTCCAATGTGACATTTCACAATTATTCCTATTTTCCATTATTTTTGGCATTTATTCATTTATTTATTTTTAGTATAAAAGAATTTCATGTTCCTAATCAGGTTTTAAATAGTATAGAAAGGTGTGGACTTGAAATTTATTCAATTAAATTTGCCTTTTTAATTTTTTTTTTAATTAAAAAGGCATAGTCCTTGGATAAGATAATCAGTGCCTTTAAATTATCTAGATTGTTGTCTTACCCTAACCTCCACATATAATTGTGAAGATTTTAAGTGTTTTATTGTAACTTTAATAAATTGGTTACCTCTGCTAATTAGGATATTTTGTGTTACTATTTAAGCAAAAACAGTGCTAGAGTCATGTTTTTTTTTTTGTTAATTTTATGTGGCTTTTTTGTTTTTAAATGGTAAAGAAATTCTGTTGCCTTATTGACCCAACAAAAGTCTGAAAGCACTAGATAGCTAGGAACCCTGTACTTCAATTTAAATGTAATAACAATTAAGATAAAACTGCTTTTCACTTTATACAATGAAGATATATATATATATATATATATTCTAGAATGATAGTTTGGGCATTAAAATCCACTTGAAATCTCAAAAGTAGCTTTAGTATTATTTTTATAATAATATTTTCAGATCAGTGTTCACCACATAAATAGTTTATGAAACTATTATAACAGGATATTGAAGTCAGAGCTATAAATAAAAACCTAAAGTGTAAACTAGACAGTAATGGTCTTTAAAAATTAACCATTAAATAACCATTTCTGACATAAAAATAACAGAACAAGAGTGTCATAAATGACTCAAATTTGATACATGATTTCCATCTGATATCCATTTTCAGGCCACAAATATCAAAATTTTTTATTAAGATTTGAAAACATTTAATAAGTTTAGTAGTTTTTTTTTGTATAGCTATAAGATTTAACAATGTAGGAAATTTTGCCCAATTATTAATTCTTGTAGTTTCACAAAAGTGGACAAAAAATAATTGATGTTACAGAAATATTCTTGATTTTAAAATTAAACTGGGGAGAATTTATTAATAAAACAAAAGGCAGATGAATATATTAAGGGAAGGAATATTTCATAGATACATAAGGTTAAATTTAAATAAATGTGCAATAATTCCAAGCATTTTATTTTATAAGATTTATTAGTAATAACTTGAAGTAGAAAAAATTAAAGAACAAAAGTAAGAAAGCCTAAGTAAAAAAAAAACACATGGGTAAAATTCTCCTGCTTGACTCTTACCCAACCTTCAAAATTGACTTCCTGGAAGCAGAGAGAGCCGGAGAAGTTATACAAAACTTGTATCTTCCCTACATTAGTACGTTAGTGTAAATACACAAATGGGTTGCTTAGAAAAAGAGACCTGGGGAGCAAATTCTAATTACACAATATTAATGCAAGTTTATTTCCTTTGTTATTTTCTTTTTGCCACTCCAAAAAAATATAAAACTTCACAATTAAATCTTTAAATAAGAATAGGTCTTCAAATTGTGGCAACTGGGTAACTCAGTGAGGGGACAGCTGGGTAGCTCAGTGAATAGAGAGCTAGGCTTAGAACCTAGGGAGGTCCTAGGTTCAAATCCAGCCTCAGACACTTCCAGTCTGTGTGACCCTGGCCAAGCACTTAACCCTCATTGCCTATCCCTTACCACTCTTCTGCCTTGGAATCAATATTTTGATATCAATATATTGATTCCAAGACAGAAGGTAAAGGTTTTAAAAAAAGAGCAAATTGTGTATTTAGCTATTTATTATGCCATTTAATGTTGAGTTTCTTAAGAGTATAAACACATGAATTGTCATTGAACACATCTAGGAAGAGAAAACTAATTTTTATCAGAGCACATTATATAACATTAGAAAGACTATTTTTTAACTTTATCATTCCCATTTGATTTCCACATATTTTGGAAATGAAACAAGGAAAAAATTAAGAGGTTTAAAATAATTGTACAAGGACTTCATGTGGAAACTTTACAAATCATAACATCTTTCACAAAGAGAAGGTTGAAAAATGACAGAGTCAATGCTTTCACAATGGGAAATTCAATAATTGGAAGCCTTTGATGAGGATAATGAAGAAAAAGAAAAGAAAAGAAAAGAAGAATATGAGGACCTTCCTGTATGGAAGAATATAGTAAGAAACCAGGTGAGTTCACTCCTAAATACATTTAACAATATTGTGATTCTTCCCTTCCTACTTTTAATAAAAACAATAGCTACAACTATGGGAAAATAAGCATATAAAAATAAAAGTGAAAAAAACATTGGAAATTTGAAAATTCTTGACTCTAGTTATTGTCCATGGCACTAAGTATTTTGTACTCCTGGAACTCCCAAAAGCACTTTTCCTGAAATATTTCATTCTATAGGATGACCATCCATGACACACTAAACAGGAATCATCTACCATCTAACATTTCCCAGCCTATTTTAATTTAGGGGCCATGAGTTACTAAGACCTTTTTCTTCTATTACCTCAACTTCTACTTTATATGCTGATTGAGGCTCATTGAATCCAGAGGTCCCATTTACTTATAAGGCCCCAGACAACTGTCATGTTGGTTACACCTTGACCAGAACACATTAAGTTGGGGTCCTCAATCTCACCATCTAGATTTTTTTTAAATTTTAAAATATTTTATTTGATCATTTCCAAGCATTATTCATTAAAGACAAATATCATTTTCTCCCCCCCCCATAGCCGACGCGTGATTCCACTGGGTATCACATGTGTTCTTGATTCGAACCCATTGCCATGTTGTTAATATTTGCATTAGAGTATTGTTTAGAGTCTCTCCTCTGTCATGTCCCCTCATCACCATCTAGATTTAAAAGATCTCCAAAGGTATCAAAAAATATATCAGATTACTTTCCTATGAAACAAACTTTCAAACTATCTTGCTTCTCTTTAAGGAATAAAAACAGCTGAGACTTTTATTCTTATTCTATGCCCTCTTTTCTCTCACACACTGAATGCCCAGAAGGCTACACATTGTTGGAACTTACTGGAACTCATTCATACTTTACTTGACCAAGTGTTAAAATATGTAGGTCTCCATATTGTTCAGTCTTCCTTTTTCAACTTCTAACATACAAGAAAAAATCACCATGATGCAGAGCCAAGATAGTGGGTTAGGAGCAATATTTATATAGCATTTCAAAGAAAATAGAAATCGAAACCAAACGAGAAGTCACAAAACTCCTCTACTAAAAACAACATGAAAGGTAGGTATGGTCTGTCTATTTTCATGGGAAAAGGGAGAAGTCATCCAGTATGTTGAGAAGTTCCATAGACCTGACTGTCTGTGTAAGCTTGCTGACAGAGACTGCAGTCTCAAGGGTTTGTTTGATCCACCATATTCAGGGCTCTGAAAATGGCTGGCATGGAGGAACTTGGAGGGGGAAATTAAGAGGGACACCTTCTCCCACCCACCACACGAGGATGTCGGTGTGAGACCTAGGCAAAGACTGAGGCTGCAAGGGTTCTTCTCTGACCCAACACATTTTGTCCTGGGCTACAACAAGAACTGATAAAGAAAAAGGAAGGGGGAGTGGCATCTGACTGTCACACTCAGTCTGCTGGCTACAGTGAAAAATTTGCCCCAGAGCAGGCTAGTTCAGCAGGTTAGCTCAACTATGGTGATATGTTGAAACACAAGTTTAATTACTTCCATGGTCAAGCTCATAATTCAATTTGGTCATGTATCAAATTGAGTTTCCCCATTTGAATTAATGGAAATATAATTAATACATTATGGTCCCAAAAACACACATTCTTTTGTTTTATAAGCTTTTAAATACAAAAATGTACCATATAAATAGCAAATATATATATATATATATAGTTCATAAAAATATATATAGAAATGAACTTGTTTATGAAATGTTTGCATTCAATGTCAGGTAAAGAGGTTTGTGGATAAGGTTTTCATTTTGTGTGCTATCACTTAACATAACATTCTCTACACATGTAATGCTAAATTTAAATGCAAAATTGACCCCACACATTGCTTATGGTAAGTAATTTTGTTGCTAAACTTAATTACTATTTTTTTTTTACTTTACTTAATTATCATCATTTTCCTCATTGAATTTTGACTGTTTTGTCACACTATCCTCAATTTCATTTAGAGGACATTTAAACAAAAAAACTTTTCATGGAAGTTTGTTTCTTCCTCTCTTTCAGAAAGTTTAAATAATGTGTGAAATGAATATCATTACATAGCTCCAATGTATGACTTGTTGCAACATTTTCTGGGTGTGTCTTTTCAATAACATGTTTAATTTTTTTTCCATATTATCAATATTTCCTAATCTCACTTGTACTAATAATCTCATCCACCTCAGGCTTCTCCCTACCAATTTCTTGCAAAATCTCTGTATGCTGTTGCTGCTGTAATGCTTTCCTTCTTTGTCATGACTCATGCTTAAAAGTTAAAAAAATTGCCACAAACCTGATAATAAATAAACAGATAAAGAAGAAAGAAAAAGCAAGTTAATAACAATGCTTGCATGGCCAGATAAACTCTGAACTAAAGGAAACAGTCTACTGTAACCTGTGAAACTGAACATTCAGTAAGCTATCTAGTGGAGGATGGAAGAAGCTCATGATTCAAACATTCACCTGTGACTTAAAGCAAACAAATTCTCTATTTTGACTGCTCATAACTCAAACTGCTGGTGACTTAAGGTGCTCATGCATCAAGGTTAAAACTATAGTTGAATCCCAAAAACTAGCAAAGGATTAAGAAAAGAGATGATTTGGCCTCAGGGAAGAATAGCTCAAATACTCTGTTTCAGTAAATCAACAGAGGAGCAAGGCTACAGAGTCCATAGAGGGGGGAGGGGAAACTAAATAAAATGAGTAAATGAGAGAGAGGGAAAAAGCTACAATTGAAAGTTTCTATAGGGTAAAGGCCAAAGAACAGAACTATGGGATGAGGATGCGATACAGGATATATCAAGCAAAGCCTCAAAAACAAAATAAAACAAAACAAAAGAGGAAATTGGATGCAGGCTATGAAGGAACTCAAAAAGGAATTTAAAATCAAATGAGACAGGTTGAAGAAAAATGGCAAAAGGAAAACGGTAGACTGAAAAGCAAAATAGGTCATCTGGAAACAGAGGAACAGGCATTGAAAGCCAGAATTGACCTGATGGAAAATGAATTTTAAAAATCAGAAGAAAAGAATGACTTGAAAGGAAGAATGGACCAAAAGGAAAAGGAGAATCAAAAGGCTGTGGAAGAAATTCAGTTTTTAAAAATGAGAGTTGGGCAATTAGAAGTTAATGACCTGCTGAGACAGCAATATATTTATTAAAACAAAATTTAAAAAAAAATGAAATAAATTGAAAATGGAAAAAAAAACCTCATTGAGAAAACAACAAACCTGGAGAATAAATTGAGGAGAGACAATTGAAGAATCAATGGTCTTGAAATTGAAATTGAATGAAAATCATGACAAAGAAAAAAATCTAGACATAATAATACAGGAAATTAGCTATATTATTTTTATTATTGGTACTTTAAATGATGTTTATTCTTCTATTATTACTTCTTATAGTTTTTGTTTTTAATTTCCTTATGGAAATAGTATTGATTTTGTGTGTCTGTTTGGATATGTGGTACAAGTGTGATCAATAATTTCTACTAAGATCTGGGACAATGCTGAGGGTCTTATGACAAAGAATGCTATCCCCTCCAGAGAAAGAACTGTTAGAGTTGGAATGCAGATGAAAACATATATTTTTTCTCTTGTTTATTTGTGCTTGTTTTATAAGATTATAGACTTAAAAATGAACAATATTGCAATATCAATTTTGCATGATGATACATATATAACCCAGATTTAATCATATTCCAGCATCAGTTAGGGAAAGGGAAGTGAGGGAGGGAGAAGAGTTCAATCATATAACTTGGGAAAAGTTATATGTTTACAAAAAAATGAATGAGTCTACTAAATTTTGAGTGATCTCAATCAATTTTGTAGAATTTCAGGATATGTTCCTTTTTGGAAGGGGGCATATTTCATGGAATTAGACATGTACTAGGGAAGGTATAGTAAATTCTTGATCAGTACTCACCCAAGTAAAATCCTCGCCTTGAAAAAGATGATTGCTTGCTGACTGAGTGTTTGAGAAACCAGTTTTTGTTGATAGAACCTTCCTACTTTGTGATCAATAAGAGAGAACTAAGATAGATACTGGATAAAGAGATGATGCTTTAAGGGATTAGAAGATGTGAGGCTTATTCAAACTTCATGAAAATTGTTGTGAGTTGTTAAGCCATTGTCATAAAAGAATTCAAATATTTATTCAGCATTACCATAGCATGATAATAGACTATTTATTTTTATACTTCTTATATTTGTTTACGAATTGTGTGCTGTGTGTATTTTCTATGCTGCAGAAAACGAAAAAAATCTGAATCACAAATTGTTCATTAAATATTTTTATGGAGGAGGAACACATCACTCACATTAAAGAAAATTTTAGGCATGAGCCATATCTGTTTTATTTCATAGATTTTCCTATAAGAATCCAAGCAGGGACATAAATTACCCAACACACAATATATGTAATTCTCCCAGTTCTATTATTTTCTTCTCTTTCCTTTTTTTCTCATGATCTGTGAGCTGCTCAGACTCCAACTGTGACAGGAAGTGGGAAAAATGAAATATTGCCTAGATTACCCAGGAGTAGGAAATAACAAACTTTATACTGAGTATGAGGAGCATGAGACTTTATCTTCTCCCTACTGCCCTGTCACTGCATTCCATGATTTTCTGGGCCTTTCCCACTTTTGGTAAAGAAAGGCCCCTTAGACCTACAGACACTGCCATCTGACCTTCTGGTACACTCTTGGATCTCTAAGCATTTCTATTTGCTTTGTAGGTGGACTCTGTATTACATTTGTTGTCTCATTCAGAGTGTGAACCCGCTGAAGGTAGAAAAAGGCTGATATTTCCAGGTTATATTTAGCAATTTAGCAACTTGTAACTTAGCAACTAGTTAATGAATGTAGTTTTTTCATCCATTCATTCCCAGGAGAACCTGTGGTATGAATAAAAAATTGATTTCTATAAGTTTTGACACTAACTCTCAATGAAATCAGGAAAAAAATTAGCAAAACTCATGTTTGTGCATAAGTGCATATGTGTATAGGTATATAAATATATGCACATATAAATGTGTTTATTATTAATTTCCTTATTTTTCTAGTTCCATTTATAATGAAAATGTCAGGTTTCATAGGATTCAATTTAATTCCTCTAGTTGTCCACCAATGTATTTGTCACCAGAAAAATAGATTTTACATCTTGAGTCCACTAGTGTGTTTTTTAGTAGCTTCTGCCATCTTTGCCACCACTCTGCCATAGCCACTCTAGAAAGCATAAGACTTAAGAATGATTTCGGAAATTTGCATCATGAATTCCTAAGACCAAAACATTCACCATCAAGTGGCCAGCCTACTGATAATGACCCTCTTTCAATTTCTGAAGTTAATCCTCAGAAAGAAGACAAAGTCTAATATCAAGACCTCTACAAAGTTTAAGTCCAATGCCTCAAACTGTTTTGGTTGCTTTTCTAGATTATTAAAAGATATACCTGGATTATAGAAGCTGAGTTCTGTGATCTGAGGAAGGTTTCAAATATAATTGGGGATGAAGTCCCTCCATACCTCAAAAATCTTAAAAGTGAAAATAATGTCACAATAGAATATACCATAATATATATATATGTATATATTTTATTTCTTCAGTATTTGTAAATTTTACCTTATTTGATTCTCAAAAATAAAGTTTTGAAAGATATAAGGAAGTGAAAATTAATTAAATCAATTATTTTGGTTACAGAATATTCATTAAGTTAATAAAAATAAATTTGGAGCATTATATTAACATACCCTACTAAGCACTAAGGATATAAAATCAAGGAAAGAAAAACATTTCCTGACCTCAAAGAGAGTACATTCTAATAGCAAAGACAACAGGTAAATAGGTACATACAAATGAAATTCAGAGAAACCAGAACGTGATCTGAAAGAAATAAAATTAGTAGCTGGGAGGTCTTCATCAAAAAAGGGGTGGGGGGGGCTTTGATGTGAATCCTGAAAGAAGCCAGGGAAAGAAAGATATACAGGTGATGAAAAGAGTGTTCCATGCAAGGAGGAAAACCAGTACCAAGTTACTGAAACAAGAGATAGATTTCCATGTTTAAAGAACATTAAGTGGGTCAATTAAATTGGATCTTAGAATGTGTGGAGGGGGATGAGAGTATGGATCAAGTTTTAAGAGTTTTAAAAACTGAACCAAAGGGTTGATATTTAATTCTGGAGGATATATGGGGTCCCTAGAGGTCATTGGAGTGGGGTAGTGGTATTTTTAACATATTTGGGTTTACCATTTAAAAAAATCTCTCAGGCAGCTAGGCAGAAAACAGATTAAAGTGTGAGGAGATTTAGGACAGGAAAACAAGTCAAAAGGCAATAGTACAGAAAATAAGTGCTGATGGTTTTGACTGTAGGAGAGCAATAAAGATATGTAGTGCAGTTATACATGAGAATATATGCCAATAGACTGAAGAAATATGTAATCAAATAACTGGTTTGAAAATGATTTCTATAAAATTTACTTAACAAAATGTTGTTTGCCTCAGGTTAATTCTAGTTCCTCTGTTTTTAATTATACTTTTTCTGTTGCTTAGAATGCCTCATCAGGCATCCATCTACTTTCTACTTATCATTTAAGTCAAAACTCATAAAATGTAAGATTTAAAGTAATAATTAAAGTACAGGATAAATATTTTAAAATGTGAACAAGGCCTTGCCAAAAAGATATTTCTAGATCTAAATTTTAAAAAGTAAATATTACTGGATCTCATAGATTTAAAGATGACATAATTTTATGATGAATTAATTGTGGCCATGATTTTCCTTTATTTCAAATGATATCATAAAAAGTAAAAATGACATTTATCCATCATTTCTAGAGCATGTACAATGAGAAGAAACATACTTGGGCCTGGCTACATGGCAAAGCAATGCAAACATTTTCTAAAAAGTGAAGTTTTAATAGAATTTGCTGCCTTTGTCACCACGACAACACATAAATAATGCTTCTTCTCAATTGAATTGAATTTACTACTCATGTTGTAGTATGCGAACTTTAAATCCAGGAGAACAAATCGAAAAGCAAGAAATAAAAATGTTGCAAATGTTATACATAGTTAGTCTAGTCAGCTTCCTAAAGCAGGAAAAACTGGATTATCTGAACAGCTGGTTGTGTTTTCCATTAAAGAGGATATTCTGTGACTTTTCCCCACTAATTCTTTTCAGTGTCCTATTTATAATTAGAAACGTCTTGATTGTAAAGGAAAATAGAAAGGGAAATGGATTGCTTTGGAAATTTGTGTAATTTCCTTTTGTTAGGCCTTTCAAGTATAGCAATTTACCAATTAAGAGTCCCAGTATACTTCTGGAGGTAAGCAGAAAGCTGTATAGAATGAATCTACCACAAATGCACGTGAGATTATCTAACCTCAATTGGTATTCTTAGGTTGCATAGCAATCTTCTTTGATGGACTCCTTTTCACAGTTCTATAACACTTGTTTTCCATCATCTCAATCCCCTAACCTCATCTTTCCCAATCAATGACCTTGTTTCCTATTTCATTGAAAAGGCTATGAACATTCTACTCGAGTCGAGAAAATATCAGACTTGGAGAGAGAACTTGACTTTCAATCTGATCTCTACACTTAGTATCCATACCAGATCATGTCTTGGCCAGATCATGTCACTTCTCTACACAGAACAGATCTAAGAGAAATATGTATATACATACACATGTAGATATAATTATGTATACACATATATGAATATAGATATAATTGCATGAACAAATATATATGTATACATACACACATATTGTATTATGTCATTTCATATTATATTATGCTATATCATATTAGGCAATGCAAAAGCATTTTCAATAAAAATGAAACAAGGTCATTGGTTTAAAAAATGAGGTTGAGCGGAATGTATTGATGCAAAACAAGTATTGTAGAAAGTGTAATAAAGAGTCAATTGGAGTGAATGAGGAAGGCAGAGAGGTTGAACAATGCTGGTATGGTATATGATTTTAATTGAATACTATTATGCCATAAGAAAGGAAGAACAAGATAATTTCAAAAAACCCAGGAAAGACAGATGAAGTAATGCATAGTAAAGGGAGCATAATAAGAAGAACATTATGTACAATAAGAGCAATGCACAAAGATAAACTGTAAATGTCTTTAACTATTATTAGTAATGCAAGAATCCAAGACAACTCCAAGTGGCTCATGACAAAAGAGGTTATCTACTTCCATAGAAGAAACTTACAGAATCTAAGTGTGGATTGAAGTATATTCTTTTTCGTTTTATTTCCTCCATGAATTTTTCTGTAGTGTTAAATGATAGATGTCTTCTTTCACAAAAGGACAACCATGGAAATATGTTTCATATGGCAATGCATGTACATTCTATTCATATTTTCTGTCATCTTGGGGAGGTAGAGGTGTAGAATGGAAGGAGAGAATATGGATTATAATATGTTAAAAATGACTTTAAAATTGCATTGACATGTAAAAATATAGATCTATAATATATATGCAGATATAAATACAAGTCAACATTTGTGTATATATAAATATAATACATCTATACATTAATGCATATATATACTAAAAGATTAAATTACAGAATGGCATGCAGATATATATATATATAGATATAGATATAGATATAATCTTACAGTCAGTTATTTGTTTTTGTTTATTTGAGGAGATGGGTAGCATGTTTTATCATTAGTTCTCTAAAATCAAGAGAGTCATTATGGTGGTCACAATTCCTTAGTCTTTTGAAAATTTATTATTATTTTACCATATAGATGCTTGGAATAATTTTTCTCCTGGTTCTATTCACTCTGTTATCAGTCTATATAATTCCTTCCAGACATCTCTGGAACCATTTATTTCAAGATTTCTTACAATATGAGAATACTGCAACATATTTATAAATAATTCAACTAATACCTAATTGAAAGACACATTGTCAGATTCCCATTCTTTAGCACCTCAAACAGAGATATAAAATAGTCATTATACATAATTAGAGTTATTTGCATAGGATTAACCCTTCTCTTTACCTACCCTTCCATTTAATTCTTCTTTCTCTTTCCCAGTTTTACTCTTATTCCCCCATTGGGAAAAATGTATTTCTTTACCTGATTGTATGTATTTATACATATTTTTTCTTCCTTTGTTCAATTCAGATAAAAGTGAGAATCAAGTGTAAGCTGATAACAATTCCTCTTTCCTCCTAGTTTTTATAGACTTTTACTTGTGTACCCTTATTATTCAAGAAAATTCTTCCCTCCAATTTTTTTCTTTCCCTCTTCTGTATTTTTCTTCTCTTTTTCTTTTTTTTCCCATTCTAATTTTAATTTTATTAAGGCAGAAATATCCTAGGCCTCCTTTCTAATTGAATTCCCTCTGTAAACCCCTAGTGATAATAGAGATCAGAAGTGACACATATATCATCTTTCCATATTGGAATATAAACTCTTTATCTTCAATAGTCCCTTTTGAATTTTAATTCATATTCACTTTTTAAAATTTCCTTTATTCCTATGTATGAACTAGAGCATTTTGTTCAGCTCATATCTTTCTTTGATGACTGGAAGTTATATATGAATAAATAAGCTAATTGTTTTGATAATAATTAGTATGGGAATTAGGGGTGTTGGAGTACCTTGTGGTAGGAAATGAGCTAAAGATATTTTAGGTTTATTTCAGAATCCTATAATGACTGTTCAAGCTCATAGTGGAATGGCTATTCCAATATTTATTGATAATTGAGTTGTAGGAGTAAATGCATATGGAAGTAATCCTAGAAGATTAGTAGAGGCAATAAATAAAATTAAAGATGTTAATATGAGAGTTCAAGTTCATTCTTGTTTATTATGTATTGTCATTATTTGTTTAGTAATTAAGCGAATTAGTCAAATTTGCAAGATTAGAATTCCATTTGGTAATCATCAGGGGATGATAAAATAATACATGGAAATATAATGATGAGTGGTAGGGTTGTAATACCTATAATTGTTGGTGTGGTGAATGGGGCAAATAAATTTTTGTTCTTCATTTTATCTGTCAAGGTAAAGTAGTTTTTTGTAATTTTTTTCTTTTCATTTATTAATTCATTATTCATTCAATTAATTAATTCATTAATAATGCTCCTGTCCTTCTCTATAATGATTATAAACATTTTTGTTAGGTAAGATATTAGAGAATATAAGGCTATTTGATTTGATTTCTAAATTACCATATTCCAAGTTCTCAATTACTTTATAATTGTAGCTATTAAATTGTGTGTGATCATGATTTCTTGATACTTAAAATTTTTTATCTAGTATCTTACAGAATTTTCTTTAACCTGGAAATTTTGAATTCTTGGTATAATATTCCTGAAAGTTTGTATTTGAAGATTTCATTCAGGAGATGATGTATATTTTTTTTCCATTTTTAATTTAGCATCAGGTCATACCAGATTGGAATAGTTTTCTTTTACAATTTTCATAGACTATATCTAGATCCTTTCTCCTTTGGTCATGACATTCAGATTATCCAAAGATTCCTACATTTTCACCCCTAATTGGTTGTCAGGTCAATTGTGTTTGCTACAAGATACATATTTTATTGCTTTTCCCCCCTTTCTTGCATTTGTTTTAATTAATATCTGTCTCCTAGAATCATTGAATTTTTATTGATTCATTCCAATTTTCAGGGTATTTACTTCTGTGGTAAGGTTGTGAATATTTTATCCCAAGCTACTAATTCACTTTCCATTTTTTTTTCTTTACACTATTCATTTTCCATTTTTTATTCCTCTAAAACATTCATTTAATAAAACAAAATCCTTAGGATCCTTATTTAAAAGCTTCTCATTATCATTTTAGGAATTCCAGTTAATTTGTATCCAAACTGTGCTTTTCTTTGAGGTATTATTTGTAGGTGCTCTGTTGCCTTGGTCTGTGTTCCATCATGTATAGTGCTGCATTTAGTCACTATGAATCAAGTGGGAAGCTTGAGGTGGTTCAAAATGACAGAATTTCAGGCTCCCCATTATGCTGAGATTATTACTCTGGAGATTAATCTTCATACTCTATATTGAACTAGATGTTGGTATTACAAACCTGTTTACAGGGTCCATATATATAACCTAGAAAAATGACTATTTTCTTTGGTTTATATATCTAAATTCAACCTGTTACATTCACTAGATCTGTTTGGAGGAATTATAGGAGAGCTTTCTTTATTTTTTGTGCTACAACTTTGCTCCTTCACCCTATAACACATTATCCTTAAATTTAACATAAGGTTGGACTATATAACTTCTGATTTTTCTCATGGGTCTAATCTCTGATCTCTTCACTTTTTTTAATCTCCTTTCTTCCATAGCTTAAAAATTCTGGTCTGTACCCATCCTTTCCTCTTTTGATTAATGATCAGAGAATGGAGAAGGTGAACTGGAGGAAGCTAAACCAAGTATTAAATGTTTCATACTATTATCTCACTTCTCCTTATGTTTATCTAATTAATCATTCTCTCTCTCTCTCTCTCTCTCTCTCTCTCTCTCTCTCTCTCTCTCTCTCTCTCTCTCTCTCTCTCTCTTTCTCTGCTCTTTTTTCTCTTCCCTTCTCTCTCTCTCTCATTTTATAATTATCTACTGGTTCCTTATATTCTAACTAGAGTTACATGCTAGTCTCCTTAATCTTTAAAAGCTTTCTGCTGATATCATTATTCTCTCAAGTTATTGACTTCCTTATAATTTATTGATCAACTATTATGGATCATTCTAGATAAACTTGTTTACTAATTGTTGCTTGAAAACTTAAAAAAAAAAACTCACTGCCTTACATTCTTGAAGACTGTATTCCATTCTTTGAATGAACTCCTTTATGTGTCTGTGAAAATCCTCTCTAAGGCTACCATTATGCCACACTTTGGTCTTTTCCTTTCCCATCTACAGCTGTTCTGAAAATGTGTAGAGACAGGAGATGATCTCCATTTGGAGAAAAACCAGGAGTTCATTATACATGTATTGTAAATTTAAATGGGGAATAATATATGACTAGAAAGGAATAGCTACTCATCTAGTTTGTCTGACATGTAGATTTGAATGGTGGATAATATAAAATATTACTGAGAAGAAATGGTGAAGCTGGAATTAAGAAGGTTTTAATGTGGGCATGAATGGTTTGTATTTTATCCTAGAGTCAATGATTACTCACTCAAGGTTTCTGAGCAGTCCTATAATGTAGTCAGACTTCTGTCTTAGGAAAATTATTTTGGTTACCATGTGAAGAACAGACTACAGAATGGATAAGCTTTAGCAGAAAGAATAATTGAGCCTTAACTTTTTTATACCTCAATTTCCTTAAATATTAATGAGGAATAATGTAAATTTATCTTCTAACAAGGAAGATATAAAAATATCTAAATGAAAGTTATCAATGTTCTAATTCAATATGAAATAAAATTACCCTTCTCATATGTAGCCTTGTACCTTTCAATTGCTTTCTTTCATTTTCCCTTTCTTCATTTCATATTCATAGTAATCCTAGTAGCTAATTTTTCTTTCACAAAAACAGACAAATGGTGCAGAAATCTGTCAACACCTCCCATTCCAGGAAGAAGTGTTCTGATTTCCCTTAGATAGAGAGAGATTAGGAGATTTAGAAAACAGGCAAAGAGACAATATTTATGTTCCTCATCCCTCCCACTTTTGTTTTGCCCATTATTGCATTACTTTCTTACTACATTGTAAAAATAATTCTAGTCTTCTGCCCTTGATGCAGAAAATTTCCTCTGAGATGGGTCTCAAGAAAGTGGAAGTGAGGCATTATTAAAGAGAGGCAGGGACCAGATCAGTAGAACTTATCCAGAAGTGATAGGCAAAGTTGCAATCAGAATCACCTAGCAGTATTGGAAGTTTTCAGAAAGCAGTAGTCTCTTATACTTTCATTTAGAAATCTGTGATTCATTTTCCACATTCCACAGATTTGTGCATTTGAGCTTCTTTATTTCTACACCCAAAAATCTGGCAAAGAGAAAAAAGAGATAGTTGGAGTTCATGTAGTAATATTTGATCTAGTATTTTTTTAGAATAAGTATTATAAACAGCATGGCAATAGAATGCTAAGTTTTTGACTATATGAATATAATGAAAAGTGAACCAAGAGATTGGAATCCTAATGGGGTGAAGACTTTGAACTAGTTATAGCAATCCACTTAATATTTTAATGTTTTCAGCAAATTTCCATTACATTGTCTAGATAATGAGGGACTGATCCAAACAGCTTTAGTGTCTTGTGTAAGGTGAGAGGAGCCATAAAAAAATGGTGTGGTGGCTAGAAAAGCCTATTCATTTTAGGAAAGAACTATCTACATTAAATTGAATATATCTGACAAGTATATGTTGTTCACTCAGCTGTCCCTTAAGTGCTAACAATGGTGTTCCCACTTTTGTGTACCACATAGAAATTCATATAATTTTCTAATTCTTTGGAAGATTAGTACAATAATATTATCTTTATGAAATCTTGAAGAAGGCAGTATTCAAACCAAATATCCAAAGGAACAGTAGGGCCACTTAAAATTAACATAGCAGGCACAGTTTTTACTGAGTGTAACTTTCGAAGAGATACAACATTAGTTCCAGAAAAATAAATATAAAGAGTCATCCATAGAACATCTATGGGAACCCTAAGGAAAAAAGACCAAGGTAAAGAAGAAATAATGAGAATGATGGACCAGTAGGTGGAAATAGACTCCTAAGAAATATACAGATTCACTCTGGATGTGGTCTCAGTTTTGTTTTTGGAGTAAGACCATCTCATAGAGTTCCTCAGTCTTAGCGGAAAAAAGAAAGAAAGAAAGAAAGAAAGAAAGAAAGAAAGAAAGAAAGAAAGAAAGAAAGAAAGAAAGAAAGAAAGAAAGAAAGAAAGAAAGAAAGAAAGAAAGAAAGAAAGAAAGAAAGAAAGAAAGAAAGAAAGAAAGAAAGAAAGAAAGAAAGAAAGAAAGAAAGAAAGAAAGAAGGAAAGAAGGAAAGAAGGAAAGAAAGAAGGAAGGAAAGAAGGAAAGAAAGAAAGAAAGAAGGAAAGAAGGAAAGAAAGAAAGAAAGAAATGGAGATAAGGGTAAAGGACAACTAGTGCCTTCTTAGAGTAGAGGGAAAGGTCTTGCCTTGGACTGGGATCTTTTTCCTCAGTGATAATACTTTACCCACCTCTGTGCATATTTCAATAAGACTATGGGGATGACAGAGTTGCTAGGAAACTCAGGGAGTAGTAAGCAGCTATCATCTGCCTACAATCACCAATCTGAGGAAGGGGTCATTTAGGGCAAGAAGTAAGGATATTCACAGGTTCCTTTTATTTACACAAAAGTTTTGTCATTCTTTGCATGAACCTCTGCTAGACTAGGCAGGAAAACCAAGTTAATGTTTGCTGAATCTTGTGAGATGAGAGAGAAGGACTTTGGGGCTTTTAGGTACTGAAGAGGAGATTAGTAGGATAAGTAAGAGATGAAGAAATGTTTCCTCTCAGTTATATGTGTTAAAATCACCTAGACTGGATCATAGATTTGTACTTGGAAGATATTTTAGAAATGACTGGGTCAAACTCTCTCTTTTAAAGGATTTCTAAAGACTCTTCAAGCTCAAAATCTATAATCCAAAGATTCTAAAAGTTATATTCTCTGTAGCCTTTCATTCCATGTAGTACAAGACAGGAGAAGAATATGTTGCAGAGACATGCCTAGAAAGTTTTCTCAATCTTTGTAATCTTTTCTTTCTTTTGAGATATTTAGCTGCCCAAATTTCTGAAATTTCCTTGTTAGATGTTAACATATAAACTTTTTATTGATATTGAATTCAGAACCCATCCAATTTTGGTTCCATTCTTTAATTCACTTCTTACTGTTATATTCATAGACTTAGTATGGTGATACCACACAATTTATTGTACACAAATCAAATCCAAAAGAAGACTAGACCAAACACCTCTCTGTGGAGACATTTGTCTCCACGCATTTCTTAGACATCTCTTGCATCTCTTCCAGATTTTTACTTTCTGAAGGAAAGAATCTCAATCTCATAGTTTTGGGTTATGGTAAGGATAACAGTAGGAAAATATTAAAGAAATCTCAATATAGCTAGATTTTCATACTTGCCCTAACACTAATATTGGGGTTCCATTTATTCCTTTATAAAATAAATTTGCTGAGTAAGGCAGTTTCTAATATTATTTATCCTTCCATGGAAACTTCAGGGATTTCTAAGGTTAAGGAAAAGACATTGATGACAAAATTTGAGAAGGGATAGGTACTCTAAAGAAGTCTAGACTATGATAATAAGGAATCAGGGGAAAAGTCCAGCTTTCTAAATTAAGTATGTATGCTTTGTGGGACACAGAAAAGGGAAATACACACACACACACACACACACACACACTCATACACATACCAAAATAAAGTAAAATTGGATAAGACATACCTATAAGTATATGATTAATTTGTGTAAGTTTTCTTCACGATATTATATGTATATGTTTAATATTTACTGCATTTACCTTGCAGAATAATTTATGTAGTCTTGTTTAGAAAATATAATAAAATTTAAATATTTCAATTTGAAGGATGAGAGAATGAAGAGATGGGGTTCCCTAAATTATCATGACTATTGTTTAAATCCTCTACATTCATCTACCCTAGATAGACTTATTTTTAGGATCCAACCATTCTGGAGGGCAATTTGGAACTATGCCCAAATGACGATAAAAGACTGCCTGCCCTATGATCCAGCCATAGCACTGCTGGGCCTGTACCCCAAAGAGATAATGAGGAAAAAGACTTGTACAAGAATATTCATCACTGCGCTCTTTGTGGTGGCCAAAAATTGGAAAATGAGGGGATGCCCTTCAATTGGGGAATGGCTAAACAAATTGTGGTATATGTTGGTGATGGAATACTATTGTGCAAAAAGGAACAATAAAGTGGAGGAATTCCATGGAGACTGGAACAACCTCCAGGAAGTGATGCAGAGCGAAAGGAGCAGAACCAGGAAAACATTGTACACAGAGATTGATACACTGTGGTACAATCGAATGTAATGGACTTCTCCATTAGTGTCAATGCAATGTCCCTGAACAATCTGCAGGGATTCAGAGAAAAAAAAACACTATCCACAAGCAGAGGACAAATGGTGGAAGTTTGAGGAAAACCGACTGCTAGACTACAGGGGTTGAGGGGATATTACTGAGGAGAGACTATAAATGAACACTCTGGTGCAAACACCAATAACATGGAAATGGGTTCAAATCAACTTGTGATTCGAACTTGTGATACCCAGTGGAATCGTGTGTGGGCTATGGGATAAGAGGGGCAGTGGGGGGGGGGGAGAAAATGATCTTTGTCTCCAATGAATAATGCTCAGAAATGACCAAATAAAATAATGTTTTAAAAAAAAAGTAATCTAGGGATATTTTATCATTCATTATTTCTTTTAGGGAAGGTTTGCTCTTTGTGTATGTGTGCCTAAATGAACATATGTGTATATTTATACACTTCCTCAGGAGAATAGTGTAACTGCTCATTCTAAATATTGCTTATAGTCTGAAAAAGCTATCAGTCATGATTTGTTTATCCAGTTTATTTAATTTAATCTTGACATAGTTGGACATGAATTGAAGAGAGCATAGTTTCTTCTATATGTCATTTTAGAGTATGGGTTGATTTAGATTTCTGTAGATCTGATTCCCTTTGAAACTATTTCAGCCAATGTTTCTGACTGAAATAGACATGAATATAAAGTTTTCCCCTACACCAATGTATCCTGATATGGAGGCAGAAATGCGGTACACTAATTCTGGAGTCAGAAAGATTCATCTTCCTCATCTCAAATATGGGATCAGACATATACTACCTGTATGGCCCTGAACAAGACATTTAAGTCTCCTTTCCTTCTTTTGCTCATCTGTGAAATGAACTAGATAAGGAAATGTCAAAACACTCAACTATCTTTGCCAATAAGATCCTAAACAGGGTCATAAAGAATGGTGCATAATTGAATAACAACAAAAATAATCTTTTAGGTAATAAATTTATGAGTAAATTAATTACCATCATTAGAAAGAACAATTGGTATATTACAAATATTTTTAAATTTCTTTTGAAATTTGAAACTTAGATACAAAAAAATCATGTTCATATTCCCAGATGGTTGTATTAATTCACAGTTCTTCCAACAGTGCTATAGTGTCTTCACTTTTGCACATTCCCTCCAATATTTTTCATTTCTCCCTTTTCCTTTAATCTAATAGGATGAGTGTGAGATGATACCTCAGATTTCTTTTGGTTTGCATTTCCCTAATCACTATTTTTTACTGATTTAGAGAATTTTTCGCATATTGAAATACGCATTTTATATCTTCATCCAAAAGCCATTTGTTTGTACTTTGTTGCCCATTTATCAGTTAGAGGGTGATTCTTATTCCCATAAATCTGAAAAAAATATTATATCTATATTTTAGATATAATACCTCTCTCTGAGAGATTATAAAATCCTCCCCCCTCAAAAAAAAATTCTGCTTTCCTTTTAGTCTTGGCAACATTTGTTTTGTTTTTACAAAAACTTTTCAATTTCATATACTCAAAATAATCCATTTTACATCTGACAATGTTCTTTACCTCTGCTTTACTAATAAATTACTTTCCTGTGCATAAATCTGGAAGGTAATATGGTCCCTATTCTTCTAATTTGCTGATGATATCTTCTATTATGTGTGCATCATGAATCCTGAAAGTATAATTTTTATTTAATCTGTTTTTATTTACTATTGGAAGATATCCATTTCTTAAATTTTAGTTCATTAAGCCAATGAATGACATTTAAATTATCTAAAAATGAAATAAAATTTATAAGGAAAACAATACATTATGAATTATGCCTGAATAAACTAATAAGAAAATAAAACAAGAGGGGAAACCTAGTAAAACTTCAAAAATCAATTGCCTATATAAAGTTTTACTTGCACAAAGAAATGTGAAACTTGAAATAATTCATGAGAACATTGACATTAATACAATTTATTAACATATCTAATTGACTCTCCATTTTTATACCTTTGAATGCCTTTCTAATTTGTCCTTCACACACATGCTAAATTCATATTATTAAAGCAAAAGTCAGATTATATCACTCCTATGCTCAATAACCTTTAATGATTTTCATTATCATTTGAACAAAATTAAAATCTACTGATTGGAATTAAGTTTTTCACAATATGGATCCAATTTTTTTACCAATATGATTACATATTACTTCCTCTGATATTTTTTGTATTTAACCAAATTAAGCTAAAAAAAGTTTCTACATAACATATTTATAGTTTGTTTGCAATCATGCGAATGTGTAGAATATTCTACCTACTCACACTAACCTTTGGGAACTCTTAATTCTCTCTTTTTCTCTCTTAAGATTTAGCTCAATTTTAATTTCTTTCAAGTGGCCTTTTGTGGCTTCCTCTTTCATTAAGATACCCTTTCAGATTGAGTTTATTTCACATATATACTATGGCTACTTGTATATGAGCATGTCTCCAGGCTTGAAGATAATAACTGTCAAAATTGTTGTGAGCAATATGTGTAGATTGCCAGAATTCCAATTTTGAAAGAAAACATAGACAGAGAGAGATATTAATAGAGATAGATAGATTTATTTTTTATTTAATTTATTTAGTCAATTTAGAACATTATTCCTTTGTTACAAGAATCATGTTATTTCCCTCCCTCCTCTCCTCCACACTTCCCACAGCTGATACACAATTTAATTGGGTATTAAATGTGTCCTTGATCAGAACCTATTTCCATGTTGTTGGTTTTTGCATTAGGATGTTTATTTAGAGTCTACATCCCCAGAGAGATAGATAGATTTAGAGATAACAAAGCAAGGGCCAGTTAGAAAGAGTCAGGTCCTCCATGATGCCCATTTATTACAACAAAGAGACAAACTTTTACAATGAGAGAATTATGTTGGGTAATTGATACCCAAATCAAGTTGAATGTGCATTAATGAGACAGCTGCCTGTGAATGCCATTAAGTTCTTTGTGGGTGGTTGGTACAAGAGATCTGAAGCTTTCTCAGGAACAAAACATAAATATCTCTTAGCAGCTTACATAAACACTTCAAAGTGAGCCTTGAACATTTCCTCAAGTAATACACTTGGAACAGCTCAACTTTGTACATGACCTTTGGCTGAGAGCAGCAGTGCCTCTGTATGAGATAATTGGGCCTTTCTAGAAATCTCAGCCAAGAATGGCTGCTTTCCTCAGTGGATCTAATTTTTCCTAGGTACCTCCACATAGCCAAAAAAGTTGTATAATCATATAATTAATGTCTTGCACAAAGATTGGCAAGTAATAGAACAGTCAATCACTAATCATTCATTATCTTTATTTTACAGATGAGGAAAAGTCAAGAACAGTTAAATGACTTGCTGAGTGTCACAGAACTAGCATGCCTCTGAATATTGATTCACTCAGGTCTGACTTCAAGCCTATCCCTCAATATACTGCTCCACATAATTATCTTTAAAAATGAAACTGGAATTACTGCATAGTAGAATATATGGAATAGGTGTTTTAAAATTGTGGATTCTTTAATCATAACTACCAACACCCAGGATTTACAAAGAAGAAATTTTCTTGGAGGCCGTATCTAACATCCTACCAAACTGTTTCTCTAAGCCTCCTTCTCTGGCCTACAATAATATTCCTTCCCTTGTGGTAGTAAAGAACACAACTATATCATAATACACAACTACATTTTACAAAAGAGAAGAGAATTTCAGGAGAAGACAGAATGTTTATAACTAATAAATATCATTAATGAAGGTCATAGAAGTTGGAGTGAATATTAATTGAATGCAAACATGGTTTTTAAAAGTTAAAAAGAGTTTAGAAAACTCAATAAATCTATTCATAAGGAAAATTTCTTATTATGATATCCAGTCTTTGTGTGAAGATTTCAGTTGTGTATAGAGACTTCTCAGCATATTCTCTGAAAACTGGCTCTACTTTAAAAACACAGCTTCCTTTTTTCCCTTTCTAGGTCTCACTGCAACTTTATCCTCATTATCCTCAGCTCTCTGGTTAAATGGAATGAGTTGAAATTCTTCTAACTCCCCACAGTCACTTTTGGTTCCTCCTTTACTTCTATTTCTTAGTAACCTCTCCTTTCAAGATCATTCTATTTGTATGTATTGCCCAATAAAAATCTAATAATGTTTGTTTATAGACCTCTCAATCACACCACTTCCTTCTTTTTTTCTGACTCATGGCTTTTCTCTCCTTTCCTATTTTTGCTCTCATATCAGAGGATGCATATTGATTTTCCGTCAAATAGCCAATAACTTAGTTCCTTCAGTTTCTTTCTTCCTATAACCTATTAATTCACCCTACTTCAGTCACATATAAAGATTATTACAAATTTCATGTCATCACCTAAAAATGCATCACCTCCATAATGAAGAATTTTAAAAATTACCTCATCTTAACATAATCTATTGACTTTTTACCTCTTCCTCTGCTTTTCCTTATGAAATAATCTTTGTCAATGCCATTGCCTCTGATCCCTCAACAACTCAGTTCTTTCTAAGATCATCTCTCCTTCATTAGTCCCTTTCTTTTCTTTTCCCCATCTTGACCACTTGCCAAATCAGTTAAACTCTATATTGTCTTCTCTTGAGTCCCAGACACTCTTAAAATGTCACTGATTTTGCTCTACCAAACAGCAACCTTGGATGACTCTCAACATCCACTGCCTTTTATTAGAGGAGTGTGAAAATAAACAGGTGAAAAAATCATGAAACCATTATGACAGGGTGCAAAACAATTTGTGTGACAAAATTTTAACCAAACCCACACTGATACCAAACAATCCTACAACTCCCTTATCAACTCATTATACCACATCCCATAGAAGCACTTGCAAACATTTTACCCCACCTTATATTCCCAAAGGGTCCACTCCTTATTCCCTTTTTAGCTGGGAATCTTTCCTCATATTTTACATAAAAAGGAAAGCCATTCAAAATGAACTTCAACTTCTTCCCAATTCTCTTATCACTCAGATCAATTCTACCACTGCCATGTAGGACATGCTCCACATAAGCAGGTGATGTTACTCCTTACCAGGATATATGTCTACAAATGCAGAAGTGCTGTCATTCCATATAGTCTTCTTTAAAAGATTGACTTCCTCTGTCGTCCACATCTTATCAGTTATCATTAATCTCTTCCTGTCTACAGACTCATTCTTAATGGTAATAAATAGGCCAACATCCCCTTCACCTTAATCTTTAAAAAGCCTTACATGATCCTACTGTCCCCTCAAAAATCTATCTCTTCTCTAATTTGTGACCAAATTACTTGAAAAGTTCATCTTCAGTAGGTACTTCTATTTTCTTTCCTAATACTTCTTTTTTAAGTACTTTATGTTTTATAAATTACATGAAAAAATCATTCATTTTTTAAAATATCAGTTCTAAATTCTCTCCCCCCTTCCTTCCTTAATTTCCCTCCTCCTTCTTGAGACAATAAGCAATCTGATACATTAACAATTCTGTGGAAGAAACATGGAACAAAAAAATGAAGAAAGTGAACTATAATGTTTTAGTCTGTATTCAGACTCAATCCATTCTTTCTCTGATGGCAGATGATATTTTTCCTCATGAGTTTTTGACATTGTCTTGGATCATGGTATTGCTGAGAATTGCTGTATTATTCACAGTATTCATTTTACAACATGGCTTCTATTGGGTACAATGCACTTCTAGTTTCTCTCTTGCTTTTTAAGTTCTTACAAACTAGCTTCCATCATTATTCCAACAAAACCAATATCACCAAAGTTTCTGATGATCTTTTAAACATCAAATTCAATGACTTCCTCTCAGCCTTCATTCTTCATGAACTATGTGGTCTTTGTCACTACCTATCACTCTCTTCTCTTCTTTTTAGGTTTTTGAGACACCATTCTCTTTTGGTTCTTCTGTTAAACTGTTCCTTCTCTCACTCTCTCTTTTTATTTTTTTATGTTTTTGCTAGTGCTAGATCCTATTCCTTGTTACATCCTCTAACCATGGTTGCCATATAGGATTTTGCCCTGGAATCCTTTTATGTTCTTCCTCCAAACTACTTCATTGGTAGCATCATCAGCTACATGACTCTCATGTCTATCTTTGCAGTCCTAACCTCTTTCTGATGTCTAGTGTTGCAACATTAATTATATCTCAGACATCTCAAACTGGATGCCCAGTAGATATCTTAAGTTCAACATGTCCAAAAGTAAACTCATTCTTTTCCTCTAAACCTCCCTCTTCCATCTTTACTACAACTTTTGACAATGAAAAAAAAATCCTCCCAATTCTTCAAGCTCCTAACCTTAATTCATTGATTGCTTACTATCTCTTATCCCCACCCAAGTATCTGTTTCCCAAAAAGCTATTAATTTCACCTTTGCAACTTATCTCAGATATAACCTCAGCTACTCTGATAATGTAATCATGTTTTTTTTTTCTTTTTTTTGTGAAACTTCTTCAATTCACTTAGACTATTGTAATTTCCTTCTATTGGGACTTCATCGATCAAGTCTCTTCTGCTATCAATCCATTCTCCATTCAGTTGCCCAAGTTATTATCCTAAGCATAGTTCCAACCACATCACCTCCCACACCCCATTAAATAAATACTAGTGACTCTCTATGACTTCTACAAACAAATACAAAATCCACTGTTAGCATTCAAAGCTCTAGCCTTTCTTATACCTTATGTTCCATTGTATACTCTCTGATCTAGTGACATTGTTCCCCTTGTTTATCTCTTGACTTGACATTTCCCCTGAGTATATTCTATGCCTTGAATACTCTCTCTTTTTCTGCCTACTTGTTTCCCTGGCTTCCTTCAAGTCCCAGCTAAAATCCCATATCCTACAGGAACTTTTGTTAAACCTTCTTCATTCTAGTATTTTCTGTGTTTTAATTATTTCTTATTTAGTCAATATATAGCCAAGCTTTACAGATTGTTTGCTGTCTGCAAACATTAGATTGTGAACTTCTTGAGGACAGGATTTCAGTCACTTTCCTCTTATGTCCCCACTGTTTAATACAGTGTCTGGCACATAGTGGTTATTCATTAAATTTTCATTTTCTGACTAACTATTAATATGGCAAATTGTTTCTTCTGCTCTCCTCTCTTCCTCTGTTGCTCCTCTTTTCTCCTCTCCTCTCTTCTTTTCTCCTTTCTATGTATACATTGGTATGAGGAACCCTGGATTAGTAAACTCTCTATCAGCATTGATCAATAACTGTTCTGTAAATTTCTGAAATATTATATGAGGCATTTATAAATTAAATGGCTTGTTCTATAGTCACTAAAACACATTAACTCCCATTCCATTTTTAAATTGTGAGGAAGTTTTTCCTTGTATAAAGCCAAAAACTCCCTGTAATTTATGCTTACTGATCCTAATTCTTTCCTCTGGGACTAAAGAAAAACAAGTATAATCCTTTTTCCACATGGCAGCCCTTCATATATTTGATGAAAACTATCATGTCCTGCCAAGATTTTCTTCTTTAGTATAAATAATCTCCATTCTTAGTTTTCCTGTGGCAGAGATCCCAGCTCCTTGAATGCCCTGATCACAATCCAGGATTTTTCTCTTCTTTTTTTTCACATTTTTTATATTTTTCTCAGATTATAACGTAGATGGAATTTTAATAATGTACTGTATTTTGTGCTCTATATTCTCTGTATGACTCTTATATCAGGGCTTCCAATAAATATATAACATAGGTCATACATGTGTTATCATGTAATAAATAATCACATATTCATCATGTTATGAAAGAATAAATATTCTTTTATAATAGAAAAAATAATGGATTAAATAAAGTGAAGAATGTTGTGCTTCATTTGCATTCATATTTCATCAATTTTCTTTGATGGTAATGGATAATTTTTTCATCAAAAGTCCCTTGGTAGAGTTCTGGATAATCAAACTACTATTAATAGTTAAGTCATTTACAGTTGATTACTGAATGACATATTGTATTGATATATAAAGAGAATTATTAATGACTAGCCAGCATGTGTCAGGATTGGATTTGAACCCAAGTTCTCCCTACTCTAAGGCCTTCTCTAGTCACTATTGTACATCAATTTTGCAATGTATTACACATAATTCATAAAACATAAATAGGAACATGATGATATTAATCAATAGTCAAGAAAACCTTGGTTCAGTTCTTGATTTTGGATAAGTATTTAATTTTTCAGTGACCCTAAGCAACTCTAAAAGTATGCATTACTAAGCAATTTCTGATGTTCACTGTTAGATTAAAAAAACAATTATCACTAGGAACACTCTATATTTATGAAATCAGAGATCTGAAAAAAATGAAAATAATTATAATGAAATTTATGACATTATTTGAGTTAATGACAATCACTAAGATAAACAATGCATGGTTATAATTTGTAAAATGCTGTCACTCTCAGGACATCCAGAAAATAATTTACTTGTACTTCTCAAAATTAGTCAATTAGATTTTTTTTCTTATGTAATACCTCTCAAAGACCTGGGTATTTCCCAAAGCAAAATTGTCTAAAGATTTTGATTAAAAATTCAATGGATAACTTGAAAATTCCTATAATTAATCATGTGCATGTAAACATTTACAGATTAAAAAAAACTTATCTTCCACCTTACAATAAAGACCATACATTGGTTCTAAGGTAGAAGAGTGACAAGGCCTAGGCAATGAGGGTTACATGAATTGTCCAAGGTCCAATAGCTAGAAAATGTCTGAGACCAGTTTTGAACACAGGATATCGCTTCTCTAGCCCTGACCCTCAATCCACTGAGCCACCTACCTGCCCTAAAAATGTAAAGGATTTTTAAAAATTCAATTCAATGAAATGCCTGTCAAATTTAATTTGATTAGTCCTAACATGTCAAGACCTTTTGGAATCATGAATTTATCATCTAGTATATTTGAAATTTCATCTAGCCATATATTATCTATAATCTCATAAACATGATTTCATGCTTCTTTTTACTTAGAAGCTGAAAATTTTGACTGTGACAAAACCACTAGAGTCATATCTCCCAGCCTGATATTGATACATTAAAAAAAATCATTCAGGTATATTTTTTAAATTGATACACATTGTAGTTTATTAAAAATATCTTGAAAGTAGAGAACTGGAGTTTGGATTTGCTCTGTTTGTTGTGTCTTAATATTCTTAATACTAGTTTAGGATCAACTTTCTGTATGATCCTTTTTTTCTATTCTAAATTCTGTGAACCATGTTGTAAATTTATCTGTCTTTTCATTTGACCCATATTTTTCCAGCTTATTAATAATGTTATTATTAGATAATTTTCAAAAGCACTTATATAATCAACTAACTATGAAACCTAAGTGATCATTAACAATTTATTCACTGTAAGATAGTAGAATAAGTGGGAGAGGTCCTGAAATTGGCTTCCTCATTACCAAGTTACAAAAAATGAAAGAAAAATATTCTAGGAAGAAATTCTAGAAAGAAAAGAAGGAAGAAACAGATAAAGAAGAGAATTATTTTCAAAGATAAATTCATTTTGTTATTGTTATAATTTTAATTAGTATGGGTGTATGAAGTGATTTTCTAAACCTGAAGAAAATTAAAGGTGAATCTTTTTCATCTTTTCTCCTCCTCCTTTTTCTTCATAGTTATTATTGTTTTTAAAATAACACTAGTAATCGATAAAGACTAGATCTGTTATATCTTTGATACAGGGAAATATCAGGAAGTATTTATGCCACTGCAGTTCTATACTTTCTATAAAATGTATAATAAGTTATTTACAGAGAATTCTAAGAGTTTTGAATAGCTTCTTGATGCAAGAGGCAAGACTTGAAATGCCTTCCTGGTCTTAGGATAGCTTTCTATCCATTATGCCAGACAAACATTACTAATAATAATTGCAACTGTGATATCTCATCTGATAATCTGTGTCCTTTAATGTGATATAATATATTTAAATATCCTGGTATTACTATATCCTAAAACAAAATTTAAGCTGAGTTACAGAGAGTATATTTCATTCTTAATCATTTCCATCAAAATTATAAAGATTTTTAAAAGATACCTAGAATAAAGTTTGTAATTCAACTTACTAAAAAAAGTATTGTACTAAATTATAAATTTAATTTTAAAGATAGTATGAATGTATAAGTATAAATTTAAATATCAACACTTGACCATACACACATATAATTATTCAAATTCCTGGACTTCTCAGTAAAGATAATATTAATTGTACTATTTAAATAGATTTGGAAAATGAAAGAAACTATGTCCTAGAAAATTATATTAAGTAGTACAAAGTAATGTCTGAATCATCTTCATTGTTGAGTTACTGTCATATTGTTATTCATACGAAGTATAGTTTACATCAAAAAGCTTAACCTTATATGAAATTGAAGCATTTCTTCAGAGTAATTCTATATCAAAGAGTATTATTGTGGTCATCATGATCATAAATGTGAGGACAAACAGATTAAAAACTAAAACTATGTGCTTTAAAATGTTAAGGAATAAGAATTAATAAAAATATAAGATGTGTTTATATGACACTAAATTGCTAGCATGAATGTTATTTATATATATATATATATATTTAATATCAATGAAGTTTCATCAAATGGTGGGCTATTAATATTAGCAGGATTTGTAATTGTTAGTGTTGGTACAATAATGTAATTAGATATTCATAAATAGAAATATTTTCATAGTACATTTTATATTGAAGGAAATTATTTGGTTATTTGAGAATAAATATAAATTGAAGAAAATTACATTTTTAGATAATAAAATTATGTAAGTCTATAAATGACTTTGAAAAGTGGAAAGTCTGGGATGTGGAGCCAAGATGATAGAGAACATACATAGAACTACTTGATCTCTAACAAATTAGCACAAAGCACAACACCAAGGCAGGTCAGACTACAGTAACAGACCTTGCAGTCAGCTGAATCAATAGTAAGGGTTTTGTAAGCTCTCAGCCACAAAAGGTAAGATGATCAAACAACTGATCAGAAGGAGACAACAAGAATCCATTTACTGACTGGGTGCAAGACTCTTCTTGTTTTGCCCATACACAGATCCAGGTCACAGTCCAGGATTGGGTTATCAGAGTGCATCATAACTTGAAGCCATTGGGTAGCAATGCTACCCAATGAAAAATTGTTCACAATTCCAAAATATAAAAGTGTGTTTAAGGTTGCTCATAGACCAGAGTTCAGACCAAGAGAGTATTATACAAACCTTTCCTCATGTTATACAACTTTAGAAGAACTTTAAACTTATAGATCCCCAGTACTAGCTCTGAAGACAGCTACACAAAGAACCTGAAATTCAGATCAATGCTCTCTTTACCAAAGGAACAGAGACTAAATTCAATAGTTGTTGTCATTTAAGTTAAAAGAAAAAGACCAAGAAATGAGTAAATAACACAAAAAGAAACACTATAAAAAGTTATTTTGGTAACAGGGGAGGCCAAACCACACACTCAGAAGAAAATAAAGTCAATTCTACTACAAACAAAGCCTCCAAAAAATGAATTGCTCTTAATAGGAATAAGAATTAATAGCGATGCTTAAAAAGGATTTCAAAATTCAAGTAAGAGAAGAAAAACTGGGAAAAATGAGAGTGATGAAATAAAATCATGAAAAAAGTCAACAGCAACCTGGTAAAGAAGATACAAAGAAGTATCATATAAAGAAATACTTTCAAAACCAGAGTAATCCAAATAGTAAAAGAGGAACAAAAATGCATTGCAGGGAAAAACTATTTAAAAAGCAGAATTGGCCAAATGGAAAATGATAAACAAAAATGCAAAGAAGAGACCTCCTTAAAAGGAAAAACTGGTTGAGTAGAAAAATAGGTATAACACTATATTTTATATAGACAAATGTGTATGTTTATTTTCTATTTTTGAGGAAAATAAATATCAGGATGCTAAATAATGGGAAAAACACATAGGTTATAAAAGATACTGATTAGAAAAAGGTAAGGAAGAGAATCATAATAAAATTGTAATTCTAATGAAATATTCCTTGAATTAATAGATTTTCACTAGAAACTGAATGAGTGAATAGAAATTTATATCAGACATTGAGATATCTATGCCAAACTTTGTTATATTATTCTTTAACTAATTAGGGAGATAAATTTCATATCTCCTTTTGTAACAGCAAAAAAAGAAGTTCTATTTTTCTGCCTTTTCTAAAACTTGGGTGTTATTGGCACATTGTACATTGTTGGTTATGAAAAGATAAATTATAATTTTTTATTTTTATCTTCTAATTTGCTCACAGACAATGAAAGGATTCAATTTCTTTCTGTTTCATTTATTGTTAATTTTTTATATTTTTCAATTACAGGTACAAACAATTTTTGATAATTTTTTCTGATATTTCATGATTATATTATCTGCCTTCCTTCCTCTTCTTCTCCCCAAGGTGGTATATATCTGATATAGGGTATACTGTAAGAAGGAAATTTAGTTAAGCAGGCCCTAATTTGTATTAGTTTAAGTATCCCTTCATTATGATACCTTGTAACTGTGTGATTTTTAGTAATAATATAGTCCCAGGCAAGAGTCTGTGTACGTAGTCAGATTAAGAATTTTGTCTCAGGGTAATGCATAAATTAGAATTTCAAGTATGTATATTGCTATATAGTAATTTTAAATGTGTGTTATCATATTAATCATAAGTTACTAGGTTAACCATAGGTATTTTACTTATTTTACAATTTTTCTAGGCAAACTAGTTTTTCAAAAATTTACAGAGAACAAAGGGTCATCCAAGAGTCACAGAGATGAGGAGGTCCATGAGGTATTGAAATAGTCTCAGAGATCAGGAGGTTCCAGAGATCCAGAAGTGATCTAGGAGAGCAGGAGGTCTATGATGTATAGACATTTTCTCAGAGATCAGGTTGTCCAAAACCTCCAAAAAGTGGTCTCTGAGACCTCTTGGAGACCTTTTGCCTGGGGACTGGAGACAGACTTGATACTATAAAATAGTGTGGTTTTTGCAAGTTGGGGGTCTCAGATTCTGAACTTCAGTTTTGAAGGGGGGAAATTTGCGGACCTATGACCCTGTAATTTATCTTATATTTTTCTTCTCATTTATTTTCTTCTTATTCTTTCAAACCAGTTCATTCATGCAATACATATTTCCATATTCCTCATGTCATGACTGAAAACAGATATCACATATACAAAAATCACAAAGGAAATAAAGTAAAAGATGTTATGCTTTGATCTGCAATTAGATAAGATTAATCCCTGGAACCTTGCTTTGTTGATAATAGTTTAGAACTTCAGAGTTTTTCACTGTAAAATATTCATGTAATTTATATACTGTTCTCTTGTGATTGCTCATTTCACTTTGCAACAGTTCACAGAAGTCTTTCCAGGTTCATCTAAAATCGTCTTATATATCATGCCACCATATACCACAACTTCTTTAGCCATTCCCCAATTGATGAACACCCCTTCAGTTTCCAATTCTTTGTCATCACAAAAAGGGCAGCTAAAAGGATTTTGATACAAATAGATTCTTTCCTGTTAATTCTGATCTCCTTGGGATACACACCCAGTATTGTTATTGCTGGGTCAAAGGGTGTACACACACACACATATGGCCTTTGGGTGTAGTTCCATATTGCTCTCCATAATAGTTGTATCAGTTCAGTTTTACTAAGAGTACATTTGTGTCCCAGTTTTCTCATACTCTCCAACATTTATAACTTTCCTTTTTGATCATATTAGCTACTCTGATATGTATTAGCTGGTATCTCAGATTTATTTTAATTTACAACTCTCCAATAAATAATGATTTATAGCATTTCCTTATATAACTATAGATACTTTTAATTTCTTCATGTGAAAATTGTCTTTTCATATCCTCTGTAAAGCTTCCTCAGAGGGGAGAGAGAAGCTTTAAGGTAGGAAGATAGAGAAAGGATAGAAGTTTTAGATACCACGAGAGGGATGATGGAGTCAAAGTAGAGATATGAGGTGGCAGGAATGAGTCTTTATTAATTATCAATGAGCCACAGCCAAGCTCTGATCAAAGGACCCTTCCGAAGGCTTTTACCAGTCCAGAGATCCAGATTCAATACCACACAGGTCGGAGAGATGATAGAGAAAGATTAGAGATGCCAGGCTCCAGCAAGGACAGGCATCAGTGTGAGCTGGAAGGGAGGAAGAGCAGAAGAGAGAGAGGCGGAGCTGGCTGGGCCCTATTTATATGCAAATATACACAGTACATAGGGATGATCATCATTGGTTAATGACAAGGTATAGGTGTGGTTTCTCTTAACCAGGTGAGCACAAAGAAACCTGTGTTCCGCCTAACCTGGGGGAAGCTGGGGTCAAGGGTCAGAGGTTTTCCCAGCCATGTGCAATACTGAGCATGCTCAAGACTGAGCATGCTCTCTTCTAAGACAATCTGTACATACCAACTGTTTCCCTTGCCCATAGCTAGGGGTGGACTGCTACACTCTGACTATTTATCAATTATAGAATGTTTTATATTCATATACATTTTGCTCAGTTATCTATATACATGAGAAATGATAGTTTTATAAGAGACACAACATTTTCCCTGAAATTTGTTGTTTCACCTCTAATCTTAGTTGCATTGGTTTCATTTATACAGAAACTTTTAAATTTAACATAATAAAAATTATTCATTTTGCTTTTAGTAATGTTCCTTTATGTCTTGTTTGGTAACAAATTCTTCCCTTTTCATTAGTCTGACAGGTAAACTTTTCCATTTTGCATTCTTTTGTTTATGGCATGCCCCCTTTATTTCTAGATCATGTATCCATTTATATTTTATCTTGATGTATTGTGTGAGATGTTAGTCTATGTGTAGTTTTCTGCCATATTGTTTTCAAGTTTTCCTAGGATATTTTGTCAAATAATGAGTTCTTCCAGCTATAACTTGGATGTTCAAGTTTATCAAATACCACTTATTATGGTCATTACCTACTATATCTTGGTGTTTTGACCTATTCCATTGATACACTACTATATCACTTGGCCAGTATCATGTTGTTTTGATGATTACTATTTTATAGTATAGTTTGAGATCTTAAAATACAAGGCTTTCTTTCTGTGTTAGAAAAAGAAAGGAGAGAAAGACAAGAAAATGGAGACACAGAGATAAAAAAAAAAAACATGTATTCCCAATATAGCATTTCCTTTCTGAATTATGATTTGTTATATTTCTTAATATTTTTTTCTCTTTTCTAATGTCTTTGGAGTTCAATAAAACATGAAATCTTGTAATAAGAGGAAAGGTTTAAGAGATGCAGAAAATGGGAGTCTGCATAAACTTCTAACTTATACTCTTATGAATATGTAAGTCACGTCCCAAATCTGGGGCTTTATTTCCTTTTCTATAAACTACAGAGCTGTAAATGCCTAATGTTTCTTCCTACAATCAAAAAGGAATTTCTACCAAGATATTTAGGTGACCTTGATTCAAAATGATTACAAACATTTTCTTAAAAAAAAAAAAAAACAGGAGGGAATTAGGGATTATGCAATTGGTTTAAGTCCACAAATAATGAAGAGAGTTGACTGAAAAAGGATTTTCAAGACTAAATCCCTCACTTGCTTAAGGAAAGCTATTTCATTTTAATCCATTTGATTTGCTGAATCAAAATATATTATTAAATGTGCCAAGTGAACCAGGATGATGCTTTATACATCTTGAAAGTCTTTTTTACTGTAATTCTAAAGACTGCTTTATATCTTTAAACTGTAAAGAATCAATTTGATAATCATCTGTGGTGTCTCAGCTTCAATTAAACATGGTAGGAATACACATATTCCTGAACTTTTAGTACAAGTTTGGTATGATTATATATAATATGGCTGGGATTTTAAAAGATGTCAGAAAAACTACTTGAAAATTTTAAATTATATTATTCACTTGACACTTTTAAAGGTCAAGTAAAAACTAAAATATGCATGAGAGTAACTATCATAACAGGATGAAAAGCTTCAAGTATATTTGATTATACACACACACACACACACACATATATATATATATATATATATATATACCATGAAAAAAGAATTATAATAGGTAAAATGGAAACTGTCAAAAATGATTTTACTTTTCTCTGAATTTCAAGGAAAAAATAGAAGAATAGTTAAGACAAATCTTATGCTGTCTATATGGAATTCTAGGAAACCTCACAGGTATAAAAAAGATGTTCTTAATTTTATGGACAAATATGGAGAGGAAATTCCATTCTACCCCTGCCTTACCCCAATAAAGTTATTCAAAGGAAATCTAGTAAACTAGATAGAGATAGAATGATAAACTAGAAGATGATAACCACAGGTATTTCTACCAAGAATTTGTTTTATTTTACCTGATGAAATAATATATGCATGGTAACAGATGACTGTAATGTGTATGGTATCTGTTAAACTGTGGCTTCCTAACCTAGATGTATTATTTTATCTGTGGTCTGATCATTATATAAGAGAAAAAGTGAAATTATTGCTTTTTTTGCTCTAGAAACTACACTTTTGTTAAGGCATCTTATCATTGTACTTATACACATATAATATATTCTTGTACATATGTACACATGAATGTTTTTGGAGATGAATACATATGTTTATTATTATATATGTTATGTATGTATGTATATATATATATATATATATATATATATATATATGGAGACAGAGAGGGGGGGGAGCGGATCATAACCCAAGTCATTGATTTTAAAAATATATATTAATTAGGATAAATGTGAAGATTGTGTCCAAAGGATCTTGAAAAATCTATTCCTTTGTAAATGTGTATCTGAAGAATGTGAATTATGAAGGTGACATAAATCTACTTCATTAACATGTGTGTTCATGTATGTTTATATATATCACATATACTTACACACACACACACACACACACACACACACACACACACACACACATATATATATATATATATACATTAAGGGCCCCATAACTAAGGATTTAGTATTATCTGATTAAGTTTTCTGTGGTAAACCATGGGGAAAAATAAAATGGAAAACTTGGAAAATTTGAAAAAAAAGAATGAAAAGTTCATAAATTTCAAACATGAAATCTCATTTTGATGAAGAGAGAGTTGTTGCTTTTTAAAATTTCATTTTCTTTTTTTAGGGACATAAAGAATCATGTTTATTAGGACATAGTTGTTAACAAAACTCAATCTGCTTCTCCCAGTCCCTTGCCAGGATGGGGGAGGGCCACCTCAGCCAGTACAACACAGCCCCTGACCCATTCCCTCCCACAAGTACCATCCATGCACTCCTCAATCACTGAGGGAACTCATCATAGATGGAATTGATGTTGTCCAAATAGTTTTCATTTCATTATCCTCTAAAGGCAGCCTCTCTTCTTTAGCAGCATCACTTAGTACTACCAGGAGGAAGGGCAGAGATGTTGCTCATCTTTCAAGTATAAGAAGTTCCTGATATACATGCCATGAGGCCAAGATGCCAAACTTGAAGCCTGGAGTCTTCAGAGAAAGATATCTCTGAGATACTTAAAGTGAGGAGTCCAGTGGGTACTCCTAGCACCTCCAGTCTTACCTTGAGAGGTTGAGGTTTTTACACAGGGGGGTCTTTGAATTCTTCTACTTCTTTAGGTCCTCCTTACACTGCTCTCAACAAATCAGGATAGCAAGGTTAACCATGGCTAGCACAATAATTGCTTCAATGATGCCACCAATGGTGTCATCAGTCATCAGATGGTGTCATCAGCACCTACTATGTGGGGAGACTCTTTGCCTGGGATTGGGTACTTGGTACAACTGGTATCCAGAGCTTTTTCATTACTACAGATGAAAGTGGTGTTAGCTCTCATTAGTGGTTTGAAATGTGGGTTAGGATCCCTGCTACATAATTGGAATGAGGGTGGGGGGAGTGGGAGGGAGAGCAGGCCTAAAAGTGTTTCACTTATATGCTAAGCAATCAAGTTTTCTCTGATTGTCACAACTCAGTGTAACCTCAAATTGATCTATGAACCAGTTGTCATTATGAAATGGAGATTTCAGGGGATTATCTCATAGGGTGGGTGTTGGTGTGGGCAGGACAGGCTCTGAGAAGGTCTTATGTTCCACCAACCTCTCCTTTGTAGGTGATCTTTTCTCTATTTGTAAAGTGACTAGTGGCAATGAAAGTGCCAGACATAGAATCTCCTGTTTTCTTCTCAGTGACTTCTCCAGTCATTTAGTATAGTCCTGGGGTGGGATGGGGTGGACTAATATTTTTGACAAATGCTAATCATTAAAGGAACAAGGAGTGGATAGGAAATGTTATTGGAGAACCAAAAATTGCCCAGAAAAATCAGGAAACTTCTCCGTCCTTACCTCCAAATACTTTCATAATTGCTTCATTTATTTCACTTCATAAAGAGAGCTCAGTTTCCTTTTATGCCACATCATTAGAACATAAAATCATTTTCCAATTAAAGTTCTCTGCTACAAAGATGAGCAAAAATAGAAAAAAGGAAAGTAACACAGCAAAAATATATTCCAGTGATATTATTTTATGAGTGCATATGATTTTTATATGATGTTTTAGAAATAGAATTTTCAGCTTGATATTTTTCTTACTTGTATAAAACAGAAGTAATTATTTAAAACAGAGTTTCAATGTTTCCTTGATTTCTTAGTTCTTAGTAGAGTTAGTTCATATATCAGCTTGAAAAAAATATATGATTATCATCTATATCAATGGTCCTTCAATAATTATCTTATTGTCTCATCATGTTATGGATGTGTGCCTTAATAGTCAATGTTACATCTATTGAATACATGTTCTAGACTATTTTATCAGGCTAAAAAGTATGATTATTGTAGAAAAAAATAATTTTAGTGAGTCTCATTAGATATCTGGAAAGCAGGTCATGAAAATTTATATTCACAATAACTGATGAATATGATCATTTATAACATATATTAAGAACTTAGTAAGTTGGGAAGCAGAGCCATGATAGCAGAGTAGGGGCATAGGAAACTTAATCTCTCTTAAAATTCTCTCAGCTAACTGCAAAATAATACTTCAAAATGAACACTGGAGAAGCAAAACCAGCAAGTGAACAGAGTAACACAATTTTTCACAAAATGGAAGGTAGACAGAGAGGGTTTATTTCATTGGGAAGAGGAAAGGGCAGCCTATAACAAGGGTGTACCAAGGATCACTGGCACAAGTAAATAGTCAGTCCTCTTACCTTACTCCATCCCTTGAGGTTCTGCACATGTGTCCAAGCCCATATGGCAACCTAGAGATCCTGCCTTCTTAAGCCAATAACAGAGTAACCCCACACCTGTTCTTAAAGTTCCAAGAACCAGTGCAAAACTGAAGTGAGGCATCAGGTCCCACAGGGCAAGCCCCAGAACCCCTGCCCAAGCCCAAGAAGAAATCTCATGCCCCAGCATTAGGTAGCTAGCTCAGAGTGTGCTGGGCCAGGTGAGCTATATTCAGACCCTGGGGGAAGACAAAGTCAGCAGTAGGAGGAAATTTCCAAAGCCATTAACCCAGAGTTCAACAGATCATGTTGGAAGAACTGAAACTTGAAGAAACTCAACTAGATTAGAGGTTAGCAGCAAAGAAAAACTGAAGTTTATAGGAGTTCCCCCTCTACCCTGAGAACAGAGTCCAATTTTAATATAAAAATAAAAGTTAAAAGATAGAAAAAATAAGCAACCATAAAAAGAGAGCAAACCATAATAAATTATATTGTAGACAATGAAGAGCAAAGCATAAATACATCATTAAGATCCAAGAAGCTAAATGCAAAAGTTCTAAGAAAAATGTGAATTCGTCTGACTCAGTAAAACATCAGAAAGGACCTTAAAAATCAAATAAGGGAGGAATGAGAAAAATGGGAGTAAGAAAGGAAACCAATTGAAGAATGAGCTTGGAAAAGGAGGTACAAAAATACTGAAGAAAATAATACCTAAAAAATTGAATTGGTCAAATAGGAAATGAGATTCAAATGCTCACAGAAGAAAATATTTCATTTAAAATTAGAATTCATCAAATAGAAGCTAATGACTTTGTGAGACACAAAAAATATTAAAACAAAATCAAAGTAATGAAAAGTGGAAGAAAATATGAAAAAATCTCATTGGAAAAACAACTAAGCTGGAAAAATATCTAGGAGATATCATTTAAAATTTTTTGATAACATGAAAGTTATGATTTAAAAAAAACCTACACATAATTTTACTAGAAATTATCAAATAAATTACCATGATATTTTCAAACAAGAAGGTAAAATGGAAATGAAAATAATCTCCAAATCACCTCCTGAAATAAATTCCTAAATGGCAACTCTCAGGAATATTATAGCCAAATTCCAGAGCTTCCAGAACAACCAATAAATAAAATAAGTAGCCATAAAGAAAAAAAATTCTATTATAGATTCAGAGTCAGGATTACACAAGACTTAGCAGCTTCTACACTAAAATTCAGAAGGCTTGAAAAATTTTATTCTGGAAGGCAAATGAACTAAGTCCTTACTCATGAATCATCTACCCAGAAAAATTGAGTAACTTCTTTTGGGGAAAAATTGTCATTTAATAAAATAGAATATTTCCAAATATTCCTGGTGAAAATACAAGGCCTAAACAAATAAAAGATTAAAGAGAAGCATACAACTATGAACAAGAAAGAAAAAGAAGGAATTCAATAAGGTGAATCTGTTTATATTTCTATATAGAAAGATTATATTGTAACTTTAATTTTTATCATTTTTAAACACAATTTTATCATTGACAGAGCAGGTAGAAGGAGTATACATACAGAGAGGATGCAGGAGTAAGTTGACAAATATGAAATAATATAAAAAATAAATAATGGACCCAAAGAAGATTACTCTGACAGTAAAATGAAGCAAGAGGTGGAATAGGAGGAATTACCTCATCTAAAAAAGTGCAGAAAAACAATCTCAGTGGATGGGAGGATGAAGTGGTAACTGCAAAGTGTAAAATTACTCTCATTGGAATCAGCACAGAGAGGGAATAACAATCATACTCATTGGAGTATCTAAAATTAGCTTACCCTATAGAGAAGTTGGAGGTGAATCAGAAAGGGGAAATAATAGAGGAGAGGGTAAAGAGGATAGGCAGTGGTTAAAACAAAACACTGGTTTTGAAATCAATGTAATCATTGAGAGCTATTTCACTTCATTATATGTCAATAAATCTTACAATATAACAGAAATGGGTAAATGTGTACAAAAAATTAATTGCCCAGATTAACAAAAAAAAAATCGAATACTTAATCTCATTTCAGACTCTGAACAAGGCATTGATGAACTACCTTAGAAATAATCCCCAAGACCACATGGATTCACAAATGAATTCTATCAAACATTAAAAGAACAATTAACTTCAATATTATATAAACTATTTGTCATAGAAGGCAAAGAAAGAATCCCTTTATGACAGAAATGTGGTGATGATACATAAGCCACAAAGAGTAAAAACAAGGAAAGAAAATTATAGGTCAATTTCATTAATGAATATAGATGTAAAAATTTTAAATAAAAACTAGAAAGGAGACTATATGTCATAAGAATTGTTTTTCATGACCAGATGAGACTTATAACAATAATGGAGGGCTGGTTTAATGCTGAGAAATATATTATCATAAATGGCCATTTCAGTGACAAAACTAAGAGAAATCTAATGATTATCCTAATAAATGCAAAAAATGGCTTTGACAAAATAAAACAGATATTACTACTAACACTAGAAAGCATAGGAATAAATGAGTATTTCCTAAAAAGTAATAAGTATTATCTTTCTAAAACCAAGATCAAGTAGCATTTGTAATGGCAATAAGTTATAAGGTTTCTAATTAAGATCAGGAAGGAGTGAAGCATGGATGGCCATTTTTACCAATATTATTTAATGTTATATTAGAAATGTTTGCTTTAGCAATAACAGAAGGAAAAGAAATTGAAAGAATTAAAGTAGACAATGAGGTCACAGATAATACGAAGATAGACTTAGAGAATGAGCTAAAAGAGTTGAAAGAATTATTAAATATAGGAAAGTTGTAGGATATAAAATAAGCCCACATTAATAACCAACATTTCTAAATATTACTAACAATGTCCAATAGCAAGATATATAAAAATAAATTCCTTTTAATATAATTCAAAATGACATAAAGTGCCAGGGAGTTTACTTGCCAAAACAATCACAGGAATTATATGAAAATAATTAGAAAATATTTTTCAAACAATGTCACATCTAAACTATTGGAAAAATGTTAATTGGAATTAAAATTCTACTTAATTTAATTTACTTATTCAATGATATCCCAATTAAACTTCCAAAATTTTATTTTAGAAAGAGGAAAAAATAATAAAATCAATCTAGGAGAACAAAAATTCAAGATTATCAAGGTTATTAATGAAAAAATGTGAAAATCTGAAGGAAGTTGGCCTAATAGTACCAGATTTCAATTTGAAATAACAACCAATAATCATCAAAACAATCTGGCACTAGCTAAGAAATACAATGATGAAACAATGGAATAAATTTTATTCACAATATAAAGAGGAAATGACTACAATAATCTAATGTTTGGTGAATGCCAAGAACCTAGATTTGGGGAAAATAACTTTTTTTTGACAAAAAAAAAAATTTGCTAGGAAAACTGGAAAACAATATGGCAGAAACTAGGTGAATAACAATAGCTCACACCCTATTTTAAGATAAGATCAAAATTGATATATTATTTAGACATTCAGATTGATGCCATAAGCAAATTATGGGAGTATGGAATAATATTCTTGTCAGATCTATGAATAAGGGAAGAATTTATGACAAAACAAGCAAGAAAAAGAACTTCGTTATAGGATAGAGGAATAATTTTGATTTTGTTGAATTAGAAAGGTTTTTTTTTTGTTTTGTTTTGCTTTATTTTTACAAACAAATACAATATAACCAAAATTAAATTAGGGAAAAAAACAAACTGGGGGAAATTATAGGAAATTTCTCTGATAAAAACTATCAAAACTTTGTAATTGATCATATGATTTTCTTTTGAGTTTCTGTTCCCAAAGTTCTTTCTCTGAATGTGGACAGTGTTCTTTCACATAATTTCCTCTGGATTGTCCTGGGTCATTGTATTGCTGCTAGTAGAAAAGTCTATTACATTTGATTGTGTCATAATGTTTTAGACTCTGTGTACCATGTTCTCCTGGTTTTGTTCCTTTCTTTCTGCATTAATTCCAGGAGGTATTTCCAGTTCACTTGGAATTCCTCCAGTTCATTATTTCTTTCAGCACAATAGCATCTCATCACAATCATATACCAAATTTGTTTGTCCATAACCCACTCAATGGATACCCCCTCATTTTCCAATTTTTTTGCCACCACAAAGAACATGGCTATACATATTTTTGTACAAGTCTTTTTCTTAACTCTTTGGGGTACAAACCCAGCAATAGTGTAGTTGGATCCAAGAGCAATAATTCTTTTAAAGTCCTTTGCACATAATTCCAACTTGACCTCCAGAATGGTTGGATCAATTCAAAATTGTACCAGCACTGTTTGTATTAGTGTCCCAATTTTACCACATCTCCTCCAACATTTATCATTTTCTTTTGCTGCCATAGTGGCCAGTATGCTAAGTGTTACCTGCTACCTCACAGTTGTTTTAATTTTCATTTATTTAGTCAGGAGGGATTTAGAACACATTCATGTGCTTATTGATAGTTTTGATTTCATCATGTGAAAAATGTCTATTCATGGCCCTTGACCATTTGTCAATTGGGGAATGGCTTGATTTTTTTTTTTTTGTAAATTTGACATAGTTCATTTTACTGGGAAATTAAACCTTTGCCAGAAAGTTTTGTTATTAAAATGTTCTCCCAGTTTGATGCTTTCCTTCTAATTTTGGTTACATTGGTTTTGTTTGTACAAAAATCTTTTAAATTTGATATAATCAAAGTCATTCATTTTACATTTTGTAATGTTATCCATCTCTTGCTCGGTCTCAGATTTCTTTCTATTCCATAGATCTGAAGGTATAAACTTCTATGTTCACCTAATTATGATTTCACTCTTTATATTTGTTATTTACCCATTTTGAATTTATGTTTTTATAGGGTGTAAGATGTTGATTTTAATCTAATTTTTCCCATACTGTTTTCTAATTTTCCTAGAAGTTTTTTTCAAATAGTGAGTTCTTGCCACAAAAGCTGGGATCATTGGGTTTATTGAATACTAACTTGCTGAGGTTATTTTTTCCTGGTCTTTTCCAGTGATATTGCTTTGAATGACCATTGCTTTATAGTACATTTTCTTATCTGATACTGTTAGGCCCCTGTCCACATTTTTTCATTATTTCCTTTGATATTCTTAATTCCCTCTTGATTATAAAAAGGCAAGTTAAACCAACTCTGAAATACCCCCTTTCAACTTCCATATTGTCCAAAATGACAGTAAAGAAAAATGATAAATGTTGTAGTGGATTGTGGCAAAATTGATACACTGATGGATTGTTAATGGAATTATGAACTGATTTAAACACAATGGAGGATAATTGAGAACTATTTTCAAAAGGTTATAAAATTATGAATGACCCCTTATCTAGGAATACCACTACTATGGTTGAGACTGAAAAAATCTAAATTTAAATGGTCACCAAGGGAAATCCCAAATAATAAAATACTGAAGTCAGCTGCCAAATTTTTATTGTGATTTAATTACAACAGGAGGAAGAAAATATTAGAGGGAGAGAGACAGAGAGAGGGAGAGAAGGAAAGAATGAGAGAAGGAAAGAGGGAGAGAAGGAAAGGAGTTTAACTCAGAACCACTCTAGCTCAGGCTGAGCCAAAGCGGGCGTCCAAGCTCAAACTCCAATATCAAACTGCTCTTTAGCCCTCTCCACAGGAAGTCATGAGAACTCCACAGGCTGTTCTCTACCTCACTTCCTGCATCTCACATGTGCCAATGGTGGATCAAGCTTGACTTGGGACAGCCCAGAGGTTTATCCTTTTTATGTTGAGGGCTATTTTCTCAGATAATTAAATCTTGAGTTTAATTCAGACCTTCGTAATCTTGTTAAACTAAGAAGGGAGGAGAAATGTAGTTTCCAAGATCTGATTCTGTTATTCTAAGGATCTCTATTGTTATTGATGGGGAAATAGCTTAATCAGATCTTCTAAAGAATAGTCTGATTAGGGTGGAATAGTTTTGAAATTCACAACAGAGAGGTGAAAAAAAGGGGGAAAAGACCTACTTGTACAAAAATATTCATAACAGCTCTTTATGCAGAGGCAAAGAATTGGAAATTGAGGGATTGTCCATCAATTATGGAATGGCTGAACAAATTATGGTATAAAATTGTGATGTAATACTATTATACCATAAGAAATGATCAACAAGATGACGTTTTTAAAAAGATGGAAAGACCTATATTAACTGATGTATTGTGAAATAAGGAGAACTATGGAAATATTGTACATAGAAACTGCAATAATGTATGATGATCAATTTTGAAAGATTTAGCTATTCTTAGCAGTACAATAGTCCAGGAAAATTTTGATATATTTATGACAAAGAATGCTCTCTACCTCCAGAGAAAGCACTACTGAAGATGGCATGCTGATCAAAGCATACTATTATTCACTTTAATTTATTTTTGTTTTTATTATTTAAGGTTGTTTTTATGAGTATTCTTTCATGACATTGACCAATATGGAAATGTGTTTTTCATATTCATATGTGTATAATCCAGATCAAATTACTTACCATTTCTGAGAGAAGGGGAAAGGGACAGGGAGGGAGACAATTTGTATCCTCTGATTTCAGAAAACTACGTTGAAAATTGTTACTACATGTAATTGGATAAATTTTTAAAAAGAACTTTCATAATTACTGGGCTAAATTTTTCACATGCAGAGAGATTGCTAAATAAAAGGAAAAGGGGTGAATAAGCATTTATTTAGCACCTACTATGTCCTATGTTCTGTGCTAAATGTTTTGCCAATATTATTCCATTTATTCACACCCCCTACTTCGATCCCCATTTGAGAGCTGAAGAAACTGAGACAGACACAAATTAAGTGTCTTGCCTAATATCAAACATCTGGGAAGTATGTGAGATGGTATTTGGACTCAGAGTTCCCTGATTTTATGTCTAGTGCTCTATTAACTACTCATCTAGCTTTCAAAATGAACACAAGCATTTTGTGAAATGCCCTTTTGAAATTTTCACCAAAAATAGAGTAAGTAATATTCAAAAATTATTTTAAATATTTCCTTATTATGCACTGCCTCTATGATAGAGGGGGTAGCTAAATAGAACACTAGATAGAATATCAGGTCTAAAGTTAAGAATATTTGTTCCTAAATTAGCATTTGGCCTCAGACACTGACTAGTTGTGTAACTCTTCACTTAATCCTGTTTGCCTTAGTAAAAAGTAAAATGAGCCAGAGAAGAAAATGGCAAACCATGCTAGTGCATTTGCCAAGAAAAACCCAAATTAAGTTATAAAGAGTGGGATGTGTCTGAAATTCCTCAACTACAAAAATATCATAGAAACTGTGTTAGGTACTAGGGATATAAAACTAACTGACTTAAAAGATATTATATTCCACTTAGGTGGGGCAGTAGATAGTATGTGTATAATTAGATTGTAAAAATTAAAATTGGTTCCAAAAAAAATGTAAGGGGAAAAATTGGTTTGACAAATATAAGAGTTAAAGGAGATAAGATTGTGGTTGCTGTTTATAAAATTAACTTCTTAAGTCAGAATAGCTGTTAGTAGCTTTTAATAATTTAGTATAATGTAAACATAGTAAAAGAAGAGAAATGTATGGAAGAAGTAGAAAATACTGCCTAGCTAGATACCCTATAATTGCTGTCCTAAGAAGTCCAGTTCACCACCCAGCAAAAGCTCTCTCAAGTCCCAGTCTCCATGTGGAATCATGGTAGTCTCTTCAGCCAGAAGTCTTACTGTGGTCTTCATAAATGTTTCTACCAAATCATGCCTCTTCCTTCGGCTCCAGTCACTCACCCAACAAGTCTCTCCAGCACAGAAAGCTCCAGCCCAGCACATTTCTCCAAAAAGTCTCCAAAAAGTCCAAGTATTCTTACACAAGAAAGTTCTGTCCCAAAAGACCAAGAGTCCATCAATCTTCTTTTCCGGTATCACCTTTTATACCCCATTTTCCACATCACTTCCTGTCTTCCCCTCTCTTCACAGGAACCAATTACAGCCTTTTCATATGCTTAGCACTGACCAGGGGGCAGTGCTTGTGGTATTTGGGGTTGAGAGCTTTTTCTGTTAGTGATTTATTCAGTGTTCTTGATTGATTAACTCAAAATAGACTAAGAGAATTTTAATGCTCTCTTCACAGTATTACTATCAAATGAGTGATGTTGAGTATTATTTGAGAACTAGAGAAGTTCTTTGTGATTCATTTGTCATAGTTTTCAAGTTTGCTTTCTGTATAAATAATGGTCATTACTATATAAACAAATGTATGTTTTAGAACTGAATAGACCACTGAACATTGAAATCAGAGGATCTTAATTAGAATCTCACATTTATCAAATATTACTTATGTGACCATGGGTAATACATGTTTCCTCTTTGGGCCTTAGTTTCCTCATCTGTAAAAATAGAGCTTGAACCAAATTGCCTTTAAGGTCCTTCTAACTCTATATCTGTGACCTGATAATTTGGTATTTTGGGGACAGATATTCTAGTGGTTGTTTGCATTGAGTAGACTTCAGATATGCTAACACAATTGGGGTCTAAAATAGCACAATAAAAGACATAATGATGAAATTTTTGAGTTCTAAAAAAATCTAAGAATATCAACTGAAACTTCTATTTGTCTCTATGTTCAGAGTGGATTCAATTGTTGGGGATATTAAATTTTCAAAATGCCCTAATACTTGTAGAGAATTGTTTACCCATAAATTTCTTTACAGTAATATAATGAGATGAAATACTAAAACAAAAGCCTTTTTTTTCCTACTTCCCAAGAAGTCCTAGTCAGAAGAGTGCTCTCTTGCTAGGGGAATAAGGGAATTAAATTTGCTCAGAAGGTGGATCAATTCAGTTACCCACAGGAGTCAATTTAAAGAAGTTTCATTCCTTCTAACTTGACTTTTTTGCCATTAATAAGCAAAAATAGTATTTCATAAGTTTTTTAAGAAAGAATCTTTTTAAAATTTAAAACGATTTTGATATACAAAAAATTAGTGATTGTTGTGATTGGGAGTACTATGTCTAGAGCCAGAGGACTCAGGTTAGAAAACCTTACCTTCATATTTAATATGTTTAACATTTAGTGAGACACTTTCCTTCCCTGGCCCTCAGTATCATTATCTTTACCACAAGGGAGTTGAATTGAACAAAGCTCTTGCTAACATACACTGAAAGTACTATAGTACTCAAACAACTCCGTGAAGATCATAGATAGAAAATCTATTCATTTTGGCCATTGATACATGGTATTAATGTTAATTTCAGGTCACTTAAAATATATCTATTGTTTATAGAACAATGACAATGTCATCTTTTAATTATTTATATTACTGAAAGTCTATTTATACATATATGTATATATATATATATATATATATATATATATATAAATAACATTAGTAAGGAAATTCAAAACTATTTGATTTTATGTTATAATACATACTTTAGAACAGCTGGCAGGAGAAAGATCAGGTAACTATGGGGTGGTAATATGAGAAAGGTATAAAAGAATGGAGTTCAGGTCAAGATGGCGGCTTAGAGAGAGCTAAAGTTCAGATCTCCGGAAACCCCTTCCCTACTGATCTCAAACTGTATGCTCCTAGGACACCGAAATTCAAAACAAACAACAGGATAGATCCAGGGAACCCTCCTCCTGGACCTGGATCAAAAGGTATGTCCCCCCCAAAAGCCAGAATCCGAGATCACTCAGATCTAAGGGATAGTCAGAAGGAGGGTCCCAGAACCCATCCCCCCCAACCCAGAGAGCTGAGTCTAAGGCAGCAGCAGGAACCTAAGAGCCAGCAAAAGGACCCCAAGGCTGGCTATTCTGAAGGCTGCACTCTGAAAACAACCTGAGCCAGTCACGGGGGCACCCAGACAGCAGGGAAACAGAGAGAGACAGAGGTGAGCATGTAGCCCGCTGGCTGGATCCTTCCTTCCAAATGTTAGGGAAGGTCCCTGCTTTAAGACACACTCAATCTATCTCAGGGGAAGTTAATCCTATCAGGAGCCCTTGGAGCTCCAGAAAGCCAAGGCCCCTCCCACCTCAGAGTACAGGGTCTTCTGAGACAACAGTAACCCTCAGGGCCAGCTATTCAGAAGGCCACATCCTGAAAACAACCTGAGCCAGTCACGGAGGCACCTAGACAGCTGGGAAACAGAGGGAGACAGAGGGAATCCAGTAGCCCCCTGGCTGGATCCTTCTATCCGAGTCTCAGGAAAGATCCCGGTTTTAAGACAGACTCAATCCAACCCAAATAAGTTAATCCTATCAGGACCCCTCTGAGCCTGGGGAGCCTCAGCCCCTCCCCCCTCAGAGTGCAAGCCTCTCTGGCCCACAAAGGCTCTGAGATACCTCAGGGACAGTGCAAATCCAGGCTCAGAGTATTGGAGTAAGGCAATGAAGAATCACTGGGAGGGAACTGAGAGCAGTAACACCCACGAACGGACAATTTGCCAGGGGCTAAAACCTCTGAAGACCAGAGATAAGAAAAGCTAGACCTCTCCACTCAGATAGAGATGGCAAACAGCACAGAAAAGCCTCAACACTCCAAGAAAAACAAGAGGAAGGGGATGACTTTGGACAAATTTTATGAAGCAAAAATTCAAAATACAGAGGAGATAGAAGAGGAAACACAAGCAAATATTCTGAAACCTTCCAAAGGAAATGGAAACTCTCCACAAACCCATGAAGAATTTGAATCGGAAATGATCAAAAAGATGGAAGCCTTCTGGAAGGAAAAGTGGGAAATAATGCAAAAGAAATTCATGCATCTACAAAATCAGTTTGACCAAACTGAAAAGGAAAACAAGGCTTTATAAGTCAGAATCAGCCAACTGGAAGAAAACGAACAAGAATTAATAAAGAAAAGCCAAAAGACCAAGAAATTAGAAGAGAACATAAAATATCTCACCAACAAGGTCATAGACTTGGAAAATAGAGGAAGAAGAGACAATGTAAGAATAATTGGACTACCAGAAAAGCCAGAAATAAACAGCAAACTCGACATCATAATACAAGAGATAATCAAAGAAAATTGCCCAGAGATTCTAGAACAAGGGGGAAATACAGCCACTGACAGAGCTCACAGAACACCCTCTACACTAAATCCCCAAAAGACAACTCCTAGGAATGTAACTGCCAAATTCCAAAGCTTTCAAGCAAAAGAAAAAATCTTACAAGAAGCCAGAAAAAGGCAATTTAGATATAAAGGAATGCCAGTCAGTGTCACACAAGACCTTGCAAGTTCCACTCTGAATGACTGTAAGGCATGGAACATGATTTTCAGAAAGGCAATAGAGCTTAGCCTTCAACCAAGAATCAGCTACCCATCAAAACTGACTATATACTTCCAAGGGAAAGTATGGGTAATCAACAAAATAGGAGATTTCCAAGTTTTTGCAAATAAAAGACCAGAGCTCGGTGGAAAGTTCAATATCGAAAAACAAAGAGAATGGAATACCTGAAAAGGTAAATATGAAGGAATGGGAAAAGGAGAAAAATGTTATCTTTTTCTTTTATTCAAACTCTCTTCTATCAGAACTATATTTATATCAATCTATGTATATTAATATGTGGGGAAAATGAAATGTGTAAATAGGGGGAAAAGAAAGACCAAATAGAATAAACTTTCTCACACAAAGATTCACACGGGAAGGGGAGGGGAAGAAAACTCCTATAAGAAGGAGAGGAAGAGAGTTTTTACTTAAAACTTACTCTCAGGGAAACTCTGAGAGGGTAGAACATCCAGATCCATTGGGATCTTGAATTCTATCTTACACAACAAGGGAAGGGAGAAGGGAAAACCAAGGTGGTAACAGGGGAGGGAACATAAAAAGGGAGGGAAGAAGAGGGGAGTGGGGAGGGAACAAAAAGGGAAGGGATATGAAGAGAAATATATCAAGGGAGGGGACAAGGGGGACTGATTTAAAATAAATCAATGGATTAAAAAGATAGAGCTGAAGAAGAAAGGTTAGAATTAGGGAAGAAAATCAAAATGCCAGGGAGTCCACAACTGACAATCATAACTTTGAACTTGAATGGGATGAACTCACCCATAAAACGTAGACGGATAGCAGAATGGATTAGAATCCAAAACCCTACCATATATTGTCTTCAAGAAACACACATGAGGCCGGTAGACACCCAAAAGGTCAGAATTAAAGGATGGATTAAGACCTTCTGGGCCTCAACTGAGAGAAAGAAGGCAGGAGTTACAACCATGATATCTGATTAAGCCAAAGCAAAAAGAGACCTGATTAAAAGGGATAGAGAATGTAATTACATTCTGTTAAAAGGGACTTTCGATAATGATGAAATATCACTAATCAACATATATGCACCAAATAATATAGCACCCAAATTTCTAATGGAGAAACTAGGAGAATTGAAGGAAGAAATAGACAGTAAAACAATATTAGTGGGAGACTTGAACAAAGCATTATCAAATTTAGATGAATCAAATCAAAAAATAAATAAGAAAGAGGTAAAAGAAGTGAATGAAATCTTAGAAAAATTAGAATTAATAACATATGGAGAAAAATAAATAGGGACAAAAAGGAATACACCTTCTTCTCAGCACCACATGGCACATTCACAAAGACTAACCATACACTAAGTCACAGAAACATGGTGTACAAATGCAGAAAAGCAGAAATAATAAATGCAGCCTATTCAGATCCCAAGGCAATAAAAATAATGATCAGTTACGGTACGTGGAAAAGCAAATCAAAAACTAATTGGAAATTAAACAATATGATACTCCAAAATCATTTAGTTAGAGAAGGAATCATAGAAACAATTAATAATTTCATCAAGGAAAATGACAATGGCGAGACATCCTTTCAAAACTTTTGGGATGCAGCCAAAGTAGTAATCAGAAGTAAACTCATATCCCGGAGTGCATATATTAACAAATTAGGGAGGGCAGAGATCAATCAATTGGAAATGCAAATAAAAAATTTCTAAAGGGATCAAATTAAAAAACCCCAGCAGAAAACCAAACTAGAGGTCCTAAAAATTAAGGGAGAAATTAATAAAACTGAAAGTGATAGAACTATTGATTTAATAAATAAGACAAGATGCTGGTACTTTGAAAAAACAAACAAAATAGACAAAGTACTGATCAATCTGATTAAAAAAAGGAAAGAAGAAAAGCAAATTAACAGCATCAAAGATGAAAAGGGGGACATCACCTCTGATAAAGAGGAAATTAAGGCAAACATTAAAAATTACTTTGCCCAATTATATGGCAATAAATACACCAATTAAGGTGATATGGATGAATATATACAAAAATACAAACTGCCTAGACTAACAGAAGAAGAAATAGAATTCTTAAATAATCCCATATCAGAAAATGAAATCCAACAGACCATCAAAGTACTCCCTAAGAAAAAATCCCCAGGACCCAATGGATTCACAAGTAAATTCTTTAAAACATTCAGAGAACAGTTAATCCTATTTCTATATAAACTATTTGACATAATAAGCAAAGAGAGAGTTGTACCAAATTCCTTTTATGACACAAACATGGTACTGATTCCAAAACCAGGCAGGTCAAAAACAGAGAAAAAAAATTATGGGCCAATCTCCCTAATGAATATAGATGCAAAAATCTTAAATAGGATACTAGCAAAAAAATTCCACCAAGTGATAGGAAGGGTCATCCACCATGAACAAGTAGGATTTATAGCAGGGATGCAGGGCTCATTCAATATTAGGAAAACCATCCACATAATTGACCACATCAACAAGCAAACCAGCAAGAACCACACAATTATCTCAATAGACACAGAAAAAGCCTTTGGTAAAATACAACATCCATTTCTATTAAAAACATTAGAAACCATAGGAATAGAAGGGTTGTTCCTAAAAATAATAAACAGTATATATCTAAAACCATCAGCTAATATTATCTGCAAAGGGGATAAACTAGATGCATTCCCAATAAGATCAGGAGTGAAACAAGGATGCCCATTATCACCTCTACTATTTGACATTGTACTAGAAACACTAGCAGTAGCAATTAAAGAAGAAAAAGAAATTGAAGGCATCAAAATAGGCAAGGAGGAGACCAAGTTATTACTCTTTGCAGATGACATGATGGTCTTCTTAAAGAATCCTAGAGATTCAACAACAAAGCTAATTGAAATAATCAACAACTTTGGCAATTTGCAGGATACAAAATAAACCCACATAACTCATCAGCATTTCTATATATCTCCAACACAGCTCAGTAGTAAAAACTAGAAAGAGAAATCTCATTCAAAATCATCTTAGACGAAATAAAATACGTAGGAATCTATCTCCCGAGACAAACACAGGAACTATATGAACACAACTACAAAGCACTCTCCACTCAACTAAAACTAGACTTGAACAATTGGAAAAACATTAACTGCTCATGGATAGGACGAGCCAATATAATAAAAATGAACGTCCTACCCAAACTTATCTATGTATTTAGTGCCATACCCAATGAACTACCAAAAAATTTCTTTACTGATTTCGAAAAAAAAAAACATGACAAAGTTCATTTGGAATAACAAAGGATCAAGGATATCCAGCGAAATAATGAAAAAAAAAAAAACACAAATCATGGGGCCTTTGCAATCCCAGACCTCAAACTATATTACAGAGTAGCAGTCATCAAAACAATTTGGTACTGTCTAAGAAACAGAAAGGAGGATCTGTGGAATAGACTGGGGGCAAGCGACCTCAGCAAGACAGTATATGATAAACCCAAATATCCCAGCTTTGGGGACAAAAATCCACTATTCGATAAAAACTGATGGGAAAATTGGAAGACAGTATGGGAGAGATTAGGAATAGATCAACACCTCACACCCTACACCAAGATAAATTCAAAATGGGTGAATGACTTAAACATAAAGAAGGAAACCATAAGTAAATTGGGTAAACACAGAATAGTATACATGTCAGACCTTTGGGAGGGGAAAACTTTAAAACCAAGCAAGACATAGAAAGAATCAGAAAATATAAAATAAATAATTTTGACTACATGAAATTAAAAAGCTTTTGTACAAACAAAACTAATGTAACTAAAATCAGAAGGGAAACAACAAATTGGGAAAAAATCTTCATAGAAACCTCTGACAAAGGTTTAATTACTCAAATTTATAAAGAGCTAAATCAATTGTACAAAAAATTAAGCCATTCTCTAATTGAAAAATGGGCAAGGGACATGGATAGGCAGTTTTCAGATAAAGAAATCAAAACTATTAATAAGCACATGAAGAAGTGTTCTAAATCTCTTATAATCAGAGAGATGCAAATCAAAACAATTCTGAGGTATCACCTTGTATCTAGCAGATTGGCTAACATGACAGCAGAGGAAAGCAATGAATGCTGGAGGGGATGTGGCAAAATAGGGACATTAATTCATTGCTGGTGGAGTTGTGAACTGATCCAACCATTCTGGAAGTCAATTTGGAACTATGCCCAAAGGGTGATAAAAGAAAGTCTACCCTTTGATCCAGCCATAGCCCTGCTGGGTCTGTACCCCAAAGAGATAATGGGGAAAAAGACTTGTACAAGAATATTCATCGCTGGGCTCTTTGTGGTGGCCAAAAATTAGAAAATGAGAGAATGCCCTTCAATTGGGGAATGGCTGACCAAATTGTGGTATATGTTGGTGATGGAATACTATTGTGCTAAAAGGAATAATAAAGTGGAGGAATTCCATGGAGACTGGAATGACCTCCAGGAAGTGATACAGAGCGAAAGGAGCAGAACCAGGAGAACGTTGTACAGAGACTAATACACTGTGGTATAATCTAAAGTAAAGGACTTCTCCATTAATGGCGGTGTAATGTCCCTGAACAATCTGCAGGGATCTAGGAGAAAAACACTATCCATGAGCAGAGTACAAACTGTAGTAGTAGAAACCCTGAGGAAAAGCAACTGCCTGACTACAGCGGTTGAGGGGACATGACAGAGGAGAGACTCTAAATGAACACTCTAATGCAAATACTAACAACATGGCAATGGGTTTGAATCAAGAACACATGTGATGCCCAGTGGAATCACGAGTCGGCTATGGGGGGGGGGGGAAGAAAATGATTTTTGTCTTTAATGAATAATGTTTGGAAATGTTCAAATAAAATATTATTTAAAAAAAATATAGTTGGACAGGAAGGTTGAAAAAAAAGAATGGGATATGTGGCAAACTGAAAAGGATATCTTTGAATGTTTCTTTACTTTTTGACATTTAAAATAGTCTCTTAATTTAATAATCATTTCTTTTCCACATTCTTCTCATCTTCTAAGACCCCTCACCAAAAGAAAGGAAAAAAGATATTTTAACAGTAGTCAAGCAAGACCGATTCACATGTTAACAATGTCAAAAACTGTTTCATTCTGACTTTTGATTCCATCAGGAGAAATGTATCAGATTTCACAATCTAGAAATATTGTGGATTAATTAATTTATTAGAGTAAATTCTTAATTTTTACAATCTTTACAATTTAAAAAATATCAATGTTAGTATTTTATAATTTGTCCTGAATCTGCTCAATTCATTCTTTATTAGTTCATATAGTATTGCTAAGTTTCTCAGAAAGCATCTTTATATTCCCATAAAAATAGTTTTCTAATATTTTAATATACAATATTGTGTTCAACCATTCTCTAATTAATGGACATGTCTTAGTCCTTTAAAAATACTGAATTTTGGAAATTATAAAGAGAAAAGATGATGTTTGTTACAAAAGTTGGAGTCAGTAGTGAAGAATCAGTTATGGTGAAACTGGTTGAATGATTTAAGGGCAGAGATCTTATGAAAATACAGCTTAAAGAAACTGGGTTCAACCTTTAATTTCAATCATGTTGCATATCAAGTAATTGTTCTTAAAACCCTTACACATGATACATAAGCTCTATTTAGTTTTAGCAATAAGTATGCCATACATATAACCTTTTACTGAAACTCTAGTATCTCTCATTACTATATAAGGGACCATTGATTCTGGATAATGGCACAATGTAGTATATGACAGATTTCATATTAATCTGGAAACACTTCATATAAAAGTCTAGAAAAGGATGATGGTTTATACAAGCATCAACTAGTGACGTTTTAAAGTGGTATCCAAGTGGCAATTTTTGAGGGATGTCACCAAAATTCATAATGACTATCTAATGACTTAGAGAATATACATACATATAGACAAAATTCTGGGTATTTTGGAGCATTGAAAAATGAAGCACATATCCACTTTTTCCCCTACCCCTATTCTACTGTATCTGTGATTTCATCATTCTTGGTACTCATGATAAAGAACTTCTACAGATAGAAATTAGAATCTTCTCTTTATTTTAGAGAATTAGTGGATTTCCTTAGGACACTGTGAAGGTAAGTACCTTACCTCAGTTTAGATAACCTGGGATCCACTCTGGATCCCAATTCTATCTGACTCTGAAGTCAGTTTCTCTCCACAATATCATGATGTTTCTTATATCCTTTAGAGAAGGAATTCTTAACATTTTCATGGGCCAAAAACATTTTTGGCAGCCTGGTAGAGCCTTTAAACTTCTTCTCTGAATCGTGTTTTTAAATAACTAAAAGCCATATTAAATTCTAGTTAGTAGTTGATGAAAATAAAGGTGTATTTTTCCCATAGAAATTCATGGACCACTTGAAATCAATCCATTCACCTCTTAGGTATCTCTGGAACCTATATTAATAACTTTTGATTTAGAGGAAATAAAACCATATGTGGTATGTATGAAAGAGTATACAGTATAAATTATACACACATATGTATATACCCACATACATACAAATACAATGTGAGTAAGTATATATACATTATATATTATATATACATATATAAAATATACAGATAGTGTTATATTTTATAAATGTATATATTAATTTATTATCTATTATGATATTGGTAGTATTGTGCTAGTACATAGATTACACCTACTTTTTCTCTTCATCCCTGGGACTCAACTTTTTTATATGCCCATAATACTCCACAATTTGTGGTCAATTTCTTTCCAATTACTCCCCAAGACCAATTCATTTAAAGTTCTTTTCTTCTAAAACCAAACCCGAGAAGCCAGTGGAAAAAAGGGGACATTCTAGGCCTCAACCTGATTAGTCACTACAGACTTAATTGCCTCAGAGAAGTATAGGATTAAATTATCTCTGCCTCTAAGAAGTTAGAAAATTGAGTCAAAATATCTCATCCAGAACTCTGAGACCCTTGCCATAGATCACCTTCTTCAAATGAAGTTATCAATCTATATTTCATTCCTCTGATAGAGCCCTCTAATCATTCTCTAAAATTATAAAAGCACATAAATCTGTTATTTGAATAACTAACAACTTTTATTATAACTTCAGGCTTAAAATATTAAGTAAATATTTAAGGAAAGAAAGGTAAATTACATAAGAACAAGTAAAAAACTTTTATCTTCTATGACATGAGGTTCTCCAGCCTCTTAAAAGAAAGAGAAAAAGAGAAGAAGGAAATAGAGACAGTAGGAAATAGAAAATGGAAAATGAACATTTACAGTCTCAGTTCTTCAATCCTAACTGGTTTAGCATTGTCTTGGGCACTAAAATTGCAGAACCTTCATCCTTACTATTACTAGACTCTTTTTAATAACCCCTATCCACTCTCTGTTCCAATATAATTTTTCTTTTCAAGGTTCTATGTCATTTCTCAAATTCCTATTATTATTTAGGATGGGAACAATTTGACTTTAAGTCACCTTCTGTCAGTTCAAAGATCCAGGAAAAATAATTGGAATTTAATTAAAGAAACAGATGTCAGATATTGGGGTCTCAAAACCTTTCAACAACAATAAATTACTGGGGCTATCCCTAATTATTTTTGTTTCTACACATTATATTTTGATATTTTTATTAAAAATTAAAATATTTTTTCAGTATTATGAAAATGAGTCTCATCTCCTGGACCCTCCTGAAAGGGTCTTAGGAACAACCAGTCAACCTGGATCATTCTTTGAATACAGTTGCACTGGAGGAATGCTATAGAATGTTTCCTCAACTGTTGGACTTTCATTAATGACCTGATCTCCTTGGTAACACCTGTAGTTTGTATGCCCAAGATAGAATTATAACAGTGTAATAAACAACTCTTTGAACTGTGAAGTCAGAAGACATCAGTTCTCAGTTTATTGCCCACTAATTCCATAAAATTAAGTAATACACATGAAATAAATGTAATGGGTACATTGGACTAAATCCGTGATGGTGAACCTGTGACATGTGTGTCAGCACTGACATGTGTAGCCATTTTTGATGACACATGGCCACATGTGGGCTCAGGACAACTTGGGGCCTGGGAACCACCTGGGGATCCATGCACCCACAACCATTGCTGTGGCCATGGCCGAGTTCAAGGGGGGGGGTTGGTGGGAGAGCTGCTCCATCTGCTGGACTTGGGGTCAGGGGTGAGCAACACACCAGGCAGCTGGGGTGCCTGGGGTTCCTGCAGGGGAGGGGAGAAGAAGCACACTTGGAAGGAATATAAGCAAGGCAGGCAGGCTGGCAGGCGACAATCTGTTGCTCTCCCAGTGCCCCCAGACCAGTCAGCTAGAGGGACAGGTTGGGGTGTGGCCTGACCTGTGGAAGACTGGGAGGGGCTCTGGCCCAAGTTCAAGGGACGAGTGCCTGGAACCAATTACCAGACACTTTTAACACCCTGAAAAATATAGCAATGGCTTTACTCACAATTTTTCCCTCTACTTACTTTTGTGAGATCTTATTCTCAAAATTAAATAATATCAAAACCAACAAAAGAAATAGATTGACAGATGAAGTTAGTAGCACTTGTTTAGACTTAACGTGTACAATTTTCCTTAATTAAACAGTGCCTTTAGTTTTTCGGAGATCAAATTAAATTTAATATGTTTAAGTTTTGTTGTGGGAGGGTTAAAAAAAGAAAGAATAATTACATTAATTATATATACTTATACTTAGTGTACTTTGAAAGCTTTTCAATGATTGACAAATCAAAGTAAGATTCTTCATTACATTATTATCATAATAATTTTATTTTTAATACCCTAAATCAGTTGCCCAATTTTCTTCAACATGTGAGAAACATTTGAACTTATATGTATAAATGTGTTCTTTTTTACCTACATATTGAAAGTTTCTGTACTCCCTGAACTTCCAATACATTCTCCTTTAGGATGTAAAGGGAAGAATCAGAAGTTAAAAAAGGAAATAGAGAAAAATAATGGGAAACTCAGTGACTTAGACTGAGCTAAGTAAAAACTTATAATATTTTACACAGTGAGTAGTTGTAAAATCCAGTTTTGATCCAATTAAAATATGTCTTAAATATATGTCAGAATGTATTTTAGACAAAGAGCTTCAATTAATAAAATTAGGATTAGAGCCAAAAAAACAAGAGAATGACCCTTCTCAGAACTTAAAATTGTGGACTTTTATGATTCTAAGCTGAATAGAAATTTAAATACAATTGAATTAATTTGACTTTTATTTTTGGTAAGGAGAACTAGAAATAAATAATTATATGGCATAATAAATTTTGTGACACCTTAGATATAATCCATAAGGTAATTAGCTATATTAATAATCTTTTTGTTGATATGTATAGGTGGTTATAATTAATCATTATGTTTTTATTTTAAGAAAAATTACACTACCTAATTATATGCTGATTTGTATTCTGGCTAACTGTTTTTATCATAATTAATTGATTTTGTGTACACATTTAGTTAATTGTGAGGGTGCATAATAATTCCACTCACTTTGTATATGGATCTTGTGGACTAACTAGGTAGTCCATTTTCAGATATTGTTTTAGAAATTCTATTTGGTGTACTTATCACATGGTTGTCAACCCATTCTTTAGCAATATAAATTTTGGCCATTGGAAATTAAGTGCTCTATTCTCATTTAGAGGCAAATTCAAGATTTCTTTAATAATCTTGTTTTCTGTGTGTCTATGTGTGTTTTAATGGGAATCCTTGAGGATTCCGCTCTTCTGAGAAGAAAAGTCTATACCTTGTGGCCAAACTCTTTGGAAATTCTAGTGTAATTATTCCATAGAAGCATATATACATACAAACACACCTATCTATATTCATATATATGTTCATATTCAAATTTATTAAAATGTAATGACTCCCTTTTTGTTTCAGGTTGGATTTATCTTTTCCCTTTTGAGTCTAGAAGTTTGACTTTATTAATTCCACCTTTCTCTGGGTATTTTTGTGATGGTCAGAGTTGCTGCAAAGGGTGTTTCTAGAAAGGATATTCCCACCAGGAATTTGCTAGTGACAGATCTCCTGCATCTACCTCCCCTTTCCTAGAGTTTGGTAGAATGTATGAATGGTTTTATTGAGGTTAAATTTTCTAAATTTCTGAATGATTTTACTTTTTGTCCTACTGCAGAGGACTCTTTCAAACTCTCTGGAGCCCTAGCCATTCCATGTCCCAATAATTTCATAGACAATCAAACTGTAGACCAAGCTACCATACAACTAGGACCTGGAAACTGAGTCTATTTGAAAGGGCAATCAGAAAGAAAATTGTGAAAGCATGTTCAAAAAAGGAAGGACTATTCCGAGTCTCAAAAGACTACAAAGATGGGTAAATCTACTCCTTTTCCTCCATTTACTCAGGCCATTAGTTTTCCCTTAGTGTATGTCTCCAGGATAGCTTTGAAACTTAGTCTTGAAATTTTTCATTCAATATGGTCTCCTCTAATGAGAATTTTATTGGTCCCTACCATAAGCAGCACCTCTTCTTAAAGTTTGCAAATATTTAAACATAAGAACTAGGAAAGTCAGAAAACAAAAAATCTAGTCTTCATATCTAACTAAAGTAGAATTGTTTTGAATCAATTATGTTTTATTTTGATATGATGATTACTATTTGTTAATTTGGAGATTTATACCAATTTGACCAGAGAATCTTTCTAAGTTTGGGGGGGGGGAATGACAATGTATTCATCATCAATATAGAATTCCAGAATGTTATTTTCTTCTTATTCTATAATCAGATGATTTTAGAAAAGAATATTGGAAACCTGGCATCTAATTTTCCTGAGGAAGGAATGAGAAATTTGACTTCACATCTCATTTTCCACAGTGGGAAGTCAAAACTTTTAATTTTTTTATTTTGATTACTTAAATTAAATTATTTTGTTTTGTAATAGGATACTACAGTAAAAACATTGTATTACTTTTGTATTTTCTTTATTTTTTCTTTCTCTTAATAGCACTCTGAAGTCATTACAAATCTTGATAATCCTATGTTGTCTGTGTGTTTATAGATTTTGCATTTGTACAGTTTAGTATTTATGCTTTTTGATGGCTAATGGGATTAACTCCCACTATTGTTCTAAGCACCAATATCAAATGATTTTAAAGACCATCAGAACATTTCAATCATTCCAAAATATTCCATGTCTTTTGTGGTTGAGAGAATGAATTGTTCTTATATTTGGGCATGAACAAATACCCAGTCATCTGTTCCTTTTGAGAATCTGATTATAGATTTTTTCATGGGTTTTTTGGTAGTTTTTTGTTTGTTTGTTTTTCAATTGTATTGAGAACCTAACTCTTGCAAATTAAGAACCAATGAGAGAGGAAGCAGTGAGAGTTAAAAAATATCATGAGATACCACTGTAATTCCACAGGCACTGTCTCCTTGGGTGGCCCAGGCAAATTAAAAATAAACAAAAAACAAAAAACTATGTTGCTTCCTGAGATGTTATGCATGAGATTTAGTGGATGGAGAAAAAGTTTTATAAGTGAATGTTAGCAGGAAGTGGGGTCTTGGGTATATGTGGAGAAGAGCAAACTGGATATGTGGTGGTGGAGTATAGCTAGAAGCCTCATAATGGCAGCTACGGATTAGAAAAGCTAAGTATCTCTCTACCTCTTGCCTAATTTTCTTGTTCATTCCTACTACTGCTACTTTTGATTTAATAAAGTTATTAAACTACAACCAGCCTAATAATTTATAATTCCCACAATGCTTATGTTGGCCCTTTTCTCCCTCCCACATATTTGGTGAAAAGAGGGACTCTCTCAGACTTTCTTGGAAACACTAATTTTGTTCCTTGCTTGTTCTAAAAAAAGGCAATATATGTATATAGAGAATATTATTATTATTATCATTACATATCATACATATATACATATGCATATATACATATCATACATACATATCATTACATACATACATACATATACCTTATAGCCACATTCCAGAACACCAAGATCAAGGAGAAAACATTACAAGTAGACAAAAAGAAACAAGTCAAATGTTATGAAGCCATAGTCAGGAAAACACAAGACTTAACAGCTTTTAACTTAAAGAATAAGAAGGCCTGGAATATGATATTCCAGAAAGAAAGGAGATAGGATTTCAACCAAGAATCAGTTACCCAGAAAAACTGCACATTATACCTCAAGGGAAAACTAGGCCTTCTATGAAATACAGGACTTTCAAATAGCCCTGATAAACCAGAGCTGAATGAAAAATTTGGCGTTTCAATTACAAGACAGAAAAGAAGCATGAAAAGATAGAGTGAAGAGAAATCAAAATACATTCAATAAGGTCAAATTTCTTACATCCCTACATGGGAAGATGATTTTTGTAACACCTAAGAATTTTAACATTACTAGTATAGAGAGAAGTAATATACATAGACAGAAGGGGGAAATGTGAGTTAAGTATCAGGGGATGATATGTAAAAATGCATTTAAAGTGTGAGAAAGAAGAATTCATTGGAGAAAGGGAAAGGGAGAAGCAGAATGGAATAAATTACCTGACTAAATTAATAAAATAACTTTATTCATTAGAGAGAAAGATAGGGGATGCAGGAAGTAGCATTGTTGTACCTTACTCTAATCAGAATTGGCTCAAAGAGTGAAGAAAATATATCAATTGGGTATAGATATATATCTAAAGGAAAGTAGGAAGAGGAGGGGGGGAAAGAGCAAGGAGGTTCTGAGAGAAAAGAGGTTAAATTAGGGATCTAGGAGTCAGAAGATAAACACTTTGAGGATGGGCAGAATGAAAAAAGATAAAATATTTAACAGGGTTGGATATAGGATTGTAGAGTAATACACAGTAATCATAAGAGTAAAACAAAATTATAAGAAGTCTCTAAAATTTCTCAAGTGAGAAATGAGTCAAATCTCAAAAACTAAGTCATTTCCCAATTGATAAATGGTCAAAAAGGCAATTCTTACATAAGTAATTAAAGCTACTTATAAGTATGTGAAAAGTACTCTAAATCACTCTTAATTCAAGAAATGCAATTTAAAACAACTCTAAGGTATCACCATACATCCATCAGATTAGCTATTATGATAGAAAAAGAAAATGACAAAACTTAATAATATGAGAAAATTGAGGCAGTAATACATTGTTGGGGAGTTGTAAATTGATTCAATCATTCTTTAGAGTAATTTGAACCTATGCCCAGAGATATAATATGATACATACACTTTGACCCAGTAATACCATTACTTGTTTTGTTTCCTAAAGTGATTAATATATTAAAAAGAAATAAAAAGAAAGCAGAAAAAGTATTTCTAGGTACAAGATTATTTAAAGAATCTCTTTGGAGGGGTAAAGATTTGGAAAGTGAGGGAATATTCATTAATTGAGGAATGGCTGAATAAGTGATAGTAGATGATTGCAATAGAATATGATTGTGCTAGCAGAAATAATGAGCAGGAGCCAGAAAAAAAAATAAAGATTTATGTGAATTGATCATAGTGAACTAAGCAGGACCAGAAGAACATTGTACACCAGGATGGGAATATTGAATAATATACAATCATGAATAATTTAACTATTCTCAGCAATACTATAACCCAAAATATTCCTCCAAAGTTCAGGATACTAACTGTCATCAGCATCGAAAGAAAATCTGTTGGAGTCTGAATCAGGACCAAAGCAATTTTAAAAAATTATATATTTTTTCTAGTTTTCTCCCATACAAGGATTAGTAAAGAAAATAATGTTTAACATAATAGCATATAAAAAATCCATAGCAGATTATTTATCATCTCAGCAAGGGGTAGGAAGGAAGAGAGGGAAAGAATTCAAGGTTCAAAATGCTTTTTAAAATATTAGAAAATTTTTTACATGTAATTGGGGGGATGTTTAAATTTTTTAAGGATTTGGACAAGACTGAAATGTTTGAACAACAAACCTATTTTTAAATATAATTTATTTTCCTCAGCCATTTGGAAATTCAATTATCTCAGTGTCATAATTGTAGAGGTTCAAGAGATCTAGGAGGCCATCAAATAGAAATTCTGTATTTTAGAAGAGGAAACAAAGTGACTTTCTCAGAGTTAATGCCCAGCTACATTTCTGAAACTAAATCATCCTCAATCTTAGTATGACAGTCTAGCCAATGTGTCAATTAAATGCCTATAGCTACCTAAGGAAGACATAGAACAGTCATTAAGCATTTATTGTGTCTACTATGTTCCAAACACTGGAGAATAAACATTTTTAAACAACTACTATAATACATTATGCTTAACTAATTTTTTTTAATAAATATCTCATTCAATTCTTATCCAACCTTTTAAAAAATGTATCCCCTGAGGAAAATTAATATGGAATTGTATTTCAATGTTAAACCTTTCTTAAATCTCAGGTTTTAAAGGTTATCTGGTTTACAAATTAAAGTAATTTATTCCCAGGCCTCAAGACATTTCACTGGGTTGGATACCTTTGTCTTTTGTTAAAGGAGGGGGGAGACCTGCTCCTGATTTTTCTGTAAACAGCTACTCTCTTCAGTAAGGGTAGTTGCCAAGATGGTTCTTTCACATAGTTGAGGAAATCTGCTGAATTCTCCCTTAGATGAACAAAGATCTGCTTCCACTGCAATGAAGCAGTGAGGGAGAAGTTGAGGTCTCTATTTCCACCTCCTCTTTTGAAATACCCATCAATGGGAACTGTTGTGAGATTAATCAGAAAGACTCACAACTCTTTATGAGGAAAAGGCAGGACTTCCATGTGTATGTATGTGTGTTTGTGTGAGTGTGTGTGTGTATCTGTGTCTGTGTCTGTGTGTGTGAAGAGACTGGTGAATAGGTCCACTCTTTCTTAATGGGAATTGTAAGCTCCCATTATCAAAAAATGTTATTCTTTGAGACATGGCCTCATTTTCCTTATTTGTTAAAATCAAAATGCTACACCCCATTTTACAACTGAAGAAAAGGAGAAAGCAGATATTAAGTGACTTACTCAGAGTAAAGGAACTAGTAAGTCTTGAGGCCAAATTAAAATCCAGGTCTTCCTAATTCCTGGTCCAACCCTGTATTTAGGTTGTTTTTATTTTTTCACTGAGTCATGTCCAACTCTTTATGATCCCATTGGCTATAGTATACCAGGCTCTTTTAACCTCTACCATTGCTCAAAATGTGTACAACTTCATGATCATTGTTTCCATGACATTACCTATACATAGCCACGTTCTTTGTGGTAACAAAAAATTGGAAAATGAGTAGATGCCCATTGACTGGGGAATGACTGAACAAATTGTGGTATCTGTTGGTGATGGAATACTATTATGCTAAAAGGAATAATGAACTGGAGGAATTCCATGTGAACTAGAATAACCTCCAGGAAATGATGCAGAGCAAAACGAGCAGAAACAGGAGAAGATTGTACAGAGAGACTGACACATTACGGCACAATTGAATGTAGGGGATTTTTCTACTAGTAGCAAAACAGTGACCCAGGACAATTCAGAGGAACTTGTGGGAAAGAATGCTATCCACATCCAGAGAAAGAACTGTGGAAACAGAAATACATTAGAAAAATATGGGGATCGTTCATTTAATGTGATAGGGATATGCCTGGGTTTTTGATGTTAAAGGATCATGCTACTGCAGATATGAATAACATCGAAATAGATTTTGAGCAATGACACATATATAACCCAGTGGAACTCCTTATCAGAATCAGGAGGATATACGAAAGATCAGGGGTTGCAAGGCATGAATCTTGAATCATGTAAAAATGGAAAAATATTCTAAATAAATAGAAATGGGAATAATAAGACAAAGTACCAGCTCCTACTCCTTACTTTCAATTTGATTAATTTCTCCTTTAATTTTTAGGATTTCCAATTTCGTTTTTATCTGGGGGTTTTAATTTATTCTTTTTTCTGATTTCTTAAGTTGCAAGCCCAATTCATTGATCTCCTCCCTCTCAATTTATTGCAGTCAGAGGCAGTCAGAGATATATATTTTTCCTTGAGTAAACTGCTTTGGCTGTATCCCATAGATTTTTATATGTTGTTCCTTCATTTTTTTGGTTCTTTAATGAAGTCTGTAATTGTTTCTTGATTTCTCATGAAATCATTAGTTTCTTGATGGTCAATTACGATTTTTTAAGGCCTGATTTTCCTGTTACTTTTTAGTTCTACTTTTTCAAAAGGTCTATTTTTTCTTGCATCACTTTCATTTCTCTTTCCCACTTTTTCTCTGCCTCTTTTAATTTGATTTTGAAGTCAATTTTAGTTGTTCCAGAATTAGAGTCCATTTTTTCTTTTGAAATTTCCATGTGTTTCCTTTGCTTTCACTGTCTTCTTCTGTGTCTGTACCTTGTTCTTCATCTCCATAAAAATTATTTAGAGTTAGGTGATTTTTGTTGTTTGTATTTGTAGATAGGCTTGGGGGAATGATGTGAAGGTCTGAGGACTGAGAACTCTGAAAGGCCTTTCCTCTTGCTGATTCAATTGACCCTGGAGACACTGATAGTTTAAAGACTTCCCTCAGGCTTAAGCTTTTGATTTCTTTTTGATCTTGATCAGGTCAGAAGCTGTGTACTTTATCCAATCAGGCAAGCCCTTGATCCACTGGCCAGTAGTTCTTTGCCTAACTTTTGGGTTTTTCATTCCTTGATAGTTTCACTCTGTCTTCTTGTTATTTTCTTCACTCTTTGAAATCTTTAGTGGCAATATTTTAAACTTGGTTGCTGAGGATTCTCATGGTGGCACAGAGCTGCTCTAGGTTACTCTGCCATCTTCCCTGTCCCCAGAATTTAGCCTTTAATTCTTTAATAAAGGTCTAAAACTTTTTTATGTATTTTATTATATTTTCTTTTTCATTTATTTTAGTACCTTCTATGATTCTTGATATGTAGGAAATGTTTGATCTTGTTTAGATTGTTTTGCAGTTATTTGAGCACTGCAAATCAGGTGTGTTTAAATAGGAAAAAAACTGTCTCTACATTTCCTATAATTCCCATTTGATTCCAAAATGAATTATTTTAAATAACAACATAATTTGCTTCACCAATATATCACTTTTAACAAGCTATCTTACAAAGTCTTTGGTTCTAAACCTTTACTTGTGGTTTCCATTAGTTTATTTTGAAGGACCTGAAATCACTCATGTAATTTTGTTTCCCATTGCTTATATCTGTCTTGCCCCAAATATTTTTAAAATAGATTAAAAAGACATTTATTCACCTGGTACTCTAACTCACTTTCTTGACATTAAACAATATTTTATCTGTCCATGTGTGAATATTATGTGGGGAGACATATTTAGATGAAAGAAGTAGCTAATGATAAGCAATTGGCTGGGTTGCAAGAAGAGAAAAGTATTTAGTGTTAATGGCCCAGGTGGAGCTCAGCTATCTCTTGTTCTTTTAGCACTTAAATCTATTAACTTTCTAATCACCTTGGGATAAGATACAGCTTGCCAATGGCTTTGATCTCTGAGATATTTATATCTTGATTTTTTATTCTCATGATTTAGTTGCCATAGATCTGTCACACATTTTGATTTTTGTTTGGAAGTTACCTGAAAAATAATGAATTACATCACTATCTTGCTGATAATGTAAACTTACCCATTGTTAATTTATTGATATTTGTCAGCAAGTCACTATTAAACATGAATTTCCATAATATTTTGGGGGAATAAAGGGGCAAGACTTTCTTTTCATCTGCTTATTATATGATTATGGGTCACAGATATTAAAGGGACCTCGAAGTCCATATAGATGAAATTTTTTATTTTGTAGATATAGAAACAAATCTAGAGAGTAGGGGTATATATCCAAGGCAGTATTTTAATCCAGGTTTCTGATCATAGTGTTAATATTCTTGTATAGAAATATATTAAATATTACTTATGTAATCTTTAAAGAAATGATTTGAACAATTTTAACTTTTATCTCATTGCATGATATAATGGGAGAAAGAAGTGACCTAGAAATTTGGAAAGATATTTTAATATAGCCTTCCTTTCTTAGTAATCTTATGCAATGCAAGTCATTTCTCTTTTCTAGAAATCATTTTCATATCTATAAGAAGATGGATTTTCCTAAAGTATATTTCAGTTTAACAGTGCTAGCTACTTTATTTTTGTTATTCTTTTCCTAGTCATTCTTTTTCCATCTTCTAACATGTTTTTAAATAGTATCCAAAATCTGTGCACCATAGAAAAAGCCAAATGCAAATTTGAATAATCATATTATTCAGCATTGATAATTAGACTTTGAGATTAATGTATACTTAGGGAGTCAATCATTTTTTCATGTTCCTGTTTTTTGTGGGATTTAAGTTAAGCTTCTATTCCATTAAAATGTTGATGTACTCTGGTTCTAAAGAAAAATGTCCCTCTTGTTTAGGTTGTTTTCAGATCTGAATACTGGGGATCAGATGGATTCAAGAAAGATTATTTGGCTCTCTATAACTTGTTTTGCTGTGTAATGCCAAGATAAATTATTTTAAAGAACAACACCAATCATTGTTATACTAGTCTGCCCCTTGGATAAAAAAGTATTCCATATAAGCTTGGGTAATAAACTCTTATTGATATTTTTAAGTATTTGATCTGACAAGAAACCTAAATTTGTTCATATATTTTGATTCATATTATTTAATAAATCTCTTTGCTCCACTATTTTGAGAAACAAATTGAGGAGAAATGTGTTCTCCAGGATTTACATCCTATTTATTTTTTACTTTAAAAAGCAATGGTTTAAGTATATTCCTCTGTGTTCGTATGTGTACAAGTATTTACATATATTCTACTTGATCAGAAAAAAAAAAATATTTGGATGAAAGTCATGCCCTTTACAGGGATGATAGAAGGAAAAAAATATTTGTGCCTTGCTTAGGTCCAAGGGATTTCTTGTTCTTTCTAGCTTCTTCTGTATCACATTCCTATCCACTTTGTATTTGTGAAGATACATAGGGAAACAAGCATTAAACCAAATCTATCTTGATTAAATGATATTATTTATTTCCTAACTAAAAGTGTGTAAACTAGAAACTTGGAATTTGAAAGGGAAAGTCATCATAAGTAAAAAAGAGTACCTTTGAACCACTTCAAATATATTTTTTCTTATTATTTGGTTTTCTCCCCCTTCTTTCTAGTTTTCTATCAAACTACTTAAAATACAAATGTCTTTTTCTCTCAATAGTACCTTTCATTTGCAAGAATGATTACTGAAAAAAAGAGATGTTAGAAGATGTAAGGGATTCTAATAAACAACCACTTTTTATTGTGGAACACAGTGAATATTTTAGCAATTAAGAAGATCCTTATTTTTTCAAAACCTTTTCATTCTGGCTGAAAATTTATATATTGTTTGCAAGGAATTAGAGGGGTAAAAGCTAAGCAATTGGCATTAAATGACTTACCCAGAGTTATATACGTAGGAAGTGTCTGAGATTAGAATTAAAACCATGACCTCCTGACTCCAACCTTGTCACTATCCACTGAGCCGCCTACCTGTTCCAGGAAGAAGACTCATTAGATTTCTCAAATTAGAGATAAAGAAGGTCTTTTGTGTATCTTAAATTCAACAAAACTGAATATCTTATCTTTCCCCAAAATATTTCCCCCTTCCCAAATGGCCAAGTACTACTGAGGGCCCCATCCTCCTCCTAGGTACCCAGGCTAAAAGTCTAATTGTCTTCCTAAACTCCTCACTTTCACTCTTAAGTTACTGCTCTCTTCTGATGTAGCCACTGCACTCATGGTGGCCCTCATCACAACATATCTAGAATGTAACTAGAGATTTCAAGTTGGTCTCTCTGACTTAAGTCTTTCACCCAGTCACTTCAGTCTAGCTTCTACTCAACTTTCAAAGTGACCTTCCTAAATCACAGATCACAACGTACCTTCCCCCCTCCCACAGAAACAGATTCAGACAACTCATGAATGCATGCACTCAGCAAAGGCCAGTGGCTTCCCTTTACCTCCAGAATCAAATATAAAAGATATTTTTTGACCTTTATCATCTCCCTCATTTCTACTTTACATGCTTCTTATACTTTACCATCTTCCACATTCTATAATGTCAAATACTATTTCTCCTGACTGTTCTCCGGGGTTTTCCCTCCTTGTCTTTGCATTCTGGCTTCCTTTTAGTTTTAATTAAAATGCTAAATCCTTTAAGAAGCATTTCTCATGTCCCTTGATTGTTCCTCCTGATTTTACTTCCAAAGTATCTTGTATATCTTATTTATTTGCATTTTGTCTCCTCTAAAAGAATGTGAGGTCCTTGAGAGTATTGTTTTTGCCTTTCTTTCTAGTCTATACATAGTAAGTTTTAATAAATAATTATTGATTTGACTTGACTTTTAAGATTCCTGGAAGTTGCTGAGGGCAGAGCTGAACCCAGGTTTTGACTAAATTTCTCCACTAATAATCATTATATACCTCATCTGTTCATGAAAAATAAAAATCTATAGACAGAATTTTCATGTTGATAGCAATGGGACTTGGGCCTAAATAAATAGTATCCTAAATGAATTTTTATCTTTTCCTTTTGTTTTTAAATCTAGGTCAGAATATAATATAAAATGGGGTATCCAACTTAAATGACAAAGAGAATTAACAAACATTATAACACTTCAAAAAGTCAGGGAAAACAATAAGTGTTAATGCCAATTCAAAATACTAACCAATTAGGAATTAGCATTTTTTTTCTTTTTTTTATATATTTTTTTTTAATTTTATAGTATTTTATTTGATCATTTCCATGCATTTTTCATTAAAGACAAAGATCATTTTCTTTTCCTCCCTCCCACCCCCCGTGGCCGACGCGTGATTCCACTGGTATCATATGTGTTCTTGACTTGAACCCATTGCCATGTTGTTAGTATTTGCATCAGAGTGTTCGCTCAGAGTCTTTCCTCTGTCATGTCCCCTCAGCCATTGTAGTCAGGTAGTTGCTTTTCCTTGGTGTTTCTACTCCCTCAGTTTGTCCTCTGCTTTTGGATAGTGGTTTTTTTCTCCTTGATCCCTGCAGATTGTGCAGGGACATTACACCGCCACTAATGGAGAAGTCCATTATATTCGATTATACCACAGTGTATTAGTCTCTGTGTACAATGTTCTCCTGGTTCTGCTCCTCTCGCTCTGCATCACTTCCTGGAGGTTGTTCCAGTTCACATGGAATTCCTCCACTTTATTGTTCCTTTGAGCACAATAGTAAGGAATTAGCATTTTTAACATCCCTTCATGGCATATATAGTTTTCATGGCAGAAATAGTTTTATAAATACAGTAATAAAATCTGTCATTGCTGAGTCAGACAATTCATTCTATTAATTAAATCTTATTCATAGAAAACTGGACTTGATTTTGCAATTTTTATAATTTAGTGATTTTTTTTGTCTAAGCATGAGAAAATTATATTTACAATAACTGCCACTGTTTCCAAAATGCCCTTATTAAGGAGCCAGGTTCATATAGGTAACAGATGGAAATCAAACAATCTGGCTCTAATATTAGTTCTTCGTGTGACTTTTTGACATACCACGGAAATTGAGGTCTCAATTTCACAACATACCAAGGGAGCTAGTTGGGCAAAAGGATATTTAATATCCTATTTGTAGTAGTCCACACCTATCTATGGACAAGGGAAACAGTTAGAATATAAAGATTGTCTTAAAAGAGAGCATGCTCAGTCTTGCAAATGGCTAGTAAAGCCTTTAACCCTTGATCTCAGCTTCCCCCAGGTTAGGCAGGAAATCAGGTTTCTTTGTGCTCACCTCACTGAGACAAACCACACCTATACCTTGTTGTTAACCAATGATAATCATCCCTATGTATTGTGCACATTTGCATCTCAATGATAATAAATAGGAGCTCCACAGAAGGCCAGCCCTCTTTGCTGCAGCACCTCTCACCTATCTCTGTCATTCCTAGAACTTAGCCTCTGGCTAAGCTTACTTTTTAACATCCTCTCTCTATCTTTTCTTATTATCTTTCTAATCCTAATGCAGGAGTGGTCTGGATTTAGAGTATTCACTCTAAAAGACCTGGTTTTCCTCTCAGCTAATCTCTATACTCCTATATCCACATATTGTATATTTAGGTCTGCTTAGTGGTATCATGTCCTCTGATAGTTAAGTAGTCGGGGCTTTTTGTGGAGCTCCATTGTCAAATATTACGTTGTGTCTGCCTGTTTCTTGTCCATCTCCTCGACTGTAGTCCTTCCCCAAGGTCTGCTTTCTATCTTTCCTTTCATGGGAAGGCTGCGGGCCCACCTTCCTGCTTTACTGTTCTGCTTTAAATTCATCTTATTCCAACTCTACAATAACTTGTTAATTCATTTTGCTATGATAATACTCTGAGAATTAACCCTTTTTGTGAAGAAGGTTCTTGGCAATGAAGACATTTGCAATTGCAGCCATATTCATATTTTGGTTCAAAAGCTAAACTTTTCAACACTATAACAATGATCTTACTAGAATCAATTATATATTTAAAAGAAGAAATTGCCTTCATGTGTTAAAAAGAAATGAGAAAATGTTTTCTAAGTGATGGGTTTTTCTTCTTAATTAGCTTTTCTGTTTTCTTTTATCAGAAATTATTCTCCTTAGTGGGACCAGTTATCTTATCTTTGGATTTCATTGGCACTAGGGGGAATAGAAAAAGAATGCAGATAAAAATTAGGGATCCTTATGTAACCTTGAAAAACATTTCTTTTTAAAAGGCAGCTTCATTGATACAAAGACTAGAAGGCTAGACCTGGAGTCAGGAAGACTTTTCATTAAAATCTATAATAAGTCACTGAACTAGCTATGTGACCCTGATCAAATCCTTTACCCTCTGTCTTCCTCAGTTGACTCATATAAAATGGGGATAATAATAGCACCATATAGGGTTGTTCTTAGGATTAAATGAAATAATATTTCTGAAATATTTCATAAAACTTATGGTTATTTATAAATATTAGCTAATATTAGTGAGATTATTTAGCTAATTAGTTAAAAGCTAATTAGGTGATTAATCACTTATACACCTAGGGAGCTACATTACAATTATTAATCAATTATTCACCCATTAAGCAAGGATATATTGTTTCCTAGGTGTCAGGTTTTGTGTTATGTACCAGGTATAGAAAGAAAGAGATCCTGTCCTAAAATATTTATATATTAATAGAATTTACTATATAATGAACTATTTTACTCACCTGTAAGTTTGTCTGAAAATATTTTACTAGTCATAATTTAGTTTATTTATTTCCAATAATTATTACTATCAATATTATTTAACTATTTTTTTTAATTATGGCAGGGAGTATTAATGAATGATCACTTAATTGAATGTTTTCATTCTTCACTATAAATTAGCCATACTCAATAGTGAGCAATAACAGTAAATTTGGATTTGAATTGTAGTAGCATTGTGTTCCGTAAGTAATTCTGACATAAAGCATTCTCTTCCTTTGGAGAAGAGGTGGAATTCATGCCATTTGGCTTGCTTTGACTCCTCATGGGAGATAAATGGATTTCTTGGGTTCCTACTGAACTACTGACTATCTTTTTCGGTAGCCATAGTGCCAGCACACCATAGGTATTTCTTGTTTTCACTTTTCAGGGAATTGTTTTTTGGCAGAAAATCATCATTGGAACTTATCAGGTGTGAAAAGGCACTTGGCAGCAATAACACTTTAGAATTAGTAACTCTATCTATATTTTTCACCTGTCATAATAAAATTGTCATGTTACATTTTTGTGTATCTAAGTGGGGAAAGAAAAATCAATTTTTTCTCCTGGTTAATACTACATGGATATAGACAAGAAAAAATGTCTTTAAAGAATATCGTTGAGTGGTATGTTCATTAACTTCTGAATATGAAATAATAGCCCTTCCAAAAACTGGCTGAGATAGCACAAAAACTAGGGCAGTCAGTATGATCTCCTTTTTTCTCTGTTCCCCTTTCAAATAATACGATGAAATTGTCTGTATTCATTTCTTTTCTCAATCATTATATGATTTAAGATGACCAGACCATTTTTTTTCTTGTCCTTCTCTATGGAAATCTACTACAATATTCATTTCTAAGGGCTTTATTCAGTATTTTAAAGGAAGTATTTCAGTTAATGCATCATCTTTAACACTATCTGCCTTTCCCATAATCTTTATGGACCCAAGCATTTATGTATGTTCATGCACATACTAATTGGAATTCATGAGGACATGTGTATACTCAAAAAGAATAGATTAATTGATATGATTAATATCAGTAGAAATCAAAGTGATAATTTGGTGAACATAATACACACAGATTTTATCTATGACATCTCTTAAGTAGATGGGCTATGTTAGTGTATTGTGTTACTTTAAATGATGCAAATTTATGTTTTTAAAAAAGGTACAGGATATTTCATAAATTTTAATCAGTTCTTTTTTGAACTACATATTGCATGATTCCTGTATGCATCTTGAATGACATTTATGTGGTAATTCCCTTCACTACAGCAGATTCATGTTTTTATTTTTTTTCACCCTGAGTGGTTTTTCCTTCACAGCTAAGATTTTTTTTTTTATGTTATAGTGAATGTAAATACAACATCAAAGTTATGTCCATTATGTAGGAAACTGAACTTGCTATCTTTTCAACTAAATCCTTTTCTATTCGGTTGAAAATACCACCACAGGACTTCTGGGTTAATATGGCTCCAGAGTAGAAACAGGACTTTTTTTCTCCTTTCCACAGATCGAGACACAGTATCTCAAAACAACAAAACCAAAGTCAAAAGAGCAAAGGAATTCCATGGTAGGGCAGAGCATGGAAGAGAGTCAAAGTTAGGGCATTTCCACACTAAAAGGGGGCAACATTTCTTCCACCAAGGGGTGAGCTCATCACCCCTCCCTTACCTCACCTAACTTGCCAGAGTCCCAGTTAGATCCTGACAAACTTCTATGTTCTAGGAGGGAGGCTGGCTGAGGTCAACACAAACTTACCCCTAAGAGAAATTACTCAGAACACTGAGAGACTGAGGAAACGTTAATATAGGGCACAGAGCATGGGGAGATGGGGCTGCTAACAGCAAAATGCCGAAAAATAGCCACCAGGCAAAAACCTCTAGAGCTCAATACAAAGACTTTCCCACACTCCACACCCAGACCTTGGTCAGGCAAACTTTATGTTTTCAGAGGCAGGACCTTCCCATAAGAACAGCAAAACTAGGGACTCCAGGAGGCTGAGGAAACATGGAAATAGAGTGTGGAGCTTGGATAGAGAGAAGTGACTCAAAGCAAAATGCAACAGAGACCAGAAAAATAGCCTGTAGGTAAAATCCTCTTCAGCTCTTAATACAGAGACTTACCTACACTCCACACCCAGACCTCTGCAAGGCAATCTTTAAGTTCTTAGGGGCTGGATATGCCCATATGAGCAGCTAGACACTGCTGAGGACTGGGAAAAATAACCTCAGGGCAAAAACCTCTCCAGAGAACAATACAAAGATTGCCCACATTTCTCATTTATATATCTGACCAGGAAGGAACAAGGAATTGGTCACCAATTCCCAGGAAATAAAATCCACAAACACCAAAAAACAAACATACAAAAAACAAGAATAAAACATTAACTGTAGATAATTTTTATGCAGAAAAAAAAACCGGAGACTAAAGAAGAGACAACAGAAGATGACAAACCATTAAACACATCCAAACTATTGGGGAAAAGTAGAAATTGATCACAAGTTCTTGAAGACCTAAAATCCAAAATTATGATAAAAATGGGTGAGATGTGGCAAGAAAAATTTGAAATAGTTAAAAAAAGAAATAATAGTTTAAAAGACAATATCTCCCATTTGGAAACTGAAACCCAGAAATCAAATGAAATAATAAGCAAATTGAATACCAGATATGATCTGCTAAAAGCCATAAAATGCAGGATAGATCAAATCAAAAAGGAAAATCAAAAGATCTTAGCTAAAATCTAGTCATTAAAAACTAGAATTAGGCAGGTAGAAGCCAATGATCTCACAAGACAGCAAGAATTAATAAAGTAAAATCAAAAGAATGACAGATTAGAAGGCAACATAAAATATTTCATTGAGAAAACTTGATATCATAGCATGAGAAATTATCCAAAAATATTGCCCTGGGATTTTTCAAAAGAGGACAAAATAGACATTGAAAGAGTCCAGAGATCACCCACTATGCTAAATCCTCAAAAGATAACCTCTAGGAATGTAAATGCTAAATTCAAGAGCTTCCAAGCTAAAGAGAAAATATTAGAAGAAGCCAAAAAGAAACAAATGAGAAAGCAAGAAGCACGAATCAGGACTACACTGGATCTGGCAGCCTCCACAATGAAAGACCTCAAGGCTTGCAATATATTTATAAAGTCAAGAGAATTGGGCCTACAAACAAGGTTTACCTACCCATCAAAATTGACTATATACTTTCAGAGGAAAATATCGGCATTCAACAAAATAGAAGACTTCCAAATATTTGTAAAGAAAAGACCAGAACTAAAAAGAAAATTTGGCAATGAAATATAAAAACCAAGAGAAACCTAAAAGGTAAATAAGAGAGGGGTTTTATTTTTTTTATTTAAGGGTCTCAATAAGGTCAAAATATTTATATTACTATGTTATTTGTAACTCTCATGAATTGCATTCTCCATTATAGTAGTTACAAGAATTATTCATAGGTAGAGATTGGGGTAATAAGTGTTTTAAAATCATATGTAAAAAAAAAATAGAATAAAAATAGAAATACAGATGGGGGAATAGAAGACAGCACCAAGAGAAACTTGAAGGAATAAGAAAAGAAGAGAAGAGAGTGCTAAAATACTCAAACCTTACTCTCAGTGAAATCAATTCTGAGAGAGAAGAACAGCTAGATCCATTGGGCTATCTAATTTTTATCTTACCCTACTGGGAATTTGAGAGTGGAAAACTAAAGGGGAAATGGGAGTGGGGGGGGAGGGAGGGAAAGAGAGGCAGAAGGGAATTTAATAGACCCTAAAAAATAAGAGGGGAATAGAAAGGGAGGGTGGGGAGGGAAGTAATATGAGGAAGGGAGATTGTGTGAGGTAGCTTAAAAGGACCTCAAAAGAAAAATAAGAGAGGAATAAGAAGGGAGGGGGAAAAAGGAAAGTAAAAGAAGGGAAGGTATTATGGGGACTGATTAAAAAAAGAACACTGATGTAGAAGGAAATAATGAAAGAGGAAAGGGCAGGACAAGGAGAGAAAATCAAAATGTTGAGTATTACACAGGTAGTAATAACTTTGATTATGAATGGAGTGAACTCTCTTATAAAGCGGAATCAAATAGCAGAGTAGATTAAAAACTCATACCATATGTTGTCTACAAGAAACACACATGAGGTAGGTAGACACACACAGGTCAAAGCCTGGAGCAAAATCTATTGAGCTTCAACTGAGAAAAAGAAGGCAGGATTTACAATCATGATATCTGACCAAATAAAGCCAAAATAAAATAGAACTGATTAAAAGATATAGGGAAGGTGATTACATCCTGATAAAAGGCAATATGGAGAATGAGGAAATATCAGTAATCAACATGTATGCATCAAATGGTATAGCATCCAAATTACTAAAGGAGAAACTGTGAATTTTAGATTTACTCCACCCTGCTTAGTCTTCAGAATTTTATTAACCAAGAATGTATACACCCACAACTTAAGGATTAAATGTGTATGAGGGGGGGAAGAAGGTCTATGACCTGTGTGTGCTAGCAAGTAAGAAATCAGAAACAACTGACTATGTGAAAATCTTTCTTACTTAATATCTTCACTTTATTATAAATAAACCAACACAAAATTCCATTCTGGCTTGAGTATTTCATTGGGATTTAGAATTTAAATCCCTGGTGACCAACTAAAAATATCATAAGTTTTATCCCTAACAAAACTAGTGGAACTGAAGGAGGAAATAGATAGTAAAACTATATTAGAGGGAGACCTGAACCATCCTCTATCAGATCTATGTGAATCAAATAAAAAAAATTAAATATGAAAGAGGTAAGAGATGTAAATGAAATCTTAGAAAATTTAGAGTTAATAGATATGTGAAGAAATAGGGATACAAAGGAATACACCTTCTTTTCATCAGCATATGCTACATTCACAAAGATTGACCATGTACTAGGGCATAAAAATATGGCAAATAAGTGCAAAAGAGCAAAGATTGTTAGGGGTAAAATTAGGTATTATTGACTGAATATATTATACTAGTGGTCACCAGGGATTAATTCAATCTCAATAAAATACTCAAGTCAGTTTGGGAATTTTGTAATGGTTTAATTAGAGTAGATAGAAGAAATTAAGTAGAAGAGAGAGAGAGAAAAGAGAATTTAAACTGTCCCAGCCTAGGCTGAACCAGGAAGTAGTTCAGAGGCCTTGGCCAAGAGGCCTTCTCAATCTACTTTGTCTATCAGCCATTAGACCTCCTCAGAGATGAGTGGTCTCCTAGGAGGATAGTGTTTTAGGAGGTAAAGGAAAAAGGAATCAGCCTACACCACTCACCAAAAACAATAATCACCCAATCACCTCACTGGAAAGCCACAAATGCCAAACTGCCAAGATGCAACCCATGCTGCCACAAGCCACAAGAGTGAGACAGAGAGCAACATCTTTGTGAGAAAGAGCCTGGAGAGAGGAAGTGACATGAAATATATAGGCCTTTCTTTACATCACTTCCTGCAACACACATATACCAAAGGTAGCTTAAGTTTGACTTAGGACAGCCCAGGATATCTCTCAGTTGTTTCTGATTTGTTACTTGCTAACACATGTCTGTAATAGGCCATCCTCCTCAACATTAATCCTTAAGTAGGGGTGCATACATTCCTGGTTGCTAGGATTTTAAAGACTAATTAGGGTGGAGAAAATCTAAAATTCACAAAATAATGAATGCAACCTTTTCTGATCATGATGCTCTAAAAATAATAATTAGTATGGGTACATGGCATGGCAAATCAAAAATTAATTGGAAATTAAATAACATGATTCTCAAAAACTGGTTAGTTAAGGAACAAATCATAGAACACGTAAATTTCATTGAAGAAAATGTCAATGATGAAACATTCTTTCAAAATCTATGGGACACAGACAAAGTATTATTCAGGGGGAAATTTATATCCTTTAGTTCATCTATTAAATTAGGGAGGACAGAAGCCAAAGAATTGGGTATACAAATTAAAAAAAAAAAGCAAAACTAGAAACTGAACAAATTAAAAATCTCCAGATGAAAACTAAATTAGAGATACTAAAAATTAAAGGAGAAATTAATAAAATTGAAGTAAAATAAGTATTAAATTAATAAAAAGACTAGAAACTGGTATTTTGAAAAAACAAATTAAATAGACAAAGCACTAGTCAATCTAATAAAAAAAGGAAAGAAGAAACCAAATTAACAGTATCAAAGATGAAAAGGGAGACCTTACCTCTAATGAAGAGGAAATTAAGGTAATCATTAAAAACTTTTTGGCAATTATATGGCAATCTAGGTTATATGGATTAATAGTTACAAAAATATAAATTGCCTAGAATAACCTAAGAAGAAATAGAATACTTAAATAACCCATACCAGAAAAAGAAATTTAGCAAATTATCAAAGACATCCCTAAGAAAAATCCCCACTATCTGATGGATTCACAAGTGAATTCTGTCAAACATTCAAAGATTTAATACCAATACAATACAAACTACTTGACATAATAAGCAAAGAAAGATTTTTACCAAATTCCTTTTATGACACAAATATGGTACTGATTCCAAAGCCAGGTAGATCAAAAACAGAGAAAGAAAATTACAGGTCAATCTCCTTAATGAACATAGGTGCAAAAATCTTAACTAGAATACTAGCCAAAAAACTACAGTAAGTTATCACGAGGTTATTCAATATAATCAGGTGGGTTTTATACCAAGAATGCATGGATGATTTAATATTAGGAAAACCATTCACATAATTGACCATATCAACAAGCAAATCAACAAAAATCACATGATTATCTCAATAAATGCAGAAAAAGTCTTTGTCAAAATACAACTCATTCTTATTGAAAACACTACAAAGTATGGGAATAGATGGGTCTTTTATAAAAATAATATATAGTATGTCTCTAAATTTGTCAGCAAGCATCTTCTGCAATGAGGATAAATTAAAAGAGCATTTCCAATAAGACCAGGAGTGAAACAAAGTTGTGATTTATCACCCCTATTATTTAACATGGTACTAGAAATAATAATAGTAGCAATTAGAGAAGAAAAAGAAATTGAAGGAATTAAAATAGGTAATGAGGAGACCATGCTATGAATCTTTGCAAATGATATGATGGTCTATTTAAAGAATCCTTGAGAATCAAAATCCTGGAGAATCAAGTAAAAAAACTAATGGAAATAATCAACAACTTTAGGAAAGTTGAGGGATACAAAATAGATCCACATAAGTAATCAGCATTTCTATATACTTCCAACTCATCCCAGCAACAACAGTTAGAATTAGAAATTCCCTTTAAAATCACCCTAGACAATATAAAATACTTAGGAGTATATCTGATAAGACAAACAGGAACTATATGAACACAACTACAAAATACTCTCCACACAATTAAAACTAGGTCTAAATAATTGGAACAATATTATTGCTCATCAATAGTTCACGCTAACATAATAAAAATGATAATCCTACCCAAAATAATTCACTTATTTAGTCCCATACCCATCAAACTACCAAAAACTTTTTTTTTACTGAATTAGAAAAAGACATGACAAAGTTCATGTGGAAGAACAAAAGATCAAAGATATCAAGGGAAATAATGAAAAAAAAATGTGAAGGAAGTTGGCCTAGCAGTACCAGATCTTAAACTCTACTATAAATCAGTGGTCATCAAAACATTATGGCACTGGCTAAGAGACAGAAGGGAGAATCAATGGAATAGATTTGGGGTAAATGTCCTTAGAAAGATAGTATATGATATATTCAAAGATCCCAGCTTTTAGGACAAGAACCCAATATTTGACAAAAACTTCTGGGGAAATTCGAAAATGATATAGAAAAGATTAGGTCTAGAAATTCAGAATAGGTAAAATATTTAAATATGAAGAAGGAGACCATAAGTAAATTAAGTGAAAATAGAATAGTATGCCTGGAAGATCTATGGGAAAGGAAAGAATTTAAGGCCAAACAATAGTGAATATTACAATATGTAAAATGAATAATTTTAATTACATTAAACCGAAAAAAGGTTTTGTACAAACAAAACCAATGCAACCAAAATTAGAGGGAAGCAACAAATTGTGGGAAAAAACCTCTCCATAACAAAAACCTCTGACAAAGGTCTAATTTCTCAAATATATAAGGAACTAAATCGATTGTACAAAAAATCTAGCCATTCCCCAATTGATAAATGGGCAAGGGACATGAATAGGAAGTTATCAGATAAAGAAATCAAAATTATATATACACACATTAAAAAGTGTTCTAAATATCTTATAATTAGAGAAATACAAATCAAAACAACTCTCAGGTACCACCTCTTATCTAGGAGATTGTCTAATATGACATCAAACAAAAGTATTAAATGTTGGAGAGGATGTGACAAAATTGGGACACATGCATTGTTGTGAATTGATTAGATCATGGATATGAATAATCTTGTACAAGTCTTTTTCCTTATGATCTCTTTTGGGTATAAACCTAGTAGTGCTATGGCTGGATCAAAGGGCAGGCAATCTATTAGCATCCTTTCGGCATAGTTACAAATTTCTATCTCCACCAGCAATGTATTAATGTCCCAATTTTGACACATCCTTTAAAGGGATTTTCTTAATCTTTCCCTCTGTCTCTTTTAGAGACAAGAGAGCAGGATTTCCAAGTAGATCAGGGCTGAGAGGTGTCAGTGAGTCAGAGCTGACCTGTCTGTTACCTGGGGGACCAGGAGAGAGAAAAAAGAACAAGAGCTAACAGGGCTTTTTGCCTCTGGGTCTCAAGAGAGCAGGACATTTGTCTCTGAGGCAAGGGTGACTGGCAGTTGACTATTGAGAGTTGAGTGATAGAAATTAATTGAAGCATTGATGTCTAATTATTTAGGAAGATAGGCAGTTAGAGAATAAATTTTATATTGATTAGCTTATAGCAGGCGAGGTGTTTGCCAGGCAAGGAGAACCTGTTCTCAGAAGACATTTAGATTTATGTTATTAGAAATTTTAAATAATATTAGGAATTTAGTTATAGTAATAGGGTATTAGAATAATAATCTCCCTTTTACTATTTTCTATCTATACTTCTCAAATTAAATTAATAGTTTTTATTCAACTGCTCTCTTAACTTTTGTGGAAATCCTACTTTTAACCCTTATAATCCAATGAAAATTATTCAAATACTCAAAAGGATTTCCACCAAAAACATTGGAAGTCTTCTTTGATTTATTCAAATATTATAAGTTCATCAAAGGACTACATAGGCTTCTCACCTGTCATCTGTTGTTCTTGGCCCCTGACAAACCCATCTTTAATTCTAGGCATTAATTTCCTTGGTAATGTCTTTTATTCACCTCTTTTTCATTGGCATTCCTTTGCATTTATATGCTGCAGACTTCTGACAGTCTTCATGCATCCCTCTATTGCCCTTTTTGTGCTATTTCCTGCATATATTCCAGTTTTTTGGAAGCAGTGGTTTTAGTTCTAGCAATGTAGGCAAAATGTTAGTATAGAAAATGGACTTTCATGGAAAGTTTGAAGCATTGAGAAAATTATGAAAGAAAATATGACAGAAAAAGAGGAAAAGAAAGAGTTGATATAGATATAAGGTAGAAATATATATACACAGTTCAAATGAAGAGAAATCTAAATTTGAAGACACTAATTTTGGGGGGTGGGAGAGATTTCAATTTCCAGAAAATGATTATTAATGCAGGTCTGAAGTGTAAGAGAAGAGTTAATATTGGATGCAAACTTTTGGAAGTATTAACATAGTAAATATTATTTAACATAATACCAGTAGATAATAATAATGATTAATATGACAATATCAATAATATATATAATTTTATTATCATAATCATGGTGGTATTAATAAGAACTACCATTTATATTAGTTTTGAAATGATTTAACATTTATTATCTGATTTTTTCCTAACCATCTTAATAAGAAGATAATACTATATTCATCCTACTTTTATGGATAAGGCAAATGAAGAAGATAAACTAAATTAATACTAAATTAATAAGTTACTACACATTATCCTCAGAAGTTCACTCAGTCAATTAAATATTTCATGGATTCTTCACATGTATTGATCTATTTAACATCACAAATATTCAGTAAATTCCAGTCTTGGGAAATGAGGAGCAAACTTGGCAAAATTATGAAGAAAAACCTATCATTACTGTGAACATGGAACAGAGGAGGCAACAGGTGAGGTAAATGAAAATAAAAGGTTCCCAGTCGGAACCCAAATACTACTTCCAGTTAGATTATAGATACCTATTTATGAAACAAACTCTACTGCACTGTAGATAATTAATATTAGGTTACTAGGATTCGTATGGTAATTGAACCAAGGATTGATATGATAAGATTTTCAATGTCCTGGAAAATGCAACATGAAAAAGAACATTTTTATTTTTTGTCACCCCCAAGACAGTGTTTTTCCTCACTTCTCACAGAAATATTAGAAACAAACTATCTCTTATTGTATAAATGGAGATTTTGAACCTTTGGACTTTATCCCCCAGAATTCCCATAGTATTTCCTCCAATTCCCTTTAATCTCTCCTACACCTGCACATTTAGGTGATCACATTATTGTTTTATAAGTTCTGAAGTTCTTCCCACTTTCTCTCTTTTTCTTGTGACTGGGATGGATTCAGGTAGTTCTTTTACTGTAGCTATTATTAATACAACTTTATAAAATATACTTAGTTATTGAATATTAATTTTAATACCCACATTATAGAGTCAAATATCATATACAAACTAATTAATTTCCAAAGGAAGATGGTGAAGACTACAGGACTATTGATCACATTGGCTATGAAAATTCAATGGAGATATACAGAGAGATCTTTATTATTATTCCCAGAAGTTCATGTGAAGGTATGAGGAGATAACGTTATCCAAACCATGGCCTGGTGCAGAATCACTGGTGAGAAAATCTAACTGAATTGAGACCAAGAAATGTGGCATTACCTAATTAGTAACCTATTTGTTTTTAGACTACTTTATATTACCACTGTGATATTTCAAGTACATTGTGTAAAGATTAAAATTTAGGGGAGACTGAGGCAGGTAGAAATTAGTTTCTACAAGGAGTATTATATTTTTAGAGATTTATTAAAAGTTAAGGATTAAAGAAAATACAGGATAAGAAAACACGTGTCTAGGCCACAGAGAGGCCTAGACACAACCTCACCTACATTATGAAAAGAGCCACGTCTGCCCCAAAACGGAAGTCCAAAAAGCCACAAAAGCCTTTGCAATCAGGTTAAATCGCTTTTCGATCTCGGCCCACCTGAGAATTCCTGTGAGATTACAAAGCATTTTGGGGAAGTGTAGCAAGGGCTTGTGGGGATTGAAGTCCAGAGTTCAAGTCTATTTTTACATTGCCTAATTGAGGATTCAAATAAAAGGAAAAGTAAAGCATAATTACCTTAAGAAGGTAGCTGTGTTAGCTGACAACATACATTTTTATATTCTTATATCCTATGGATATTTTTCTTCTTTGATTTTCTTCTACATTCACCAACCATTCATAAAAGGATGGATTCAGAGGTCCTGGTCAGTGAAGATGTTTGATAGGCAGCTGGATATGTGGGTAATAACATGCTACATTTTAATGGATTTCTCTACTATGTGTATTAAGTCATGTCAAAAGAAAAATAGAAATGAAAATTTAATTTTAGGAGAGAATTGGGAAACAGATGGATGTATGACAAATGACTTGGTCATATTTCCATTCTTCTTTTAATAATAGTAGTTATAGTTTGAGAATATTATTTTATGTGTTTTGTTATTATGTGAGGTTTATAAACATTTTAAAATTTTAGCATGAGAAAATATTGGTTTATTTCTTGATCTTTTGGGTTTTTTCCCCAATTTCAGATGCTATTACTTTTGTTGTAAAGTAATATGATCATTGCTATATAATCTCTGTGGGTGAAAAATAATGAACAAAAATAACCAAATTACTAAATATTACTAAATCAGATATCTATTCAATTCTTTTTCCATGCATAATTCAGTGTTAGGCCCAACAGTTAAAACCAAGAAATCTAGTTGTCATATTTCTTATCCTTAAGCAGTTTCATGATAAAGTTGGAAAGATGAAGAATGAATAGGAATTTTTTTAGAAAAGGTATTGTGTATGCACACATATAAGCATGTATGTATATATATATGTGAGTTTATGTGCATATATACATATACATATATGTAATACATAAATATTAAGTTGTATTGACTAATTTTTATAAGTATCCTGAGAAGGAAGAGTCTGGTTTGGGATGAAGTAACTAGGCAAAGATTCATGATGTAGGATTTAAATTAATATCCAATACTCCATCAGGGGTCCCCAAATTTTTTACACAGGGGGCCAGTTTACTGTTCCCCAGACCATGGAAGGGCCAGACTATAAAATCCTAACCTTAAGCTTAACCTAGAAGTAGTATACACAGTGCAGAATTCCCTCTTCCAGATCTCCGCTCACCATGCTGATGACTTCCATTGTGCAGCCACATAATCATTTTGTAGCAGTCCACCCCTAGCTATGGGCAAGGGGAACAGTTGCTATGTACAGATTGCCTTAGAAGAGAGCATGCTCAGTCTTGAGTATGCTCAGTATTGCACATGGCTGGGAAAGCCTCTGACCCTTGACCCCAGCTTCTCCCAGGTTAGGCGGGAACACAGGTTTCTTTGTGCTCACCTGGTTAAGAGAAACCACACCTATACCTTGTCATTAACCAATGAGAATCATCCCTATGTACTGTGTATATTTGCATATCAAAGATTATATATGGCCCAGCAAGCTCCACCTCTCTTCTTTCAGCCTAGCTGATGGCTGTCCTTCCTAGAGCCTGGCCTTAGGCCAGGCTCCATTTTTAATCTTTTTCTATCATCTCTCTGACCTGTGTGGTATTAAATGTGGATCTCTGGACTGGTAAAAGCCTTTGAAAGGGTCTTTTGATCGGAGCTTAGCTGTGGCTCATGGAAAATTAATAAAGACTCATTCCTGCCACCTCATATCTCTAATTTGACTCCGTCATCCCCCTCGTGGTATCTAAAACTTCTATCCTGTCTCTATCTTTCTACCTTAAAGCTTCTCTCCCTTCTGAGGAAGCTTTACTTTTGCACAGCACCTCATTATAAGGCGCCTCCCAAAGTATTATGTCATCAGAAGTAGTACTATACATGAGCAATGCCGTACTTTGCAGTGATGTCACATACAGTGCTCCTCTCACTGACCACCAATGAAAGAGGTGCCCCTTTCAGAATTGAGATGGAAGCTGGATACATGGCCTCAGGGGGCTACATGTGGTCTTTGTGCTGTAGTTTGGGGACCCCTGCTCCAAGTATTATAATTTTATAACATTTATTGATAATCACTAGCAGTGAAGGAATAAAAAAGGTAATTATCTAACAAAACAGAACCACATGACTAAGTTTTTCTACCAGCTCAAAAACCACACATCCACAAGTGCCACCACAGGAAGAGAAGAGGGTAAGAGGTGGAACTACCCAGAATTTAAATCTTGCCTATGTTAGCACATAAGGAGAGGAGGAGAGTGGGTTGCTGGGAATTTTAGTTTTTAGGGTATCACATTCTAATTACACAATGGAAAACCAGAAAATTATTTGTATTTGTTATGTCAGAAGCTTATAGCATATAGAAAGGAGATCAACCCAAGCTTTATATATGAGACAGTGAAAACAACTGAGACATTTCCTTGACATGATGGAGGAAGTAGCAAAAATAGCAATAATAAAATCCTAAGCAACAAAAAAATTCATATCATATATCATTAATATAAGAGAGTCATAGAAACCAAAATATTTTAATCATAGATCTCATCATTTAAGCGGCCATACAGCAAAGGAATGTTCATGCCTCTGACACAAATATTAAAGAAGAAGAAATAATTTAGAGGAAAATAAAAGTATAATAAGATTATTGGATTTGTTCATGAGGACAGCCCTGTTACAAGGGAATCACTTTAAAAGACTGATATATATTAATTTAAGGTCGCCAAGGAATCAGCTATGTAATTCCTAAATGAAAAACTCAAGTCAGCCGTCAGCCTTTTTGGAGTTTAATTACAATAGGAGCAAGAAAGGAATTAGAGATATATAGAGAGAGAGAAAGGGGAGAGAAGGGAATAGGGCTTAAATACCCCCTCTGTTTAGGCTGGGCCAAAAGGCCCAAGCCCTTAGATAGCTGGGGCAAAGAAAAGAGATCAGTCCCTTTCACTCACGTGTCCAAAATGGAGAAACAGTCTCAGAGGCCCCCACTTTCAGCTTCCTTCAGAGCAAGCTTCCTCAGAGCCCAGGAACCACCGACCAAAAACTCAACCCCCCTTCAGTCTCCAGACCCTCCTATCTTTAAGGACACCATCCAAGTTGCCTCCCCTCAGTCCTCACATCTACCAATCACTCTTCATCAATTTCCCTGTCAATGGAGGCTCTCGCTTAACCCAGGACCGCCCAGAGGTTTCTGGCTTTTTGCACATGTCTGTTGAAGGTCATATTTTCCAATGATTAAATCTATACTCCTTTGCTACAGCCCTTTCTAAATCCTGTTAACTTGAGTATGGTAGAGATTGGAATAATTAAATTTTGATCTAGGCTGCAGCCCTTACTCAATCCTATTAGGACTGAATAGGGTGGAGATTTATTCCAAGTATCTCCATTGTATCAATTCTAAATCAATCAAGACTCAAAGAAATTCCTGTTCTATGCTTAAGCATAGGTCAAAGTCCTTTCCATTGTTCAGCAAAGGGTTTCTGTCCTAAAGTAATCTTAAGAAGGGAAGAGAAGGAACCTCCCATGCCAATGGAGTTCCCATTCCAATAGACTATCAGTAAGAAATTTTCCAAGTATGAAATATCCCAATGGTGAAATTTCCAACATTTATAAGTCTAAGGAATTTTGAGGTTTACAATCCCCCCTGATGATCATTGGGAGACTAGTCTCCCCATTGATCATTTAATATAATCATTTTGTAGTTCTAAATTCACTTCTAACTAAAGATATACACAATATTCAATTTTCTAAGAGAAATTAGAATAGTGAGAGAGGAAATAGAAAAGAAAAGAAAGCAAAACCAATGTTTGCTAGGCGCATTGACAGAAAGCCAAATTAGGGGCAGTCCCTTTTGGCATAAATGTTACAATAAATGTTCAATCAAAAGTTCAGTCCAATCAATCACATCCAAAGTTCATTCTTGATCTTCTTGATGAAGTGTAGGTTTTTGGCATCTTTCTGCAACAGTTCATTCTCTGGATATAAAAGTTTCAAGCTTCTTTCTTGAAGATCTTTTCTTGAACAAAATCAAAATCTTTGAATTTTTTATAAAAGTAAAATCTTAAACAAAAGTCTTGGATTTTTATAAAAATAAAATCTCAAACAAAAAAAATTCAAAAATTCTTAGATTTTAAATTAAAATACAATCCCCCCTGAAGTAAGTATTAAAAAAAAATATCAAGTTTAGCTCAGAATGCAATGTTCAGTTATGGGGTTGTATGTGTCAATTATCAAAAGAATAGAAAAAATAATCAAAAACATGAGAAAAACTCAAAATAGACCTTGTATAGGTCCAGTTTAAAGTAATTTCTATCCCACAAGTATGTAGGACAGAATGCAGTAATATTTCACTTAGCCATTTGTAGCCAAGACTACAGGAAGTTGCCATAATATAAGAAGAAAAGAATTAGAATTCTATTTTGATGGGGAAATGTCATTCCCTTGTCTGATTTTTTTCCTTCAGAGATATAGGGAGCCAGCATGATAGTCAAGCTTTGTACTTGTTTGAGTACTTCAAAACGAGTGTAGATACAAGGAAGTCCTACGACTTAAACATAAGTTAAGCGTCGCAACCTTGAGTCTCACTTTAATATTTCATGTGTGCTCTATTGGCACTATTCAGGTTTAGTCTGTGCTCCTTGTTTTTATCCCTTTTCCTGGAATCAGACACAAACATTAATCACAGTCCTATAATATTTGATCAATAAATGGCAGGTTCCCATAGTTTAAAGCTTTTAGGCATATATTGATATTATAGCAAGAGTATATATATTAACTTGTATTACTGCAGGGAAAAAAATATTAATATTAATTATGTGTACCTTCAGTACAAAAATGAAAAAAAATCAAATATTCTGATAAAAAAATAAAAGAAAAGAAATAAGAAAAAATAAGAAAAAAATCAGTAATTCAATATATTCTTGAAAGAAAAACAGCATCCATTTGTCTATGGATTATTATCTCCAATTCTTATGATAAGATAGAGTCACAATTCATATGATAGGATAGAGTCAATCAGTCTCAGCAGAAGATGCTTTCTTCACATGTGAGCAGTGAATCCAAGAGTCTCTTTCTCCAATCTTTATAGATGTTGGAGTAGTTAATAATATTTGGAATGGTCCTTCCCATGAAGGTTCAGTTGCTCCAGTTCGCTTGAAATTCTTGATATAAACTTTATCTCCTGGGTTCAGGTCATGCAGAGAAAAGTCTAATGGTCCAGCTTGTACTGCAGCTCCGGATTCATGAAGTTCACGTAGTTTGTGCTGTAACTCCTGTATATAGGAAGCAATAGTAATATCTCCCCCTAATAGCGATGTATAAGCCGGGGAGAAAGGCTTAGCCTGTATAGGTGGATGTCCAAAAAGCATCTCAAATGGTGAAGTTCTTTATTCATCTTTCCTACTATTTGGAGAGGAGAAAAAAAACTGAAAAAGGTTAATTAATATCAACAAAATCAATACAATCTAAGAAGAATCATCTTTATTATACTGGGAAGTTCCCTGGGCACCCTCCTGAAGGGCACCTCTCTGAGGATCATTAGCACCTCGAGTAATTTTTGGACGAGCGCCATTTCTCATATATTGTTGAGTATTATCATTAAAATTTTCTTCAATTTGAGCATTGTCATTAAATTCCCAATTCCTATTTCTATAATTCTGGTTTCTAAAGCTCTTATTTCTATATTCATTATAGTTATTTCCATAGTCATTATTATAATTTCTAGAATTTTGGTTTCTATAACCATTATCATAATTTCTATAGTTATTATTTCTAAAACCATTATTAAACTGTGTATTCCTTCCAAACATCTTAAGAAAGGTTCTACATTCCATCATTTTGTGGCCCTTCTTCTCACAGAAGTGGCAAGTAATGGATTGATAATTGGATTTCTGGAGAGGGGCAATTGTCGTTGGTTCATTATCATGCCCACTTTCTAATTTAGTTATCCTATCTATTACACATCTCATTTTTTTCTTCATTTCCTCCATGTCATCATTATTCTCTTTCTCCTTTTCTTCGTTTCCCTTAAAAACATATATAGCTGTTTTTCGCAATTCTTCAAGGTCCATATCTGACCATCTTGGGCATTGTGTTTTAAAATAATTTTTAATTACTTTGCATGAATTATTTACAAAGATTCTTCTAACTTGTCTTAAACTATTCTCTTTATTTAAGTCCCAATCTAAGTATCTGTCCCCAAACTCGATAATTCTGTCCATAAATCTGGAGGGTGTTTCGTTTTCCTTTTGCTTAATTTTTTCCAGTTCCATCCACTTATCTGTACTGTCCGCACATTCCTTCATGGCTGTGAGGATGGCCTCTCTACAACGGTATAGTTGTAGATAGTCCTCAGGATTATTATAGTCCCATTCGGGATCCTGAGATGGCCAATGTGCTGCATTACGCCCCCGGGTTTTGTTGACATGAGCAATTATTTTATTTTTTTCACGTTCACTTAAAAAAGCCTGTAGTAAGCTCTCAACGTCCTTGTAAGACGGATTATATTGAAAAAATATGTCTCCCATCTTTTTTGTTACTAGAAAAGGATCTTGTTCATATGTGGGGATATTTCGTGTAAATTCATTTATTTCTTGGGGAGTAAACGGTATCCTATGTCTTAAAGTCACCACATCCCCATTTCGTCCTATTTCAGGTACTTCTCTTAGAGGAAACAGGCCTCTAGTTGAATTTTGCACCTGTGGGTCAGTTTGACAAGGACAGGTTTCTCTAGGAGGACAAGATCTCCCTTGCATTGGAATTTGGTTTTCTGTAGGAGAAGGAACATGAGAAGCTGGGATTGCAGGGGGAGGGTTTTGGGGATTAAATTCAGACAAGATTTGCACTGCACGAGAGAAGCAGTCTGTTAACTGGGCTATAGGCAAGGTGCTTTCCATCTCTATTTCAGGGGAGGAAATTTCCTCATTCAAAGGTTCAGAAACAGGTCTGTTTCTGGTAGAGTGGGTGTTTGCCCATTGATCCTGTAAGAAACATTTTAGATCTTCTAATTGGGCTTGCATTTTATCCTCAATTTTTCCTATTTTATCTTCCATATCTCCCATTTTATCCTCAATATTTCCTATTTTATTCTCAATATTTCCTATTTTATCCTCAAGTTTTTCTATTGTATCCTCAATTTTTTCTATTGTATCCTCAATTTTTTCTATTTTATCCTCAACATTTTCTATTTTATCCTCAATATTTTCTATTTTATCCTCATTTTGTTTTATTTTATCCTCATTTTGTTTTATTTTATCCTCATTTTGTTTTATTTTATCCTCATTTTGTTTTATTTTATCCTCATTTTGTTTTATTTTATCCTCATTTTGTTTTATTTTATCCTCAATATTTTTTATTTTTTCATCTCTAAATATAGTATTGAGGAGTACAAAAATGACAGTACCTATTAATATAAAAATTTGGAGGTATCCTTCATTCCTCAATGCCCCTACTTCTTCAGCTGCCATATAATTGTCAAAGAATGTAGTACTCATTTTTATATGTATATTTTGTAATTTCACAAAACACGTGGGGAGCAGGGCAAAGCAACAAACTTTCCACAGGGTTTTTTTTTTTTTTTAATCCAGGAAGTTGTTCCTTAAGGGAAAGGATATTTAGAAACAGTTCTTCCAGCCAGGACTTTAGAGTCCTGTTGCTGAGATTTAAAAACAGCTGTTTTCTGTCTATCAGAGTCACACAGCTGGGAAGTATCTGAGGTCCGATTTGAACCCAGGACCTTCTGCCTCTAGGGCTGACTCTCAATCCGCTGAGCTACCCAGCTGTCCCTTAAGATTAAAGGGAAGAAAAAGAAAAAACTGCTGATTCCAATTTAACTTAAGGAGAAAAGAGAAAAAGTTTTTTATACTCACGTGTTCTAGCAGCTGTGTCTTTAAGCCAAGTTTTTTTTTTTTTTAAAAAAAGGACTAAGTGGTGAAACAGTATAGTAAAAAGGCAAGGAAAAAGTTTTATTGAGAGGATTCTTTAGACTCCCGTGTGGTCAGCCACAATGTTACAAGGGAATCACTTTAAAAGACTGATATATATTAATTTAAGGTCGCCAAGGAATCAGCTATGTAATTCCTAAATGAAAAACTCAAGTCAGCCGTCAGCCTTTTTGGAGTTTAATTACAATAGGAGCAAGAAAGGAATTAGAGATATATAGAGAGAGAGAAAGGGGAGAGAAGGGAATAGGGCTTAAATACCCCCTCTGTTTAGGCTGGGCCAAAAGGCCCAAGCCCTTAGATAGCTGGGGCAAAGAAAAGAGATCAGTCCCTTTCACTCACGTGTCCAAAATGGAGAAACAGTCTCAGAGGCCCCCACTTTCAGCTTCCTTCAGAGCAAGCTTCCTCAGAGCCCAGGAACCACCGACCAAAAACTCAACCCCCCTTCAGTCTCCAGACCCTCCTATCTTTAAGGACACCATCCAAGTTGCCTCCCCTCAGTCCTCACATCTACCAATCACTCTTCATCAATTTCCCTGTCAATGGAGGCTCTCGCTTAACCCAGGACCGCCCAGAGGTTTCTGGCTTTTTGCACATGTCTGTTGAAGGTCATATTTTCCAATGATTAAATCTATACTCCTTTGCTACAGCCCTTTCTAAATCCTGTTAACTTGAGTATGGTAGAGATTGGAATAATTAAATTTTGATCTAGGCTGCAGCCCTTACTCAATCCTATTAGGACTGAATAGGGTGGAGATTTATTCCAAGTATCTCCATTGTATCAATTCTAAATCAATCAAGACTCAAAGAAATTCCTGTTCTATGCTTAAGCATAGGTCAAAGTCCTTTCCATTGTTCAGCAAAGGGTTTCTGTCCTAAAGTAATCTTAAGAAGGGAAGAGAAGGAACCTCCCATGCCAATGGAGTTCCCATTCCAATAGACTATCAGTAAGAAATTTTCCAAGTATGAAATATCCCAATGGTGAAATTTCCAACATTTATAAGTCTAAGGAATTTTGAGGTTTACAGCCCTGATGCTCTTTAAAATCTTTTTTCAGCAGCATAGTGGATGTCAAGTTAGAAAGTACTGAGGATAGGGTTGGTATGGAGCAGGAAAACATAGGCATTGGTTGCATCAGGCTATTTTCTGTTTTTTTTTCAAGAAAGTTTACAGAGGAGGGAGAATAAAAGATGGTACTTCAATTGAGTAAAAGAGTCAAAGACAAATGTTTTTATTTTATGGAAATACCTAAACATCTCTATATAGAGATCAGAAGGAAAAGACTGCTGGAGAAAGGCTCTAGAGAAGAGAGGGGGAAACATAAAAAGTAGATTTAGAGTTAATGAAGAAGTGCTGTGCTTCTTTGGTTGTTAGCAAACAGAACAGGAAATAGGTGATGACAGTAAAGTTCAGATGATTAGAATAGAAGAAAATCATAAAATTCTCAGACAACTATGAGAGTAGATTATCCATTTTAAAAAAGTAGAGCCTGGATGAAAAAAGAGAATTGCATTATCATGGTGGGGGTATATAGAAAGGAAAAGAATGAGGAAATGTACCACAAAGGCAATAAAAGAAATCTACAATAATTATCAGGACAGTTAGGTGACACAGTCAATAGAGTTCCAGGTCTGGAATCTGAAAGACTCATCTGCCTGTGTTCAAATCTGATCCCAGACATTTACTAGCTATGTGATCCTGGTCAAATCACTTTACCCTGTTTGCTTTCAGTTTTATGACATGTTATTCTAGCTAAATATTGATAGAGGAATTTGGTTTGTTTAACCAGCTAGCATCTCATGTCTTAAGTTCCAGAGAGGAGCAAGTCAGACACATTTGAAAGCCATTTTGCCTAGTTCTAGTGAAGTTGTAGAGATCTACACACACAAGGAATAGTCCCTCCCCTTCCAATGATAGAGAGAGGATTGAGAACCCTCTTTTGCTTTTGACCTCCTTATTAAATATCTATTAATCAAGACTGCCAGAGTAGACCAAGTGATGTACTGTCAGGCCAATCAGAAGAAAGACACACCTAGATATAAAAGATTCATTTAAGCCTTGATTCAGGTCTTTGGCATAGATAGAAGCATGCCCTAGAGCTGTTTTTTGTTTGTTTGTTTGTGTTTACCCAACAGACACTGGGTATTGATGATGAATTGCAATATCTTTCCAGAGGAATAATAGCTTAGAAGAATGTACTATGAGCAGAATAGAAGTTGTCCTAAATTGTACCTCATTACTAAGGCATTAAGTTGGATTGATTCAGACTGGGGACAAAGTAAAAGAATAGGGATAAGGTAAAAGTAGAATGTTTTAGCAAGGAAATTGAAGGACAGAGAATGGGTAATGTTAATCTATCTTGAAATTCAAGATGGAATTTTGAATGCTTTTTTTTGACATGTGACTCCAGAAAATCTTACCCTTATTAGATTTCAGCTATAGAGATTTATAGTTTCTGGAATGAAAATTAAAAACATGAATGAATGTTCTTTCTTTTTAGGATCATCATTAAAATAAATTTTGAGGATTTAATATGGGGCTGCAAAATAGAGGATGGATGGTCAAGAGAAGAGTTTGAGTCTGGTAAACTCAGTAACAGATTATTTCAATAATCTTTCTGGTCTTAGTTTTGGACTATGGTGGTTGTCATTACAATGGAAAGTAACTCTATAAATGATTGCTTGGAATTTACTAAAAGTTTACTGATATATTTGGGTCAATATTCTGTGCCATAATATCATAAAGGAAATTTTCAGAGTATCTTTTTATAACATACTAACAATACTTCTCAGGATTTGGTATTTAATAATACTTTATGTCTATACTCCAACAGTATGAATTCAGTTCATTTCACACATCCATTTAAATGTCTAATATGTGGAATATAGTATGTGAGGCTCTGTAGAAACAAAGAAATATGTCTTTCCTTTAGGAATTTATAGACTATTGGGAAGCAACATGTGTATTCATATAAAGAAATAAATACAAAGTAATCATGGTGGGATACTAGTTGCTAAGAAATCAAGAAAGAACTCAAGTAAAAGTTAGCACATACATTATACTGGGAACAGTAGCTAACTCCTTTAGCCATGAAGATTGGCCTGTTTTTCCATATGTGGATACAAACTATCTCTGAGATTTAATTGGCCCAGAGGTCTAAGTCTTGAGCTGCATCTTTTTAATGTAGCTTCTTGCTAAACTCTAGATTATATTGACTAGGGTTCTTAAAGACATAAAAATGCCCACCCACAAGGACCCAGAATCCTTTGAGTAGAAGGATGTTTAGAGGATATATGTTACCACACCCTGCCTTGTTGACTATATTAATTTCTACAGGGAAGGAGTCATAGTGTCTACCTAAGCTAATTGTTAGGGTTTCCTTGTTGAAGTTCTTTTCTGTGCTTATCATTAAGTAAACTCCATTTTTAACTTTTGAATGAATTTGGATTGCCTGGTTTTGGTTCAACATGGAAGACAGGACTTACTATTGCAAGGCCAAAGGAATCAATTATATATGGAAAGAACTGTTCTTATCCTTTTTGGTGACTAAAATGGGATGTTAAGTTTACCTGTCTCTTTAATTGGTGTTTACCAGGGAAGAAGGAAAGTTCCTAAAGGGACAATTTGATAGATTGTATCCATATTCTTGTTACAAATACCCATCCCTGATCACCACCATTTAGGTTCCACCTTAAGTGTTGAAGTCAATGTTTCCAGAGGAATAAGATTTTGGCTTATGATTTTGACTATGGGTCTTTCCAAACACAGTTAGTTTGATAAACTAGTCAAATGTGAGTATGAGTTCAGACTGTTGTGGTGTTCACAAATACTATAAGAAGCGAAATCAAAGGGCAAAGAAGGAATTAAAGAGCATGCCAAGGTGGAAAGAAGCAATGAAACCTGCTGCCTTTGGATTTTAGAGGTTCTACATGGTATACCTGGGCATTCTAATGACTTGATTTATCAAGTTACTCATACATTCTTGGAATAGGTATTAGGACAAACCAAATTCATGGAAGATCTACAACAGACCATTCTGCAGTCTCCCCATTTAGGTATTTGGCAGGAGATAAGATGGCCAGGGTAAGTCACCTTTAGATCTTTTAAGTTTCCAAAAATGCCCATTCATTTTTTTTTTCATTTTTGAAATGTAGTAACATCTATTGTGGGGCTCTCTTTTGCTATTGAACAGATGACACAGTACCAAATAATTATCCTTCATCATCGTTGTTCATTTCTGTCATATCTGACTCTTTTTTTTTTACTTCATTTGGAAATTTCTTGGCAAAGATACAGGAGTGGTTTGCCATTTCTTTCTCCATATTATTTTATAGATTAGGAAACTGAAGCAAGCAAGTTTAAGTGACTTGCCCAGGGTCACACAGCTACCAAATATCTGAGGACAGCTTTAAACTAAGATCCTCTTGACTTTAGATCTGCAAATCTATCCACTGCACTACCTAGTGGACATCCAAAGTTAACTGTTATAATTTGGTTAATAAAAGATGGCAATTTTAACAAGGTGAGTGAGTTAAAAGTCTCCTCTGTTGTTAAATGGAAATGACATATTTAAATGTCCACTCCCCCTGATGTGTTCATGCCTTTCACAATTTGGTTGTGTTATGCCAGAAACTGAGGCCTCTAGTCTACTATCTGAATCTTTGCCTAGTCTACTAGTCTAATTAGTCTCTACTCATGAAAACCTGACTCTAAGTAATGTCATTTTACCTATTATAATGATAGCACAATACATACATACATAAATACATAATTCATCTTACATACCTACATAAAGTCCTGTAGTCACTAATCCTGAGAAAGGAGTATATTATAACCCAGGGAATAAAAGTCTCTACAAATTTTCTCAGAGGATTGAACAATAGGTTTCATGGCTGGCATGTAAGAAAACCTTGAAGAATGGATATAGATTTTTCTTCTGCATTTATTCCTAGGGAATGGTGATGAAACTAAAAGTTCTGAAAGTAGGAAGAGACCAGTGTATAAATGGAGATTTTTGAGCCTTTTAAACTTTAGCCCCCAGAAGTCCCTTAGTATTTCCCAAAATTCCCTATTCCTGTGTCCCCACATTTTGTGTAATTGTAATTAATTTGCTGTAACTCCTCCCTCTTCCTCTTTTGGGACCTGCCACTGGGCTGAATTCAGGCAGTTCTTTTGCCCTAGTTATTAATAAGAAAACTTTTAAAAGATAATATATAGTTATTTATTATTAATTTAAAAACCCACATTTTGGCTTACCACAAAGCAATTACAAATTTTCAAAAACTTTTGAGCAGATAGCCTTACAGCAAAGATATTAAGTTTTCCCAGCCCACCACAAGGGTCTGGTGACTGGGTGTGCCTGTGCTCCTGCCCCGCCCTGCCACCTGCCAATGCCTGCTGTTTCTCTTATCCATCTGCTACACCAGCATTCCTCACCACTCTCCACAAAGCTTGAAGTCTTTTCTTACTGAGACCAGACCTGCCACAAGAGCTTGCCAATCCGAGGCATTTTTTTCCACAAAGGGTGATATATAAAAATCTTTTCACCCCAATCCCTTTACTCACTCAATGTGTGTGTTTCTAGCCTGCGATAGCCATTTTTAAGCATGGAGAAAAGAACCACACCCATTCTAATTTTCAAGCAGATTGTTTTTAAAGCTGATCCTGGACTCCTAGTTTAGAAGGTTGTTACTAAAGGTTTTTCACAGGGAGGGCAGTTAGTTCTAAATCAGTAGATTTAAAGTCAGTTTTGGGGAATAAGTCTGTTTTGATTCCTTCTTTCTCTTGACCCAAAACACCAAGGAGAAGCATTTTTTTCTCATATGCAAATACACTATTGTTTTCCCTCAAAGTTTTGCTTCTCTCTGTTTACTCTTTAAACAAACCCCATTCAGCATCTTTCAGGAAAAATGCTATTGCAAAGCTTGCTTGAAACTCTGAAATAACAGTTTGAGTTGGTAGAACTAAAAAGTGCAGTTTGGAATTGCTTAATTGTTTTCCTGGGAGTTTTTTTTTTTTAATTTTCAATGGAGATTTCCCATTTTATTTCCCTCTACTCAAGAATTTGCCACAATCTAGGCTGCTTATGCTACAAACTAAGCTGAAATATTTTGACGAAATTCTCAAAGTCTTAACTGCTCTCACCATTGAAAGTGAAGACTCTGTCCTGTGCTTGTATGAGGAAATTCAGAGTGCTGACAAGAGAAATCTAAATAAATAATGAATACTGGGAGAGGGGAAGGAAAATTTAAAAGAGTTCTGAAAGTTTCTTGCTAACTATTTTGAGTTTATTCTCCTCCTATAATAGTGAACAAGTCTACTGGTATTGGTGAAAAGGATTTTTTTGACTGAACTGCCTGTCTGTACCTTCTCATTGGTTTATATAATTGCATTTACTGATTGCTTTAAAAGGTTTAAATTTTTTTAAGTTTATCTGTTTTCATTTAATCAATATCTTTCTGTTATAATTGAATCATTTTAAAATGCTATGTTCTGCCTATATTGATCTTTAATTTGTACTTTTACTTCTGCTGAAAAAGAAAATATCACTGTATAATCCCATGAACATGTTGCCTAAAACCCTTTTCACTAGATCCATCAAAGATCACATGTTGCCTTTGTGTGTTGTCACATAGATGATGATGGATTGTGAATTTTAGATTTACTCCACTCTGCTTAATCTTTAGAATTTTAGCAACTGAGGAATGTATACACCCCCACGTAAGGATTAACTGTGAGGAGGATGGCCTATGACCGACATGTGTTAGCAAGTGACAAATCAGAAACAACTGACAGATCCCCGGGCCTGTTCTAAGCCAAGCTTAACCTACCATTGGTACTTGTGAGACACAGGAAGTGATGTAAAGAACTGTCTATATATTTCTCATCACTTCCTCTCCCTGCCCTCTCCCTTGGGAATGTTGGGCTCACTCAGCAACACTGGGCTCTCATGGCTCGGTAAAGTTGGGAGATCCTGGTGGCAGTTTAGTGTTTGTGGCTTAGTGGTGAGGTTACTGGGAGAAGATTTGTAATGTGGTTTAGGTGACGCATTTTGCCTGAGCAACCTTGGTGAGTGGCTACTGATTCTGGAGGAGGCTTTGTGGCTTAAGCCTCTGAATTTCCCTTTGCTTAGTCTAGGCCAGAGAAATCTTATACCCTTTCCTCTCTCTCTTCTTCTTAATTTCTTCCCATTATTGTGATTAAACCACCTTAAAAATCCCAAATAGACTTGAGTATTTTATTGAGATTGAATTTAAATCCCTGATGGTCACTAAAATAATATATTCAGTCAACAACTCTAATACCCTTAATAGGATGGACTTTATCAAAAGCTATATACAACCTTTCTAGAATTTAATAAGCTAATAATTTAATTGTAATTTCAAGGGATCTTCAAAAATAATTTTACATAACTAGTGGTTTCTAAATAGATATTTTATATTTATATTATAAAGAATGTTGTATTAATGGTAGAGAAACAAAGAAATGTTCCTACCGAGGTCTTTCTATGTAGCAGGAAGTCAAAAAGAGAGATCCTGCAAAACTCTTCATTTTAATTTACTTCCAGCAGAACAATCTGGATTTCTTGATAATGTTCTGGACCCAAATAAGTTTTACTTTGTTTAAAAATATGTTTGCCAAGGTTGAAAGATTCGCTACATCTGTAAAAATTGTGATAAATATCTGTCAGTTCATAGGTTTTTTCATGCCATACAGCAACTTATGTGAAATATGATAGTGGGTCTGTTTGCTATAGTAATTAACTGGGCAATTGTGAATTTTGGGGACTTTGGTACTTTGAATGTTCATTATCTACTATGTTACTATTTTATTATGAAAATCATTTGTATTCACACGTGGCTAACACAGTGTGTCATTGATTTTAAGCTACATATTTTGGATTTGTAAAACTTTTTTTTAAACCAAAAAGCTTTAGAATATAAAAATTGATTGTTTAAAAGAATTATGTGACTTTACTTCATGATTCTGTCTGATTCTAGATGAAGGGAATATACAAACAACCACGGGACAGTACTAAAGAAGCATAGATCACCTGCATAGTGCCTATCGAGCTCATGGTAAAAAAGACCAGATACCAGTTGGAATGATGCAATTTGGGGCCAAGACAAGAGGACTTAAACTTGTTTGGGAATGAATTAAAGGCAGGTCTTCTTTGTCCCATAATCTACCAAGTATTTCAAATTTGGCTCCTACTTAACTCCTATAATATAGTCCCTTTTTCTGTCTTTCATGGTGTGGCAACCTTTCTATAGTCCTGGCTGCTGATTGGGTAAATGCATAATTGCTTAAATTATTTTAATTGAAATTCATTTTTTTTTTGCCATGCAATAGAAAATTATCTAGATAAACATTTCCAATTTACTGATGTGCATTTAAAAGGGATGATTTAACCTTTACTGAAACAACTCATTTTCCAGCTGACATCCCAGAATTTTTTACAGTCAGGTTTGAAGGGGGAAAAGGGGTTTATTATGTAAAAAAGTTGGGACTGGATTATATTTAAAATAGGGTCACCATGAATTTAATTTATTCCAAAAAGATTTATTTACAATTTATTTACAAATTATAGAAAGAATGAAGTAGGAAATCAGAGAGAGGATAGGGTAAGATATCTAGCCTAAGGACTAAGTAATTTACTCCTAGGCACTGGATTAACCTCAGCAGGGAGAGGTAGTCCTTAGCTGGCTTCAGCCCTCATAACCAAGGACCTGGGGATACAGGGAGCCGCTCTCAAGAGGATAGATCTCTCCTGAGGCTAGTCTCTTCAGAAAAATCCAGCAGTTAAGAGTCAGATTTTCCCTCACCATGTGTCAATCAAAAGGAAGAGACTTAAGGACAATCTCACCAGGAACAGGGTCTCAAGTGCAGTCAGCAGATTCTTCTTCAGCCTCCACTCCAAGTAGAACTCCAAGTAGAACTTCACTCAGGAAGTTGTAACTAATTTTAAAAAGATTTTCTTTTCCATCACTTCCTGTTTTTTCCCCTAATTTTACATCTACTAATCACAGTTGAAGCTTTGGTTTATGACTTCCCAGAGGCAGTCAGTTTAATTCTGATTCATCACCCACTATTGCACACATGGGTCCCAGACCTCCCCCCACTCAAGTGTGAATGGGGTGTTTACACCTTTGGTGATTAAATCTAAAAATGGGTAGATCTCCTTACTGTAAGAGGGAAATGGTGTTAATTTTTAAAGGTTAAAATTAAAGGTTTAATTTTTAAAGGGTTGGACTTGATTATTTAAGAGTGTGGTGTGAAGATTGGATTTATCTCTCCCCTGATTGTAACAATGAAGACACTTAGCTCTTCCTTTATTGGGAAGAGTGAATTGTAATCCACAATCTATTTTTAGATTTTAATCACCAAAAGGTGGTAAGTCAATATTTGAAGTATATCTATCCATTTTAATCTACAAAAAGTGTAAACTCAGTATTTGAAGTATATGTACCCATTTTAATCTACAAGACAGTGTGAACTAAAGAGTAGGCAATACTGGAGAGAGGATCTTCTGTGATTGGTAGATGTGAAATTTAGGGAGGTGACACAAGGTAAAAGATCTTTAAAAAGAGGACCACAAAGGCCAGATTGAGTTAAGATTTAATATATTTGAGAATTGAAGATTTGGGATAGAGGGAAGAAGAGTCACTCAGAGGAGAGACTAGAAGACAGAAATTCAGACTTGGCTGTGTATTTGGACTCTGAAGCAGCTCATGCAGGAGACCTCATACTGCTTTCCTTTTAGATGGTCACCATTGGTGAATGAAAGGCTGACTTAGTGACCCTGCCTTTCTGGAGGTATAAACCTCTGAAAAAGGCCCATCTTCTTAAGACTCCTTTTCCTTGATTAGGTCCTTAGAATTTCTACCTGGCTCTGAGGAAGCCAGAGCTCTCTCTCTCCCTCTGTACCCTTTTCTCACTTTCTTAATATCTTTTCTCTTTATTGTAATTGAACTACCATGAATTGACGTTATACTTTAGTAATTCATTTGGGATTTAGGAATTAAATCCCTGGTGACAACCTATTAAAATATTGAGTCCAACTACAATAATTAAATTTAAAAGTGGGCACAAGGAATTTAATTAATTCCAAAGAGATTTTATTTAAAATTTATTTTAAAACTGTAGAAAGAGTGAAGCAAGAAATCAGAGAGAGGATAAGGTAATATATCTAGCCTGAGCATTAAGTAATTTACTTCTGGATCCTCTGGCCAGGGAGAATTAGTTTTAACTGGCCTCGGCAAAGCCAAGGAACTGGGAAGTGTCTCTCAAGAGTAGGTCTTTCCAGAGGATATTTTTTTCAGAAAAATTCAGCAGTTAAGAATCAGCCTTTCACTCACCACATTTCAGTCCAGTCAGCAGATTCTTCTGCCCCTTTTCACCAGCCTCTACTCAAAAGCATGAAGAATTTCTCCCATCACCACTTCCAAAAATGAAGAACTGTCCTCTCACAGGAAGTGATTGCCCCTTTTAAAGACATTTTCTCCTGTGTCACTTACTGTGTCTTCCCCTCATTTTAAGTCCACCAATCCCAGTTGATGCTTTGCTCAAATACTGCCCAGAATGCAGTCAGTCACTTCCAGTTCATCACCCACTGTCTCACACATGGGTCACAGACTTTTCACTTCATGATTAAGTTGAATATTTGCACTTTTGGTGATTAGATCTAAATGAGCAGATCTTCATACTTAACTTTTAAGTACTGTGTTCTAAAAATAGACAGGGGTTACAATTTAATCTTCACAATCAGGGGAGAGTTAAGTATTTTCATTGTTATAATCAGGGGAGTGTCAAATTTAAACTTTATACTACTCAACTTTTAAGCAGGGTATTTACACTTTTGGTTATTACATTTAAAAATGGGCAGTGGTATTAATTTAATTTTTAAATCAGGGAAGAGTTAATTAATTTCATTTTCACAATCAGGGGAGAGTTTATTTTAACCTTCACAGGTTGAATGGCAGTTAAGTGAACAATGTATTTTTGCTCATCTGTCACCAAACAATAACTGTATAAAGCAAATCCATAAGAAATTATTTAATGTTAACATAGTACTTGGGAATCTAAAGATAGCACCAAGAGCAAAGAGGGAAGGACTACAAATTTTCCAGATGGATTTAAATAAAATATCATGAAAACCAAGTGCTTTTTATATAAAACTGCAAGATGGGTGCATTGCCATACTAATAATTAATATCGATTCAATATGTATGGGCAACTGCATCCTCACTTAATTTTATGAAGGTATTCCTCTTGAGAGGTGGAGAAATTAGAGTGTGAGAGTGATGTCATAGAAACAAAATTTCTCTATTTGATGGTAATGTTATATCAAATAAAAACAAATTGCCATGTCTAATTTATTTATTTGTTCATTTTCTTATTATGATCTTATTTAGAACATGTATAGGGAAATGAGAAAAATTAAGGCTCAAAGAGATTTATATATTTAATAAAATAAGAAGTCTCATACAGATATTTGAAACATATGAGAAGGAAAGAAGATAACAAATTTTGATATAGAAAAAAATATTTATGGAATGCTAGGCCCCTAAACAATCAAGTAGTTTGGATGCTACAGGGGGTTGTTATACCTTCATTAACTGGTCAAAAATTTATGATCTCATATCTTCTATTTATTGTATTTAATTTGTTACATATACATGTTTCCAAGATATGAATAACAATCTTTCTTAATATTAAAACTATACAAGTAGTCATTTGCTCAGTTGCTACACAGAATTATCTTGAAAGATTTATATAAAAGAATAACCTGAAGTTTAGCATAATAGTTTTCTTTGCTAGGCATTTAATAAAGGGCTTTTTAACTGAATTGAGTTTTCTAAATTTAATTCTCTTAAAAATTAAAATAATGATTTAACAGTTACTGTTTTAAATCTTCTGCCTATTATGTGAAATTTTGTTGTGGGGTGGGTCAGCCTCGCACAGGGGATGGGGTCTTGGAGGTGGGACACTGTTGGAAGAATTATGATTGGGACATATCTTTCTCATTCAACACACAGCATAGGTTTCACAGGATAAACTGCTCCTCCTTGTCTGAGGCCTGGCTTTATTTTATACCCTTATTATCACACATATACATGGCACACAGTTTAATTCTTAACATACATGTTTCCTTGGAACTTAACTACAAACAGGAAGCCTAGGGAGATAGTAAATGAAACATTGTTGCTAAGTGCAGGGTCAGTGGGTAGAATCAATATGACCCAGATATAAATTGGGGAATTCAAAGCACAGATTTGATAGAAGTTTTTATGCATAGAAAAGAGGGCCCTATCTAAATGGGTATATAAGAATCCTTTGTTTTAATTTTGTAACTGGGTTCTCCTGTTAATATCCTAGGGGGACAGAGTGGGACATCTGTATTAACCCTGCAAGCATATTGCTCTCATCTATTTTTCCTGGGGCTAAGTAAGAATAATAATTATTCCAATAACAAGGGGATGTTAATAAGGAAAGTCACTTAGGAGGTTTCAGTGGATGTTTCCATCCTTCCTGGGGGCTACTTTGCAGTCCCCAGTTTCCATGTGTGACTGTGTCAAACAGCATGGTCTTTGATGGCTCCCAGGAGAATTTCAAATTGGAAATTCAAAAACAAAATGGTCATACTCTTTCTTATAACTATTTCGCATTGGCTACCATATATATCTGGCATGTTCTCTCTCCACTTTTCTGTCTTACAATGACTGATTTTCTTCTCTTCAAGTGCATATTCCTGAGTTCAAATATGGCTTCAGACATTTATTACCTGTGTGACCTTGGGTAAATTACTTAACACTGTTTATTTCTGTTTCCTTATCTACAAAATGAGCTAGAGAAGGAAATGTCAAATGATCCCTATATTTTACCAAGAAAACCCCAAATAGAGTCACAAAGAGTTGGACATGACTAGAATGACTAAATAGAGGCAAATCATTCCAAGCTCCTAACACTTTGCTCATATTTTTTATTAACTATGATCAATATTGCTGGCCTTTTTTCCCCTTACATATAATACTCTGTTTCCCAATTCAATCATTTCACTGGCTATCTCTTATCCCCATGATACCCACCTACCTCATTTCCAAACTGATTTTCATTAAAAATAAACTCAATTCTGATATTATATGGAAAGATTTCCAGTTCCCCCATACATATACGTTACTGCTAGAATAGTATTTCTCATATTACTGTCCATGTATACTATGTATGGTTTCTTTGTACAGATATTTTGTTCTAACTTTTCTCTCCCCATTAAAATGTAATAATGTATGTAGGAGCATGTTTTAATTTTTTACTTATGTCCCTGTTGCTCAGCAGAGTTCCTGTCACATAATAATTAGTAAATAAATGTTTTTGATTGGTAATGTCTTGTTTTTAGCATTTGGAGAAATAAAAGGGTCATCAAATCAGTTTACTATTGTCATATTTTCCAAATTATCTTTTGGGATTTTGTCATACATATGAGAATCAACCTTGCTGAGAATAATCCTAAGGTATAACTTTGCTCTACTTGATATTAGATCTTTATTTTTCTTTTTCATTAAATCAACAATTAATAACACAGTAGGATTTTTTTCTCTACAACTTTCAGTTAATTATTGTAAAGCTATAGAGATCTATAGATAATGTACATTAAAGCTTGCTTATTCCCCTCAAATAATCTTATCAAATGTGGCTTCATTGAATGTATAAATGGTTCTTTGCATTTTTTAAGAAACATATCTCTGATTTATAGTATTTAAATATGACAACTTTTACTGACTTAAGATGAAAATATTTTCTTATATTTTCTTTTGAGATTTTTTCATCTTTGAATTATTTATTTTTCCTTCTAACTTCACTTTAAAATGATCTTGGGATGACTTCACTTACTTGCATTTTCAGTCAAGCTTTTTCTAAGAGTGTTTGTATTTCTACTGTTTCTAACTCAAGGAAGGGGAGGGAAGTTGAGAATGAAAATCATGTATCATGTAAACATGGAAAAGTATTCTAATAAATGAATATTTTTTTTAAGAAATCAAGTAACAATTTTGGTATGTGGCCTTTCTTCCTATGTCTTGTGCCTTCCTGTATTTATTCTGTTATATAGCTTACATTTAGTCATGTTATTAAATTACGTATATTTAATAATTTGTACATGTGGTTTCAACAAATAGATAAATTTATTGAGGATAAGTGCTTTATAGGGAGTCTGTCATATAGTAAATGTGCAAAATGTGTGCTTCCCAGTTAGGATATATGGCTCTGTGTGTTATCTAAATATATCTCAAGAGGACACTGAAATTATGTTCACACCTTTCCAAGAATTATTTTGATTCTTATCTGAGAAGAACAGGAGAAGAGACACCAAGGCTGACTGCTTTGTTGTACTCATGGAGAAGGAACTACATTAGAATACATGTTTCCTCCAAAATATTACTAATTTAAGGCATGATTCTTTGAAGTTCAGGAAACAATAAAATTTTTAGATTCCCTGATCCCTATTCATTAAAGGGGAAATATATCCTAGGCTTATAAGTTGACCTGATCTTAAGATTAGCACTTCTTAAGATGTGCTAATGATACAAAATATAATCACAGATAATATATGGTGAGTAAAAACATTTATCTAAGCAGATAACAAATATGAATTATAGTAATCCTAATGATTAGAATAGTCCAGAAAATGAAGTGAATCAATTCCTTTTGATGAGAATAAATCATTCTTAACCAAGATATAATCCTTTATCTTAAAGGAAACTCAACAAAGTCAATAGGAAGGTATGAAGAAGGAATTAACTCTCCCCTGCCCATTTTTATATTTAATCACCAGATGCATATACACCCCACTTACATGTGAGTGGGGGAAGTCTATGACCCATATGTGTGAAAGCGGGTAATGAATCAGAAACCACTGACTACACCCTGGGCAGTGCTAAGCAAAACTATAGACTATAATTTGTCCATGTAAAAAGCAGAGGAAGGCACAGGAATGCATGTAAAGAAGTGTCTTTAAAAGGAGATACAAATTCCTGTGAAGGGTTCTGAGTTCTTTGTTCTTCAGATTCCTGAATTTGAGTTGGAGGCTGATGAAGAATCTGCTTACTGGACCTGAGACCTTGGACTTGGTGGGACTGTTCTTAAATCTCTCCCTTTGAACTAACCACATGAGTGAGTGAAAAAGACTAACTTTTTTTCCTGGATTTTCTGAAGAAATTAACCTCAGGAGAGGCCTCCCCTCTTGAGAGAGACTTCATGACTGAAACCCTTACTTTATTCATCCTTCAGTTCTTGGCTCAAGGCTAGGGCCCCTGTAGCTAAGGACTAATTAGCCCTGCCTGGGCTGAGCCAGGGGCCTACAGAAAAATACTTAGTTTGTTAGGTTAGATCTTTTACCTATCCTCTCTGATTTTCTTATTTTCACTCTTTCTATATTTTATAAAAAATTTTCTAAAAAAATCCTTTGGAATTAATTGAATTCCTGGTGACAACACTCTGATGAATTCAGTCCAACCATAATTTTACCCCTTCCAAAGGCAACTTGGAAAGTCATAAGATGTTGAAAACTATGCTTCCCTTTATGTAACTATGAGAGAGAATCTCTTTCCTGGAGTCACTTCCTCAGAAAGTCTAGATTCACTTTTCCCCTCTCTGTTCCTCTCCTCTCTCTTTATTGCTGTCTCTTTCTCTGTTAGAATAGTAACAAAAATTTCACCAATCTCCATAGCTCTTGCATTGTCTCTGTCCCTCATGCAGTCACACAAGGTCACATCATGTGGTCATTAAAATAGGAAACTCTTAGACAAAATGCATATTCTCTAATATATCTTTATATGTGACTGTTTTTATGAATGGAAAACAGCTTACAGAAAATGGTATTCCCTGAAAAGAGCAAAGACAATTCAGTTTCCAGAAATCTAATTGTCCTCCTCCTGTAATTGTTTTCATTGTTATCAAAGTCACAGTAAGGTCTAGTCCAAGAAAGCAAGTGAAGCTTTCAATGGGTGACAGTGCTCAGACAGTTCAGAAGTGTTTTTGAAGTGAATAGTGATCAGCTATCATAAAGCTATTATTGTCAGAAAATCCACTTATCTCAAAAATTAAATGCTCAAAACCATCTGGGCTCTTCCATTTCCTCTGAGTAGAAAAAAAAAATCACTTGAGTAAAGGAAAACTTTTTTGTTGTGCATTTTCAAACTAAGTTTTGGAAAAATAATGTTATTGAAAGAGAAATGCAGTATCATTTACATCATAATGCAGCCAGTCTCTCCCTAATCTAATGTATAGTTTAAATGAGTATATGCTAAATATTTGTGGCTTCTATTTATTGTAACAATGTGAAAATAAAAAATTGCCATTATTCATTGTTGAAGTTTTACTTAATTTCTTCTACTGTAGCTACTTAAGAAAATATATATATGTATATATATATATATATATATATGTATACACTTTATGTGTGTTATCCAAAAAGGAAGGATTTTCAAAATTTGAACATTGATCTCATTAATTTAAAAATGGCCTCCAAAAGAGCCCATTAAAGTGCATTTATGATTTTTTCTCCAATCAGTTGTCATCTTCTTTGTCTCCATGATTTGCTACAGCAAGAAATGCTTCTTTAAAAATTTTGGTGTAGATGGGCACCTTTTTGTCTCAAGTGAAGGCTCATGATTTCTTTTGTTTTCTTTTTGCTTAAGATTATGGGAGATCTAGGAATGTTTTTAGGCAGTTAAAGGATGAGAAGGCACTGAGTTTAGGAAGAAAAAAGAAATAATGGAAGGGGCAAATACCTTGAGGAGATGAGAGGATATAGTTTCAGTACCATCAGCATAGTCTGTATTGTTAGGATATGGAAAGGCTATCTTATCATCAGAATGTTAAAAAGTCAAAGAGGATAGGGATTATACTGAAGTATACTTCTAAATCTAGGGACTTTGCTGCAGTGAATCAATTAAATGTCCTGTTACCTAGGAATTGTCCTTAGTAACTATGATGTCTTAACTCTGGAATTTCCTTTTAGTATGCCTGTGCCATTCTCTTAATGTCTAGTTTCTTTTGGCACCTTCAATTTAGAAACCAGCCTAGATGGGCTATGCTGTATTTCCTTTCCAAATTCCTACTCTTTGAATTTTGCCAAGAAAATATCATGGGCAGTATAGTCCATGGAGTCATGAAGAGTTAAACCTGACTAAATGACTCAAGAACAATAATTCATGGTAATAGCAAAACTATTATTGAAGTGAAAGCCCATAGGATTAGGCTAATAAGATTAAAAAGCAGATAATTATCTGGGTGAAGTTTAAAGGAATGTAATAGGCTGGGAAAAATAAAGAGCAATATGAGTAGATGTGATGAATAAAGTATTTGTAGGTAGAGAGCCTTTGTTCAGAGAGGGTGACTATCAATGTTTCTGTTATGTATCTTGCACAGTGCATTACTCATCTCCAAAGGGTTTAATAGTCTCTATGTTTTAAAAAAAATTAAATGAATTTTATAATTAAAAAAAATCTAAATTCTAAAGGAATGTATATGCATAAAGTGTGAGGGAAAGAGGAAATAATATTTTTTTTAATTTTATAACTAATTTCATCTTGTATTACTAACAATTATATACTTTTCCCATGATTTTTTTGTCTAGTGTAAACAATATATGTCTTGTTCCCAACATGACAATCAGGGACAGGAAGAGTGAAAGACTCCTTTTTTAGTAACAGTAGCCTTACCAAAAAATGATTTAAGAATGATCATTCTTAAAGCTTTGTGCCATTGTTTTCTTCATATATATGTATATATGTGTGTATGTATGTATGTATACATATATGTATAAAAGCTACCAGGATTAGTGTTAAAAAGCAATTAGCAAGAGATTTTCCCTGGGAAATCAGAAGCTTTCTGTAAAAGTCTTAAATTGCATATCTATCTATCTATCTATCTATCTATCTAAGATAGATAGATAGATAGATAGATAGATAGATAGATAGATAGATAGATAGATATATGCCCAGGCCAGAAAACTTATAACTGCATCCTAGATCATGGGGACAAAAGGAACCCTAACTGGCTCAGGTTTATACCACAATTTCCTTGAAACAGTCCCAGGTGTTGTGGATATGTGGGGGAATAATTCATACTTCATCAGTTCAAATACTACAACCTAAAACATTAACCTTGCTGCTCCTCACTCTGACCCCAGGTAGATAATATGATAGGTGTCAAAGTTCTCATGCAACAGCATAGTAATAGCAAAACAGACAAATTCTGCAGCCCTCAAACAAAACTGAGGAGACACCATCAAAATGTCAAAAGGGCTCCACACAATCCTATCTCTATTTTTGTCCCCTCTAACCCTATATCAGCTATATAAGACATATATTGTTTCTAGCCCATTTTGCTCCATAACACATGTACATAGCTGACTGACCTGGCTTGGGTCAGGTTGGGTTGCTTATGGCTTACTCAACCAAGACTTAGCCTGTCTTCTAGTTAACCTAGGGCTAGGGGCAAACCAGGGAAAGTCCCAGAAAGTATGGGCAGAAAGCAGTTTTCCCTTGCCCTTTACATTTCTTTAATTCAGATGCCATTGGGCCAAGTCCCATCCACAAAGACAATTATCAGGAAGAAAGAAAATAAGCACTTGGACAGCATATATTATGTGCCAGGCTCTCTTCTAAACAGTTTTACAAATATCTCTTTTTCTTTTTAACTAATAACCTTTTTTTCTTTACTGAGATAGTCCTTTTGTTGAAAATCATGTACCAACACTAAAAAAAATTCTCATTCATAACCTAAATAACAATATTGTTACTATACTATTACTAAATAGTGAAATTGATGACAGCGAATATGTTTTTTGGTTTATTTGTTTATTTTAAACCCTTATCTTCTCTTTTAGAATCAATACTAAGAATTGGTACCAAGGCAGAACAGTAAGGAATAGGGAATTGGGATTAAGTGACTTGCCCAGGGGGACACAACTAAGTGTCTGAGGCCAGATTTGAACCCAGGATCTTCCATCATAAGGCCCAGCTTTATATACACTGTTTTATATACACATTTTATATACACATCCTACTGTTTGTTTTATCCTGAATAGATTGCATATATTAGATAGTTAATTGTTTTTTCAATTGGATTTCTGAGATTAGATTAAAATTGCTGTCAATATGGATGCTTCTAGCATCGGTTATTATTTTAGGGGATAAGTTGGAAGAGCTAGATATTTTCTAGGTATTAAAATTATATAGGGATTTTGGGTTTTGAAAGTTATATTACAAAAATAATAAAGATGAAAATATGGATAAAGGAGAGATTCTTTAGTAATAATTTTGGAACAATAATTTGTCTATGGTCAAGAAAATAATAGTATGAGAAACCCTCTTTTCCATTTGTATACCAAGGGGAATAGTATAAAATGTTACTTCCATCTCAAATGATGTAAGCAATCAGGATCATAATCACTCATTTTCACTAGGGCAGAATAAATAGGTTGGCTCTGGGATAAAAAAAAATTGAATTGTACCTATAGAGGATAAAGTTGAATAAGTAATGGATAAAATTAGGGAAGAAATGATGAATATTGGGAAATTGATATTTTTATATTGTTTGTCTTATGTAACAAATTTATGAATGATATCCTCTTGTAGCCTTGGTGACATTAACAAATGTTTATTGACAAGAACACCAACCCTCAACCACTTCTGGTTGCTACCCAATAATTTCTTTATTAATTCTCTACTCAGGATTTCAGACAATCAATTTTATTTTTTGATACCCCCTCTTATATTGTTAAATATATTCAGTTTCTCATTAATTAATCATTCATTCTTTACTTTTTTAATGATTATCTATTCTTCAGTATGAAAACAAGTCCTCATAAGTTTAGAAAAACACTGATATTATTGACTGTGTAATTTATTAATACTAAATTATATAAAAACAATTAAATATTAACATATTTAAATAATCAGTCTGCCTTGAGAAAAATCACATTTATCTCTAATTATGATCTCTAATGACTTCTACACAAAGAATGGGTTAACAGCCCTACTATTTGTCTTCCTCAAAATTGCTATAAGTTTCTCTCAGGAATTATCTTCATGAAATAACCTCTACAAAATAAGCTTTAATTTCCATTCTATTGGGCAATATCTCCTTAGACTTTCCCTTTCAAAGTAAACATACTCATTTAAGAAAAGAAGTTTTTAATCCTTTTTCTTAAATTTCATTCTTTCCAACCATGAGAGTAAATTTTCTTTAAATAAATGTTGAACTCTCTCTTTCCAAGATTAAATTTCCTCTTAAAGATATACTAACTATATCCAACAATTTTATGAGGGGTGTTATTTGAACTAAGACCATAGTTGTGTAATGGAATTTTAAAATCCAAAGATTGAAATGATTCATTACTTTTATTTGTGAAAAAGAAAATTTTTGAACTTTTCATCAATATGAATATGTGTCCTCAGGTGTTGAGGGCTTTTATTGAAGCTGTACCACTTTCATTTGTTCATTTTATTATAAATTACCTCATACTCTAATCCTGAAACTAGTCTTTAATACTTTGAAAATGTCACAAAGAACTGTCAGATTTAAATGCATGATAGTTGAAGAGAAAAATCTTAGAGAAATGATAAAAGAGATTTTTTTTTAACTTTGGTGTTTAATGAATGAGTTGTTTGTATTTACATGTTTCATATCTATCTAGTTTGAAGATTTGGTATGTCTAGAAATTAGATAAAATTCCAAGATACAACATGCTGAATTTGAAAGTTTGCTGGTGGTCCTCAATTCTAAAAATAAATATTTAAATTATTTATTTTTGGTTTATGTGCTCATTAGAACCAATTATATTCTATTATTAGAATATTTTCCAAAATTCTCAGGCGTTCTGTCAGGTAAGCAATGAAAACAAAGTCACATAAACATCTACACATTCCATAAGCAATTAATCTAACAAAAACAGAGGACTCTTTCCAAAATGGCAAATGAAAAACTTATTGAAAGAACCCTGATATTTAATCCACCATGGTGAAAGTGTTGTATAAGTTACAAAAGCAGATCAGTAACCAGTTGCTTCATTTTTGCATGTTAAATAGTCCATTTTTGTAAATTCTTCACTTTTTAAAATTAAATTTGCCAGCTGCTTATTCAGTCTGTAGGAAAAGCCCAATATTCAATAAATGACTCAATTCGATTGACTTTATTTATTATGCCATATGGCTTCCTTTTCTAGTTTAAGAAAAGACTCATATAATGGAACGAGACAAATACACCATTTGTTTTAGATTAATATCTCAGTCATAAGCAACAACAAAACAAGAACAGATCCATGTGTGTTTGAAACTATGTCAGTAAATAAACCCTCTTGAAATTGGCTACAGACTTGAAATTGCATTTATATGAGAAATAAAACTGCTGAAAATCCAATTCCAATTCTTCTTTTGCTAATTTTATTAAATCATTGCCACAGATAATTGTTGTGTACTTTGAATGAAAGATGGTTGTCTTTTCTACTTCTTTTGTATTTTGGGGAGTTTTTAGGGTTTTATTCTTGCCTTATTTGAGGGGATTTTATTTTTTTGTTACTCTTTTCAAAGTATGTAATAATAGTTGCTCCAATGAATAAATGTTTTATAATTCTAATGATGCTAACTTGTATAATTATGAAATAAAATAAAAGTTGCTGACTTACATAATTCTTAGTACAGGTGAAGCATAGCAATTTGTGTAATTATCTGAACAAGCTAAAAATTCATTATTTGTATGATCATCTTGTGAAACACCACTTACATAAAATTCTTATCCTTTTTATTTTACCCTATGATTTTTTTTACTTAGCATTAATAAGATAATGAGAAATTTGGATTAAGCTTTAAATTGCAACTTCCTATCAATTTTCATAACATTTTAACATGTCATATTTTAATTAAATTTTATCTTTTAAGAATCTTGATAAGAGGATGGAAATGAGCCTTCACCATTGTGCATTTAACTTGTTCTTTTTTGTCTGCATTAAGTATTCACCTATGTCATGATTTGATGGAATAATATCATTGAAGATTTAAACTTTTAAATAATTTAAAATTTTCTCCATTTCCTACAAATTTCACTCAACTTCACTACATTAATAAGGGGACTTCTGTGTCCAACAAAATTTCCCAGCTTTTCTTTGAATTTTGACCCTGCCTATTCTGTACTAGTTTATAAATCTGATAATCCCATTAATATTCAAAAGCTGTCAGGATAAAATGAGGTAATTTTTGTAATGCCCTAACGTGCTGTAAAACCAACTAGCTAGCTAGCTAGTAGTAGTAGTTATAGCAAAAGTAGTAGTAGTAGGATTAGCAGTACTAGTAACAGCAGTAGCAATAAGAGTAGTACTTGGAAAAGACCTTAAAGACGCACTATTCCAAAATCCTTTTCATGACCGTAAAGCATGAAGCAAAAGTGATAAGGTAACTAAATTGAAGTTTTATCTCTACAATACAGAATAACTTAATTTTAAATATTATTGAAGTTTTAGAGGACAAATCCAGTTTCACAGTTAAGAAACTACAACCCATATTCTTTTGCATAAAATTTTCCTTGCCTTTGCTTTTGCTGCTTTTTTTACATTTGACCAATAGATGTAAACTATGTTGTGTTTTTGCTCCAATTCAGTTTGTTTTTTTACCACTCTCCTTACACAAACACATAAACTTAGTTATATATAAACAATAATAAAGCAAATATGATGACTTGTTAAATATGAATATTAATAATATATAATCAATAATAATATGTAATCTTTCAATTAAAGACAGATTCAGCTAAGACTATGTTTTTCTCCTTTATTAAACTGTTACATCCTCTTATTTAGGTAATTGACATTATTAGGTTTTGAGGAATGATACATATATCAGAATAGAAAGATGAAACTTTATGTTTTATTGAACATATGTTTTTCATATAGTCATTTAAGAAATCCAAAAGTTGTTTTAAAATCTAGAATTAATGTAATATATAATTCACTTCTAATAATCATGGTTTTACAGTTAAAGAATGGAGAGTTTACATCAATCTAAACTAAACAAAGTTTAAAGTTGAGGCAATAATTTAACTAATTTAAGTGGAGGTAATGGAATACTCCTGAAGAAAAGAATTGGGTAATTTAATTTGTTAAAATAACTAACAATTATGTAGCACTTTGAAGTTGGAATGATGACAATTTGGAACTATACCCAAAGGGCACTAAAAGACTTCCTGCCCTTTGATACAGCCATAGCACTGCTGGGTTTGTATCCCAAAGAGATAATAAGGAAAAAGATATGTACAAAAATATTCATAGCCGTCCTCTTTGTGGTGGAAAAAAATTGGAAAATGAGGGGATGCCCTTCATTTGGGGAATGGCTGAACAAATTGTGGTACATGTTGGTGATGGAATACTATTGTGCTCAAAGAAATAATGAACTGCAAGAATTCTATGTGAACTGAAATGACCTCTAGGAATTGATGAAAAATGAAAAGAGCAGAACTAGGAGAACATTATACACAGAGATTGATACACTGTGGTACAATCAAACATAATAGACTTCTCTACTAGCAGCAATGAAATGATCCAGGAAAATTCTGAGAGATTTATAAGAAAGAATGCTATCCACATCCAGAGAAAGAACTGTGGGATTAGAAACCCAGAAGAAAAATAACTTCTTGATCACATGGGTCAAGGGGGATATGATTGGGGATATAAACCCTAAATGATCACACTAGTGCAAATATCAATTATATGGAAATATTTCTTGATCAATGATACATGTAAAACCCAGTGGAATTGTGCCTTGTCTATGGGAGGTGTAAGGGGTAAATTTAGGGGTTTTGAATAATATATTATCCTTATATTCTCCAATAAAATATTTAAGTAAGTTTAGGAATTTTATGGTGGTTTAATTAATATAGAGGGAAGTTTTCTCTGGCCTAGCCTGAGCCAAGGGGAGTTCAGAAACTTTCCAGTCAGGAGGCCTCCTCCGAGATGAGGGGCCTCCTAGGAGGATGGCGTTTTTAGGAAAGGTAAAGGAAAAAAAAAGGAATCAGCCTAAACTCTGAGAGAGATCAGGTTAGACATCTCACCTGAACTATGCTACTCACCGCATCAAAGATGTTCATTGCCAAACCCAAACAATAGCTACAGCCATGCCAAGACACCAAGACTCCCAGTACACTGCCACCAGCTACCTCTCCATCAAAAAAGAGCCCAGAGAGAGGAAGTGACGCAAAATATATAGTCCATTTTTACATCACTTGTTGCATCTCACATGTACCAATGGTAGCTTAAGCTTGACTTAGGACAGCCCAAGTGGTTTGTCAGTTGTTTCTTATTTGCCACTTCCTAGCCTATGTCAGTCATAGGCCATCCTTCTCAACACTTAACACTTAAGTAGGGATGTAGACATTCCTGATTCTTAGACTAAGCAGGGTGGAGTAAATCTAAAATTCACAAAGGGAGGTAAGGTATGGGAGGGAAAGAACAAGAATCTTGTAACCATGGAAAAATATTCTAAATTAATTAAATAAAATTTCTTCACAATAAATAAATAAATGAAAATAAAGTTGGAATGTTACTTTATGTTCTTGCTCTCCTTTGAATCACAAAATAATATTGTACCTTAGGTACTAGCTATATTTGAATATTTTAATGATGGAATCATGAACTTAGAGAATATATGTGATGTGGTTAAATCAAAAGCAAATAGCAGAAGGAATTAAACCTAGGTTTCCTTACTTGAAATAGAAAACACCATCTATTAATTATATTGCACCATAACTAATATTTGCCATAAATTTGGTCCCCTCTTCCTTTGCCCATATATAAATGATATATTTCAAATAAATGATTAAGTCCAATGAAATAAATGGTTGACCTTATTCGTCAAGGCAGAGAATTAATTCATTGACTCTTTTATGTCTCTTACAGGTATGACATCAGCATATCATAGAAGTCACTGGTAATTTAGTTACTCAAATTATTTAACTACAACTGAAAAGGGAGAGGGAAAGTTTTGCTGAAAAACTATGAGGGCATGCTTCTAATTGGGAAAAGCAATGCTTGTAGAGTACTGCAAAGCTCAATAGTTGACAATGATTTTAGTATTTACAAAACAGATCTAGATTCTTAGTTCATCTTCACTTAAAAGTTAAAATAATATTGACTTTAAGCCTTATAAACTTCTTTTAAGAAACTTAGAATTGGAGTCTTGAGTTTTCATTTTTGAAATGTCAAAATCCCAGAAGTTCAAAGACACAAATATCTTTTGATGTACAAAGTTAGGGGTAATAAGAAATAAGTTTAAATCTAAAATGAAAACTCAACAAGCTTCTCTTTCCCTCTCCACCAAAAATACATAAACAAATCTTCATAAAGACTTATAATAGTGATGGCAAACCTTTTAAAGACCAAGTGCCCAAATGGCAATCCTCCCAGATGGGCAAGTAATGTGTGCAATGTCCTGAGATGCAGTGGAGTGGGGGAGGGGAATATCCCCCTTTGGCATGACTGCTATAGGTTCACCACACAAAGCTATAAGCTACAGTTGCAAATGACTTGTTAAATAGAAGATAACCACCACAAATAAAAGAGACTAAAGAAAATGTTTCGGTCAGAGCATGAGAGGAAGTAAAAGGCAGTGAAAATGTCACTGAAATACTTAAATTCAACTTTTGACTCTGATACTACCTCTACATATCTTGGCACAAGTTAATTTAACCTTTCTGGAACTTTGATTTCTCAGCTGTCAAATGAATGAATGGGAAAGATAACTAAGTATGATTTGTTTCCACTTGTAATGTGTCTGGAACTCAATTGTATTTGGCAGTATTAACCACATTCTTTCCTTGCTGACTATCTTGAGTTTTTATAGCATATCTCTCTTCTGATTCTTTTCCTTCATCTACTATTTCCATTTTGTCCTTTTGCTTCCTTTCTCATTCACTCATACTGTATACACTCAAATCATGGGTATTTCCACTGGTTTTGTTCTCCTTCACCTCTTCCCTTGCTGACTCATCAGTTCTCAGGAGTTTACCATCTCTTTGAAATTCACTCAGAGCTTCAGCCCCAATTTTCTCATTAAACTTAAATCTTGACTTACCAACTCTCTAGTGGACATTTCAAACTTTAAGTTCAAAACATATCTCAAATTAAATATACCTAAAATGTAATTAATGATCTTTACATTTAAACTTTCTCCTCTTGGAAACTTTCCAATTTTATGCATATTTCTGTAAGTTATATGACCATTTCCTCATTCCTACATTCATAAGCATGAATTTATCTTTAATATCTATATCAGTAGATAACTCTATCCATTTCTATTTGTATACAATTGTTCCATCTTCCCCTTCTCTACTGACACAGTAACTATTTTAGTTCAGAATCTCATCACCTATTTCAGAGATTTTCACAACTTACTAACTGGACACCCTGCCTCAAGTTTCCCTCCATTCAAGTCCATGTTGTATGGAATGCTCAGAATGACTTTCTTTAAACACACATTTGCCATGTTATTTCCCTTTTTAATTGACTTTTAATAATGAAATTAAAATTAACCTATTCATATTGGAATCAAAATATAAACTCTTCTGTTTCAATTTTGAAACTATTTACAGGCATATTTTAAAATTTCAAATCTTATTATGTATGACTTCCTATCAACCAGATATGATTCAGGCTGATTTTTATTCTCTTCATACATTTCACTAACTACCTTCTGTCTCTGTACCTATGCACTAGTCATTCACAATCCCTCTATTTTTCTCTCATCTATCTCTCTTTCAATAAATATTTCCCTTCTTTCAATATATTGCAAATATTCCACTTTCTTATAAAGTCTTTTGTGATTTCTGTGCTAATACTCTCATCTCCTAATTACCTTATACTTATTCTATACATTCATTCCATATATTTATAAATGTACTCAGTAACCTCTTAGTAAATGTTTAGCAATGATCTTTCTGAAAAAAATCCCAACACATTTTTGTCTCTTATTCATGAACATTTTCTCCATCGCTTAACTTAAGTCTAGACAATCAATAGATATAAATACTAACACTGAAAATTCATCATTTTGCTCTTAGGATTACTTGGCTCCCTCCCTCCCTTATAAACAGCACCTTATTCCAGTGCCTTTATAATATAAAATGCTTGAGAGTGGCTTATTTACATTTTATGAATTTGGATTAATAGAATTGAGTACAGCAATTCAATTCCTTGAACAAAAAAAGGTGTTTAATAAATGTCAGTTGAGTAATTAATTATTGAGACCTCATGGCTTCTAATAACTTTATTAGTTTTATATCTTAAAGTTCATTAATGTTTTTGACTTTTTTTAGTAGAAGCAGAGTCAGCTATTCTGAGTAATCCCTCCTTACAAACACTAAAATTTTTCTTCAGGGTTTTATAGTTTATTTACAATTTTTGTGTCAAAATAACTACTAGTAATTAAGAAAAATAAACTACTAATTGTACCCAATAAATCTGTTTATGAATTGTTAGGAATTCAAAGGAACTTTAAACATCATCTAAAATAATGTTTTTAATTTTAATTTTATAGACAATGAAACTGTGGTAACAAATCATTGAATTACAGACTAATGCAAGATAGGAAGTTTTTGAAAGAGCTAGCACTAGAACTTTATCTTTAGACTCCCATTTAAGTTTTTGGGTTTCTTTCCCCCCCACCCCACCCCACCCCTCTCTCTCTCTCTCTCTCTCTGTCTCTCACTCAATCACTATTCCAAGTTGTTTCTTCTAGTCTTGCATTTAGTATTTACTTTATTTTTTATTTAATATTATAAAACTTCAATGTTTTATAATTTCAGCAGTGTGAGTATTCTCCTGTCTACCTAGTAGACAAGTTTTATAATAACCATGTTATCACAAAATTATGATTTTCATTTAATTCTTTGGTGATGACTTTCTACAGGCAAACAACATTACTCTCAAAGAACAGTTATGGTGTGTTAACAATACATAGGGCTTCCCAGAAGTCTCAGTTTCAGTTTTAATTTACTAAAATTTTAAACTGAGAGACACTCTATATTTGAAGTATTTTCAGGTTATTACCATATGTCTGGTCTTGAAATATTCTGGCATAGGGCTTAAGCAAATCACAATAATGAATACTATTCCATGAAATTTTATGTTTTACTATTTGTACAAATTGCATGGTACACCAAATTAATTTGTTTCCTTGATTATCAAATGTAATGGGTTCTCCTAACCCTTGAAGACAACATACAGAACATAGTGTTATAAAAATCATTATCTAAGAATGGGGGGTGTATGAGGTGTTCAGGGAGGGGTAGTATCTCTGGTATGGAGGGCTTATCATGCCCTCCTACAGCAGCTCTCCAGCCTCTGACCCTCACCTGACACCCAGCTCTCACTTGTGGCTCCTAGTAGCTGCTAGCATGAGGCAGTGGCCACACCCCCGACAATTGCTTCGACAGACCAGCTAAACCTTGTGAGGGTATCTATCGAGTGGAGTCGTCGACCCCTGGTGAATCAGGGCCTTGCTCACCCAGCATGTAAAGACTGCTTTGGCTGAACAGATAGAAGAAACCAATAAGAAGGTCCAATGGCTGAGATGGCGATGCAGCAAAGCACTGTGGAGGGCTCAGGGCATGTTGGAGCACAAAAGACAACACAGCCATCCAATGCAGCTGAGGAAGTCTCCAGGTGTAATGATATTTTGTGCCATTGGAGAGGATGGGACTGTCTCTGTGCATCGACTTTTCCACTTAAATCTCCTTCACGCACAAGTGTCTTTGTGCACACTCATCTATCGTAGATTAAAGCGCACAAAGACAATTGTCATCCTCGGTTACTGAGAGACTATTACTATCTAAGAATGGGCAATATCAAGTTGCTAATAAGATAGTTTTTGTTTTGTTTTGTTTTTATTTTTGTTTTTATTCACTGCAATTTAGGGAATATTATTTCTTCAGAGATTTTAAATAGGAAGTACTTGAGGCCACAAAAGAAAACAGAGGGTCCTTCATATATTCTGTATTCAGTAGGTCTCCCAGGATGAGAATTTTGCACTAATTCCTCTATGTTGAGTATTTCAAGGGCATCCACATTTTTTATGCTATGTTTTGGCATTTCAGATTATTGATGTGATTCATATCATACTGAATAAATGTATGATATTACTTCTGCACCTACTACCAATTAGCTATTCCAAATAAGGAAGAATAAAAGATAAATGTATATATGCTTTTATAAGCAAATGCTTAATAAAGCTTTTCTGCTCTTTTCTCAATCCTTACTTACCATATATGTTTATTATTTTGGCTGAACCATACACCATCATATATTCTCAAAGAATCAGTATTTTGCATCCTGTTATTTTAGTGATGCTTATTTTTGAGTATTTTATTGTTTTGTATTTGAATATATTTCATTAGTTCTTTATTTGCAAAATTACAAAGTACATGATTCTCTCATGAATTATTATTTAAATCCCACTTAATATTCATAACAGTTTTAAATACATAAAAATTGGAATCTGAACTCATTTTTGAACTATTTTTTTAACCAAACCACAAATGTATTGTGGGAAATCTAATCACAAAATATAGCCATGGTTTTCTCTTTTATTCCTACTACTTGCAATTGTGGGTTAGTGGGTCAATTTTATGAAAACACTACTGTTGAATAATCATTAAGTTGATTGTCTTAGGATTTCAGTAATGTATTACTTTGCCAGTGGAGAAAAAACAAAGTATAATTCTAGAAAGTTAGCATTGATGTAAGCATATCCTTTAACATTTAATAATGAGATAAAATGCTTCCAAGTTACATGCTATATATTAGGGGAAAATTGACCATTTAATTCATAAAAATTATTTCATTAGTTAGACTTTACTACACTATATCTTGGAAACATAGTGCATAGTTTTTAATATGTTTTGTTCAAATCCAAAAGTGCAACTCATCTGATATATATATATACATATATATATATATATATATATAACTGGACATTCTCTGTCAAGTGTATTATCAGTGCCTCAAAACTAAAAATAAATTTTAAAAAATGTATAAGTTTATTTTTTTCTCAATTATATGTAAAACCATTTTTAACTTCCATTCTTTTCAAAAATCTGAATTCTAAATTCTTTCCACTTCTCTTTTTTGCCCTCATTCTCTGAGATGGCAAGTAATTTGGTATAGTTTAGACATTAAACTCACACAAAGCATATTTCTATATTAGTCATATGAAAGAAAACACATTAAAAAAAAACAAAAAAAATAAAGTTTAATATGCTTCCATCTGCTTTTAGACACCATTTTTTCTTTCTCTGGATGTGGTTAACATTTTTCATCATAAGAACTTTGTAATTTTCTTGGATCTTTACATTGTTGAGACTAGTTAAGTAATTCAAGGTTTTGTATAAGTAGAAATGTTCTATCCATTGGACTTCATTTCCCAGCATTCTTTCCTTGTCCCAAAATTAACTTTTCCCTTTTGGTTTATGTGAGTCCTTTATATTATGGGTTTCAAGCTGTGGATAATGCCTCCTTTGCTCTCTTTTCTATGTCAAAGGCTTGTGAGCTCTTTCAATTTCTCTAGCCTTTTATTTTCCCTTTGCTTCAAGTTAAATATTAAATATAATACTTGGAATACTGCATATTAATTTTCAAAATTCAGAGTTTATAACATTTTCCTGTTACTTTGTTCCATGTTTTCCTGGTTATGATCATTTTACTTTGTATCAGTTCATCTTCCGGGAATTTTCTGAGACTATCTTCTCAACATTTCTTAGGGAACAATAATATTCCATCCCAATCATATGCCACAACTTATTCAGACATTTCTTTAATTTCCCATTCTTTGATAACGCAAAAAGAGCTATTAAAACATTTTTGGATAAACAAGTATTTTCTTTTCTTAAATCTTTTTGGTAATTTCTTGAAAGATGCTGAAAGGTTTTTCTTTTTGTTTGTTTATTCTCACTTTCAGGTAGTTCAATAATTCATAAATTTTAATTCTGGATCCATTTTCTAGGTCAGTTGATTTACCAATGAGAAATGTCATATTTTCTTCTATAGTTTTCATTGTTTTGATTTTGTTCTATTGGTTTTTTATTTTTTATGGAATCATTAACTTCAAATCACTTAATTTCCATTTTATTCAGTGAATTTCTATACCTCTATTTCCATTTGACCATTTTTACTTTTTTAGGATTTATTCCTTTTAGTGGATTTTTGTAACTATTTTAAAATTTAGTCTGTTTTTTTTCCCCTGAGGAATTATTTCCTTCAGTATTTTTTTTTTACCTTCTTTAACACACTGACTCTTTTTTCAAGATTTTCTTGCATAACTCATTTGTTTTTCCAGTTTTTCTCCTACCTCTCTTATTTCACTTTTAAAACTATTTTTTAAATTCTCCTGGGAATTCATTTTAGTTCTAAAATCATTTCACATTTTTCTTTGAGTCTTTGGATATAGCAGTTGTGAATTCATTGATTTCTTCTGAATTTGTGTTTTGTTTTCCCATCATCATAACTCTGCTCCTAGGGTGGAATAGGCACTATATCAAGCTTCAAATTTTTTGTTCACCTTTTTAACAAGCAACTTCTGAGAGTCTGCAAGTTTTCATTTCTTCCAAGGTGCAATTTTCTAAAGAGGTGTGTGTTTACTACTTCTATACTCTTAACTATGAATAATCACAAACAATCTTTTCCACCATGGAACTGTGGCCAGGATGCCTGCTTACCTGTACACCAAAGGCTGGTATTTTAGTGTTCCTCTTCATACTTGACCTGTGATTCTGAACTTGGACCAGGATCAATATATGGGCAATGCAACAGAGTCTTGCACCCAGTGACAGCAAAAGGACCCCTTTAATTTCCTTCCTACCATCTGTCCAATCCTGTCATCCTCTTTGAGTTAAGATCTTTGGAAGTTACTGTTTCTGATTCATTTGTTTCTAAGGCCTCATACTTATTTATGCTGGTACTCAAGGTTTCATCTCTGGTATGCACAGTGCTGGCTTGTGCAGAGTTTAAGGGAATGTCACTGATGGACTCTTTAATAATCTTAATAATTGTAGATACTGTAGAAGAAAATCTTTCTATAAGAACATTAATTTTATTTTTCAACAAACAAGTAAGAAAAATAAAAGCTCTGCATACCCTTTTATTTCCAGAATATTTGTTAATCCTTACACATTCAGAATTTATTTTTTATGAATAGATTTTAAGTTCCTTAAGGACAAGGATTTTATCTGTTCATCTTTGCATCCTCTATAGTGTCTTGCATCCAGTAAACTCTCAATAAATATTTGTTGACTTATTTAATTTAAATTTAATTTCCTTCATCCAAATTACTTCTTTTTCCCCTGAAAGAAACAATGCTCTAAGAAAAGGCTTTTGATGTGAAATGAGCAAGGAATTAGATATTCAGTATTGTGAGATGCTACATTTTCATTAGAAACAGAATACTTTTTTTTTATAATTTCACAATATAGTCATTTCTAAAACTGTTATTACTCTCATTTATGAAGTATTTAATTATTAATTTGAAAGATTCTTCTACACACATCCCTCAAAAAAACATGGAATATGTGGTTAATACATAAATTTGTCATTGGTGTATTTAGATATTACACCTTGAAGGAATTGTTATAAAGCACCTTCCTTGTTCTCAATGCATCACAAAGTGATAAGTTCCTTAGAGCGCTTGTCATTCTTAATAGAAAATACTTCATTTTATACAATTGCTATTTTTTTTATTTTCTCTGAACCCAGCAGCTAACACATTAAGCAATGCCATTAAATGAAAATGTGCTGACATAGCATTTGCTATTCACTTCACATGTAAAAACTGAAAACATTTGTTGGAGGTGGAATGTTTCCTCCATATTTTTTTAGATGTTTGTCATAGTTAACAACATCCATGGGCATTTAAAATATATATTTTAAAGAAAATGTTTAGTCACTTTAAAATTATTCCAGTTAATTCAAAGCTACCCTAAAATCAATAAAACATATGAATCCAAATTAATTATTAATATCTGACTACATTTTTCACTTTATCCTGTAATAGTTCATTTTCGATATATCTCCAGAATTTGTTCCCTTCTCTTCTGACACTTCTATCACTCTAGTGAAGGCCTTTATCATATCATGCCTTCATTACTGCAATAGCCCATAGATAGGTTGCCTCTATATGGTCTTTCTCACTCCAATTCATTCTTTATTTAGCCATTAAAGTGATTTTTCATAAAACATAGTTCAGATCATGTCACATGCACACTCATTCAGTAATCTCTGGTGGCTTCTTATTGCCTGCAGGAACAAATAAAAAATGTTCCATTTGACATTAAAAGCCCTTCATAACTTAGCTTTGTACTACATTTCCAGGTTTATTATACTTTATTTCTGATGTGCATTTTTATATCAGACACTGGCTTACCATTAATAACCACTACTTTTTGTCACATTACCAAAACAACTTCTTTACCCATACTATATATCTCTATTGTTGGTCATTACACTAATATATGTATTTATTCTTATTTATATTAATACATGCATCACAGATATATGCATGTATATATGTATACTATACATATATATTTACTTCTGATAAATACCTTCCTATAAATAAAATAACTTACTAATTTTATAGTAAATTTTAGCATGAAATATTAATATATATTGATAAATATATAGAGAGCTAGTTAAAAGAAATATTTAGTAGAACTCATCTTAATACATAATATAAGCATATGTAAACATTAATTAAATCCTACATTACATATTTATTTTTCCTCACTTCAGATATTATATGCTCTCTTGACCAATCTTTATTATTTGTGATTCCTCAAAATTTCCTCCTTAATGATGACCCTATCATGTTCTCCATTAGCAATCTTAATATTCTGGGTTCTTTATTTGAGAAAACTTTTATTTTCCAATAATTAAGTATTATTTATATAAACTGTCTAAAATATTTTCATCAATATTAACTTGTCTAGTTTAGAATGTGTTTTCTCCACAACTATTTTCCATATTCTTTTAAAAAATGTTAATGTTAAAAATCCATTGGATAATTTAAGTGTAGGGTTGCCATGAATTTAATTAATTCCAAAGAGATTCATTTACAATTTATTTACAAAATGTAGGAAGAGTGAAGTAAGAAATCAGAGAAAGGATAGGGTAAGATATCTAACCTAAGCACTAAGTATTTTGCTCCAACCCCTGGTTCAAAAACAGGTAGGGGAGTTTACTTCTTAGCCAGAGAGGCCATGGCTTTGAGCCACAGAACTGGGGAAGCAGGAGCCTCTCTAAAAGAGGATAGGTCTCTCCTGAGGCTAGTCTATTCAGAAAATCCAGGAAAAGAGTCAGCTCTTTTCACTAACAATGTATCAGTCCAAAGGGAGAGATTTCAAGGACAGTCTTACCAGGAAAGGTCTCAGGACCAGTCAGCAGATTCTTCATCAGCCTTCAACTCAAACTCAGAACTCCAAAAAATGCCCAAGTTCTTTCTAAAGTTCTCTCCAAAGAATATCTCTGAAGATCCCATCACAGGAAGTTGTTCCCTTTTAAAAAAGCTTCTTTGTGTCACCTCCTGTGCCTTCCTCTACTTTACATGGACAAATCATAATTGAAGCTCTGCTTAGGAGTGCTCATGGGGCAGTCATTTTGATTCTGACTCATCACCCACTATTGCACACATGGGTCACTGACCTCTCCCACTTAATGATTAAGTGGGATGTTTATACTTTTGGTGATTAAATCTAAAAAAATGGGGCAGGGGAGTTAATTTAATCTTTATATACATATAATATCCTACTGTATTCATTTCCATTTTCATCATACTGTGAAATAAGATACCTGGTGCTTATTCTGGGGGGTGGTAAGAAATATCTGGAAGAAAATGAAATAAAAAATGTTATATTTCAATATGTATTCAGATTCTTATCAGTTTCTTCTGTGATGGTCAATAGGCTTAACCATCTTGAGTTTCTTGAAGTTAATTTGAATCTTTGAATTGATGATAGTAATTAATTCATTCACAGTTGGTCATAAGATATTGCTTTTAATACAGTGTATAAGTTTCTCCTGATTCTACTCACTTCACTTTACATTTTTTATAATATAAATAAAGACAACTGTAATTTCTTCTTCTTAGAATTCCCTATTCATATCATTTGACCATATGTTAACTGGTAAATTACTTGCATTCCTATACATTTGATTAAATCTCAATTTTTTAAATAATGATGACTTCATCAGAGATAATAACTATAAAAGAATTTTTTGCCAGATTTCTTTTTTTTTCTTTCTCATCTTGTTTGAATTGTTTTTGGTCAATTAAAAAAATTAATATAGACAAATGTATCTATTTTACATCTTATGTTCACTGTTTTCTTGTTCATAAATTATTTCCTTGATCACAGATATTACAGGTGATCTATTTTCTTCTTCCATAATTTGTTTATATTACTTCCTTTATTTTTAAATCATATATCCATTTTGACTCTATCTTGTTATATACCATGAGATTTTGATCTATGCCTCATTTCTGGCATACTGTTTTCCAGCTTTCTCAACAATTTTTGTCAAACATTGAGTTCTTCCAAAAGTTTGGATTTTGAGGTTTTTTTTTTCAAAAATTAGGTTAATACATTCATCAAATACTGTGTGTTACATGCCTAATCTACGGATGTTACTCTTCTATTTATAAGCTAGTATCAGCTTGTTTTGAAGATTGCTGCTTTAAAATGCAGTTTGATGTACTTTACAATTAGGTCACTTTCTTTCATGTTGTTGTTATTTGCCTTGATATTCTTGGCCATTTTTCCTTTCAGGTAAATTTTATTAATTTCCTATCTTTATAAAGTAATTTTTGGATAGTATGATTGGTATGGCACTGGAAAGGTAAATTAATTTAGATAAAATTGTCATTTTTTACCATTTTTGTTTGGTGCACTAATAAGTAATTAATGTTATTTTTAGTTTTTGTTCAGGTCTTATATTACCTCTGTAAAGCCCCAGCCCTAGGAAATACTAATGAAACAGACAAAATTAAAATTCAGTGATCAAAATCAATACCCAAAAGAACCAAAGGAACAAGAAAAGGAGAAATAGGACAAAAACCCTCATGAGAATCAGTGGTGTCAACTGGCTGTTTGAAAATCCCAGGTTTGCCCCTGAAAACTCAGCCTGAGGGAAATCCCAGACTCACCTGTTTCAGTCTGAACAATAAACCTCAAAGGGCTTGTTGACTCCACATTGGGTGAGACTAGTGGACATAGTCAAATGTTCAGTACCCTTTTTTGTCTTATAAGCTTCTCATATTGTATTAAAGTCCTCTCCCAGGTAGCCCAGCCCTTGAGTTGACCCTTTCCTTTTGTATTCATTGTAGTAGACCACTCTCTTATACACTAGGTGCTGGTTACAGTCTCTTCTGGAAGCCTGCGTGCAATGTATCAAAGTATATTTGCTGTACCAAGTTCTCCAAAAGGTATAAAAGATCCCCAAGTTCTATTATTCTTAGGAGAATCATCTCCCATGGTGATCCTCCCAGAGGTATTATCCCCAGAGTCCCAGGGCTCAAACTCTTTGTAATATCTTGGCACCTCACTCTGTGTAGCAGCCAAATACTGGACCTATCTCTGCTGATTAAAGACTTGATTTTGCTGACTACTTTAGTAGCTCTTTGTTGTTATGTTGAAAACTATCTAAAGTAGTCAGAAAACAGTCTTTAATCAGCAAAGAGATGACTCCAGTAATGGCCCACTATCACAGAGCCAAGCACCAAAATCCCTCTGGGAACATATTCCTGGGAGAATCTACCATGATAGATGGTTTCTCCAAAGAAAAATAGAATTTGAGGAATTTATATACTTTTTGGGGAACTAGGGACAGGGACACAAAGAATGTCATGATTGGCTGCATTACCATGGCTACAAGGAAATGGGAAGTCCAAGATAGGATTATCAGGGAGAGGCTGATGCTTTATATGAAATCAAGGAAGGATCCTTTCCAAGCCTGGGCTACCAGGGAAAGGACTTTGATACAATGGGAGAAACTACTAAGACAAAAGGGTATGTAACATTTGATTTAGGTTTATTGTTCATCTGAAATGGGGGAATTCCCTCAGGGTGAGTTCTCAGGAGACATAGGCAGACATGGGGTCTCCAGATTTCAAGCTGACAGTGGGTCTAGACTAATCATCCCTGCATGACAAAGTAGTAACAAATATACTAAAGACTACTATGAGATGCCTCAAGTATTTAATATACTTAAAGTACTCAAGGAAAAGAATGGGTTAATCTGGTTACATTACTGGTAAGGTGATAACTAAGATGCTTAAGATACTTAGGATTCTTAAGATAAATATAATTAGAAATATTATCACTATTAGTGTGATATGGGATCCTTGGTTTCCCTTAGACACCCCAAACCCTTGAAGTATTTTAGGTCAAACGGAAATCTGGAAAATTCCTTTCCTTTTTTGCATTCTTGTTAATGCTGAGGAAAAGGTAGCTCTGAATATGAGAGTCTCATAATAAAGAATTTTTCTTGAGAGAAATATTCCTCTTGTATTCTACCCTAGATTTTGAGATGGACAGAGATATACATCTTCTGGTTATACTATGATACCATCGCACTGTAATCTAGGACATCTACTTGTCCCCTAAACTATGCTCGGCCACCCCCTATATCCTTGGAATACAAAATATCACATTAGTCCAAGTCAGATGCAATCATTCTCCACTTCTACACAACCTTATTCCATTCCATCATCCTTTCTCTAGTCAGTAGCTCATGTCTAAAAGATATAAAAGACCCAGGACATATCCCCTGTAGAAGGCACTGCCCTGTCTTCCATGTTGTCCTAGTCAATTCAACACGAATACCAAAGTAATGAATTTATATATTTTTTTTATTTCTAAGCTAAGATAGGGAATCTTGCATTCTTGCAAAGGGTACCTGTCCAGAAGCTGGGTTTGACCTTAAGCCCCCCTACAACAAGGGCAAGAATAGAAGCATGCATAGACAGAAAACCAAGTGTAAGTTAAATATAATGGGGTACTAATCTTTTAATTAAGGAATAAAAGAGTAATGAATTATGAAAAGAGAAAAGGACAGAAAATTGGTCATAAATTATCTCACCTAAGGAGGCATGAAAGAATAAACAGAAAAAAAGTGTTAACTTCTATATAACACAGAACTATCAAATAGTCAGAAAAACCAAGTCTTTAATCAGGATAGAGATAAGTCCACTATTTAATTCTTTACTCAGAGTCTGGTGCCACAACTTTTACAGGGTCTACACCCTGCACTCTGGGGATATTATCCCTGGGAGGGCCACCCAGCTTGATGATGACTCCAATGAACAAAAGAATTTGGGGAACCTCTATACCATTTGGGGAATCCAAGGGCATGGCTATACCATTGACATTACTAGAGCTACAAAAAAAATGGGAGTGTTCAAACCACACTGACAGGATAAAATCAAGCTTGGGAAAGGAATCATAGCTAGAGGTGAGAGTGTAAGAGGAGTTACTTACAATGACTACTAAATGGGTGGTCCCTGCCCAGGTGTGGGTCTTCTTGGGAAAAGTTCTCTGATACAATAGGGGAGACTACCTAAGACAAAGACTGTCCTTCATGCTTAGTCCCACTCAACTAGGATTGTCATTCACCTGAGGATCCCCACTCAGTCTGAAATTGCTAGCCTGGGATTCCCTTCAGGGTGGATTCTGAAGGGAACAAGTACAAACTTTGGGCTCTCCAACCTACAAGCTATGTCTTGAAACCAGATCCCACTAGGCCACAAGTTTGGAGTTTCTAGATTCCATGTTGACAGAAGTAAAAATGAAGACTTGTGGTCTTAAATTGGAAAAAAAAAAGAATTATTAAATAGTCAGAAAAACAATTTTTTAGTTAGGGAAAAACGGGGTACATGCATTATTAGGCCTCCTCACATAGCTGTGCACCACAAACCCTCATAAAGTCCCAAACACTGGCTGCTCTGCTCCTGGACCCGTAGGAGTCTCACTACTTAGATGAAAACTCCATAGAGTCATTACATTTGTGAAGCTTAAATACCTTTTTAGGAGAACTGGGGATGGAGAATGAAAGAGGATAGTTGATTGGCTTTACAATGGTAACAAAGGAAATGAGAAGTCCCAGACAGGAATAAGGTGAGGGGCTGATTCTTTACAATAGACACAAAAGGGAAAGATCCAGCCAGAGGGCTGAGCTACCTAGGTAAAGGATTTTGGCCTAAGGGGAGAAACCATTGGGGAAAAAAAGAGATACTTAACACCTTTTGGGATTAAGCCCTTAACCTGCTTTAGGGTCTATAGTTAGTTTGAGAAGTTGCACTTTCCCTCAGCAGAGAGACTCACAAATGACAAGATCAAAATTGAGGCTTTCACTTCTGAGTTAACTAATCTGGGGGACATCAGATCTGGATAGACTACAAGTTTGGGGACAGTGTTTGAATTCTCTTTGAAACTGATACAAACCAATAGCAGTCTAATTTCTAGTCCAATCATAGGGATAACAAAGTAGAATTAGTGCCGTATAGGTATATATTTTAGTTTCATATCATATAAGCTGAAATAAAGAAGGGTAACCTCAGAAACTTGCTGAACACCCTCTTCCCTGATTCCTCTGAGACAGTTCCCCAATTTTGGCACTGATATTCTCCACCACTATAGGGGTTGTTGACATACATGCCCATGTGCTCATCAGCACTGACCATTGATTTGTTAGCAGTCACTTTTCCTAGGATTAGACTCAAATATCAGATAAAGTCTTGTGAACATGGAATGTAGAAGTCCCCAGCAGCTTGAAGCTTGGAGGAATTTGGTGATCCACAGTTTATTTAGTTTGGAGGTAGAAATCCCAGGTTTGACCTTATCACAAGAGAATTCCTCTTGGAAGGAAAGTCCTTCTTCATTGATCTTGTCCTGGGCTTTGTACCCCCAGAAACTCAGACAAACTATTATCAGTGAAATTCCTTTCTTCCTTACACCCTCTGACTCCCAACCCAAAACATCTGACCCTGAGAGGATTATCCTCCTTTGATTGTCCCATTGATTTGAGATGAACAAAGAGAGCCACCTCATCCATATGTCTTCCAAATCATGAGAACCACGCCCATGCCTTCATGGAAAATTCCTCCCCAACCCCTTGCCCCAGAGTCAAGTCCTCATTTCTGTAAAAGAATATAAAAACCCCAGAACTGAGGCATTGGGGGAGCAACCTCCCAGGTTGCTCCACTTCTGCTGTCTTGCTTGCCCAAAATTCAAGATTACTAATAAATCTCTCTTTACTTTTAAGTTAAGTTTCAGTCTTGCATTCTTGCAAAAAGTATCCTTCCTGAACCCCAAAGGTATACTTCTGCACCCTACAACAATCTCCGACTTTAAGATGTTAAAGTATCTCTTTTATCCCAATGATTTCTCCCCTTAGGCCAAAGTCCTTTACCAAGGTGGCCCAGCCCTGGAAGTTCACTGGTTTCCCCTCCATCTTTAAGGTTCCCCAGGACTCTGGGAGGGGTTCAGAGTTCCATGCTCTTCAGTCATCTGTCTCTTGGGCCCACAGGACCTTCGGGTGCTGGTCGCAGCAGGGGTAACAAGGAGACATTGGAGGGTCTTTCCTTCCAGACCTGTTTCCATGATCTCAGTAGGAGGGGCAGTCTTTAGTCAATGGGGGGGCATTTCCTCTTCTAATGACCCTCCTCATTACAATAAAAGCAACAGGAGCAGGGATATCCTTCATGATTTTAAGAGGGTTCCCGATGAGGGGTCCAAATCATGGGGCCCTGAGTTAACCCAGCCACCAGGATTCTGGCGAGGTCTTTCTGGTTTTTGCGATCCTGTCTGGCTTTACATTCCTGGTCCCCCTGCTGGAGGAGCTCTGCCTATTTTTCCAGGGTCTCACGAATGTTAAACATTCGCTCCACAAATTTTAGGTCACTGAGGGACTGGTCCTCTAGTCCTTTGACTTTTTGGAGTTTCTGACAAATATCCAGATCTGACTGGTTAACAAAGGCCAAGAGTATGGTGGCAAGGCTTATTTCCACCTGGGGGTTCATTGGGGTATACAGGCAGAAAGCTTCCTGCAGTTTTTCCAGAAAGGAGGCAGGACTCTCCTCTAGTTCCTGTCTAACTAAATTTACTTTGGCCAAATTGGTGGGTTTTTGAGTTGCAGCATGGAGACCCGCCATGACGGTCTGGTGATAGACTCGAAGACACTCCCTACCTTCAGGTTGATCAAAGTCCCAATTGGAGCAGTTCAGGGGTCATCAATGAGGTTGGGCTGGTTTGTGGGTCTGCCTTCGATTCCATTAACATTTTTCTGGCTTCCAGGAGAATCTTTTCCTTCTCCTCAGTGGTAAAGAGAACTTGCTGTTGGCAATCATCCCACGTGGGTTTATGAGGAAAAAGAATAGAGTCTAGTAAAGAGATTAGTTTTGGGGGTTGTTCAGAAAAGGAAGGGTTCTGCATTTTCCAATTATAAAGGTCACTGGAAGAAAATAGCCAATATTGATATACTCAGGGCCCAACTGGGACTGTGGGTCCGACAACCCTAATGGGGAGAGCAGTGGTAGAGGTGTGCCCCTGAGGTTTGGGGGTGCCTTCTCTGTATACGAGTTCCATGAGCTGGCCCACCACCTTCTGCCTCATTCTCAGCCCCAATGTGATGGTATAAGGGGGCATAAGGTGGTGGTGGTGGTGGCAGGTCTGGGGACTTGGGGACTGACTCTGGTAACACGGGTGGGGCTGAGGCTTCTGGCTCAGAAGATGTCCCAGCATGCCTGCACCTCTTTTCCTTCACATCCTCTGAGAGTGTCAAGGCCTTAAAGGCTCTCATTGAGCGGGCATGGGGATCTGAGGGAAGAAAGGATTGGAGCCATGGTGGGGGATACAGGAATAGGTATTTCCAGGTAAGAATATAAGGAATCTGATCGGGATGACCTTGTGGGTCGGGATCTAAAACCTGGACTCAGACCTTGGAAATAACCTCTAAGTTGAGAGTCCCCTCTTTGGGTCATCCCAAACCAAATGCTGACCACTCCGAAGAGCAGAGGGTAACAAGTTTACTCTTTCTGATGGACATGGAGAGGTTGTGGGCCATTGCCTTGAAGACAGAGGAATGGGTAGTCATGATGGAGAGTGGAGTGGACTCCCCCTGTCACCTAAAGTCCTGTAGGATGAAAGGAGTTAGTAGGTTTTACACAAAGGCAGTGAACACAAAAGCAGACAGGACAATACATGACAGACTGGACAGCCAAGACAGACACAACAAATATAAACATTGGGTGGGATATGTACCTCTACTCTCCCAAAGGGGCCCGTGGTGAGTGGTCCCAAAAATAGAGCAGTGTGGCCAGGCTTCCCCTGGGACCCTACCATCTTCCTCCAGTGCATCCACTGGGTCTCTTAATTCTAACCAGGGGGCCTCTAACCACCCCAAATTACAACTGGGGGCTCTAACCACCCCAAAATCCAACTGGGGGTGCCTCTAACCACCCCAAATAAAGTCAACTAACATCAACTGGCTAGAATACCCTGGTTATGGGAGTTGAGCCTGACGGGTCCTTCCCATGGCTCATCCAAGAGAGAGTGAGTCTCGGATCCTTAGGTGAAGGTAGCCAGGAGGGGTGTCACAGTCTTTATCCACATGCTTCCCAGGATTTCTGACCTATCCCCTTCCGGGAAATGGGAACTGCTACTTTCCTGCTCCATACTCAGAAATAGGTGGGTAGGTCTCTCAAATGAGTTCAGCTTGGCAATAGCCTATCTCTGTATAACCCCCAAGGTCGGTAACTTAGCTGTATGTCAATGACTAGAAGACCTTGACCCCTTACTCTCACACAACATTCTCCACACATTCATTCAACACCTCCAGAGGCTACTCAGAGGCTACTCCAGAGGCTACTGTTGTCCTCCATTGAGATGTGACATGTTCTGGATCCTGTTGACCTGAGTTGCACTGGCAACAGGCCCCCCCCCATTGGTCAGACATCCTTTCCTTCATGGGATCCCGGGCGAGCCCCCATATGAAGTGCCCAGTTTATCAGTCTGAAGGATGAAACAAGACCAACTAACAAGACTAACACATGGGAGGGAGTTTATTAAACAATCTGCAGTTTGGGCTCAGCACTCTTAAAATGGCTGGAGCTCTGAGTATGGGTTTACAGGCTTTTTATACCCTTTTGTGGTAGGGGGAGTGCACAAGAATTCCTGGGGTTGGGGGAGTGAAAAGGAACTCCTAGGGTTGGGGGAGTGAACAGGAACTCCTGGCGTTAGGGGTCAGTTATTATGACTCCTGGCATATGTCAGGAGGGGGAGTGACTAGAACTCCTGGGGTTAGAGGACATGAACAGGAAAGAAGGGGTTTTGTGAGCTGGCTCTTCACAATCCCCTAGAGGAAGGAGATAGTCTTAAAAATTTGGGAGATGGCTTATAATTGTTGAGCTGGAAAGAACCCAGAACTATTAAATAATCAGAAAAAAAAACACATTTTTAATTAAGGAGAGGGATTTCACAAAGTTACTCAAGGTCTCCACTCAGAGCTGCTCACTACCAACCCACAAAGAACACTGAGACTCTGGCTCCCCTGGTCACTGACCCCTGGGAACACCAAATGTGTTACATTGACAGCTGGAAAGAATAAAATAAATTGGGGGACTTATATACCAATTAGGGGCCTTAGGGGCAGGGATATATTTCATTGGATTTACGATGGCTAAAAAGAAGATGAGGAGTCCTCCACATGATTATCAGGGAGTGGAAGATGCTTTACAATGGACCCAAAAGGGAAACATCCAGCCAAAGTTTGGGCTACCTTGGTAGAAGACTGACACAAAGGGAAAAACTACTGAGACCAAAAAGGGTACTTAGTACCTGATAGGATTTGCTAGAATCCCCTAAACTATGTTAAGGTCTATTGTTAAATTGAAAGTTGTAAAATTTGGATTTCCCTCAGGGAGAAACTCAAGTGACATGGCCAAAATTGGGTTTTTCAACTTTCAAGCTAATTGAACTTGGGAGGCTTTCAGATTCCTCTTGGCTAAAAGTTTGGGGGTTTCTAGATTCCACATTGACCCATATATCTTGATACAATTTCTCAACCTCAGAAGAAATATTCTTAACAGAATCTATTATGGCTATCATCTGAAAGGTGTTCATAGCAACCCAGAAAAATATCTGTGTTGCTGTAGGTGATGAAGTAGGTACTCAATTAGGTCTGGACCTCTTGCTCCATGTATGCCACTGAGTGCCCATATTCCTAGCTGTAGTCTTATCTGCAAAGCTAATAAAATGATTATACACTGATACCAGTGGGATAACATAAGCCAAGCCACAAGTCACATACCATCATTGGGGAAGGGAAGAGTAAGCTGAAGAATTACAATCTATATCATATTACCTGCTTTCTTAGGGAGAGTTGATAGGTGTGACACAGAGAGAGCTCATGGATTGCAAAATATCAGGAAACTAATACAAAGAAATTTGAAAAAATAATAAAATTATATTAAAAGTGTTTCCCAATTATGTTTGTGTAATTCCTTGGTTTGTCTTAGCACGTAGACTCCCAAGTATTTTATATTGTTTATAATTATTTTAAATAAGATTTCTTTTTCTATCTTTTGCTTTAGGACTTTATTGGTATTATAACGAAATACTGATTCTTTATTCTTTCATATTCTTCACACTCTCTTTATAAATTCTCCTTCTCAATTATGTCTTCTAGATCTTTGTCTTCAGTTCCAAACTGATTCCTTATCTAAGATGAATATTTTTTATTTCCATGAACTTATATAATGTAATGTTATAAATACCAGTAATCTGACTATATGGATATAATAAGAACATATGTGTAAAGTTATGCCACTTATGAAAGTGGCAAAATTTCCGCCCTTTTAACCAGAAATGAAAATACACTGGACTATTATGGAAAAAAGAGTAGCTGAGCTGTGAAATTCATAAAAATAATACCTAGCATTTATATAACATTTTAGTGTTGGCAAAACACATTTTATATATGTATATATACATATGAATATAAACATATATTCTTGTGTTCTTGTATATATATGTATAATTTCATGACACAACAACACTATGAGTTAAGTGCTACTATTTTACAGAAAAGGAAACTGAAGCTGATAGTATAAGTGGCTTATTTGTTATAAATACATAATAATTTATAACAAACATATTCACCCAAGAGAAACAAATTCTCCACTTAGTTATATGTAAAAATCTGTCTTATTCTTTGTTTCTCTCCTACGAACCCCCCCCCATTGTGAAGACAACAGATAATATAATCTAGGTTGTATATATATTATCATATAACACATATTTCCCTGTTCATACTATTGTGAAACAAGACACATATTGTTTACACTAAAGAAAAATTCATAGAGAAACAAAGTAAGAAATGATATGCCTGTTCCTTCCTTATGTGAAAGTGGATATTCATTTTTGTCATGAGTCACCTGGAATTGACCAGGATCCTAGCCTTGTTGATGATAGTTGTCATTCACAGTTAATCATCATTCATTATGGTTGTTACTATGTGCAAAGTTCTCCTTATTTTACTCACATGACTTTTCATTACTTCAGATTAGTCTTTCTAGATTTTTTATGTGTGTGATTATCTCATTTGTCATTTCTTATAGCACAATAGTATTACATTGGAATTCTTTACCACAACTTCTTCAGCCATTCCCTAACTGACCGATATCCCTTTAGTTTCCAGTTCCTTGTCATGGCAAAAAGAGCTGCTATTAATATTTTAAAGAATATAATTTTTTTCCCTTTTCCTTGACTACCTTGGGAAATAAACTTAATAGTGGTATTGCTGGGTCAGAAGATATATATATGTATATAGCTTTATAACTCTGAGTATAATTCCAGATTGCTTTCCAAAATGGTTAGATAAGATTAAAGTTCCACCAGCTATGTATTAGTGTCCCTATTTTTCCACACCTCCTTCAACATTGTCATTTCTCTCATTTCCATTTTAGCCAATCTGATAGGTTTGATCTAATATTTCAGAATTGTTTTGATTTGCATTTGTTAATAATCAATAATGACTTAGAACATTGTCACATACTTACATATAGCTTTGATTTCTTTATCAAAAAATCTGTTCCTATCTTTTGACCACTTTTCAACTGAGGAATGGCTCATATTTTTATATATTTAACAAAGTTCTCAATATATTTTAGATATGACCAATATCTGAGAAACTATATACAAAAACCTCTACTTTCCTTCTAATCTTGACTATATTCATTTTACTTATACAAATCTTTTCAATTTAATGTATTGTAAATTATCCATTCCATGCCAATAATTTTCTGTTCTAACTTGTTGCCTCAATATCTTTTCACTATTCTTAAGGCCTAGGATGTAAGAAAAGTAATTGGAGCAGGAGGATGGAGTGGAGGGAAACTTCAGAGGAAACTTTTTTTTGGGGGGGGAATGTTATGAACCTCAGATTACTGTTTATCACCCTTGATTTTATTTGGAAAATTGGATTAGAGGAGAGATTTATGCATTCAATCATAACTGGACTCATCTCTAGTAGAACACGAAGTAGGAAAACCAGCTTAGAATAGCTTTGTATACACATATCCAGCTGCTTCTATCAAATCTATCAAGGTAACAAATCATCATTAGTGTTTTTGATATTGACATTGAAGAATGAGATTTTTTAGACCATTAGAGGCACTTCAGAATTCAATACACTATGAAAGAGTTATTAATGAAAATATTATTAGTTCTTGATGGAGTAGTTCTAACACTTAAAATGTATTAGAAAAGCCAAATGAATAAAGGTCTCAACCCTTGCTAAGATTTAGAAGCTATTTTTTTTTCTTTCCATATGAGAGGAAAGGAGTAGGTCAGAAAGGAAAACAATGCGTTTTGGAAATTCATATTAATTTATTATAATAAATGAAAATTGTTGACCTAATAAAATAATCTCATTTACATATTTTCCTTTAAAAATATCTGTAATTACAACATCCCTAAAATTTAATAAATTAAAATTACATTTTAAATGAACAAAGCTTGTTTGGATACTACCTCATTCAAGAAAATAACTGTTTAATTTAGCAAATGAGTCAAAATGATCAATGCAATCATAAAAAATTATAGAATCACAGAATTTTAACTTGAGAAATAAACTCTATAACCATTAAACCAACAGAGTTTTTACTTTTAGAGCTACAGGGATGGGGAATACGTTTCCTATTGAGGATATTCATTTTGGACCTCTCTAATTACACTCACTCTCATCCTATAGCTCTTTGACCATTTGCAGCTTAACTGAAAAAGGCCTTCTGTAATAAGTGTCTCCACTTTCTCTCTTCTCACTCTTTTAAAAAATTTCTTACAATATCATTTCTAACCCAATCATTGCTCTGAAACTTTTTTTTCAATGTTACTAATGACGTCTTGGTCAAAATATAGTGTCCTTTTCCCTATCATTTTTCTTGACCTTTCAACACCTTTGACATTATTAATCACATTTTACTCCTTGAAGTTTTCTTCTTTTTAGATATTTCTGGAGACAACTTTCTAGGTTTTCTGGACACAGCTCTTTCATGTCTCCCCTTCTAACTATCTCACTACTTCACTTATTTCTCCTTTGCTGGACCATCCTCTAACAAGGGTTGCCCTCACTGTATAAGATTGGGCCTTCTTTTCTTTTCCCTTTATTCCACTTCACTTGGTAATCTCATCAAATTTCATGGATTTATTTATTATTGAGAGGCTAGTGATTAACAGTCCTAGTTATTATGACCCTATCTTCATACTGACCAGCAACTTAACAGATATATCATATTGCTTCTTAAATTTAGTATGTAAAAAATGGAAGTCAGGTTTCCCAATGTACCTTTCCTATCCTACCTACCCTTTACTCTAGGGAGTATAAATCATTCTCTCAATCGTTCAGATTTACAAACTTGGACTTATCCTAGACACACCATCCCCAGTATTTTATCTAGTTCCAACTTTTCATTTTCATCTTTTCAAAATCTATTGAATAAGCCCCTGTTTTCTTTGGAAATTGGCATCACTCTTGCATAAGCTCTTATCTGTTATCTAGCCTGTTGCAATAGATTACTGGTGGGTCTGTCTGTCTCATACATCTTCTGCTGTAATACATCCTCCATTCATCTATCAAACTGATTTTTCTGAAGCACAGGTTGGATTTTGTTATTCTTCTCCTAGGGGCTCCCTAGTCACTCCAGGTTGAAATACAAAATGCTGTATTTAACAATCAAATTCCTTTATTACCAACCCCCTCTCCTCCCTTGTTAGTTTCCCTTCAACATATCCCCACACATACACTACAAAAATCTTATCTTTTATTAGAAATATTTCTCAACAATTATAAATCCTTTTGCCTTACCTCTTCTTAATTATTTTCTATTTATCCCATAGATAGATTGTTTTGCATATATCTGTGTGCATTTTGTCTCCCCCATTTGATTTTGAAACTATTTTAGGGCAGAGAATATCTTTTTCCTTCTTGTATCCAGACAGCTAAGCACAGTGCCTGTCACATAATAACTTTTTGATAAAGTATTTAATAATTAATCAGTAGATTATGAGATGTTTGAATAATACCAATCCATATTGGATTCCTTACAATATCCTCACATATCTCCTCAATCTGTCTTTGAGTTTAACGGAGCAAGTCAAATACCTCTTTGATATATTTGAACCGAAGCAATTGAAGAAATTATTGCTTCCATGTTTCTCTTTAAACATCTCTTTTCTAATTCTAAATATCTCCAGTTCCTTAAAGAAAGCCTCATATCACTGGAACTCAAGGCCTTTCACCATCATGGTTACCCTTCTAAATATACTCACTAAATTATCAGCAACTGTTCTAAAATATAGTGTACATTGCTACTAGTAGCAATGCAACAAGTCTGGACTCTCCTGAAGGATTTATGTGAAAGAATGCCACATTGAGAGAAAGAATTATGAGAGTTGAAATGCAAATGCAAAACACGACATCACTTTTCACATGTATATATGGGTATGTGATTTGCATTTTAGGCTTTAAAATTGCTCTATAGCAAAAATGCATAATATGGAAATAGTTATCAAGTGATAACATCTGTATGTTGTGGGGGTGAAGAGATGCACCCCTGGGGTTTGGGAAGGATACCTTTTGCAAGAATGAAAGACTCCAAAACTTAGCTTAAAAATAAAAAGAGAAATTTATGAATTTAGAGAGTAATGTTGAGAATGGACAGGAGGATGGTATAGGTGGTACAGCAAGATGGAAAGCTGCTCCTTGGGAGGAAAGCATGGATGGAAAGGCTATCACCCTGGGAGGGCAGCATGGATGCAAAAGCTGTCCTCCAGACCACATCAGTTCTGGGGATTTTATACTCTTTACAATAGTTGCTGTGTCATGGTGTGGACATGGTTCTAGAGTGGCAAACCCTCAGGCATTTAGTCAGGGGTTTGGTGATCTGACTGGGGTCTGCCTGGAGACATAGGGAATGACACTCATAAAAGATTCTTTGGTTCTAGGGAACAGACAGATGTCTGAGATATAGCCTGAGAGAATGGAGGTATAGCCTGGAGGTATGTGAATTTGAAAGCTATAACAACCTAATCATACCATTCTTTAGAAGATCTGATTTAGCTATTTCCTGATCAATAACAGTGGAGATACTTGGAATAACAGAATCGGGTCTTGGAACCTCTAAACTCTCCAACCTTCTTAATTTAACAAGATTAGGAAGATCTGCATCAAACTCAAGATTTAATTATCCTAGTAAATGGCCTTCAACAAACATGTGCAAAAAAAGAACAGCCATCTGGGATGTCCTAAGTCAAGCTAAGTCATCATCCGTACAGTTGAGACACAGGAAAGTGATGTAAAACTGTCTATATAAGGCACGTCACTTACTCTCTCCTCTTTTTTTCCCTGGAGAGACAACTCTGGCTGGCAGTGTGCTAGGCGTTCTGATATCTTGGCATGGTGGTGGTTATTGTCTGATTTCGGGGGTGAATTTTGACCAGGAGCTGATTTCAGGTTGGGGCATCTTAGCTGAGCCCCTTTGGAGGTCAGGCTAACTCTTTCCTCCTTCATACTCCAAAACCTTATTTCCTAATCTCCCCACTTGGTAACAGTCAGGTGGGGGGAAAAAAACCTAGTCCTTTCCTTCTTCCTTCTCCTTAATCTCCTCCACTATCAATTAAAACAACATAAAATTTTCATTTGACTCAATTTTTTTATTAGGATTTTATAAATTAAATCCTTGGCGACAAAAATAATTATTACATTCAGTTTCAGCCATAATTTTACCCTTTAATGTTTTGGCTGACCATGTTGGTTATGATGAAATACCCTCAATGTTCTTAACTTTCCTAAACCTTTTTTTACTGTGACTATCCTTTTTAATAGCTTATTTTGATCAGCTATAAAAGTAAGTAAATTTGGATTTAATTTTCTTTTTTTTTCTTTTCTCCCTCTCTCCTTAAATTAGACAGAAAACAGTTGTTTTAAATCGTAGCAACAGGGCCCTAAGGTCCTGGCTGGGAGAGCTGTTTCTAAATCTCCTTTCCCTTAGGGAACAACTGCCTAGATTAGGAGTGGGAAAAACATGTAGAAAGTTTTGGCTTTGTCCTGCTCCCCACATGTTTTGTGAAGTTTGCTAGAAAAATAATTACAAAAAAATAATATATATATATATATATATACATAAATATATATATAAACACACACATATATATATGTATATATATATTATGGTATGTGACAAGGAAATTACTTTTAAAAGACTGATATATATTAATTTAAGGTCGCCAAGGAATTCAGCTATGTAATTCCTTAATGAAAACTCAAGTCAGCCGTCAATCTTTTATGGAGTTTTAATTACAAACAGGAGGAAGAAAGGAATTAGAGATAGAGAGATAGAGGGAGAGAGAAAGGTGAGAGAAGGGAATAGGGCTTAAATACCCCTTCTGTTTAGGCTGGGCCAAAAGGCCCAAGCCCTTAGATAGCTGGGGCAAAGAAAGGAGATCAGTCCCTATTACTCACGTGACCAAAATGGAGAAACAGTCTCCTGGGCCCCCACCTTCAGCTTCCTTCAGCACAAGCTTCTCAGAGCACACCGCAACCACTCCGACCAACTCCTCCACCACCACCTCGAGTCTTCAGACCCCCCTATCCTTCAGGAAACCATCCAAGTTCCCTCCCCTCAGTCCTCACATCTACCAATCACCTGTCCATCAATTTCCCTGTGCCAATGGAGGTTCTAGCTTAACCCAGGACCGCCCAGAGGTCTCTGGCTTTGCACATGTCTGTTGAAGGTCATATTTTCAAATAATTAAATCTTTGATCCTTTGCTACAGCCCTTTCTAAATCCCATTAACCTGAGTAGGGTAGAGATTGGAGTAATTAAATTTTGATCTAGGCTGCAGCCCTTACTCAATCCTGTTAGGACTGAATAGGGTGGAGATTGATTCCAAGTATCTCCATTGTATCAATTCTAAAATCAATCATGACTCAAAGAAATTCCTGTTCTTGCTTAAGCATAGGTCAAAGTCCTTTCCATTGTTCAGCAAAAGGTTTATGTCCTAAAGTAATCTTAAGAAGGGAGAAGAAGAAACCTCCCATGCCAAAGGGGTTCACATTCCAATAGTCAAGACCCACTATCAATAGGAAATTTTTCAAGTATGAAATTTCCCAATGGTGAAATTTCCAACATTTATAAGTCTAAGAAATTTTGAGGTTTACAGGTAGTTGAAGAATTAGGGACATTGAGGAATACAGCATGCCTCCAATTTTTTATATTATTAGGTAATATCATTTTTGTACTCCTCAGTACTGTGTTTAGAGATGCTAAAATTAAAAAAAAATGAGGATAAAATGCAAGAAAACCACCATGTCTTAGAGGAGTAGCTGCTATAGCCTTACTAGTAACAAAAACTGTTGATCTAGTATTCTGATTCCCATTAACAATTATGTGCCCACATGAGGTAGAAGCATTGCTGCTAAGACATAGAACACAGGCCTTTTTCTGATCAGCGAATTACAAGGTATGAAATAACCTTGTTATACAATGAAAACAATACCTTGAATTGGTCAACCCCTAACCCTGCCACCTTGCTTCCAGATTTACCAATTTCAGGAGAACCATTACACAGTTGTGAAACACTGATGTCCATGGCAGGAAAACCTTGAGATGATCTCTTAGACACTCCCTTAAACAACTCATATTTGGTCTTATTTACTGATGGTTCTTCTTTTATGAGGGATGGCATTCACTACACTGGAGGTGCTGTAATAATAAAATTTGCCACTGAGCAGTCAGCTTCACTGCCCTCTAACATTAGCACTCAAGGGGCAGAACTCATAGCTCTGAAACATGTCTATAAAATTGCCAAGGGTAAAAAGGCAACAATTTATATAGATTCTAGATATACTTTTGGCATTTGTCACTCAGTTGGGATGCTATGGATCCAGAGAGGATTTTTAACCTCAGCTGGAAAATCCATAGCTAATGCAGAAATTATTAATGAAGTGCTTTCTACTCTCCAGCTGCCCAAAGCCCTAGCTGTAGTTCATTGCTCTGCCCATACAGGTGGCACTGACCCTGTCTCTAGGGGAAATGATCTAGCAGATACTGCTGCAAAGCTAGCAGCCAGAGAAAGACCTGAATTACTTTTAACATTAACAACCACTGATGACTTAAATTTATAACTTTCCTATAAAATAGGAAGTGGAAAAAGGGAAACAAAAGTTCAAAGCAAAAGATATTAATGGAGTATCGGTGTCATATGAAGGAAAACCCCTGCTCCTTAGAAGTTTCTATCACCAAATTTGCCTATCTGTTCATAAAAATGGTCACTTTGGTACCCAAGGCATCATGGACACTGTTAAGAGAGTATGGATATCCCCCGGTATAACTACCATAGCCTCTAAAGTGTGTTCAGCCTGCTCTACCTGCCAGGCATATAACCAACATGCCTTTCATGGCAAAGCTTTTGGTAGGTGTCCACTGGCTTACACACCTTTTGAGCACATACAGATAGATTTCATAACAATGCCAAAGGCCGGACATTATAAATTTTGTCTGGTCATAGTAGATCAACTAACCAGATGGCCAGAAGCATTTCCTACGACCTGAGCCACAGCAGATTTTGTTGCAAAGATACTTTTAAAGGAAATTATTCCTCGTTTTGGCCTGCCAGCATGTATTGACTCCGATAGAGGGAATCATTTTACCAATTCTGTCTTAAACCAAATATATTCTTGCTTGGGGATAACTCCCAAATTCCATGTTCCATATCATCCCCAGAGCTCAGGCCAAGTAGAAAGGATGAATAAAGAACTTAAAACTATGATTGGCAAATTATGCACTGAGACCCATTTAAAATGGCCTGAAATTCTCCCTCTGGCCCTATTTTATCTTAGAAGTAGGCCTAGAGGAGACCTTCAAATCTCACCATTTGAGAAGCATTTTGGACATCCACCTATACAGGCTAAGCCTTTCTCCCCAACATAGAAATCATTATTAGTTGGAGATACTAATGTTGCTTCTTATATATAGGAATTACAGCACAAACTGCATGAACTCCATGAATCCAGAACTGCAGTACAATCCAGACCAGTAGACTTTTCACTTCATGACCCAAACCCAGGAGACAAGGTGTATATTAAGAATTTCCAGCCTATTGGAGCAACTCGGCCTTCCTGGGAAGGTCCATTCCAAATATTGTTAACTAATCCAACACCTATAAAGATTGGAGAGAAGGACTCTTGGATTCATTGCTCACATGTAAAGAGAGCATCTTCTGTTGAGACTGATAGACTCTATCCTATCACATGAATTGGAGATAATAATTCATTGACAAGTGGATACAGTTTTTTGAGAACACATCAAATTCCTGATTTTTTCCCTTATTTTTTAATTATTTCATTTCTTTTCTTTTGATTAGAAAATTTGATTTTTCCCCTTTTTCCTCATCTCTTGTACTAAAAGTACATACAATTATTTTTTTCTCCCTGCAGCAATATAAGTTATATGTGTGTGTGTGTGTGTGTGTGTGTGTGTGTGTGTGTGTACTTGCTATAATATCAATGCACACCCCAAAGCTTTAAATTATGGGAACCTAACATTTATTTATGAAACTTTATGGGACTGTGATTAATGTTTGTGTCCAATTCAAGGGAATGGAATAAAAACAAGGAGCACAGACTTAAGCTGAATAGTGCCAAAAAGAGCACACAGGAAATACTAATGTGGACTCAAGGTTGTGACACTTGACATATGTTAAGTCCTAGGATTTCCTTGTATCTACACCCTTTGTGATATACTCATACAAGTACCAAAATTTGACTATCATGCTGGATCCCTTATTCCTGAGAATTAAAAAAAAGTCATACCAGGGAATGACACATCCCTATCAAAACAGAATTCTAGTTCTTTTCCTTCTTATAGTATGGCAACTTCCTGTAGTCTTGGTTGCAAATGGGTAAGTGAAATTTTACTGCTTTCTGTCTTACAGAGTTGTGGGATAGAAATTACTTTAAATTGAATGTGCACAAGGGCCTATTATGAATTCGTTCTTGCTTACTCAACATTTTATTTGAAGTTTTGATTCTGATTTTGATCTTTTTTCACTTTCACTTTCTCCCAAAATTTTAACTTTCTTCATATTTTCCCTATATATTTTTATTGTTTTGTTTTTTTGTTTGTTTTCTTTTTATTGCATTTGAATTCTTTTAATAATTGACTCATGCACCCCTATAACTCAACAATGTATCTTGAGCTGAACTGGATGTTTTTTTTTAACACCCACTTTGGGGGGGGGTTGTATTTTAATAAAAATCCAAGATTTTGATATTTTTTTAATTGAGAAAGATCTTCAAGGAAGAAGCATGCTAAATCCAAAATCCAGAGAATGAACTGTTGCAGAAAGATGCCAGAAAACCTACATTACATCAAGATCAAGAATGAACCTTGGGTGTGGTTTATTGAACTGAAGGTTGATTAAACATTTATTTTGAATGTACACTCTTATGCCAAAGGGGACTGCCCCCTAATTGGCTTTTGCCAATGCTCCCAGCAAAACACTGGTTTTGTTGTCTTTCTCTCTCTCTCTCTCTCTCTCTCTCTCTCTCTCTCTCTCTCTCTCCTATTTCCCCCTTATCTCTAACTATTGTAATTTCATAGCTGGTATGTTTACAAAACTTACCAGAGAAAGTAGTGTTCCTTGGGCCTCAGGGAACTTGTGAATTTTAAAATTATTCCACCCTAATCAGACCATTCTTTAGAAGTTCTGATTTAGCCATTTCCTGATAAATAACAATGGAGATACTTGGAATAAGAGAATCTGGTCTTGGAAACTCTACATTCTCCATCCTTCTTAGTTTAACAAGATTAGGAAGGTCTGCATCAAACTCAAGATTTAATTATCTGAAGAAATGACCTTCAACAGACATGTGCAAAAAAAAAAAAAGGACAGACTTCTGGGATGTCCTAAGTCAAGCTAAATCCTCATTAGTACAGGATAGACACAGGAAAGTGATTTAAAACTGTCTATATAAGACATGTCACTTACTCTTTCCTCTTTTTTCCCCTGAGAGATGACTCTGACTGGCAGTGTGCTAGGCATTCCAACATCTTGGCGTGGTGGTGGTTATTGTCTGATTTTGGGGGTGAGCTTTGACCAGGAGCTGATTTAAGGTTGGGGCATCTTATCTGAGCCCCTTTGGAGGTCAGTCTGATTCTTTCCTCCTTCATACTACAAAACATTATCTCCTAATCTCCCCGCTCAGTACCAGCCAGGCAGTGGGAGGGAGGGAGGGAGAAAAACCTAGTCCTTTCCTTCTTCCTTCTCCCTAATCTCCTCCTCTATCAATTAAAACAACATAAAATTTCCAGCTGACTTGGCTTTTTCATTAGGATTTTATAAATTAAATCCTTGGCAACAAAAATAATTATTACATTCAGTATCAGCCATAATTTTACCCTTTACAGGTTCATGTCTCTGTTCATCTTAAATTTAAAGGAGGATCAAAGGAGGACAATCATGTCAGGGTTCTATAGGGGTCCTTGGATGTTTTGGGTAAAAATCATGAGGATGTAAGGGAGCAAAGGAATTTCACTGATAATAGTTTGCCTGAGTTTCTGGGGGTACAGTGCCCATGTCACCATAAAACCCAGTGGAATTTATTATTGGCTCTGGGAGAGGGGAGAGAATAAGTAAGGAAAGAAAATGAATTTTGTAAACATGGAAAAATATTGTGTAGCAATCCATCCCTATCTAGGGACAAGGGAAACAGTTAGAAGGCACAGAGTGGCTTAGAAGAGAGCATGCTCAGTCTTGCCCATGGCTAGGAAAGCCTCTGACCCTTGATCCCAGCTTCCCCCAGGTTAGGCTGGAAAAACAGGTTTCTTTGTGATCACCTGGCTAAGATAAGCCACACCTATACCTTGTCATTAATCAATGATAATCATCCCTATGTATTGTGTATATTTGCATATCAAAATGATTAAAGGCAGAGCCACAGCAGTCTCCGCCCTCTCTTGGATCTTAGCTCTCACCATGTCTGTCTTTGCTAGAGCTTAGGCCAAGCTCCATCTTTAATTCCTTTCCTCCTCTATCTCTCTCACCTGGGACCTGGCCTTTGGCCAGGCACTTTCTTTTCTCTATCATGTCTCTGACCTGTGTGTGGTATTAAATTTGGGTCACTGGACGGAATTAGCCTTTCTGAAAGAGGTCCAGACTGATCGGGGTTCTGCTGTGGCTCCATTATAATTAATACTACCAGGATTTCTGACTCATTTCTGCCATCTCATGTCTCTAACTTGGCTCTGCCATGCCCCTTGCAGTATCCAAAACTTCTATCCTTTTTCTATCTTCCTACCTTGTGGCTTCTTGCAGGCCTAGAGGCCACATATTGAAAACTTTAAAAAAATAAAATTTAAAAATAAAATAAATTTAAATGCCCATAATTGAACAAAATTTTCCAGATAACATATGAGTAAGAGATGAACAATGAAGCTATCATCTCCTTACTTATTAAGGCTATGCCCAAGTCCATATTCTTCTTCTCCATTATTGAACTAATTCATATTTACCTTTCATTACACTAAAATCCATTGAAAGTTTCTGGAAAAAATTGCTATCTAACCATTCATTCTGTAAATTAAAAATCAACTTTTGAAGCTGATTTTCTGAAACCAAAGTTTTTCCTTACATGTAGTAGTAATAACAGAGGATAAAATATTGAATTGACTATACTGCTTAAATTGAGATCTGAAATTCCTCTGGAAAAAGAAATACTCATGTCCATCAACATAACTATTTATGTTTTTATTTACTTAGTATTTATTTACTTAGCTTTATACAAATATATAACTTGTTGTTTTCCAGTTTTATATGTGTGTGTGCATATTTCCAATTATCTATGTTAACTTGGAAAAAACACATAACTACTAAAATAGTCAGCAAAACCAGGTCTTTAATTAAGAAAGAGATAGGTTCAATAATCAGCTGCCATAAAGAGCCATGCACCAAGACACTACACAGAGTTGGAATCCTGGAGTTCTGGGGACAGTATCTCTGGGAGGATCACCATGGGAGATGATTTTCCAAATAATAATAGAATTTTAGGATCTTTTCTATTTTGGGGGGAACTTGGTACAGCAAACATACATTGACAGGTTGCAAGTAGGCTTGGGAAAGAGGATGTAGACAATAGTTGGGGTATAATTAATATAAAAGGAAAGGTTCAAGTCAAGGACTGGGCTACTTGGAAGAGGAAACCTCTGAGGTGAGTTTTCAGGGGGCAGGGTCAAACTTGAAACTTGGCAAAAAAAACAGTGGAGATCTATAAAAACAAGGTTACTATTCATTTTAAAAATCAAGAATCAGATTGTTTCCCTACCTCCCTTTGCTCCACCAAATCCTTAAGAAAGCAAGCAATTTAATGTCGATTATATATGCACAGTCATGCAAAATATATTTCTATATTAGACATGTTGTGAAAGAAGGAACAGATCAAAAATAAAAAAAAAACAAGAAAAATAAAGAAGTATGCTTTGATCTGGTTTCAAACTACATCTCATTTCTATAGAAATGGATAGAATTTTTCATCATAATACCTTCAGAATTATCTTGGATCACTGTATTTTTTTTAAAAGCTGTCATTGTTATTCACAGTTGATCATTCTACTTTTTTTACCATGTTTTCCTGTTTCTATTCACTTCACTTTTCATGTGTTTACATAATAAGCTTCTCAGGTTTTTCTGAAACCATCTTTCTTCTCATTTTTATAACATAATAACATTCCAGCACAATCTTACACCACAGCTAGTTCAGCCATTCCTCAATTCATAAATATCTCCTCATTTTCCAATTATTTGTCTCCACAATAAGACATCCTATAAACATGTTTCTACATCCCTTTGAAAAAACTTAGCAGTGGCACTGATAGTTCAAAGGATAGGTACTATTTTATAGCCCAGTTGGCATTAAGTAAATATATTTTAGTCATCTTCCCAAATTCAATCATTGGTTCAAAATTGCATTTATCATATGAAACATTTCATAACAATTAAGCACTAACTAGATACATCTAGCTCAGATTTGAGAAGACCATTATTTTGTAGGTATTTAGGTGCTTCAGTGGATAAAGCATTTGGCCTAGTCAAGAAAACCCAAGTTCAAATCTAGCCTCAGACAATTACTAGCTATGTTACTCTGAATAAGACATTTTAACTCTGTCTCAGTTTCTCTAGGTATAAAATCAGGGCAAAAATAGCACTTACCTCACAAGGTTGCCATGAGAACCAAAACAGGATAAGAATTGTAAAGTGCTTAGCGTATTGCTTGGAAATAGTTATTTATTCTTCATTTTTGAAGAGGATCAATGATAAGGAATGATATTTTGACTCACTGATAGGTTTAAGACCTTTCAGTTGCCCTCACCTTGTTTTAGCATATCTGGTGAGATGGCTTTATCAGAATGTGGCCGTTATCTATACTACAGCTTCTTGGATCCACAGTTGAGAGTTGAGTGAAAAGTTGACATCAAAGGAGGATGAGCAGTCTTGAAAAGGGCTTGGAAGACCTTTACACATGACAGGTTCTAATGTTTCTTGAATATCCCATAGACCTCCTGATATATAGTAGGCTCTCTGTAAATACGTATTCCCTTTGCCTTAATTTTTAGAAATGGGTTAGTCTTATTATGTAGAATAGGACACTGTGATTCAAAGGGGGAAAGTAATTTTTCCATGGTTTCACATAGTAATTTACATAGAAAGGATTGGAAATTACTTTTTCTGTTTCCAAATCCATTTCTATTTAAAATAAGCTTCAATTCAAAATAACAATCACAACAAAAACCCTTCACACTTTTAACTCTAATCAACAACAAAATTATATATATATATGTATATATATATATATGTATATACACACACACATAATTATGCTAATATGTTATTGCTTTTTTCCTTTGTTTTGTTTTGTTTTTCTTTTAGTTTTGCCATTGGAGGACAAATTGAATTAATCATTTTCAGTGACACGTTAATTTATATTGTGCTCTCATTTCCTTCAATAGTTCTCCACATGGCATGGTTTTGAGGTACTACCTCACATTAGTTTCTGTGGAGATTATCAATATACTTCTTAAGGTGCAATGACCAGAACCAATCATATCTAAGATGTTAAATGATTAAAATAGTGTATGTCAATATTGTTAGCTTTTAATTTGTTCACAGTATGCTTCTCAATGCACATTAAGTTTACATTAGCTTTCTTGAGATATTTAGATGACACATAGTGTGCTAGAACTGGAGTAAGTTCTATGTACAAATTCAATCTCAGACTGAGGCAAAGGGTCTGCCGGACCCTGCATAAGTCATTGAAATTCTCTGTTTACCCTAATCTAAATATGAAAAGTGTACCATCTATCTTATATAGACATATAATATATAAATTATATCATAAAGCAGTAATTATCAAGACTATCTGGTATTGGCTGAGAGATATAAAGTAGATCCATGTGGATCATGATGAAATTGAGTATTTAGGGAGGAAGAAGGGGAAGAAGCAGAGAGATCAAAGGAAGAGTTACAAAAACCAATCTGTCTGCTTTGTAGTTATATCCAAGGATAGTCTAATTCAGCAAACTTATTTTGAAAATTTGGAGTAGAATCACTAGCATACCCTCTACATGCATGAAATCAAACCATGAACCAAACTTTTACATTCTATAATATAACAGATAACTTGCAGTGAAAGTACACTAAAACAAACAACAAACGCAGTTAGTAATTCTAAGAGAACACACAAGCAGATTAAATTTGTTTTATAAAATAAACCTAAAAATACTCTGAGTAATGTCCTTAGGCAGAAAATAAAAGAACAATTGTAGTTTATCAAGAATGCCTTTCTTGGTCTGGCAGGCTGTGAAACAACTTAAAGTTAGTGATTCAGGCTAATGACAATGTAAATGTTCCAAATTTCTGTGGAAGAATAATTTCTTCAATCTAGATGGGTCTAACTGCTTACATTTTAGTTTTTCTAAAGAGGATTCACACTAAGATGGCAACTTTTAATTTCTGTCAACATGGAATCTAGAAGCCCCCAAACTTGTAGCCTACTGAGATTCAATGACTCCCAGTTTAGTTAGCTTGAGCCTAGTGACATTCCATGTTGACAATAATCATGCATTTCTTAATAGGAAATGATGTTTAGAATTTAAATCAGGGAGATCAAAGAGACAAGTCTAGAGTGAACTGTTAAAATTGTTTTTGAAATCAGTTTTGAATGCTAAAGAAGAAGAACATTTCATAAACAACTAGGCATTTTTTGCCCTGATATCCATAAGGTGAGTTTTATTCCTTTGGCTTAATGAAATATGAATTGATTAAATTCAAAATATCCCTGGATAACACTCTCACTTCTGGTGATATATAAGTATAAATGAAGGCATCATACCCTTCTTTGATAAAAGTGCTTGATGGAACAATTGTAGAGGGTGTATAAAGACTTCTAAACCTATAGAGATTAAGTGATATTTGGTGGGATTACTAAAGGTAAAAGGACACTAAGAGGGTAAACTAATAAGGTGCCCAAACCCTAACTTTTTCCTAGATTCTGTCTTGCCTTTAATGGATTTAGAGATGACAAGGCAATGATTGTCATCTAATTAACTAACTAAGGATATCCTGCTCATATCTATTCTATTTCCTATTTATATTCTTTTCTCCCCTATTTTCCCTATGAAATCCATCCTTTATTCTACTTGTGTTATTTCTTTTGAGGGAAACACCATCCTTCTAAGTCCCTTGCACTTTACCCTTCTCATCCTAAGAATCATGTTTTCCACTCACTTTCTGTAACTTATCAAAATGGATCTCATAAATAAGAACTACATAAAAATAATCTATTTAAGATACATCAAATAAACTTTATTGTTTTATATCTCTTTATAAATGTATATTCCTTACAAGTAATCTTATTAGATAATCGATATTTTAACAATAAATTATAATCATAATGAATTTAATGGCAAGGAGTAATTATAATTGCTAATTAACTACTTATGACAATTAGTAATCAATATTTAGAATTTACTTAAAATTAACAATAAAATTACCTTTAGATACCTTTGCCAAGGAAGTTTTATGCATATCTTCAGTGCCTCAGAATGTATACTGATGTTTCTCAGGCTGTTTTCTCATGTCTCTGAAGCTACAGAATAACCTTGGTTACTTTCATTATTACCATATATGTAATGGAAGGCAGTGCAATCTATCTTTTTGAAAAGAGATATGACAAGACCTAATCTTCTTGCCAAAAGAGTGTCCAACCTTCACAAGAAAAATCTCATTTGCCTTGCTCCAAGGTCATACAACCTTCTTGACAGGAAAGACTCCAGTTGTTTAGGGTCTCTCAGGCTACTGGAAAGTCTGTAGACCATGGATTTATGTTAAATTTTCATTCACAATATATTGTTTAACTCAGAAGTTTTTGATCCCAGTATTTTCTTTTACATTTGTGATGCAAAAATAAGCTTCTTTAGGACAGCAACTGTTAATTTTTTTTCTTTTTTATATCCAGGATATAGTACTGGACTGGCACAGAATTCATACATAATAATTGTTTTTGAGGAGCTGCTATGTGACTCAATGTATTGAGAGCTGTGAAGACTATAGACAGGAGCTTTGAGGTTCAAATCTGGCCTCAGACACTTCATAGCTATGTGACTTTTTGCAAGACACTTAAGAAACATTGCCTTGCCCTTACCTCTTTTCTGCCTTAGAAATGATAAACAGTATTGATTCTAAGATACCTTAATACTACTGGCACATATATTTCTCTTAATATATTCTACAACCACATTTACCTTATTTGGAATTTCACATTAGTGATTCCAATTAAATTATGTACATATATTCATTTATATATTATATGTATAAGTTTATTATGTGTATATATGATATTATATATTAGATGTTATATATTATTCATATAATTTATTACCTAAAATCATTTATTATAATATGCAGTATAATTGAATAGAGAATTATAATAGTTAACTATTCTGACTTCTGATACCTGATTTTTATGTGATATGGAATCAAAGCCCTTCATCAGTCTGTTCTTATCTGTATGCTCCCTAGTTTATCTTTGTCTTTTATGAACTATAATTCCTAGAATTGAAAAAGCAAGATTCCATATGAGGTGCAACTAGATCTAATTAGAGAAAAGCAAAACAAATTAAATTTAAAAAATAGCAACAGCTACCACCTCCTTATTCCTAATAGAAGTATTTAACTTTTAACTAGCATTTCATATTAATAATTCATATTGAATTTGTACATTAAAACCCCCTCTAACTTTTTCATATGAACTGTTGTTCATCAATGTTTCTATGACTTTTACTTGTGAAATTTATTTTTAACTTGAGAATAAGATTTTATATTTATTCCAACTGATTTTTTTATTCTAAGTAGAAGAAATTCCAATGTCCTAATTCGTGCAGGTCTTTTTCAAAACCCTACCTCTGTCTTTGCATGTGTTAGTTATCCTTTCCTCTTTTCAATTGTTATAAGCATGTATAAAAGTGAGTGAAATAATTTTGCTTGTGTGGGAATTTATTTCACAAATATTCTCTATACTAAAATATTTTTCCACTAATCTCAATATGAGAAGATAGAAGGTGATAGGTTTTCAACAAATCATGTGAGAGTACTGGTAAGTGCAAATATGAAGAATTACTTTTAGTGACTAAATTCACTGGAGGAGGAATTGAAATTCCAGACCGTGGGATAGAAATTTCAAGAAGCATTGTTTTCCTTAGCTATATATAAGGTTATAGTATAGACAAGATAAAAAAGGCCTGAAAAAACAAACTGTTTTTAATTCCCTCCCACATCCCCATTTTGCTACTTCTATATGTTTATTTTTTTTTCTTTGTTGTCACACTTTCCAGAATTTCATACAAAAGAGTACTCTATCTTTCTCTCCTCTCTCTGAATGGTTTTGAACCCCACCAAAAGTCCTTATGTCCCCAGTACTGTTGGAAGAAATGATCTGAATAAATAAATAAATTCACAGTAACATGAAAACGAACTGACCCTGGTTTGTGATATAAAATCCTTCATGTCATATTGACATTCTTTCTGATCTAAATCAACCTTTCTAGCAGATTTTGAAACAAAGTAAAATAAAAATCCAGTAAATAATTTTTAGAAAAATTAGATAATAATACTTGAAATACTTGCCTTTTCTCAATTTCTATTCAAAGCATGAAGAATAAGTGAATGTTTCTGCCAGTTTCAGATTGAAAACGCTGGCTAATCTGAACTTTACAATGTGATCAGAAGATAAGATCACAGCATTATAGATTTAGATCTTGAAGGCACAAAAGAAGTCATTATATCAAAAAATGTTTATTTTATAAATGAGGAAATGGGACCATAGAAGTTAACTGACTTGCCCAAGAACACAAATTCAATAAATGGCAGTCAAAGAAGTAGTACTGTAAGAGACCTTAGATATCATGAAATGCAACTTCCAGATTTTTCTGAAGAGGAACATGAGTAATACAATGTGAGAGATGAATTTAAGGCAGAGGTCATGGTACTACTAGCAGTAGCATCATCTTTGGACATATATCTAAAGTCCTCAGATGAAAAATACTGAAGAAATTAGGCTAACATGGTGAAAAAACACTCATAGCCCATCAACCAACCTCCAAATGACCACAGAAGAATAGAAATGCAAATAGAAATGCAAAACAAATATTGTAGTGGCAGATCCTAATGCAGGAGGGAGTTGAAGCAGTGCTTTGGCTCAGAATGATGTGGAGGGATAGCAATGAGGATTCATCTCATAAGGGTATGAGAAGGAATGACTGAACAAGCCTCAGTTGTAGTCAGATGCAATGCAGCATATATTGCAGAGGAAGGAGAACAGTCTCCCAGTCTAGCATTAGTACGATAATAGTAGAAACCAATGCAATATAGCACAAGCAACACAGGAAGAAAGTGATCCTGCACAGATAAGCCATACATACATTAATTCAGAAAGGCACCATATTGTGTACCAAATAAAACATCAAAATTTTAGTTTGGTATTTGAAGCATTCTGCAATCTGTCATTATCCTACTTTTCCAAATGTATCTCACATAATTCCCTAGCTTACTTCCAGGAATACCAGATTGCTTTGCCATACCCTGAACTGATCCCATTTGATTTTCCATGGTGTTACTTAGACCATACATCATTCATTTAACTCAAATTTTCAAAACTTTAGCTACATTCTTGAAATGCCAACTCTTCAAATATTCTTTTGAATACACTAATTCAGAAGCTAATCATCTTCAGGACTGTTCTAAGGTGTATTTAAATTTTTTTTCTCTATTTATCTATTTAACTATCTTTCCTTCTTTACCTAACTATATGCTCCTAAAAAGAACTAGACTATGTTTTTATTTTCCTTAAAGCTTCTAATAGGAACTAGAATGATTTCCACATGAAATTGTACAAACATATACATATATACACATATTTCCTGGGTGAGAATTTATTGCTTACACTAGTTAATTGGAATGAATTTAGCATAAATAAGTGAAACTAAGATGGAATGGATAATATATCCATATATAATATACACAGTATTAAATATTAATGTATGTTCTATGCCTTTTGGAGTCTTTTAATATGTACATGCATGCATATATATGCATATATGTACTATATGCTTACACACCATGCAATATATAAACACATTTTCATGCTTTGTGTCTTTAAGGAAGCATGTATCTATCCATCTATTGATGCTTTTATCCATGTGTCTACCTATTATAATATTTACATCTTTATTTTACAAATGACCTAAGATGCCTTAGGGGCTCAGGAAAAAGAAGAGAAATAGTATTTTAAGGATACAGAGTGCTCTCATAATCATTAATTCTTCATTTTTCTACAATTAAAAATTATCTATTATAGCTATTAAAAGCAGAATTATTTTCCCCCAGTTTTTAAAATTTTGAATTAATTAATTAATTGAGACTATTTTTCTATGGTTACATGATTCATGTTTTTCCATCCCCTTTCCCCAACCTCTCCCATAGCTGACACTGAATTCAACTGAGTTTTACATGTGGCATTGATCAAGACCTATTTCTTGATATGGGTGTTTTATTGTGTCAAAGGCTATTTTTTTGCATCTTTCAAGATAATCATGAGATTTTTGTTAGTTTGCTTGTTAATATGATCATTGTATGGATCATTTTCCTAATATTGAACCAATCTTGCATTCCTGGTATGAATCCTATCTGGCCATAGTGATTAACCCTTCTAATTACTTACTAATGTCTTTTTGCTAGTACTCTATTTAACATTTTTTCATCTGTGTTCATTAAGGTGATTGGTCTATAGCTTTCTTTCTCAATTTTTGATCCACCTCACTTTGGAATCAGCACCATATTTATGTCATAAAATAAATTTTGTAGAACTGTTCTTTGTTTATCCTGTCAAATAGGTTTTTTTTTTAGTATTGGGATTAGTTTTTCATTAAATGTTTGCTAGAATTCACTTGTGAATTCATCAGGCCTTGAGGATATTTTCTTAGGGAATTCTTTGATGGCTTTTTCAATTTTTTTCCGACATGGGGTTATTTAAGTTTTCTATTTCTTCTGATAATCTAGGAAATTTATATTTTGTCATATCATCTAGATAGCCATATTTATTGTCATATACTTGAGCAAAATAATTTTTAATGATTGCCTTAATTTCCAGGATTTCTAATTTAATTTTATCTGGGGATTTTAATTTTTTCACTTTCCAGTTTTTTTAATTTGAATGACCAATTCATTGATCTCTGCTCCTTTCCTTCCCATTTCCCACCCACCCACCTCCAGTGGGCTTGGGGACCTGAGTAGGACGCTAACCCTGAAAATCTCCCATTGACCCTAAAGGAGCCTAAGTAAAGCTCTTGGGCATGGGGTGTAAGGCTGAAGTAAGGGAAACTGCAAGGCCAGGAGTTGACCTATATGAAACCAACATCTAATAACGCCCAGGGCCAAGCTGCAGAGGGACTCTTTATAGAAGTATCCTCTCCCACCCAGAACAGTCAACTGAGGTTAGCCTAGTGGAGACAACTTTCTTCACCTCATACCCGGAGGCTGAAGAATTGCGCATGTAAGAAGAGGAGTGCCCCCTAGGTCTAGAAAGCTGAAGAACCTCAGCATACCAGGTCACATAGAGTCACCTGCCAAGGAGAGTTCACAGTTGCTAGGGAGGATAATGAGGTTGTTGGCAGTTTCTTGTTGAAGAGAAAGTAAGAGAAGCTGGAGGGCAGAACCCAACCCAGTGAATTCCCTCCTTCATGCCTGTAGAAAGGCAAGTCATATATACACTAAAGGGTATAAATATTCCCCTGAGTAATCTTTTGGTTTAATTCCATAGATTTTCAAAGGATTTCTTATAATTATCATTTTCATCAATGAAATTATTAATCATATCTCTGATTTATTCTTTGTCTAACCAATTTTGTAGACACAATATTTTTAAATATCCAAGTAATTTTCAATTTGCCTCTCCATGTATACTTTCTAATTATTCATTTTATTGATTATGATCTGAAAAGGTTGCATTTATAATTTTTTGCTTTTTTTCCACTTTTTTTGCCATGTTTTTTATGCCCTAGTACATGGTCAGTCTTTGTAAAAGTACCATGTACTGCTGAAAAGTAGGTATGTTCCTTTATGTCCCTATTTATTTTTTTCCATAAATATATGGACTCTAATTTTTCTAATATTTTATTCACACCACCTAACTCTTCATTATTTATTATTTGGTTTGATTGATCTAGATCTGATAGAAAAAGGTTCAGGTCTCCCACTAGTATAGTTTTACTATCTATTTCCTATTTAAGCTTTGCAAGTTTCTCCTTTAGAAATTTGGATTCTATACCATTTGGTGCATAGATGTTAAGTACTAATATTTCCTCATTTTCTATACTGCCTTTTATCAGTATGCAATTACCTTCCCTATCTCTTTTAATCAAATCTATTTTTACTTTGACTTTGTCAGATATCATGATTGTGACTCCTGGCTTCTTTTTCTCAATTGAAGTCAAATAGATTTTGCTCTAGTCTTTGAACCTTATCATATATGTGTCTACCTGCCTCATGCATGTTTCTTGTAGACAACATATGGTAAGATTTTGGATTCTAATCCACTCTGCTATTTGCTTTCATTTTATGGATGAGTTTGACCCATTCACATTAAGTTTTATGATTACCACCTGTGTATTCCCCAACATTTTAATATTCTCTCATAGTCCTGCCCTTTCTCTTTTGCTATTTCCTTCTACAACAATAGTTTCCTTTTAATAAGTTCCCCTAATCACCACCCTTATTTTACTTCCATTGTAAACCTTAAAATTTCTTAGACTTATAAATGTTGGAAATTTCACCATTGGGAAATTTCATACTTGAAAAATTTCCTACTGATAGTCTATTGGAATGTGAACCCCCCTTGGCATGGGAGGGTCTTTCTCCTCCCTACTTAAGATTACTTTAGGACAGAAACCTTTTGCTGAACAATGGAAAGGGCTTCGACCTATGCTTAAGCATAGAACAGGAAGTTCTTTGAGTCATGATTGATTTTAGAATTGATACAATAGAGATACTTGGAATGACAGAACCAGGTCTTGGAACTTACAATCTCCACCCTACTCAGGGTAACAGGATTTAGGAAGGGCTGCAGCAAAGGATTAAGATTTAATTATTTGAGAATATGACCTTCAACAGACATGTGCAAAGCCACAGACCTCTGTGAGGTCCTGGGTTAAGCTAGAGCCACCATTGGCACAGGGAAGACATGGACAGTGATTGGTAGATGTGAGAACTGGGGGGAGGGAACTTGAATGGTTTCCTAAAAGATAGCAGGGTCTGAGGACTGGGGTGGTTGGAGAGGTTTTGCTCTGAGAGGTTGTGCTCTGAGAAGCTTGCTCTGAAGGAAGCTGGAGGTGGAGGCCCCTGAGACTGTTTCTCCATTTTGGTCACATGAGTGATAGGGACTGATCTCTTTTCTTTGCCTCAGCTACCTAAGGGCTTGGGCCTTTTGGCCCAGCCTAAACAGAGGGGGTATTTAAGCCCTATTCCCTTCTCTCCCCTTTCTCTCTCTCTCTCTCTCTCTCTCTCTCTCTCTCTCTCTCTCTCTCTCTCTCTCTCTTTCTCTCTCTCTCATACCTTTCTTCCTCCTGTTTGTAATTAAACTCCATAAAATGTTGACTGCTGAATTGAGTTTTCATTAAGGAATTACATAGCTGAATTCCTTGGCGACCTTAAATTAATATATATCAGTCTTTTAAAGTGATTTCCTTGTCACACCCTTTATACCCCTCCCTTTTTATTCCCCTTTTATTACTTTTTAGGTTCTATTAAATTCCCTCTCCACTCTCTTTCCTTACCTTTTTGTACTCCTATACCCAATCTCCCCCTTAGTTTTTCTATCTCAACTTCCCTATAGGGCAAAATAGAATTTTACACCCCAATGGATCCAAATGCTCTTTCTTCTTAGAACTGATTCCACTGAAAGTAAGGTTTGAGTATCATCTATTAGCATTTTCTTATAATAGTATTTTTCTCCACCCAATCCAATGCACCTTATTTTATTATATATATATATATATATATATATATATATATATATATATATATATGTTATCTTAATTTTCTTGTTCCATCAAGTTTCTCTTGGTGTCATCTCCAATTCTCCAACTTTTCTTTTTTTTAGATACATCTTAAACCATTTAGTAGCCCCAATCACTACCTATGAATAATTCTTCTAGCTCCTATATTAGTGAATAAAATTTTTGAGTTATTATTAACATTTTTCCATATAGAAATATAAACAGTTTCACCTTATTGAATCCCTTAAAGAAAAGGAAAAAATATTTATCCTACTCTCTTTCTCATTTGCTTTTCCTCTTTCTCTTGTTTTTTTCTGTTTGGATATCAAACTTGCCATTTAGTTATAGTCCTTTCCTTACAAACACTTGGAAATCTATTTTTTTTAATGTCCATACTTTCTCCTGGAAGTATATAGTTAATTTTGATGGGTAGGTGATTCTTGGTTGTAGAAGCAATTCTCTTGCCTTTCTGAATATTATATGTCATGCCTTGTGGTCCTTTAGTGTGGAGGCTGCCAGATCCTGTGTAATCCTGATTGATGATCCTTGATGTCTGAATTGTCTCCTTCTGACTTCTTGTCATATTTTCTCCTTAGCTTAAAAGCTCTTGAATTTGGCAATTACATTCCTGGGGGTTGTCGTGTTTGAGGATTTAATGTAGAAGCTGATCTGTGGACTCTTTCAATGTTGATTTTGCCTTCTTGTTGAAGAAAGTCAGGGCAGTTTTATTGAAAAATTTCTCATAGTATGATTTTAAAGTTTCTTTTTCTTGCCAGATTTTCAAGTAGGCCTATGAATATCAAATTGTCTCTCCTGGACCTGTTTTCCAAGTTCACCATATTCTTGGGGATATACTTTATGTCTCCTTCTATTTTGTCATTCTTTCAACTATACTTTATTAATTTTTGTTGTCTTGTGATATCATTAGCTTCTATTTGCCTAATTCTAGTATTTAAAGACTGGCTTTCAACTTTCATCTTTTGATTATCCTTTTCAGTTTGGTTTATCTTGCTGTTCTTGGCTTCTCAAAGGTCATTTCTATATATTTCCAATACATCCAGACAGCAGGAGTTAGAAAGAGAAATACCATTCAAAATCACCGTACATAATATAAAATACTTAGGAATCTATCTGCCAAGAGAAACATAGGAATTATACAAATACAACTACAAAACACTTCCCACACAATTAAAAATTGATATAAACAATTAGAAAAACAATAATGGCTCATGGGTAGGATAAGCTAATATAATAAAAATAATAATCCCAGACAAATTAATTTTGTTATTCAATGTCATAGCTATCAAACTATTAAGAAATTTTTTTTACCCAATTAGAAAAAATATAACAAAATTTGTTGGGAAGAAAAAATTATCTAGAATATCAAGGGAAATAATAAAAATAAATGTGAAGGAAGGTGGTCTAGGAGTACCACATCTGAAACGGTACTATAAAGCAGAGTTCATCCATACAATATGGTATTGCCTAAGAAAGAGAAGGGAGGATCAGTGAAATAGGCTCAGGGTAAGTAACCTCATCAAGACAGTCTATGATAAACCTAAAGATCAAACAAAAAATCTACTATTTCACAAAAATTGCTGGGAAAATTGGAAAACAGTATGGGAGATATTAGGTTTAGATTAACATCTCACACCCTACACCAAGTTAAATTCAGAATCGGTGAATGACTTGAATATAAAGAAGAAAACTATAAGTAAATTAGGTGAACACAGGATAGTATACTTGTCAAATCTTTGGGAAAGAAAAAAATTGAAAACCAAGCAGGTGTTAGAAAAAATTACAAAATGTAAAATCAATAATTTTGATTATATTAAATTTAAAATGTTTTTGTACAAACAAAACCAATGCAATCAAAATTATAAGGGAAGCAACGAATTGGGAAAAAAATCTTTATAATAAAAAACTCTGAGAAAGTATAATTAATCAAATATATAAGAACCTAATCAATTGGACAAAAAATTCAAGCCATTATCTAATTGATAAAAGGGCAAGGGAGATGAATAGGCAGTTTTCAGTTAATAAAATCACAACTGTCAATAAGCACATGAAAAATGTTCTAAATCTCTTATAATCAGAGAAATGCAAATCAAAATAATGCTGACACCTAGCAGATTAGCTAACATGACAGCAAAGGAAAGTAATAAAGTTGGAGAGGATGTGACAAAATTGGGACATTAATGCATTGCTTGTGGAGTTGTGAATTGATCCAACCATTCTGGAAGGCAATTTGGAACTATGCCCAAATTAAGACTGTCTGCCCTTTGGTCCAGCCATAACACTGCTGGGTTTATACCCCAAAGAGATCATATGGAAAAAGGCTTGTACAAAATTATTATAGGTGCACACTTTGTGGAGGCAAAAAATTGGAAAATGAGGGGTTGCCCTTCTATTGGGAAATGGTTAAAAATTATGATATTTATTGTTGATAGAATACTATTGTGCTCAAAGAAATAAGGAATTGCTGGAATTCCATGTGAGCTAGAATGACCTCCAGGAATTAATGCACAGTGAAAGGAGCAGAATTAGGAGAACATTCTATACAGGGAATAAGGGAATAAGAGTGTGGTACAATCAAATGCAATGGACTTCTCTACTAGGAGCAATGGAATTATCCTGGACAATTCTGATGGGCTTAGGAGAAAAAATGCTATCCACATCCTGAGAAAGAACTGTGGGAGTAGAAAGACAGAAGAAAAACAACTGCTTGTTCATACATAGGAACATATAGCTAATAATATATGAAATTTAAACTCTGGTCTTCCTGATTTAAATTCAATCATGTATCTTCCACAAACAACTTACTTTATAATACAAAGAGCTATGATGTTGCTTTCCAAATATATTACCATAATCATCATCATTGTTAATACTTTCTTGTCATATATTACTTAAGGAGACAAATATTATTAAATAGGCTCCATATCTAAACTAAGTCAGGTTACAAATTAAACCATTTATAGGTGTCACCATGTAGTAATCCAAGAAGAAAGATTTATACATTTCCAGGGTAAACAAGAAAATTCAATGAACATAAATACTACAAAACAAAGATATTTCCAGTGATCATATCACTACATCTTCCCTTGACATTCTGGAATAGAGCTAGTTCTCAGGATAACTCTGAAAGGAGTTCCTTCTGGTAGATTTGGTTTTATGCTTCTAAATCATTTGCAAAAATTCCTAGGTAACTGTAAATAACTGTTAATTACAAAACTCATTATAATTTGGTGTAACCTCTTAATTTTTTTTTCAGTAATTAATTCATGTGGAGAGAATGAACTCAAATCTAATGGATATAACCCAATTAACAACAGAGTTATAAGAGCAACATGTTAGGAACCCATAAATAATCTGAAACATCAGAGAACTTCAGTTTTATATACATATCACTGTCTTTCTTGCTTTACCCAAATCCTATATAAGATATGGATAATATAAACCACACGTTGAAGGAATAGGGTCTATTTTAGAAAATGAGCCCTCTTGTAATTTAATGTTATCTCATAGAGACCTCAAAATATAAAAAAGAATATGATTTAAAATTCTATACAAATATTAATGCAATTTTATGTGTAAAATTTAATCTAATTGTATGCTGATAAAACATTCAAGGACTTTATTTCATAGTAGAAATATTAGTAAGCCAATTGTATGTATACACACAATATGCACACTCATATATTTATATATTCTAGTTAATGGGAATTATATAATCCTACTGCTTTTCAAGTTTATTGCTTCATTGAATTAAAAACAACAACAACAATAATCTTTTCTTCTTTGTCTTATCCCTTCCTTGTAAGGATATCTATATTATCCTCATAATAATTCTGAAATATTTACATACTTTAAGAGACTGATCTTATATATGAAAATATAAATATTATCAGGGGGCTGAGAAGCTTAAGAATTAATTTACCAAGTTATACAGTACATAGTTGTTATTGTTGTTCAGGCAATCAGTCATGTCTTTCTCTGTAATCTTATTTGGAGTTCCCTTGACAAAGATATTGGAATGATTTGAATTGAGGTTTTCTCAATCAATGCATTTCCCAAGCATATTGAATTAATGCCAAGTAGCCAAACTATTTTGCCTTTAATTTCTGACCTCAGGGAATTGTGGTTCTAGAACCAAGCAACATCACTTGCTGGTCAGCTGCAAAGACAGATGATTGTCATCTGCTTCATTAGACACTTTTCTTTGCCTCCATTATTTTCTTAAGTCCCTTTCTTCCTAATTCCTATTCATATAATGTTAGACTAGAGTCTAACATTTCACTAAATATTCTATTTCAATTTAGGTGATTTTTTAATTAATTACCATAAACAATTGAATTCTGTTGAATAATTTCACACTGTCTTCACTTCTGCTTATTCTGTAAATGGGTGAGATTAACTTCTACCACAAAATATCTATCATCTTCCAGGAAGTGGAAAGAGTTGTGTGCCATTGGTGTTTAATCTTATTCTTAACTGAAAAACTCCCCAAGCCACTAATATATTTTAGCACTTACCCTACTTTGGAAATTTAATATTGGGATATTTATTACATTTCAGTTACAATTTTTAGTCTTTGGTTATTGTAATGCCATAAATTTAAATAAACCAGGAAAAAAGTTCTTTCATTTTCTGGTTTATTTTATTTCTCTTGTGCCCAAATTGACCAAGGTTACTAAAAAGGGAGAAAAAAAAGAATCTCAAAGATTTTTCTCTTTATCTCCTCCTAAAAGTCTAAGAAAAAGTCTTGGAAAATCCTTGTTTGCTATTACTGACAGTTGTTATCTGGTTTCAAACTTCCTTAAACTTGTCCATCCTTTTAAGTTCCTCTTCAGTGCTTTTTTGATATAGTATTGTTAATATTTCTTTCCTTGTTTTTGTTTGCTTTTGTGTTGACAATTTTAAATAATTGAAGAATATTAATTGTTCATGGTTAGGCAGAGACAATATAGTTATTTTACACTAATAGAATTTATTTCCAAGTATATAACCCCCTCCAAAGAGTTTTAAAGGTGCATATACCTTTTGACCCAGCAGTATCATTGGAGCTGCTTGGTTTCCCCCCTTCCTAGTTATGAAGGACATTTTTGCATGCCCCATAATCTGTCCAGCAGCCCACAGCAAGCATTTTCTCCCTCTACTCTCTCCAATAATATGAGGGCTCACAGACAGCTTGAATTTGCCCTCTGGGCACTCAAACGAATGTGTAAAAAGTTTACCAATGCTGGCCTAAAGTGAGGGAAAATAAATTATATGTGATGATGTATTCATGCCAGCTCTTTTTATGGTGTCAAAGGCCTGGAAATTGAAGGGATGTCTATGAGTTGGGGAACGGTGATCAAGTTGTAATATGATTTTAATGGAAAATATGTCTGCTATATGAAATGACTAAATAATCATGAACAAACCTGGAAAGATTAATTTGATGTAATGTAAAGTGAAAGGAGCAGAACCAGGAGAGCATAGAACACAATAAAAGCAATAATATATGATGATCAATTGTGAATGACAACTACTATCAACAAGGCATGGATCCAGGACAACTCCAAGGGACTCATGACAAGAAAGGATATCTACCAACATAAAAGGAGTTGAAGGAGTCTGAATACGGATTGACACAAACCATTTTTCACTTTATTTCTCCCACAAATTTTTTTTTTATTGTAAGCAATGTGTGTCTTGTTTACCATTGACTAACAGGCAAAGGCATTTACTAGCAGCTGACTATGAAAGGAAGGATGACTGTTAAGTGTATATTCAACCTAGCCTCTGTCTTCTTGCATTCTACTTCTTATAAAATTATTTTGTGGCATATACTTTACACTCATTAAAATAAATTCTATGATATAATTGTGAGTGTGTGTGTGCCTATATGTGTGTGTATATTCTTGTCATCACCTAATAAGATGATCAACTCCTTGAAAGATGGAATTGTCATCTCTTACTTGTATCTATAAGTATAATGCAATTTCTTATACATATTAGACATTTAATAGAATAAAAGTGTTTGATTGAAATGTCACTATTGAATTCCACAGTGAACACGTTCTAGGCTATCAAATGCTTACTAAGATGTACATTTTCATATTGTCTACTTCTTTTTTATCCAGCATCATGAACCATCTTATGCAATTGATATTTACATTATTTTCCTCAATCTTAGAAATGGTTATTGCTTTCCATTTAGGGATCACGTCAAATAGAAACTCTTGATCTCAAGTTCTAAAATCTCTATTCAATTGTTTCATCTATCTCTCTACTATTATATCATTCCTTACATTTTGTAGGTGATTCTAAGTGACATATCCTCAGGGTTTTGCAAATATTCTGAAGTGACTATATGTTTAATCTGTTATGAAGAATATTGAATATGAAATCAAAAGGTCCTGAATTCAAACCTAGATTCTACTAATTAGAATTTCCATAGTTTTGAATAGTTTCTTTTCCTTTGATATCCTTTTGTTTTCTGATGGTAATGAAAGTCTTAGATAATGTCAAAAGTTACTTCCAAATCTAGTACTCATAAGATATATTTCAAAATAATAGGTGAAATGATAAAATTTCAAGGGAAATAATAAAAACTATTTTGCTATATTTTTACCTCAATTACTTATTAAGAAAAATAACCATATATCACTTAGAATGACTCACAAATTATAAGAAATGATATAATAACAGAGGGACAGATGAAACAATTTCCTCTTTCTCATTGACAAGGTATTTCTAGAAGTTGAGACATATAATGAACATATGACTTTTTATTAATAATTCTGAATATTTGGGCTATAGCAAAAGAGAAACAGATTATCAAAGTATTATTAAGAACTACTCAAATATTTTAATAAGGCAATCATACTGGTATATTCACAGAGGCCACACAGTATAATTTTAAAATGGCAAACTTGCTGCTAAATGTGACAATTTGGTAAGTCTCATTATTTTATAGCCTCAGTTTCCTTACTTATAAAAAAGAAAGATTTCTCTGAAGATCTATTTCATAATAACTGAGGAGGGTACCTTTGTAAATTTTAAAAAGATTTTCGAGTAGAAATCACTTGTTTATAATGGTAAAATATTATAAATATAATGGAAGTCAGGCACATGGGCAGACATAATAATTTGCTAAAATAATGTCCTCATCATGGAAGAAAGAAGGGACTTTATTCTTAGAGAATCCTGACTAAAATGGGAAAAAAACATTCTACATTGGCTTCTTTCATGCTTTAAAAGAGTCTTTTATCTCAACTGGAAATACAGTTTCATCTGTGTGTGTTTCCAAAAGTCCTCAGCACTAACATCATTTTTATAGGCTTTGTAACATTTTTGTGGTATTTATTTCTATAGGAAGAAATGACACCTTATTCCAATCAAATTATTTAGTAAGGAATGAGAAGAAGCCTCATCACCTTCTTCCTTACCTCTTACTCTGTATAGTCCATGATAAAAGGGTCTAGGACTTTGGATTTTCTATTTAATTTTTAAATCTAGGTTTAGTGGGGAGATTCTTAAATTTAGCACAGAATTGCTAGTTAGTAGAGACTGGAGAGCAGCAATGCCTATTGAAGGGAACTCAAATACAAGGCCTTGAGGGAAAAGATTGGGTCTATTCTAGTAGAAACTCAGATGTGATGACAAATTTAGACATGGACTTGGCAGGATCACTGCTTTATGGACATGATGTAAATTGAGAAACTAACCTATAATTCCAGAACAAGATGTTTTAAAGAAGTTGGTGATCTCAACATTCTTGGGGAAATGTTTATGTTTATTCTTGCTATATATTTGAACTAAATATCTCTTTATAAAAGATAATCTACTTGCAAATGGTTTAACAAAATTGGGCTATTATTTGCTGAACCCCTAAACATAATGGTGGCTCAGGTGATTGGCAGAGAGAAGAGATTTAATTCAAACTGTTCATATCTGAGAATACTGAAATGGGGAAAATGTAAAAGGGCTGGCTCTGAGATAGATGGGCTGGAGTCAAGCATTTAATATGTATGTGTATGAGTGTGACAGACAGTCACAGAAATATATATATTTTTTTTTTCTGAAGAAAAGGCACAAATAGAAACAAATGGAATGGTAGAATAGTTAAACCAAGAACCAAGAGTAAATATTGTTTGAAAGACAAAAATGAAGATGATAAATAAGATAAATGAAAAAAATATTTCAGAATAATTTTCCCTAAAGATTTAGAAGGGTGAAATCTCCTTTATGGATTGAAATGATTACTATTTAATCTTAAAGTACATACTCATATTCTTTTAAGTGATTTCTACTAAACTGAAGAATCATAATATTTCCTGTTAATGCATTTATAAAATTCATTTTCATAGAATCTATATTAAGGGAATGAAGTAAATCCAGAACTTAATGACAAACTAGGAATAAGAGTATTTGATCTCAATCTAGGATGAAGAGATGTGGTTATAAAATATTTTCACAAGTACCTGTGTAATATTATGATCTAAATTAATTCCATTATCCTATAACTTGAAAATATTGCTAATTAGTAAGAAAACTAATGATTTTACCTCCAATTTTACTCTCTATGAAATCTATTTTAAATTATCATATTTCCCCCATAAACTATATTTTTTTCAAGTGGTATAGGAGATGATGATCAGTAATTACAAATAAAGTTCATGATTTGAACACATTCCAAACAAAAGTATTTGAGAAGGGCTCAAGTAGACAGCTTCAATTAAATTATAGGTAAAAGATATATTAAACATCCCTGCCCCTGATGGAATATTATATATTATGTACAATTTCAAGATAAGTCAATTAAGTGAACAAGTATTTAATTAGGTGTTTACTATATATTGAGAGTTAGGTTTCTCAGTGGATAGAATACTGAGTTGAGTCAAGAAACTGAGTAAAAATCTGGCCTTAGATAATTACTAGTTACTTGAAACTTAACATCTATTTGACTTAATTGGACAATGTGGTTCACAGGGTTACAGAGTCAAATATTATTGAACTGGTGTGTACTAAACACTCTAGTAAGCATTTAGGAATAAAAAGAAAAGCAAAAATAACCCTTTTCTTCAAGTACTGCTTTTTCTAATGGCAGAAACACTGTTAACTGTGTTTTACAAAAAATAATGTCTCACTAAAACTTCATTATTGCATCATTTACATTAATGTAAACTTAAATTTACATTAATGTACATATATCACAAAGTGACAACAAATAGATCAGAGTTTCAAATAATTTTACTGAAGGAAAAGCAAAATCCCACCTCTCTTTCAAATGAATTTGTCACATTTTTTCACCTATATCAAAGACCCTTATCCTTTGGATGCTTGTGTGTGTGTGTGTGTGTGTGTGCATGTGTGCATGTATGTGTGTGATTAATCTCTTTGTCAATATGATAAATTCAATGGATCCCTTCTCAGAATACTGTTTGCAAAAGGCATAAATTATATTGAACAAAGGAAACAAATTATTTTCAAATATAATTATCAAACATTTAAAAAATAAACAAGTTCATTGACCACAGGTTAAGGTGATTTAAATTAAATAGGATCTTTAGTAGATTCTTCCTCCCATTTATATAGGAGGACTTTTGAATATATAGATGCTTTAAGGATCCTTTCTTATTAAGAGGTGCTGGATAATTTCTAACCTTGGGTATGCAAATAAGAGAAACCAAGCCTCCAAGCTATAAAGAAATAGGTTTATTGGAAGAGAGTCAGTCTCATAATAAAGTTGGACTTCTGATCAAGACAAAAGACCCAGATCACTAAGAGAGACCTCCCTATATGCCACAAAGAATCTCACAAATTATATACCAATTTAAAAATAATCTAACACCATTGTAAAAATAAAGCAGGATGTACTTCTCATTAGTAGAAGTCACTTAATGATAACTTGAACGTCATTTCATATACAAGGTGGGGCAGGGGAGTCTGGACTAGTGACACAAAAGATGAATAGGTGGTGTTGGATGGTAACAGACTTTGAAGCCAGGGTCAGACCTAGTGGTGTATACTGGATCACAAGTTCAAATCACTTTCAGAGCTAAGATGATAAGATTTTATGGACTTTATTATTGATCTTCATAATAAGCATAGTGCACTAGACTTTATTTAGGAGTACATATGGATCCTTAGCAGATGAGGCTTTCTTAGTTTGAGTCACATCTTTTCTACTCATATTTGGAAAATCCAAGTTAAATCTACCAAGAAATAAAAGCAGACAATTTCAAGAAAAATAGGGCTTAATGTAAAGGAATATAAGCTGGCTATAAATATATTCTTTACAAGTAATTATTGACAGATGACTTAAACTGAATCTACAACAAGTTGTCGGGGAAATATATTTAAATAGTCATTTTAAATTACATTATACTTCTTAGTAAGTCCAATTTGGAAGAAAAATATTATGGAAACTTCTGGTTGTCTGTGAAGATATCTATATGTATTTATGTATCTCTCTACATGAAAAACAGTTCAATGAATTAAATGAAAATTTAAAGAGATGTGAATATTTACACATATTTGTCTAATTAATACAATTATGACATTATCATTTTTCTTGCCTTATTTAAACCAGTTTTTGATGCATTTTTTAACTTAATGGAACATTTATATTTATTATCTTTAATTTTAAGCTTCATTGCAGAAAAATATCCCAAAGCATGATAAGATATTCTAAGTAATGAGAGCATAAATTTTATTGGACATTTATGGGTCAACTTTTGAAATTATTATTGGTGCCTATTATTATTATATCACATTCATTTATCACTGTATCCTACCCCTTCTCTACATTTAGTCATCTTTTCTAATAAAGAATGAAAGTGAAGATGAAAAATGGGGAAGGATTTCAGTTCAAGGAATCCAAGTTAATTATGCTTGACAATATATGTGATATCTCAATCTCTATAGTTTCTAAAAAGTAGCCCAGGAGATGATTTTCTTTTTTCCTCAAGACTTCTATAGGGCCATTTTTAATTATTATTATGGTTACAGAGCATTTAGTTTAATTTAATTGTTCTATTCATCTACATTATTGTAGATATGATCTATCTTATTCTGTTTATTATACTGTACATATGGCCACATATGACTTCTATGGATAAGTTTTTAGAAACATTTATTTTTAATCTCTTGAATATTATAATATGTATTGGGTGAATATATCCATATTTTTAGGACAGAATATAGGCATATTACTTCTTTTTTTTAAACCCTTACCTTCCATCTTAGAATCAATACTATATAGTGGTTCCAAGGCAGAAGAGACGTAAGGGCTGGCAATAAGGGTTAAGTGACTTGTCCAGGGTTACACAGTTAGAAGGTATCTGAGGTCATATTTGTGGCTAAAACTTCCCGTCTCTAGGCCTGGATCTCAATTCACTGAGCAACCCAGCGGCTCCCTAAGCATATTATTTTTCCTCTACTTAGATTTTTCTGTCAGTTGTCACCAGTAGTGAGGATGAATTCTGGTAGGTGTGAAGATTCAGCTATGGTGTTTCCTGTCATCTGTTATTATTGCCATATGACATCAGATTGTCTTTATGCAAGAGGTAATTGTACTCATTGTCTTAAGGAATATGCTTCAATAAATGAAGTTTGCTGATATGCCATGAAGCCAGGAAATCTAGCTTATTTTTAGAAAAGAGGGTTTTGGGAGCAAATTTTTAGTTAATATTATCTTCACATTATATGTCTTTGATGAAATGTTTCCTGTTGTACTATTTTATCTTTTTGTTTGGTAAACCATCTAACTGATATTATGTTGTCATGTTATTTGACAATTGACAATGAATTAAATTAGCACATTTTTATGTGAAGTCATATCTAATAACATGAAATTAATCAAACATGCAGACTCTGGAACAAGATTGGTCTATATCCCTATTATTCACTTTACAAAGGTAATTCTCATCATCCATGCTGAAGTCAGCAACATATCCATTTCATCAAAGCTGACTGCAGAACTTGATTTATTTTAGTGTCTTTGTACACTGCTTAAATAAAATATATGCCTCAGTTTATCAGCAGTATAAATTTAAAGAGTTGGAACAGATTAAATTGTGAAGAGAAATGGAATATGAAACAAATGAAGTTGATTTCAGTCACAAAGGAACTGAATCAATGAAATCATATATATATATATATACATATATGTATATGTATATATACATATATACATATTTTTATTAAAGCTGCCTAACCTTAATCTACAATATAGAAATTGTAGATTTTCTCAACTTGGATTACTCTGGCCTCATACATAGACTTTATTTTTTCACATGACAACTGTCTCAGAAGAACAAAACTTTGCCAGAGCAGCTGATCCACTATTTATTATTCAACATTGTAGAATAAGAGTTAGGTTCTCATATTGTAGTTTATTCTGCACAGAAACAACATAATGAGTTCAATCCCCTAATGTTTATAGAATGATGGAAGGGAAAGGATTATTTCCATCCATAAGTAAAGATGTAGTTCTGCTATGCTATAACTCAACATACATTATTATTATTTTTTAAATTTCTTACCTTCTGTCTTAGAATCAATTGATTCTAAGGCTAATTGAGCAGTCAGAGTTAGAAAGTGAGGTTAAGTTATTTGCCAGGGTTACATGATCAGAATGTGCTTGAGTTCAGATTTGAATGTAGGTCCTCCTGATTCTATACCTGGCACTCTGCAGCATGCTACCTTGCTGACCCGACATATATATATATATATATATATATATATATATATATATATATATATATATATATATATATATATATTGTATTGAGAGTGTGGCTGTAAGAAAAATCAGGGCTGGGAATGGGAAAATATTTTTATAGAATCTATTAATTGTCAACATTTTTCAGCTCTTCATTCCATCTATTTTATAGAAATAACTTTTCAGTCACTACTGATCACCTATATGTCTGGAAGATACAGTTTGGTGTCATGAAGAAGACATTATCTCATCCTTTCTCTTAGCTTGGATTTGTTCTCCAAATCTCCAACCACCATCATAATGATAATCACAAACACAATAGCATCATTAATCATAAAATGCTGTTGCTGCTGCATCTGCTGCTACTACTTCTACTACCCTTCTATATCTCTACAAGCTTTAGATTTACTCTCAAATCACAAATAATCACTTAACCAGAAAGGTAAAACATTTTTCTTTGGAAAATGAATTCATTCCCACTGCTAATAACCATACTCCTCCCTACCAGAGATTTATATAAAGTGAATTACATCATGTCCTTGTCAGAGAAGATAAAATGTTAAATAAATTGAAAAACAAAACTTGTGTGTATGTTTAGCAGTGCTGTTGGTTTCTAGTTGGTGGGAGGATGAAGATAAAGAGAAAGGAATGAGAATGAAGAGAGCTAAAATTTTGACTTTTAAAGAATTCTCTCTCTGCCTCTCTATATCCCTTTCTGTCTCTGTCCCTCTCTATCTGATTCTTCTCTCCCTCCTCTTTCTCTCATTTGACATTCCTATTAAATATGTGGAGTTATAAATCCTCTTCCTGTTTCATGGAAGACATGTTATTTATTCTAGATTCTGCTTAATCTTTACAGAATATCAACAATAATGACAAAGTTCTTAAATTCATATACAAAAGAATTAGTTAAAAGAATTGTTAAACAAACAAACACAAACAAAACCCTTTTAATGATAAGAGTTATTCAAAGGTAGAATAGATTGTTTCTAGAGGCATTGGGTTCCCCCTCACTGGAGATTTCAATTAGAACTAAACTTAGTTCATATTTTATAAAGGAATCTTTCTTAAGAATAGGTTTGATTATATACAAAGTGAAGTATGACCAAGTAAATACTATACACAATAACAAAAGCAAAAGAATGATAGACATTAATTGATATAAATTGAATCTTGTGAAATCAGGAAAAAACAGCTAAGCCAAAAATACGAGATATGAGAAGAACCCTACAACTTTTTTATTTTGAGATGGGGGTTGGAGTTACATATAACAATACTTTTTGAAGTTGTGATCTGATTTGCTTATTTTTTTCTTACTCTTTAAAAATGTCTTGTTATAATGTAAGGTTCCCTGGAAAGTGAAAGAAGAGACATAGAGAGGGAATTCTAGTTGATATAAAAATGAAAAATGTCAATAAAAGAGCTCACACTAAATAGGCTACAACATGATTAAGATATATGCTTTTAGCATATATTTCATAATCTTAAAAAGCAATTTAGTAAAAAATAAACAGGAATTTCTTTATACATCTGGCATTTAGTATAGTGTCTCACACAGCAGGAAACCAAAAACTGACTTTTAGAAGACATTCTAGGTATTAGCACAGGCCACAGCAAAGTAGACCATCATATCATAAGCAAAGAGGGAGAGTTTAGTCTCCTCATTTCTTACTTTAATCCTTCCAATTATTTTTGTTCTTTAATTGCTACTGCTAGAAGGAGTTTTACCAAGTTCCTTTTATGATGCAAATATGGTACTAATTCCAAAGCCAGGAAGATCAAAAAAAGAGAAAGAAAACTACTGTGAGATCTCCTTAATAAATATAAATGCAAAAATCTTAAATAGAATACTGGCAAAAAGACTCCAGCAAGTGATCAGGAGGGTTATTCACTATGATCAGGTAGGATTCATATCAGGAATGCAAGGATGGTTCAATATCAGGAAAAACATGCACATAATTGACCATATCAACAACCAAACCAACAGAAATCTCATGATTATCTCAATAGATGCAGAAAAAGCCTTTGACAAAATACAAAAACACATTCCTATTGAAAACACTAGAAAGTTTAGGAATAGAAGGGCTTTCCCTAAAAATAATAAACAGCATATATCTAAAATCATTTGCAAACATCATCTTCAATGGGGATAAATTAGAAGCCTCAATAAGAGCAAGAGTGATACAAGGATGCCCAATGTCACTCCTATTATTTAACATTCTACTAAAGAAAATTCTTTTCATGATAACAAATATTGTACTGATTCCCAAGCCAGGAAGGCCAAAAACAGAGAAGGAACACTATAGACAAATATCCTTAATGAACATAGATGCAAAAATATTAAAGGAAATACTAGCTAAAAGGTCACAACAAGTTATAACAAGGATTATTCACTATGACCATGTGGGATTTATGCCAGGAATGCAAGAATGGTTCAATATTAGGAAAACCATCTTCATAATTAACCATATCAACAACCAAACTAAGAGATAGCATATGATTATCTCATTAGATGCAGAAAAAAATAAACTTTGATAAAATGTAAAACCCATTCATTTGAAAACATTAGGAAGTATAGGAATAAAATGGCCTTTTCCCAAATTAATGAACAATATTTATTCAAAACCATCAGCAGGTATCATTTGCAATGGGGATAAATTAGATGTCTTCCCCAAAATATCAAGAGTAAGGTCGGGATTCCGATTATCATCACTATTTAATATTGTATTAGAAATTCTAACAATAGTAATTAGTGAAGAAAAAGAAATTGAAGGGACCAAAGAAGACAATGAATGAACAAAATTATCACTATTTCAAATTGTTGTGATGTTTTACCTAGAGAATCCAAGAAAATTAACTAAAAAGCCAATGGAAATAATCACTTTAGCAAAGTTGCAGGGTTCAAAATAAATTCAAATAAATCATTAGTATTTTTATATATTTCCATCAAAACTCAGCAACAAGAGTTAGAAAGAGAAACTCCATTTAAAATTCCTCTAGATAATATGAAATAACTGGGAATCTATCTGCCAAAACTGATGTGGGTATGATGTGTAGAGTGCCATGGTTGTGATGTTGAGAGAAAAAGTAGAGAGAGTGGGATAGATAGATAGATAGATAGATGGGTAGATTTATAGATAACACAGCAAGGGTGAGTGGAAAGATGCATGTGCCTCGTGATCTCCATTTATTGTGACAAAAAGACCAACTTTTATAATGAGAGTGTTTTGTTAGACAATAGATCCATACATATATTGATGTAACAGCTGCCTGCAATATGACATTTTTGTTCATGAATGGTTGGTATAAGAGGTCTGAATATCTCCCAGGAACAAAACATAAACATCTCTTAGAGGCTTATGAAAAATACTTTGCAATGAGCTTTGGACACTTCCTCAGATAATATACTTGTAATAGCTTGGTACAATAGCTTTGCCCCAGAGTAGCAGTGCCTCTGTTATAGGGATTTGGGCCTTTCCAGTAATCTCAGGCTGCTTTCCTCTGTGGGCCAAAATTATCCTAAGTACCTTTATACAAAACAAACACATGAATTATATTAATACAATTGCAACACACTTTTCACACAAATAAAACAACTGGAAAGACATTAATTGCACATGTTTAGGTAATTTACTTATTCAGTGTCATATCTATCAAAGCACCAAATACTTTTGTATAGAATTAGAAAAAAATATTACAAATTTCATCTGGAAGAACAAAATGTCAAGAATATCAAGGGAACTAATAAAAAAAATTATGAAGGATGGTGGCCTGGCAGTACCAGATCTTAAACTATACTATAAATCAGGAATCATCAAAACACTAACCAAGAGACAAAAGGGAGGATCAATGGAATAGATTTGGGGTAAATGAGCTCGGCAAACAAGTGTTCAATAAATCCAAAGATCCTACCTTTTGGGACAAGAACCCATTATTTTACAAAAACTACTCTGAAAATTGGAAAACAGTACGTGATAAATTAGGTTTAAATCAACGTCTCACATCCTATGCCAAGATCAATTTGAAATGGGTATGTGACTTAAATATAGAGAGAAATTATGGACAAATTAGGTGAATATGGAATGTATAACTGTCAGATCTATGAGAAAAGAAGGAATTTAAGACCAAGCAAGAGATAGAGAAAATTGAAAAATATAAAATGAATAATTCTGATTATATTAAATTAAAAAGGTTTTGTACAAACAAAACCAATCCATCCCCTTTGATCTGAAAATGCCATTATTGGGTTTGTACCCCAAAGATATAATAGGGAAAAATGTTTGTGCAAAAATATTCATTGACATGCTTTTTGTGGTGGCAAAACAAAATAGAAAACGAAAGTGTTTTCCTTATTTAGGGAATGGCTGAACAAATTTTGATATATGATGGTGATGGAATACTATTGTGCTTTTAGGAATGATGAACTGGAGGATTTCTATATGAACTGGAAGGACCTCAGTGAACTGATGCAGAGTGAAATGAGCAGAACCAAGAAAACATTATACACAGAAAGTGAAACATTGTAGAACTATCCAATTTATCAGACTTTACTACTAGTAGCAATACAACCTAGACATTCCTGAGTGACTCATGAAAAGGAATGTTATTCACATTCAGAGAAAGAACTGTGGGAGTAGAAATGCAGAATAAAAATATATGACATCACTTGGTTATATAGGTATATGATTTGGGGTATTAGTTCTAAAAGAGTGCTCTATTGCAAAAATTAAAATGGAAATAGGTATCAAGTACTAACATTTGCATAACCTAATGGAACTACTTGATTGCTCCTGAAGAGGGGAGGGAAGAGGGGATGGAAAAATGAATCATGTAAACATGGAAAATATTTTTTCAAATACTTTTTTATTAAAAACAAAAGAAACTTAATGGTCCTCTGTTTTCTGTAGCTCAATGTACTACTACCTAAACTCGCCCTTTTGACTTCTGACATACTATAAATGTCTGAATTTCTAAGGTCATGTATATCACCAGTCCCATGTTGGTGAACCTATGTCCCATGTGCAAGAGCATGCTGGAGATGGATGATCCTTTCCCCCTCTCTGTGTGTCTGTGGACATTTATCACATGACCTGCCCTTCTTCTCAGAATCCCATTGGGAACAATTCCTCCCTTCTCTGTCTGAGAATTGCTGTTTTGGCACTCCACCTCTAAAAGTTTCACCATCACTCCAGTAGTCTATGTCTCTCACTTCATCTGGGTTTATAAGCTATATCTGTTTTGAAACATGTTCATATGAAACAGTTTATTTCCTATATTGATCTCTTCTACACCTTTAGTCTAACCTTCAGTACTTCTGTTTTTCAGGGAATATTATGATTTCCACGTATTCATTGCAGTGCTACAAAGGATTCATGATATATTTCTATTATCTTTGTCTATTTAACAGAAGCAACAAGAATAAAAGTTGCTTTTTTCAATATTCTTTGCATGAAGTCAGTTTTTTAAATAAAAAAATAATACAACATCCTTGGGTTTTGTGCAAAACAAAAAAGTACCCTGAAGAATATAATAGAATTACGATGTTTGTAAGACAAAACATCCATATATAGCAAAATTAACTCACCTATTCACTGCAATTTGTCCTTGTAATAAATTCAAATGATTTCTCTTCTTTTCATTTAGTGATTTATATAAAGGAATAATAAATTTGATGAAAATTGTTTTTTTCTTCTCTGGAATCTTTCTCTAGTAGATAAAGCAGACCATAGGGTCATTCTATTGAAAATACATGTCATATATTCCCTAACTCAGAATAAACAACAAAAATAATAACTGGCCTCAGTATCAAGTATCATGGAGCATGTCTAAGGAGTATTGCACATAACATTTAGTTTATTGTCGATGAAATAGCTAAAATTACTTGTTTCACTACACTAAATTCCACTCACTTATCTTATCTAAACTATCTAAAAGATAATTTAATATTTGAAAAGAATTTGAGTCTAAAGCTTTTCTTTTCTTTTCTACTATATATTTCATTTTTAATTAAAGAGTAGTAACATTTATCCTAAAAAGTATCCATGAAATTTAGTTACAAATCAACTAATATTTATAAATAGTATCTAGAAATGCTAATTCATAAAATTAATAATTTTAACATAATTCAATAATTCAGAGACCTATCATTGCATTTCTCTGTGTTCTCCCTTATAGAGGGTAACTACTTCATATCTATATAGACAATAATTATTAAATTTTGTGTGAAAAAGAAAAAAATAATTATGTATGAGCCAATACTTTAATGATTAGTTTTTATAAACTTAGGCAGGCTGCTCTTTAAGCTGCAAAGGCCATGCATGATACCCTTCCAGAATAATATAAACCAAGAGACCTTAAATTCCATTAACATAGACATCTAAGATTCATTGGCAATTCCATGTATCACTAAGGCATTAACATATCATTTTAGTAATGTGTTGCTTAAATAGGCATAGTTAATGTGCTATTTAAATTACTGTATATTTAAGGATATATAGATATATATTATGGTCTTTATAGCGTAACTGTTATAATGTGATGAATTTTCAAGGTTTCAGGGTTTCCAGGATGATTCTGGTTTAAGCACATTTCTCATTTTGTTTTTATAAGATATATGGAAAATTGTATCTGCCCTATAGCCTTTTCTCTACATTCCCACTTCAGTTGAAGAAATATCTATTGTAAGACCTCTCAAGGAGGTTAATTTTAAAATTGCCTAAAAATGTCACACAGCAGCTGTTCTCTTGACTTGGTGATGACTGGCATTATGGAGCATCATAGAGTCTGAAAATGTCATTTTCTGATTAAGAGAGCCATTGCTGTCACATTTGTCAATGCTTTATAATGCCAGACTCAGCATGTACATTATTTCAAACAAGTAAAATGCAATGAAATTACTCTTTTACATTATGGCCTCATTTTCTCAGGAAGTTATAGAGAAATTAAGATTTGAATCAGTACTCTATAGAAAATATTGAAGAGATATATAGCAAGATCTCGTAAATAGAACAATGAACTGAACTGGATTCCATTATCCATGCTGCGTTTGGCATAAAATGGGGTTTTAGGGAAGGTATTCACTTACTAAATTTTTTTTCATTTGTTCAAAGTGATGGCTGGGTGCCCTTGTACCACTCAATCTATAACATCTTGCCATAGACAATATATTACTTTTTTTTTCCCTTAAAGTCAAAATAGAGAAGAGAGCTCTTGGGTCTTTCCCTTCAATTTGGAATCCAGGAGAGTATAAAAATCATTATTTTTCCCAATTGGCATTTTATATAAAGTTGAATTTTTTTTTCAATATAAAAGAATATACAAGTTTCAGACTTGGTACATTTAATGGGATCAATAAGTGTCATTGAAATGCTTTGAATTGGAAACAAATCAGAGTACTAGTAATTGAATCCCCCTTATATTTGAAAGCAAAATAAATCAATTTTGAATGAGGTAAACAATACGAAAAGAGGAATGAGATAAAGAGAATAAATATTTATACTGTATGTGCTGGAACAGCTGTGTGGTGCAGTAAATAGAGTCCTGCACCTGGAGTCAGCTTCTGGACTTCAAATCTCACTTTAGACACTTATTAACTTCATGACCATGGACAAATCACTTTACTCTGTTCATGTCAGTTTTTTCACATATAAAATGGGATGGAGAAAAAAATGGCAATCTACTCTACTATCTTTCCCAAGAAAATTCTTAATATGACCATGAAGAGTCAGACATTACTGAAACAACTAAATAACATACAGCAGCAGCTCATTATGTTGCCAGGCAATTTTCTAAGCATTTAAAAAATATAATACATTTTAGACTCACAACAACCCTATGAAGTAGTTAATAAATTTATATTCCCCATTTTCTAGTTGAGGAAACTCAGGTTAAATTACTTTCTCAGGGTCACAAAGTTAATAATTTTCTAAATCTGGATTTGAATTCATATCTTAAGGCTCAGTGCTATGTTTGTTTCACCACCTGGTTTTCCTGAGGTGAAAAAAAATTATTAAGAAAACACTGTAAACTATGATAGTGCCATTAGTTTACAGTTAAAAGGAATACATTCCCACTTACATTACATTACAAAATGTACAAAAGTACATTACTTACATTACAAAAAATAAAAAAAAATTACATTCCCACTGGTTTGTGGGAATGTAAATGTAAACTGGAAGTTCATCACAAGTTAGTGTTCATTTAGAATGTGATTTCTGTCACTAGGCATACCATCATTTAGTGGAAGTATATGGGGAAGAAAATATTTCATTTCCCTTATATTATATAATTTTGGCCATAACTACAGATCACAGTGTGAAGACTGAAGTTAGTTGATATATTTATATAGTTTTCTCATAATCCTCCTATCCCTGCCTAAACTCTGAAGTATTCCTAGCTAACATTCTGTCGTTAATTTATTTTCTCATGCCTCAAGCACTTATCAGGTAATTTGCCTTTGAAAATGAAGAGGTTTGGTAATATACTTATTTTTCTAAGCTTTTTAAATTTTCAATAATACCAGCATCCACTATAACTAAAATTCTCATGGGTCATTACATTCATTACTCTTTAAACATGGTTTTGAACCATTTTTCATGGTTGGAGAATGGAAGCTATGAAAAGAATATCAGATTAATGGCCAAAAAAAATTATTCTATTTTAGCAGCTGTGGATTTTTCAAAGTACAATCATCTCCCTTTTTCAGGATAACAGAGCAGCGCACACAGTGAAGTCTTCCTGTGAGATATTTTAGAATCGGGTGACTGCTGCCACTCTGTGATAGTTGACCCAATCTTCACTCTCCACTAACTTTCTATAAGAATAAAGTCATATCTTACACAAGTTTCTTTTTTAAGTTTTAAAAGATCTGCTTTTTTTTTAATCTAATGACAATTCAGTGGTGCAAAATGAGGCATGAGTTATACTCCATAAAAGACCATAATGATTCTTATTGTTGGGATTGCCAATTTAAAATGAGTTTTTTTGCATTATGAGCCAGAGGATTATTATTTTTGATGTTCCAATGACACAGAATAGAAATTATCATATAAAAAGCAGAATTTTAATGAATTCCTAGACAATTCAGTGAAACAGATATCTATTGTTAGTAAAAAATAATAAAAGAATGCAATTAAGGATGATGGCAAACTGGGGAATAGGAATTTGAGTGGAAAGAAGCTTCACTGTGAAACCATTATGTAGTAATTCGGTGTGCAATATTTATTTAAATGTCAAGCTTCCTGTTAAGAATATTTTAAAATCAGGACTTCCGGTCAAGATGGCGGCTTAGAGAAAGCTAAAGTTCAGATCTCCGGAAAACCCTTCCCGACCGATCTCAAACTATAAGCTCTTAAGGCGCCGAAATTCAAGACGATCAACAGCATAGACCCTGGGAATCCTCCTCCTGGACCTGGACCTGGATCAGAAGGTATGGCCCCCCTCAAAAGCCAGAACCTGAGATCACGTGGACCTAAGGGGTAGGAGCGCAGAGACCAAGTCTCTGGGAAGCCGCGGCCCCGCCCCGCTCAGAGAGCAGGGTCTGAAACAACAACAACCCTCAGAGCCTTCTATCCGAGTCCCAGTGAAAGTCACTGCCCTCGAAGCTCCCAGAAGCCGCAGCCCATCCCCCCGCAGGCCGACAAAACAGCCTCATAGCCAGCTATTCTGAAGGCAACTTCCGGAAAGTAACCCGACCCAGAGAGCCAAGGGAAGTGTGGCCCCCTGGTCCAACCCTTCCACTCCAGTTCCAGTGAGGCATATTCAATTTTACCCAGGGAAACCTCATAGAACTGAAAATCTGCCCAGGACTAAAGCCTCTGAACACCAGACAGAGATAAGAAAAGCTAATCCTCCCCATTCAGAGATGGCAAACTCCACAGAAGCACAGAAGCCCCAAAATACCAAGAAAAATAAGAAGAAAGGGGCGACTTTGGACACATTCTATGGAGCCAAAATACAAAACACAGAGGAGATAGAAGATGATATACAAGAAAATGCTCCAAAACCTTCCAAAGGAAATGGAAACTCTCCACAAACCCATGAAAAATTTGAATCAGAAATGACCAAAAAGATGGAAGCCTTCTGGGAGGAAAAGTTGGAAATAAAGCAAAAAAATTCACGCATCTACAAAACCGGTGTGATGAAACTGAAAAGGAAAACCAGGATTTAAAGGCCAGAATCAGGCAGCTAGAAGACAACGATCATGTAAAAGAGCAAGAATTAATAAAGCAAAGCCAAAATACCAAGAAATTAGAAGAGAACATAAAATATCTCACCGACAAGGTGACAGATCTGGAAAATAGAGGGAGAAGAGATAATTTAAGAATAATTGGACTCCCAGAAAAGCCAGAAATAAACACCAAACTCGACATGGTGATACAAGATATAATCAAAGAAAATTGCCCAGAGATTCTAGAACAAGGGGGCAATACAGCCACTGACAGAGCTCACAGAACACCTTCTACACTAAACCCCCAAAAGACAACTCCCAGGAATGTAATTGCCAAATTCCAAAGCTATCAAACAAAAGAAAAAATCCTACAGGAAGCTAAAAAAGACAATTTAAATATAAAGGAATGCCAATCAGGGTCACACAAGACCTTGAAAGTTCTACTCTGAATGATCATAAGGCATGGAACATGATCTTCAGAAAGGCAAGAGTGCTGGGTCTCCAACCAAGAATCAACTATCCATCAAAACTGATTATATACTTCCAAGGAAAAGTATGGGCATTCAACAAAATAGAAGATTTCCAACTTTTTGCAAAGAAAAGACCAGAGCTCTGTGGAAAGTTTGATACCGAAAATCAAAGAGCAAGGAATACCTGAAAAGGTAAATATTAAGAAAAGGGGAAAAATGTTATCTTCTTCTTTTACTCAAACACTCTTCTATAAGGACTACATTTATATCAATCTATGTATACTAATCTGTGGGGAAAATGTAATGTATAAATAGGGGGTAAAGAAAGACCAAATAGAATAATCTTTCTCACACAAAGATTCACATGGGAAGGGGAGGGGAAGAAAACTCCTATAAGAAGGAGAGAAAGAGAGGAGGGGGTTTACTTAAACCTCAATCTCAGGGAAATCAACTCTGAGAGGGAAAAACATCCAGATCCATTGGGATCTTGAATTCTATCTTACCCAACAAGGGTAGGGAGAAGGGAAAACCAAGGGGGGAAGGGGGAGAGGGAGAACAAAAAGGGAGGGAAAGAGAGGGGGGAGGGGGAGGGAACCAAAAGGGAGGGACTAAAAAGGGATACATCAAGGGAGGGGACAAGGGGGACTGACTCAAAGTAAATCACTGGACTAAAAGGTAGAGCTGAAGAAGAAAAGGTTAGAATTAGGGAAGGCTATCAAAATGCCAGGGAGTCCACAAATGACAATCATAACTTTGAACGTGAATGGGATGAACTCATCCATAAAACGTAGACGAATAGCAGAATGGATTAGAATCCAAAACCCTACCATATGTTGTCTTCAAGAAACACACATGAGGCAGGTTGACACCCACAAGGTCAGAATTAAAGGATGGAGTAAGACCTTCTGGGCCTCAACCGATAGAAAGAAGGCAGGAGTGGTCATCATGATATCTGATAAAGCCAAAGCAAAAATAGACCTGATCAAAAGGGATAGGGAAGGTAATTATATTTTGTTAAAAGGGACTCTAGACAATGAGGAAATATCATTAATCAACATTTATGCACCAAATAATATAGCACCCAAATTTCTAATGGAGAAACTAGGAGAATTGAAGGAAGAAATAGACAATAAAACCATACTAGTGGGAGACTTAAACCAACCATTATCAAATTTAGATAAATCAAATCAAAAAATAAATAACAAAGAGGTAAAAGAAGTGAATGAAATCTTAGAAAAATTAGAATTAATAGACATATGGAGAAAAATAAATAGGGATAAAAAGGAATACACCTTCTTCTCAGCACCACATGGCACATTCACAAAAATTGACCATACATTAGGTCACAGAAACATAGCACACAAATGCAGAAAAGCAGAAATAATGAATGCAGCCTTCTCAGATCACAAGGCAATAAAAATAATGATTAGTAATGGTAGATGGAAAACCAAATCTAAAACCAATTGGAAATTAAACAATATCATACTCCAAAACCGTTTAGTTAAAGAAGAAATCATAGAAACAATTAATAATTTCATCAAGGAAAATGACAATGGCGAAACATCCTTTCAAACCTTTTGGGATACAGCCAAAGTGGTAATAAGAGGTAAATTCATATCCCTGAATGCTTATATTAACAAACAAGGGAGAGCAGAGATCAATCAATTGGAAATGCAAATGAAAAAACTCGAAAGTGATCAAATTAAACCGCCCCCAGCAGAAAACCAAACTAGAAATCCTAAAAATTAAGGGAGAAATTAATAAAATCGAAAGTGATAGAACTATTGATTTAATAAATAAGACAAGAAGCTGGTACTTTGAAAAAACAAACAAAATAGACAAAGTACTGGTCAATCTAATTAAAAAAAGGAAGGAAGAAAAGCAAATTAACATCATTAAAGATGAAAAGGGGGACAGCACCTCTGATGAAGAGGAAATTAAGGCAAATATTAGAAATTACTTTGCCCAATTATATGGCAATAAATACACCAATTTAGGAGAAATGGATGAATATATACAAAAATACAAACTGCCTAGACTAACAGAAGAGGAAATAGAATTCTTAAATAATCCCATATCAGAAAATGAAATCCAACAAGTCATGAAAGACCTTCCTAAGAAAAAATCCCCAGGGCCTGATGGATTCACCAGTGAATTCTATCAAACATTCAGAGAACAGTTAATCCCAATACTATACAAACTATTTGACATAATAAGCAAAGAGGGAGTTCTACCAAACTCCTTTTACGACACAAACATGGTACTGATTCCAAAACCAGGCAGGTCAAAAACAGAGAAAGAAAACTATAGGCCAATCTCCCTAATGAATATAGATGCAAAAATCTTAAATAGGATACTAGCAAAAAGACTCCAGCAAGTGATCAGAAGGATCATTCACCATGATCAAGTAGGATTCATACCAGGGATGCAGGGCTGGTTCAACATTAGGAAAACCATCCACATAATTGACCACATCAACAAGCAAACTAGCAAGAACCACATGATTATATCAATAGATGCAGAAAAAGCATTTGATAAAATACAACACCATTCCTATTAAAAACACTAGAAAGCATAGGAATAGAAGGGTCATTCCTAAGAATTATAAACAGAATATATCTAAAACTATCAGCTAATATCATTTGCAATGGGGATGAACTAGATGCATTCCCAATAAGATCAGGAGTGAAACAAGGATGCCCATTATCACCTCTACTATTTGACATTGTATTAGAAACACTAGCAGTAGCAATTAGAGAAGATAAAGGAATTGAAGGCATCAAAATAGGCAAGGAGGAGACCAAGTTATCACTCTTTGCAGATGATATGATGGTCTACTTAAAGAATCCTAGAGATTCAACCAAAAAGCTAATTGACATAATCAATAACTTTAGCAAAGTTGCAGGATACAAAATAAACCCACATAAATTATCAGCTTTTCTATATATCTCCAACACAGCTCAGCAGCAAGAACTAGAAAGAGAAATCCCATTCAAAATCACCTTAGACAAAATAAAATACCTAGGAATCTACCTCCCAAGACAAACACAGGAACTATATGAACACAAATATAAAACACTTGCCACACAACTAAATCTAGACTTGAGCAAATGAAAAAACATTAACTGCTCATGGATAGGACAAGCCAATATAATAAAAATGACCATCCTACCCAAACTTGTTTATCTATTTATTGCCATACCCATTGAAATACCAAAATACTTCTTCACTGATTTAGAAAAAACCATAACAAAGTTCATTTGGAAGAACAAAAGATCAAGGATATCCAGGGAAATAATGAAAAAAAAAACACATATGATGGGGGCCTTGCAGTCCGTGACCTTAAACTATATTACAAAGCAGAAGTCATCAAAACAATTTGGTACTGGCTAAGAAACAGAAAGGAAGATCAGTGGAATAGACTGGGAGAAAGCGACCTCAGCAAGAATTTATACGATAAACCCAAAGATCCCAGTTTTTGGGACAAAAATCCACTATTCGATAAAAACTGCTGGGAAAATTGGAAGACAGTGTGGGAGAGACTAGGAATAGATCAACACCGCACACCCTACACCAAGATAAATTCAAAATGGGTGAGTGACTTAAACATAAAGAAGGAAACCATAAGTAAATTGGGTAAACACAGAATAGTATACATGTCAGACCTTTGTGAGGGGAAAGGCTTTAAAACCAAGCAAGACATAGAAAGAATCACAAAATGTAAAATAAATAATTTTTACTACATCAAACTAAAAAGCTTTTGTACAAACAAAACCAATGTAACTAAAATCAGAAGGGAAACAACAAATTGGGAAAAAATCTTCATAGAAACCTCTGACAAAGGTTTAATTACTCATATTTATAAAGAGCTAAATCAATTGTACAAAAAATCAAGCCATTCTCCAATTGATAAATGGGCAAGGGACATGGATAGGCAGTTCTCAGATAAAGAAATCAAAACTATTAACAAGCACATGAAGAAGTGTTCTAAATCTCTTATAATCAGAGAGATGCAAATCAAAACAACTCTGAGGTATCACCTCACACCTAGCAGTTTGGCTAACATAACAGCAAAGGAAAGTAATGAATGCTGGAGGGGATGTGGCAAAGTAGGGACATTAATTCATTGCTGTTGGAGTTGTGAACTGATCCAACCATTCTGGAGGGCAATTTGGAACTATGCCCAAAGGCGAAAAAAGAATATCTACTCTTTGATCCAGCCATAGCACTGCTGGGTCTGTACCCCAAAGAGATAATGGACAAAAAGACTTGTACAAAAATATTCATAGCTGCGCTCTTTGTGGTGGCCAAAAACTGGAAAACGAGGGGATGCCCATCAATTGGGGAATGGCTGAGCAAATTGTGGTATATGTTGGTATTGGAATACTATTGTGCTAAAAGTAATAATAAAGTGGAGGAGTTCCATGGAGACTGGAACAACCTCCAGGAAGTGATGCAGAGCGAGAGGAGCAGAACCAGGAGAACATTGTACACAGAGACTAATACACTGTGGTATAATCGAACGTAATGGACGTCTCCATTAATGGCGGTGTAATGTCCCTGAACAATTTGCAGGGATCCAGGAGAAAAAAACACTATTCATAAGCAAAGGATAAACTATGGGATTGGAAACACCGAGGAAAAGCAACTGCCTGAATACAGCGGTTGAGGGGACATGACAGAGGAGAGACTCTAAATGAACACTCTAATGCAAATATTATCAACAATGCAATGGGTTCAAATCAAGAAAACATCTAATGCCCAGTGGATTTACGCATCGGCTATGGGGGGTGGGGGGGAGGAAAAGAAAATGATCTATGTCTTTAACGAATAATGCTTGGAAATGATCAAATAAAATATATTAAAAAAAGAATATTTTAAAATCATAATGATATATCAGCATGAATTTTATTTTGTTTCATTGTCTTTAAGAAAAAATCCAATGGTCAATTTTTATAACAAAATTATGACATTGGGCCAACTTTTTTCATCCATATTAGATTTATTAGAAGGTATCCTTTTTTTCTTTAAACTCTTACCTTCTGTCTTAGAATTAATAATGAGTAGCAGTTCCAAAGAAGAAATGGGTGAGAGGTAGCCAATTTGAGTTAAGTGACTTGCCCAGGATCATACAGCTAGGAAATGTATGAGATCACATTTGAATCTAGAACCTCCCATCTCCAGACCTGGCTCTATCAACCTAGCGACCTAGCTTTCCCAAAGCTATTCTTTTTTATTCATGTTCCTCATATAATCCTCTAAGGAGATATTGATTTTATGTTTGGCCCATATTAATGACCAAAGAATCCCGTTTTGTTGTTTTATTGCTTTTAGGTTCGAATGCTAAATATAGTTATTTGCTTTCATGTGTATTTAAAATGCTTAAAATGTTAACGTCTTTTTAAAATGTCAAGAAATCTGAAATTTAGTAAAATTTTCCAAATAGATTTCTTTTTTTACTTACTCTTTGACAAATATTTTCATAAGTACTTATTTAGAGTATAAATAATCTTTTGTTTTTAAGTAGCTAATTGAGTGACATTACAATGAAATCTTTTAGTAATCATCATTATAGATAGTTATAGAAGTGGTGATGGGAAAGAATATGGTACATTGACAGGATAATTATGTAACTTGGCTCATTTTGCACAAAAATTTCAGGTAAAATAGAAATAAAATTTTCAGCACTTTGAGAAGAAAAGTACCTGGAAATTATAATGAGGGGCATAAAGAGTCACTAAATGGTTTTACAGGAAGTTGAAATGATGAAAGTGATATTTTCATAAGAAGCATCTCAATAAAGATCAAGAGTTCTTTACAAGCCAGGAGAATGTAGGATGATAGAAAGCACTATGGGAGATATTTGAATTAAAATATCAAGAAATGATGGTTCACATTGTCATTGGGAAAATGAAATTGGTATAATAGATGGTCTGAAGGTAGAAACAATAGGATATAATGATTAATCAATTGTGAAAACAGAAGTAGAGAAAGAAATAGAAGTTTTAAAGCATTGAATATAGGGGTAATGTTGATGATGTAAATGTGTATAAAAATCAAATTAAAAGGCATTTCTGGGGGGCAGCTGGGTAGTTCAGTGGATTTAGAGACAGGCCTAGAGACAGGGGTCATAGGTTCAAATCTGACCTCAGACACTTCCCAGCTGTATGATCCTGGACAAATCATTTAACCCCCATTGCCTAGCCCTTACCACCGCTCTTCTGCCTTGGAGTCAGTATACAGTATTAACTCCAAGATGAAAAGTAAGGCTTTAAAAAAAAAGAAAAGAAGAGAAAAGGGGATTGCTGGTGCAAAGTGATGTTATATGGATAGGAAATGAGGTAAAACAATCATAGAACTTTTAAAATTAGAGACATTCTAGATAATTTCATATAATATGATCAATTCACATAAAAGAAACCTGAGGACCAAAGAGAAGAAATGATTTGAATTTAAAGTTTGTACTAATAAATAGGACTGGGAATAAGACAAAGGTGCTCTAACTTCAAAAGACAAGTTTTGCTTTGTTTACAATGATTTCAAAGGGAAAACTCTAATAGATCTTTAATATTAAGTAAATTGGATATTTTAAATTTTGAATCATAATGACGTGAATCTAGTTGAATTCAAATCTTTTTTTGAAACATCATTTTTGTCCATATATGAACATTATATTTCTTGTCTGCCTTGATTTTTCTGTAATTTCCACCTAAAATAAATTTATGGATACAAAAGATTAATAATTACTAATGTTAGGGGTTAGGGAAGGGGACAGCTGTCCCACTAGGATATATTTAATCACCCTCTCAATATGCTTAGAGGGAAAAAAGAAGTGATATATTTCAGGAAAGACACTTTTTGTAGAAAGGTCAAAGTTAATTCCAGAGAAACGAGAGACCTCAAAAAGCAAATGTTTTATTAATGTTTATAGTTTCTCTCTAAATGAGAGAATAGAAATTGTCTTTACTGTAGAAACAGGATACAGAAATGTGATTTCTGCTGATAGTGACAAATGTCTAGTTTCAATAAAATTCAAACACTGAACATGGTTGGAGAGGAAAGTGGATTATTTTCTTCATGTTCTATTTGTTGAGTTAAAAGAAGGCTTCCAGAATCCTTGTATTTATTTGAAAAAGTAGTATTTATTAATTTCAAATTAAAATAGGATTTCACAAATTTTCACTTTGATAATATTAATAGTGAAGAGCAAATGAGATTATGAGAGAAACTACAAAAGACTCTTTAGGCCTCATTACTTCAATTTAATTCAACTGGTCAAATATTTTAAAATTTTCCTCTTATTAACTTTGTATTTACTTTGTATATTCTGCTTTATATATATATAAAACAATATTTATAAATGTTTTCTTGAGCATTTGTAAGCTCCTTGATTTATTTTGGCTTTTTCCTTTTATACACAGAAATTTTAAGTGTCTAGAACATAGTAAATACTCAATGCTTTAGTTAGTTAAGGTGGAACTATAATTAAGTAAGGTATGTTGTCCCTGTGTGTTATATGTATGTCCACATATATTTGTCTAAATGCAAATTGTTTTAAGGCTTTACTATATATCTTCGAGTTTACCTACTTTTCTGCAAGGAAGACTGTAATTCCTGACTACAAAAGTGCAAGAAAAAGGAACCATGAAGCTAACTGCTCTTCTTTCTTTAGAAAACAGTCATTAGAATACTAGATTTTAGAATAGACCTTAGAATACCAGTCTAATATTCTATGTAGCTGTCATTGTAAGTGTTCCTAGTATAGGGGAAATGGATTTTCTCATGTTTTGAGCTTCTCTTCTTGTTTATATCCACTCAAGAAAAAGTGGTGCCCTAAACTTATGTATGAAGGACCTTTTGTATCAACTGATACCTACAACAGGCTATAGCAGATAATGAATTGTCAATAAACTTATGCCAACTTAGAGAAGTTATAAAACTTAATTATGCTTGATAATGCACATAATAAACTTTTCCATTGAGAGTAAAATATCTTTGCACAATTGAGAGACCAGCTTTCATCATATTCAAGGTGAATGAGGAGAATTTCTCTAAAATTTCATAGAAGACAAAATGTAAATCAGGGACATAAAAGACTGTCTTTCACATATAAAAGTGTATACCAAAGTTTGTTCTTTATTCTTTTGATTTCCCTCATAAAGATGGATTGGAACCACTTGTGTTTTCTCTTAAAGCAGAAACCAGAAGAATGATTTTACTATGTTGTCAGCTCCCCCTTTCACACAGGCACAGATAAGATATGATGTTGTGCATCAATGAAGAGAATAACACACAAATTCTGCACACTGAACCCAGAGTTTTATATTTGTGGAGTGCCATGCTTAGTAAGGAAACCTGAGCTTCTAGTATTCATTCCTGAATAATGCTTCAATCTGAATGAAATGTAAGAAAGATTATAGATTATACTATTCAAATAAGTAAAAAAAAAAGATATAGACCTACCTTATTTCTTTCTTGTTTAAATTATTTTTTAAAGTCCTTTTAAAAGGACTTTTAAAACTTTTAAGCATAGCTCCATGACTTTGAATGTTAAAAAAATGAATAAACCTTTGATTCCACTGTGATTTTGTATGCCTGAAATGGCTAGTCATTTATGTAGATTTAATGAAGTGGTTACTGAGCATATATAATGAATTACTTGTTTGTGTTGGATTTTTTCATTCAATTCCCATATTATATTTTCTCTTCAACTCACAAATCTAATAAATCAGCATTTCATTGAACAATAAACCTGTGAAGAATTGTTCATCCTTGAGTCTTTCATTTAAAATACTGAAAAATTCTTCTTTCTCTCATTTAACCCAGGGTTTCATACTATAGTGATAAATTTCCTCAACCTGCTGAGATCCATCAAGCTGAAAATATATTTAGAGACCCCATGAAAGCAGTGGAAGGCATCAAAGAAAAACTCATATAGTTACATTTTGTACTACTCATAGCCTAAATGATGGACAGGTGCTTTCAGTCTTTATTTTTTTCTTTCTGAACATCTTTTGAGACTTTGGTACTTACATTAAATACATTTTTTTTCTTTTTGGAATAAAAATGTAATGAAAATCTGACCTTGTTAAAGTCAGTAAGAATCAAATAGCATATTACGGAAAGATTATGAATTTCTGAGAAACAGACCCATGAAATAAGGTCAAGAGGAATAAAAATGATATCTTTGTGTTCCTTCTTGTACAGAATTTCTATGAGTTTATTAAACTTTTTTGGATAGGTATATCTATACAAATAAATAAAAGAAACACTTGAAAAGAAAGCAACTAATTGATGTACAAATATTCCCAGACATTTTGTGTTTCCCCTGTTTTTGTGAGGTTTAAAGGGCTAAATTTAGTTGCTAAACCTTTTAGGAAGCCTAAGAAATCTCCTAGATACACAAACAATTAATATTTTTCAAATATTTCCAATTCTATTGTGACCTAGTACAAGTTCTTTATTGTTTTATACCTTGCTATCTTCTAAATAGTCTTCCAAGAGTTTTCATGAACAAGAGAATAACATGATCAAACTTTGGCTCTAGAAATTATTTGACAGTTTTTGTCAGTCAAATTATTATTTGACAGTTTTGTAGAGGATATATTGAAATGAAAATTTGGAAACAATGAGGCTTATTAGGAAATCATTGTAATTATTCAGGAAAGATGTGCCTAGGTATGAAAGAGAGCCTTTGTCATATCAATCTGAATAGAGAGAAAAGGAAAAACTTTGAAATCTGCGAGGAAGGAAACCTAACAATATTTAGAACCCATTTAGAAGGAAAGGGTTATTAATTGAACCTGATCTGGGTAGACCCCTGGTAGTCAATGACCATGGTATCCTAGGTAATAACTCTCTTTAATTTTCAAGACCTAAATCATAGGTGTCAAGTACACAGTCAACAGCTTCATGAGGCCCACGACACTTCTGAGTGTGGCTTGAACAAGATTAAATTGTAAATGCAAAATAGTTACCAAAATAAATCAAATACAATAAAATACAGATAGCATTACATTTAAAAACAAAACCACTGTGAAGCCTGCAGGGATGCTTAGGTATGAATTAGTGGTCCCAGTTTTTATTTTAGTTTGAACTCATGAACCTACATCTTCATCTCTGTCTTCTCCATGAAATGGCTATAGAAGGTCTCACTGTCCCCTATGATTTAAAATGTGAACTTTTAAGATTCCGAGTTTTAATATCCCACTTAGCTTTTGCTCTACACCATTGGAGTATATTCTATTGTTCAACTATAATTATTCTTCCCTCTATTTCTGCTCTATTTTACTAATTTCTTAGCCCAACTTCTTTGCTTGAGGAAAGTCAACTCCTTTTGCTTCTATAGTTGACTAAATAAATACTTCCTTCTAATTGAATTGGTTTACTTATTCTATTATCATTCATCATTTACTAGTACTAAACTTGATGCCCCACATTTTACTGTAACAGCTTTTAACCTGGAACTGCAGAAATCTAACAGAGAAACCCATAGAATCATTGAAAGCAAGTCCATAAAAATGTATTTTTTCTAATCTCAAATGGGCTTTCATTGTCATTCTTTTTTTTTGATGTTGATTGATTTTCTAAACTGATCCTCTCACAGGATATTTCAAATGCTTTATTTTACATTATTATGAAAATGTAAGCCATACACTAAAGTCACTTTATGTTGCCTACCTGTACCTCAAAACCATTCTGAATTTCAATATCTCGTATTTTAAGTTTGCTCCAATAACTAAAGAAAAGTTATATCTTTTGCTTTTAAAGGATAATTTATCTTTTTTGCCCCTGATCCCATCTCCTCAATTCAAACTATGAATCTTTCCAAGTCAACTCAAACTTTAAAAACCTTTAGTCAAACTTGTGGTCTTCAAGGTCTATTCCCTTCTGCTACCCAGAAAGTCCATTACCTTACCACTCATTATGCCTCTCATGAAACCACTTCTAAATTCATAAAGGGTCATAACTACTAAATTTAGTGATATCTTCACTGTTATCATTTTTCTATTCACATTCTGTTGATTTCATCCTACCCAAAGAAATTCATTTTCCTTCACTTTTATGAAATATTTCTTTTGGGAACATTTTATCTGATTATTGTTTTAGGATCATTATTCTTTTCCTGTGACCAAAGCAATGGTGCCCCTAAAGTCTTTATGTCTTGAGCCCTTCATTACTACTCCAACTGAAGGTTGGGCATATAAAGGAGAAGAACTTATTTGAGCATGTATAGTTTGTTAATAATGCATTGTATAAAAAAGGAAATTTGTTTGTTGAATCACCTGATAGCTAAGTTGCTAATTCTCCACTTAAAATATAAGCGTTATGAGAAACACCTGGTTAATCATGAAGTAAAAATAATGAGTTTTTTTTTAGAATGTGATTGCCCAATGTCTTTCAAATATAGTCAAAAGGATTTTAAAATGACAAAGATATGGGAAGAAAAATCTATCCCTCCTATATCTGCCAATATAAATAAAATATAGAGAAGCTTCAATATTATAAAACTATACATTTACACATTCAAAAATTCCCAGTAGAAAGAGTCAAATAGAGGTGTCAATATTTAAACACCCATGTAGAAGTGAACCAAGTTTTGGACAGTTAGGAGGCTTGGTGAATAGAATAAAAGACTTGAAAAACAAAAAATTTATTTCAAAAATGGCCTCAAATATTTACTATTTTTGTGATATTGTGCAAGTCATTTAACCTCTATATCAGTTTCCTCACCTGTAAAATGAGAATAATAATAGCACCAAAGGAGGATCAGTTAAGATACTATTAAGCTCTTAGCATGGTAGCTGTCACATGGTTAATGACACGTAAATCTTAATATTATTTTCAGTTATTAAAGAGAAAATAGAGGTTCTCAAACAAATACAAATGGTAACTCAAATGACTGAGACAGGGTCAGGAGACTCATGCTAGAATATACTTCTGGATAAGTGTATCATATTGAAGAAAAAAACAGAATATGGATGTTAGCATTGAATTTTAAGAAGGCAAATAAATATATGTGAAGAAAACTATATACTAAGTGGATAAGGCATGTTTGAGGACTTTGGGGTTAAAAATCAAATCTAGTATTTATATAGCACATTAAGGATTGCAAAATGCTCCATAATTATCTTATATGTTTCTTATAACAATCCTGTCATTTACATACTATTATTCTTTCCCTTTTACAAATGAAATAACTTAGTAAAACAGACATTAAGGATCTCATGCTACCTTTTTGAAGTAGAATTTGGATTCAGGGTTCCAGGTACAACATCCTATCCATTTCAGCACATAGCTATTTCTAGGTTATTAAGAGAAGCAATATAGTCATAAAAGAGAGAAATTGGATAGACAGTTGTGAAAACAAATCACAAATCTTGAATAAAACATTGAAGACTTTAATTGCTGTCCATGTGAAGCCCCTACCCCCTTTTATGATTATAATAGTATTAGCTTTTGTGATTATTTTTATAACACAATCATTAGTTTTGATCTAATAGTCTATATAGTTAACTTTTGTAGGATTAAAATTAATATCCAATAACTTCAAGTATTATATTTATAAGAATTTTTAATAATCACTTGAAGTAGAGGAAAAGTATAGCCTGAGTAAAGAGCACTTTACTGGACCAAAAAAATGGGAGAAGAGATAGAGGGAGCAGGGTTACAGAAACTTATTTCCAAAATGTAAGGATGTAAACTGAGGGAAAAATTAGGATTTAGGGTACAAAATTCTAATTACATACTTTATATGAATTATAAACATTAGATAAGAAAAATATAGCCTAGGTTGTTATCAAATCTTGCTGACACATACTTTAACCTTAAGCCTATAATCCAAAAGTTTCTACTAAGCCCACCACATCCTGATGCATGTAAATATAAGAGAGTCTGCAAAGAGCTGGAGGGCTGCTTTGGGATGCAAGCTTAAGACAGTCAGAAGAGAGGTAGAAGGCTACTCTTGGGTGCAAATATCAGTCATCCAACTGCTGACACCTAGTATTTCATAATAATTGTCAGCAGAAAACAATTAGATCCCAACCCCTTATTGCACAGTCCTTGGAAAGATTTACCATAATAATAAACATAGGTTACCACCCAGAGTGATTATTTTTGCACTTTCCAGCTTATTCAGCACTTGAGTCATTGGTTAGGGCCTGCCCATGTCAAAAATTTATATATCCATTCTATTTTAATTTTCACTATTACTTTGTCACTAAGTGATATCATTTCTTTTCATTAAAAAAGACTCTCTCCTAAGATTATGGGGTCTCTGCTTTTGATCTTGTTTGTTTTCCATTTGAATTAGTTTATTTAGTCAATTTAGAACATTATTCCTTGGTTACAATAGTCACATTTTTCCCTCCCTCCCCTCCACCCACCCTTCCTGCAGCCAACATTCAATTTCATTGGGTATTACTTGTGACCTTGATGAGAATGTATTTCCATATTGTTGTTTGTACTATGATGTTCATTTAGTGTCTACATTCCCAATCATATCACTTCAATCCATGTATTGAAGCAGTTGTTTTTCTTAGGTGTTTTTACTCCCACAGTGTTTCCTCTGGATGTGGATAGTGATTTTTCTCCTAGGTTCCTCCAAATTGTTCAGGGTCATTGCATTGCCACTAAATGGAGAATTCCATTACATTCATTTGTACCACAGTGTATCAGTCTCTTTGTACATTGTTCTCCTGGTTCTGCCCCTCTCACTCTGCATCAATTCATGGAGGTTGTTCCAGTCCCCATGGAATTCCTCCACTTTATTATTCCCTTGATATTCCAATAGTATTCCATCACCAACATATATCACAATTTACTCAGCCATTCCCCAATTGATGAGCATCCCCTCATTTTCCAATTTTTTTGCCACCACAAAGAGCACAGCTATGAATATTTTATACATGTCTTTTTCCTTATTATCTCTGTGGAGTACAAACACAGAATTGCTATGGCTGGATCAAAGGACAGACAATCTTTTGTACAGTCTTTAGTACAGTCTATAGTACAGGCTAAAGGAAGAGGGGAGTACTCATGCTATTTGTTGATTACTTGTTGAGAGGTACTGATAATTAATCAATATCATGAAATCAGAATTGGAAGTTATTTCATAGGTCACCTATGTCAACCAGAACCATTTAATTACATATATATATATGTATATATATATCCTTTACAACATCCTCAAAGAATGACCAGCCTTTAATTAAAGTCCATAAATGAGGAAGAGAGAAACTATTTCTCAATGTAGCCAATTCCATTTTCGATAAGTATAATAAGAAATATATCCCCATTCTCCTATTAAGCTTTTATTTGCATTCACAACTTCAAGTGATTCCTCCTAGTTGTGTTTTCAGGAACCAAGCAGAAGTTTAATCTCATTTTTATGACAGCCCATCAAACACTTGAAGGTAGATCTTATATTCACATAAAATCTTCTGCTCGCCAAAATAAACATCCATCACCATCATTCAAATTTTATATGTCAGGCACCCAAGATAAATATCCATGTTGGTTGTCATTATTTATTCTCACTCCAGGTTTTAATTGTTGTACCTTAAATATAGAGGACAGCTAGGCAGGATAGCAAACTAAGCTCAGAATGAGGAAGAATTAACTTCAGGAGTTGAAATCCATCCTTACACACTACTATTTTTGTGCATCTGGCCAAGTTATTTAATTCTGTTTGCTCCATTTTCTCATCTATAAAATGAGCTGTAGAAGAAAAATTCTAGTACCTTTGCCAAGAAAAACTCAAATGGGACCACAAAGAATCAGATACAAATAACATGAAAGAAAAAGATATTTTTGATTCATGTTAGGTTAAAAAAACAACAGGGTTACTCAATGAATGACATGCAGTTATCATACATAAAGGTACAAAATTATTTGGCAAAAAGTGAATAAAGGTGATCTATTTTGAATTCATGCACATTTGTAGTTTTAATTTTTTAAATTCTCCTTTTGATACTATACTTGCTTTTGTTTTTTGTCCTTTTCCAACTATTCCCTAAGCTTGTTTGGACATTTTGCATGTTAGTTTTAGTCTCAGAGTTATTATTTTTCCATTTTCATTTGTTGTCATCATGGCATTTAATGAGAACTTTTTTCATCTTTTTTCTGTCACTGATAACACTAAAAGGAGTAATTGATTGTAGGCATATGTCTATACTGCACTATGGGTTGTGCTAGCTGATTGACAAAGGTTCCTTTATAACTACCCTTTAGTGAAGTATAAATAGCAAAAATCAAACAAGATATGATCCTCCTTTCTAAAGACTTAGAATTAAAGAATGAGCCAATCACAAAAATTCAGTAAACATTGAAAACTTTTTCATCTCCTAAGTTCCAAAATGTACAACTGTTGAAGCCATAATTAATAGTGCCAATGTGATTAGAAGGATAAAAAAAAAACAATTATATAGCAGTTTAAAGTTTGTTACTATGGTAATATTTTCAATTTAAATATGTTTTAAAATCTGACTACAATTCTCTACTGTAGGTGAGCCTCCTAACTTTTCTCATCATTGCCTCTGACGATATTGATAAGACCATAAGGAATTCTGGTATAATGGCTCATGGTTATTGCATACCTGCCAAGTACTCTTTGATGCAATTTTACCATTTGAAGCATTTTACTCTAGAAACTGAAGAAGAAAAAAGGCTAAATAAAATAAGTATAAAATAAAAGAATTAGAAAACCAAATAGTCATAGAGATAGAGTCTGATCAAACCTTAGGAGTTATAATATCCAATCCTCTTTATTTTACAGATGAGGAAGTACAAGTCTCCTAACTTCCCCCAACATGACTCCTCTGATTTTATTGATAAGGTTATATGCACTTCTGATATAAAAATCAGTGGCTATAAAATATATGTCCCTTTTTGGAGATAAGTAATACAGTAGTTCTAGATATGGAGAAGTGAACCAATTCACCTTCAACACCAACGCCATCACAGTGATGAAATAGATTTATGTTTCAATTCAATTTTTAACTATAAAACCTTTCCTTTTCTTCAAAATACTTCCTTTGTAACTATAGTGAGGAAATTGGAATTGTAACCAGTAATAAACTGTTTTAATAATCATCTTTATTCATTCATTAATGAAACACTTATTCAGAACCCATTAGATGTAATAGGTGTGATAGGCAAGGACATGATATGAAGAAAAATAAAACACCAATTTTGCCTTCTACCTAGACTGTTTGCCTATATGGTATGTGTTTTTATATATGCATGAATGTGTTTCTGTAATGGCAGTATGTGGCCCCTAAAGCCCAAATCTTTGGAGTCTGCAAAATATGCTTTTTCTGCTTCCAATTCAAGAGATGGCTTCACACAATTACTAATGAAAAATGTTGACATTTTGGTCCTTCTTTCCTTTTCCTATTTCAGAGTATATTATGTATTAGCTCACTGGTATACCTAAATAAAAAAAAAAGGTTTTAATTGTTGCAATATTGGAACTGAGTCAGCATGTAAAAATGTATAACATAACTCTTTCCTCTTGGCAATCAAGGCATTAACTTCTAAGGGGAAGAGGAAAATAGCAACAATGGAAGTATAAGTGTTTTTACACTTGCCAGCCTCATCATCTCAACAATTGCCAATTATGTGATATTAAATGTCATCTTTTTATCTGTGTTTATTCTTTCTTGATCTGAGGTGAATATATGTATAATACATAAAGCATCAGCTTTCACCTCCATGAGTTTGGGAAGCCACATTTAACCATAAAATGTTACCTCAGTAACTAGAGCCAGTAGTAACTGAAAAAAAAATTGTGTAAACTGAAGGGATTAGGACAGCAAGTGGTTAATGTGGGAATTGAACACACTACATTGATTCCATCTTGTTACTCAATCTGGACCTAGCTTAGTTCCCTTTCTAGTAAATAATGGGTCTAGTCCTAATTTTGTTATGTGAGAAATCTTTATTCAATTGTGGTAACTAGGAGAAATCCTTATTGCATTGCCCTAGCCATATATGGATGGGAAAGTGGACCACTTGTACCTGCTGTTTAAGAGAATTTTTAGCATGGACGTCAGCAAGAAATGAAGTCAAATCTTAAAATGGATGTAGAGAAATCACAAGCAACCAAAATGTCTTATCTGAAAATTGACCCTGTACTAATCATTTGGTTATTATTACCATGTTACTTTGACTGTATAGAGACATTTAGAAAAGTTACAACTCTTTTACTAAATTCAGGGAGTTGTACCTGTTCATTCTCCCCTCCCCAACTTGGAAAGTCAATCTTTCATCAAAAAAGAGATCAAATTATCTAATGTATTTTTATTTTTAATTAATTCTATTTATTTGATTAGTTTTTTAATATATGAGTCTGTATCCTCCTCTATTTGAGATCCAGCCCTACATTGAGGACAGAATTTCATCTCAATTTGTTAGGCAATTGTCATGCTTGCTTAATAAATTGATATTCTCAGAAATTAAAACTTTTCTTTGCTCAGTCATTTCAAATTTTGCTCATTACATAACAAGGACTAAATAAGTGTATAGAAAACCCTGAAGAAAAGCATCCCTATCCTGGTCCAATAGTAAATTGAAAGAGAGAGACATGTCTATTGATTATGCTATATAAAAGTAAATATAATGAGAATATTTTATAGAAACTATTTTACATATAAATCCAGTCTAGCAAATAGAGAATGAGAGAATATGCTTCCAATTTGCAAAGTTGTTCATTTCTTGTTAGTAAATGTCCTTTTGTAATAACTGATAAACATTAATGTTATATATTTGAGAGATATTAATTATCAATAATTTTTTGGAAATATATATAAAATTGGGGGGGGGATCACTGAATAATAGTATAAGAACCTTCCCTCAACTTATAAGAGGTACCTTTAAAATACTGAGAACAGTGAAATAAGTACCATAGAGAAACTGATGAGGGGGAGTAGGATTGGGAGTACCAGAACCCAACTCTTATCAGATATGGGGTAAAGAGATAACAGAATGCATAACTGGAAGGCTAAATGTTTTTTTTTTCTTAATATACAGAAAAATAGGAGAGAAGGGCAATAAATTGAGAGAAGAAGTGAGAATTCCCTTGGAAGACTGAGGGAATAAGAAAAGGAAGGGTGGATTAAAAGAAAGGAAGACAAAAGAATACAGAAAAGGGACTAAAAGGAAGGATGGATAGAGGAGTCTACATATCAAGAACTTGAGAAGTAAGTTGAGAAATTATGGGAATTTAGATGTAGGAGGGCACAAATGAGGAATAAGGAAGAGAAGTTGGGGAAATGGATAAAATAAGAAGTAAAAGGTAAGAGGATAGGGATAAGGGAGGGTTTTGGAAAGAGATGTGAATTGGGAAAGTATTATTCAAAGAAAATTAGACATCTGAGGAAGGTACAGTGGAAAGAAAGGAAGAGGGAACAAACAGGGAGGAGGAATGGAATAGAAGGAAATGCACAAGTAGTAACTATGACATTGACTGAAAAGGATGAATTCACATGTAATCATTACATTTTACATTTCTTCATTTTTTCTTTCCTAGTCATAACATTTTTTCTAATAATTTTTCTAGTCAAGTCCTTTTTATTAAGCCCAGAGAGAGGAAGAGAGGACATAATCATATTCAAAGATAACTTTCTTTTTTCAGTTGAACAAGTCTTTGTAAAGTACGTATTATGTGTCAGGCTTATGTGCCAAGTACTGAGCTATGTGAATTTTAGATTTACTCCACCCTACTTAGTCTTTATAATTTTAGCAACAAGAAATGTATACACCCCCACTTAAGGATTAAATGTGGGGGAGGATGGTCTGTGACCTGCATAGGCCAACAAGTGACAAATGAGAAACAACTGACTGACCCTCTGGGCTATCCTTAGCCAAGGTTTAGCCATCATTGGTACATGTGAGACACAGGAAGTAATATAAAGTACTGCCGCTATATTTCTTGTCACTTCCTGTGAGAGGGATTTTTGGCCGACTTTGGAGGTGGAACTTGAATTGGACTAGCTGGAAACGTGGGTCCTGAGACTCTTTCCATTAGGCAACCATATGGTGAGTAATGAGGTTTACTCCCCTTTACTTTAACCCTTCTGAAGGTGTCAACCTCCAAAGAGGTCCCTCATCTTGGAGGAGGCCTCCTGGCTAGAAGCCAAGGTAGATTTAATTTTCTGGAAAGACCCCTTGGCTGAGAGGCCTCTGAACTACCCCTGGTTCAGACCAGGCTGGAATAGGTCTTTTTTTTTTAAACATTTCCAAACATTATTCATTGGAGACACAGTTCATTTTCTTTTCTCCTCCCCCCCAACACCTCTCCCCAAGCTGATGCAGTATTCCACTGGGTATCACATGTGTTCTTGATTCAAACCCATTCCCATATTGTTGGTATTTGCATTAGAGTGTTCATTTAGAGTCTTCTCAGATATTTCCCCTTAACCCCTGTAGTCAAGCAGTTGTTTTCCTTGGTGTTTTTACTCCCACAGTTTGTACTCTGCTTGTGGATAGTGTTTTTTCTCCAGATCCCTGCATATTGTTTAGGGACATTGCATTGAACTAATGGAGAATTCCATTATGTTCGATTGTATCACAGTGTATCAGTCTCTGTGTACAATGTTTTCGAGGTTCTGCTCCTTTCACTCTGCATCACTTCCTGGAGGTTGTTCCAGTCTCCATGGAATTCCTCCACTTTATTATTCCTTTTAGAACAATAGTATTCCATCACCAACATATACCACAATTTGTTCAGTCATTCTCCAATTGAAGGGCATCCCCTCATTTTCCAGTTTTGGGCCACCACGAAGAGAAGTACAGCTATGAATATTCTTGTACATGTCTTTTTCCTCATTATCTCTTTGGGGTACAAACCCAGCAGTGCTATGGCTAGATCAAAGGGCAGATAGTCTTTTATTGCCCTTTTGGCATTGTTCCAAATTGCCCTCCAGAATGTTTGGATCAATTCACAACCCCACCAGCAATGAATTAATGTCCCTACTTTGCCACATTCACTCCAGCATTCATTACTTTCCTTTGCTGTCATGTTAGCCAATCTGCTAGGTGTGAGGTGATACCTCAGAGTTGTTTTAATGTGCATCTTTCTGATTATAAGAGATTTAGAACACTTTTTCATGTGCTTATTAATAGTTTTGATTTCTTCATCTGAAAACTGCCTATTCATGTCCTTTGCCCATTTATCAATTGGAGAATGGCTTGACTTTTTGTACAATTGATTTAGCTCTTTGTAAATTTGAGTAATTAGACCTTTGTAAGAGGTTTTTATGAAGATTGTTTCCTAATGTTTTGCTTCCCTTCTGATTTTAGTTACATTGGTTTTGTTGGTACAAAAGCTTTTTAATTTGATGTAGTCAAAATTAATTATTTTACCTTTTGTGACTCTTTCTAAGTCTTGCTTGGTTTTAAAATCTTTCCCTTCCCAAAGGTCTGACATGTATACTATTCTGTGTTTGCCTAATTTACTTATAGTTTCCTTCTTTATGTTCAAGTCATTCACCCATTTTGAATTTATCTTGGTGTGGGGTGTGAGGTGTTGATCCAAACATAATCTCTCCCACACTGTCTTCCAATTTTCCCAGCAGTTTTTATCAAATAGTGGATTTTTGTCCCAAAAGCTAGAATCTTTGGGTTTATCATAGACTGTCTTGCTGAGGTCACTTGCCACAAGTCTATTCCACTGATCCTCCTTTATCTGTCTTAGCCAGTACCAAATTGTTTTGATGACTGCTGCTTTATAATATATTTTGAGATCTGGGACTGCAAGGCCCCCGTCGTTTGTGTTTTTTTTTCATTATTTCCCTGGATAACTTTGATCCTTTGTTTTTCCAAATAAACATTGTTATGTTTTTTTTTTTTCTAAATCAGTAATGGAGTAGATCTTCTATCCTTTTCCCTCTTTTTCCCTCATTCTTAATTTCTTTCCTTCTATAGTAAATAACCAGCATAAAATTCTATACTGACTTGAGTATTTCATTGGGATTTAGAATTAAATTCCTGGTGACCACAAAAATTTTATTCAGTCTCAACCCTAAAATTTACCCTTAATAGTCAGGTGCTGGAGAAAATTGTCTCAAAAAAGAATGAAGAAAACCATTCCACATTCATGATGGGAATAGACCTTTAGAAAGAAATTTAAAGAGCAATGAACAGAATTTATTTTGGTAATGATAAAAAAATATTTTGTGTCCTGGAAGAGATTACTGAATATAAGAAAAAATTTAATTAAGATCTAAAAACATGGAGATTTTTCTGATTCCTTTGCAATATGATGTTTTAGACTAAAAGGGAAACATCTAATCAAAAATGCTCATTCGTGCCTTTAGGAAATATGAAAATGTTTATCAATAACATGTTTTATACAATAAAATGTTTTTCACTAAAAATCTTTATATTTTATGCATAGCACTTCAACAAGTGGAGAAAAAAACAATCAAAACCACAATGATTTATTTAGTATGCTTATTTCTGATATTAAATTGACTTGTATCTTTTTTATAAGCAATATGCTTTTATTGTATTTTATAAATTTCCATGAAGTAGAGTCCCACCTCATTAGCCAAGATTTTAAAGAAATTTTCTTCTACATATCATCCCAAAATTGTAAAATGATTTTCCTTTTCTATTAGTCTGAATTTAAATCTTGTTTCAGATAATTACTACCTGAGTAAACTTGGATAAATAGCTTAGTCTCTGTTTCTCAGTATCCTTATCTATATTCAGACATTTTTGCAGTCATATCTGAATAATTGAGATTTTCTTGGTAAAGATTCTGAAGTGGGTAGCCATTTTTTCTCCAACTCATTTAAAGATGAAGAAACTAAAGGCAAACAAGATGAAGGGACTAAGATTCAAATAATTAGTAAATGTTTGAGGCTATATTTGAACTCAGAAAGATGATTCTTCTTGACTTGAGGCACAACAATCTATAGAATGTACCACCTAGCTACTCACTCTTCTATAAAATGGATATAATTAATTATTTATTAAAAATGTGCAATTAATTTACAAATTTTAACGTGCCATATAAATGTTAGTTTTCTTAATTCTGTCTTTTAACCATTGTTTAATAACATATCCTCTATCCTGAGCAGCATTTCTATTATAATCTTATTATCAGTCAAAAAATATCTATAAGAAACTTAATATATAATAGTCAAATTATGAAAATACATTTTAATGACTGCATATGTATAAACTATGTCAGTGATGGTGAGCCTTTTAGAAATGGAGTGCCAGTCCACACACCTCCTTACCCAAGACACATAAGGAAGGAAGCACTCTCATTTGGCTGCTAGGCAGAAGGGAAGAAGATGAGAGAAACATATGGGGAGGGGGAGGGGAAAGGACTGAGCACTGAATTCCCCTCCATCCCTGATGCCTCTGAGCTGCCCACCTTAACCCCTGTGCATTCCCATTGGGCTTCTGGGCAGAGGGTGGATGATATGAAAAAAAATATTGTCAGACATTATGGAAAGGCAGAAGGTAAAAACTCTTCCCAAATCCCTCTGCTTTTCTAGTAATGAACTCTGGGGATTGGGTGGGGGAAAAACAATGGCTTAGTACCCATAGAGAATGCTCTGTGTGCCATTTTGGACTTGTATCATAGAGTCACCATCACTGAACCATGTGTCTGTGAGAAGTGAAAGAGAGATGGAGAAAATTTAGAGCTCAAAAAAAATGTTAAAGATATTTTTACATGTAATTGGAAAATAATAAAAAACATTAAAAATATGTACTAGAAAAAGAGGATACAAATAAATTTAAAAAATACAATCAGCCCTTGAGAAACTCTTAACTGAGTGAGAATGACAAAATATTAAAAAAAATATTAACATACACAATAAGATGAATTGTGGGTAGTGCAGGACAAAAGGCATTAGCTTGAAGAAGACAAGAAGAGACTTTTTGAAGAAAGTGGAATTTTGGATGGGAATTGAAAGTATCTAATTAATACAGGAAATCAATGTAAAGAGTGTGATATTTCAAGTCAAAGGAGATACTGATTTAAAGATGCTCATTGTAGCATAAAACTAACATAAAAGAAATGAAATAATAAAGGTCTGAAAGTTTTACATGCCCTTAATTTGCTGGTGGCATATAAAAATGCAAAATACATTTCCATCTTATTTTTAGATGTTAATTTCTTAGACTTGGTTTTCCTAAAAGAAATTATTTTTTTAAATATTTACAAAATTTATATTCAAGATGTACTTACTAAGCACCGACTTAGTGCATGTCATTCTACTAGGTAATACAATGGATATGAAAGAAAAAAGGTTTTCTTTCAAGAAGTATAAGTTAAATTTAAAAAATCTTACTTATGTTTTTATTTGAAAGGAATTTGCTACATAAAAAGTAGTTGTAAGAAATCTTTGTAGACGATAATTAAAAGATAGATGATAGATATACAAACATACAGAAAGGGAAAGTATACTTTTTTATTTTATTGTTAAATCTGTTATAGGAGGAGGAGTCAAGATAGCAACATAGAGGCAGCAAAAGTTCAGACCTCTGAAAACCCTTCCATACCAATTACAAATTAAATGCTCCTAGGGGACTGAAAATCAAACCTAACAACAAGACAGAGCCAAGGAACCCTCCTGCTGGACTCAATTCAAAAGGTACACCCCTCAAAAGCCAGAATTTGAGAACACTCTGGATTAAGGGAAAGGAAGAAGAAAGGTGCCAGGACCCATCACCCACCTAGAGCCCCGAGACTCCAGTGGCAGCAGGAACCTCTGGGCAGGCAAAGGCTCTGGTCTGGAGTGAGTACATTGTGGGTAGGGCTGTACCAGGATCAAAGCATCAAACACAGACAGTGGGAAAGGAGCTGGAGAGGGAGAGAAGAGTAGGCAGCCTGGTCAGAGTGGCTGAGACCCTCCATATTGCTACAGCCTTCTAGGAGGTGTTGCCCTCAGGGCAAATCCAGCCCAACCCAGCTGGATTTCATCCCATCAAAATTCTTCAGAGTACAGGGAAACGCAAGCTCCAATACCTCTCCTTCACAGATTGCACTGAGAGATCACCTGACAAAGCTCCAAGAGGGAGACTGACAGAAAACCCAAAAGCCAAAAAAAAGTGAGAATGGCAGGCAAAGGAGATGAAAGATGAGGCAAAGAAGATGAAACATGAAGCAAAGGAGATGAAACATGAGTGAGGCAAAGGAGATAAGAGATGAGGTAAAGAGAATGAAAGAGGAACTCCAAAGAAAATCAGACCAGAAGGAAAAAGGATGACCAAGAGCTCAGACAAATATGGGGAGTAAAGAAGGGGTAAATATGAGCAAACAACAGAAAAAGAAAAAAAAAGAAATTACAATTGACAGCTTCTATAAGGGCAATGAACAAATAGTAAACAGATCAGAGGAGTAGGGATCATCAAACCACAAATCAGAAATCCCAGCATATTTGATATAGGCTTTGGAATAACTCAAAATACAATTCAAAACATAATAATGAGAGGCTGAAGACAATTGGGAAAAGAACTTATAAACTAATATAAGCTCTCTGGAAACACAAAATAGTGTCTTGAAAGCCAATATAAACCAGGTTGAAAAAGAGGCAAAGAAGTTGAAAGATGAGGCAAAGAGGATGAAAAATAACCTCCAAAGAGAATCAGACCAGAAGGAGAAGGATGACCAAAAAGGCAGGAATAAAATCCAGTTTATAAGAACCAGAATACAACAAGTAGAATTAAGTGATTTCACAAGGAAACAGGACTCTACAAAACAAATCCAAGAGAATGAAAAAATTGATGAAAATATGAAGCATTTCATTCACAAAAAAAGAAGATTTAGAAAATTGTTAGAGGAGAGACAATTTAAGATTTATTGGTCTACCAGAAGACCATGACAAAAGAAAAAAACTGGACATAATACTACAGGAAATTATTCAGGAAAACTGCCCCAATATTCTGGAACAAGAGGGGAAAGTGGGGACTAAAAGAATCCATAGACCACCTCCTGTTCTTCATCCCCAACTGACAACACCCAGAAATATTAAAACCAAACTCAAGAACTATCAGACCAAAGGAAAAATATTACAAGTTGCCAAGAAAAGGTCATTTGGATACCATGGAACCACAGTGAGGATAACACAAGATCTGGCTGCAACCACACTGAAGGACCAAAAGGCATGGAATATGATATTCTGGAAAGCAAGGGAACTAGGTCTACAACTAAGAATCAACTACCCAGCAAAACTGACTATGTTCTTACAGGGGAAAGTATGGTCATTCAATAAAATAAGAGAATTCCAAGAAATTGTAAAGAAAAGACCTGAACAGAAAATTTGATGCCCAAACACAGAACTCAAGAGAATCATCAAAAGGTAAATTAAAAAGAAGGAAAAAAAGAAAAACAAAACAAAATTAAATTAAAAAAAATTTAAAAGGCCCAATAAGTTAAAATGATATGTATTGCTTTAAGAAAAGAGGTCATTGGTTACTCTTAAAAATTGTCATTACCACTGGGCAGCTAGAGGAATTACACTTAGAGGGAATAGTGAAAAACTGAATAGGATGAAATGACAAGACAAAAAAAATGAATATAGATATATGTATGCATAAATACATATATATGTATATATTGATAGATATATACAACTAGAGCTAAAAAACAAGGTTAATACTAAAAGAAATGGGAAAAGAAACAAAAGGAGATAAATTTCTATGTCACAAAGAAGCCCATGGAGGGAGGGAAAATCAATACACTGGAAGGGGAAAGAGGTTGGAGATAGGAAATACTCAACTCATACCTTCATTGAAATTGAACCAAAGAGGAAAGAACAATCCAGTAAATTAAGGCAGAGAATAGATTTGAGCACTATAGGGGAGTAGAAGTGTCACAAATTGATTGGTGGGGAGGGAAGCATACAAGGGAGGACAACAGTGGGGGTAGTTTAAAAAGACTGCAAAGAAAATAAGGGGGGAATTAGAAGGGCAGAAAGGGAAATAAAATAAGAGTGGAAAGCAGGGTGACTGATTAAAGACAAAAATTGGTATAGAAGAAAATAGTGAAAATAGAAAAGACTGGAGTAGAAGTAGAAATCAAAATGCTGATAAATACACAGCTGGCCATCATAAGTCTGAATGTGAATGGAGTGACCTCACCCATAAAATGCAAGCAAATAGGAGAGTGTATTAGAATTCAAAACCCTATCATATGCCACCTACAGGAAACACACATGAGGAAGGTAGATACACATAGGGTGAAAGTAAGAGAATGGAGCCAAATCTATTGGGCATCAACTGATAAAAAGAAAGCAGGAGTCACAATAATTATATCAGAAAAAGCCAAAGTAAAAATAAATCTAGTTAAAAGAGATAGGGAAGGTAATTACATCCTGAGAAAAGGCAGTATAGAAAAGGAGGAAATATCAGTAGTCAACATGTATGCAACAATTGGCATAGCATCCAAATTTCTAAAGGAGAACCTAGTGGAGCTCAAGGATGAAATAGACAGAAAAATTATACTAGTGGGAGACCTGAAACTTCCTCTATCCAAACCAGATAAATCAAACCAAAAAACAAATATGAAAGAGGTAACAGAAGTGAATTATATCATAGAAAAAAATGGATATTTGGAGAAAAATAAACAGGGGCAAAAAGGAATACACCTTCTTTTCAGCAGCACATGGTACATTCACAAAAATTGACCATGTAATAGGGCATAAAAATGTTGCAAACAAATGCAAAAGAGCAGAAATAATGAATGCAAACTTCTCAAATTACAATGCAATGAAAATGATAATTAGCAGGGGTACATGGAGAGGTTAATGAAAATTAATTGGAAATTAAATAATATGGTTCTCCAAAATCAGCTAGTTAGGGAACAAATCATAGAAACAATTAATATTTTGATTGAACAAAATGAAAAGAATGAGACATCCTTTCAAACTCTATGGGATATAGCCAAAGCAATACTCAGGGGGAAATTTATATCCTTAAGTTCATATATAAATAAATTAGAGAAGGCAGAGATCAATGAATTGGACATGAAAATCAAAAAACTTGAAAGCCAACAATTAAAAAACCCACAGAAGAAAACCAAATTAGAGATCCTAAAAATTAAGAGAGAAATTAATAAAATCAAATGTGTTAGACTATTGAACTAATAAATAAGACTAGTAGCTGGTATTTTGATAAAACAAACAAAATAGGAAAAAAAAGTATTGGTCAATATAATAAAAAAGAGGGAAGAAGAAAACCAAATTAACAGTAGCATGGATGGAAAGGGAGAACACATATCCAATGAAGCGGAAATTAAGGCAATCATTAAAAACTATTTTGGCCAATTATATAACTATAAATATGCCAATATAGGTAATATGGATGAATGTTTACAAAAATATAAATTGCCTAGATTAACTGAAGAAGAAATAGAATTCTTAAATAATCCCATATCAGAAAAAGAAATCAAAAAGGCCATCAAAGAACTCTTAAAGAAATTATCCCCATGGCCTTATGGATTCACAAGTGAATTCTATCAAACATTAAAAGAACAGCTAATCCCAATACTATACAAACTTTTTGACATAAAAAGCAAAGAGGGATTTCTACCAAAATCATTTAATGACACAAATATGGTACTGATTCCAAAGCAAGGCAAGCCAAAAACAGAGAAAGAAAACTACAGACTAATCTCCTTAATGAACATTGATGCAAAAATCTTAAAAAGGATACTAGCAAAAAGACTCCAGCAAGTGATCAGGAGGGTTATTCACTATGATCAGGTGGGATTTAAACAAGGAATGCAAGGATGCTTCAATATCAGGAAAACCATCCACATAATAGACCACATTAACAAGCAAGTTATCAAAAATCAAATGATTATCTCAATAGATGCAGAAAAATCCTTTGATAATACACAACAATCATTGTGCTTGAAAACACTAGAAAGTATAGGAATAGAAGTATCTTTCCTAAAATTATTAAACAGTATATATCTAAAACCATCAGCAAATATCATCTGCAATGGGGATGAATTAGATACATCCCCAATAAGATCAGGAGTGAAACAAGGATGCCCATTATCACCTCTATTATTCAGCATTGTACTAGAAACACTAGCAGTAGCAATTAGAGTAGAAAAATATTGGAGGTATTAAAATTGGCAACAAGGAGACCAAGCTATCATTCTTTGTGGATCACATGATGGTCTACTTAAAAAATCCTAATGAATCAACCAAAAAGCTAGTGGAAATAATCAACAACTTTAGCAAAGTGGCAGGTTACAAAAGAAACCCATAAATGTCATCAGCATTTCTACATACATCCAACACATCTCAGCAGCAGGAATTGGAAAAAGAAATTCCCTTCAAAATCACCTTAGACAATATAAATTAGGAATCTATCTGCTGAGACAAACATAGGAACTATATGAACACAACTACAAAACACTTTCCACACAGCTAAAACTAGATGTGAGCAATTGGAAAAAATATTAACTGCTCATGGGTAGGATGAGATAACATAATAAAAATGACCATCCTACCCAAAATTATCTATCTATTTAGTGCTATACCCATTGAACTTGCAAAAAACTTTTTTACTGAATTAGATATAAACTATAACAAATTTCATTTGGAAGTAAAAAGATCAAGGATATGCAGGGAAATCATGAAAAAATAAATAAAAAGGAAGGTGGCCTTGCAATCACAGATCTCAAACTATACTATAAAGCACTGGTCATCAAAATAATTTGGTACTGGCTAAAAGACAGAAAAGATTATCAGTGGAATAGACTTCAGGTAAGTGATCTCAACAAGACAGTCGATATGATGAGCCAAAAAATACCAGCTATTGGGACCAAAATCCACTATTTGGTAAAATCTGCTCAGAAAATTGGAAGAGGGCATGGGAGACATTAGGTTGGCATCAACACCTCACACCCTACACCAAGATAAACTCAGAATGGGTGAATGACTTGAACATAAAGAAGGAAGCAATAAGTAAATTAGGTGAACACAGAATACTATACATGCCAGACCTTTGGGAAGGGAAAGATTTTAAAACCAAGCAAGACTTAGAAAGAGTCACAAAATGTAAAATAATCGATTTTGACTACATCAAATTAAAAAGGTTTTGCACAAACAAAATCAATGTAACCAAAATCAGAAGGGAAATAAAAAAACTGGGAAATAATCTTCAAAATGAAAACCTCTGGCAAAGGTCTAATTACTCAAATTTACAAAGAGCTAAATCAATTGTATAAAAAATCAATGCATTCTCCAATTGATAAATGGGCAAGGGAAATGGATAGGCAGTTTTAAGATAAAGAAATCAAAACTATTAATAAGCACATGAAAAAGTGTTCTAAATCTTTGATAATCAGAGAGATGCAAATCAAAACAAGTCTGAGGTATCACCTCATACCTAGCAGATTGGCTAACATGACATCTATGGAAAGTAATGAATGCTGGAGGTTATGTGGCAAATTTGGGAAATTAATCCATTGCTGGTGGAGTTCTGAATTGATCCAACCATTCTGGAGGGCAATTTGGAACTATACCCAAATGGTTCTAAAGACTGCCTACCTTTTGATCCAGCCATAGCACTGCTGGGTTTGAACCCTAAATAGATAATAAGGAAAATGACATGTACAAAAGTATTCATAGCTGCACTCTTTGTGGTGGCAAAATATTGGAAAATGAGGGGATGCCCTTCAACTGGGGATTAGCTGAAGAAATTGTGTTATATATTGGTGATGGAATACAGTTGTGCTCAAATAATAATAACCTGGAGAAATTTTATCTGAACAGGAATGACGCCCATGAATTGATATATAGTGAAAGGAGCAGAACCAGGAGAATATTGGACACAGAGACATACACTGTGGTACAATTTGATATAATGAACTTCTCCATTAGTGGCAATGCAGTGATCCTGAAGAATTTGGAGGGATCTATGAGAAAAAACACTATCCACATTTAGAAGGAAAATTGTGGGTGTAGAAACACTGAAGAAAAATGTTTGACTATATTGGTTGAGGAGGATATGATTGGGAATATAGACTTTAAATGAACATCCTAGTGCAAACATCAACAACATGGAAATAAGTTCTGAACAAGGACACATGTAATACCCAGTGGAATTTTGCAAGGGCTACAGGAATGTTGGGAATAGGGGAGGGAGGGAAAGAATATGATTCTTGTAACCATGGAATAATGTTCTAAATAAAATAAAAAAATAAAAAATAAAAATAATATATTGTAATCATAGTTCCTTTTCATTCCAGAATATCATATTCTAAGCCATACTCTCCTTTAAAGTGGGATCAGTCTAGTCTTCTGTGATTCTAATTGGTTCCCCAATATTTGTTATTATTATTAATATTATTATTATTATTTTGGCTTCTTAAAGTATTTTCTCTTTCACTTGGGAGCTCAGGAATTTGTCTATATTCCTGGGAGTTTTCATTTTAGATCCTTTTTCAGGAAGTCACTGATGAATGTGTTCTATTTCTATTTTATTTTAAGATATCAGAGACGTTTTCTTTAAGAATTTCTTGAAACATCATGTCTAGACTTTTTCTTTTATTATATCTTTCAAGTAATTCAATAATTTTTGAATCATCTCTCCTTGATCTAGCTTCTACTTACCCAATTCATTTTTAAGGAATTTTCTTCAGTGAGATTCTGTACCCCTACCCCAAATATGACCTGTTCTGTTTTTAAGAAGTTTTTTTCTTCAGTGATTTTTTGTACCTTCTTTTCATTCTATTTTAAGTTGTTATTTTCTTCAGTATTTGTGAGTCTCTTTTACCAATTTAATTCTATTTTCAAAATTTTGTTGAATCAATCTTATTTTCATCCAATTTTTCTTCTACCAATTATATCACTTTTTGTTCAATTGGTGTTCAATTATCGCTTTTGTTTTGAGGGTCTCTTTGTAGGTCATATTATATGGTATATGGTAGCCTGCTTTTGAGTTTATGTCTTGGTCTTCCCCACCACCTCAGTAGCTATTAATGCTCAATTTCTAATCTGCAATAGATCTTTTTTTTTCTACAGGACCATTGCTTCCTGCAGTCACAAGCACTACTTCTTTCTTTGCTTTAGAACTGTGACCTGGACCCCTGTTCCCTTCTGACTAATTCCCCACACCTCTACACTCTAGGTTGTAATTAAAACCTAGAATTATATATGGGCAGTAGAGAAGGCAATCAGTACCACCTGTATTTAGTGCCAGGAAGGGTCCCTTTTAATCTCTTTCTGACAACTTATTTTACCCCCTTAAAATCTTGGTGGTGAGAACTCCTCAAGTGTTTCTGCTCAGGTTGCTTTTACTGCTAATTATATGGGACCTTGATATTCATCTATCTTGGGGTCATAAACTTCTTTTGATGATCTAAGTTTTCTTAGATGAGAAAAAGTGTTTCCCTTTCCTATTGCTGGCTTTGCTTCTAAAAATCCAATTTGATAAATTATTTTAAGGTTATTTGAATGAGAATATTGTTAGATTTCTGCTATTTTGCCTCTCATAAATGATTAATAATTTCTTTTACATTTTAAGCTCTTCTAAGGAAGAGGTCCCATATTGTATATGTGAGCATGCTCTTTAATGTCTTACAAAAAAGTAAAATTTACAAAACTTACAGTTCATAAACAACTTCAAAAATGTAGTCCATTAGCTACTTGAAGAGTGAATGACATATTCTCTATTCAAAATTCTGTACAATGTGCTTGAAAATTTACTCTGATGAGATATCTTTAATTTGTCATATACAAATTTGATAATTGTGCCTTCTTAGTTTTCATGACCTCAAAAATAATTCTTGTAACTAATTGTGAAAATAATTATAAATATAGGTAACCATACTCTTTATTTTATTACAGTCATGCCTTTACACAATGACAGAATTTGAGAGTTTGAATGTACCCCAATAATCATGAAATTAAATTATACACAAAATGAGTCCTCAGCATATTTGACAAGTGGTTATGCAGACTCTGTTTAAAGACCACAATGTGGGGAAATTCTACCTTTTAATGTAGCCCATTCCCATTTTGGACAGTTAAAATTTCCATCGAAGAGTTGCTTTTGTTTTTTGCCATTATTTTGTTTTTTACTCACCAACAGTGAGTGTATATTATGCTTGTTGAATCTCCTTACTCTGAGGCCCTGGTAAATTAATTATAAAATCTCTTCTATGTGAAATCATGATATACTTTTCCAAATGTTTTCATGAAATCCAGTTGTACTGTATATTTGCAAATTTTCTTATGTAAATGGCTATGGCTTATAACTTGGAAATGAATCAATTTTGATAGGACTTCCTAATGATACTCTGCTGACTTGCAGTGATCATTATTCTTTCCAGATTCTTACATATTATTTATGAAATGATGAATAATGATAATAATGGTTTTAATATAAACTCCCTAAACAATGGTTTGATAAAATCATCTTCCCATATTTTTCAAACTGAAGCTCCTTTTCTCTAGTCTGATTATACCTTTCCCATTCTCCATGATTTCTTAGTGATTAACAAATATAGTCTCACCAATAATATTGGCAGGTTTCCTTTAATAGGTGCCCCAAAATTGTCTTCAAAATTTAACTGATGTTTTCTATAAAGTTTCTTTGAGAGGTCCAGTAAACTTTGCTTTCAGGAAGTATTATTTATTCATATTTAAGGGAAGAAAGCATATACATCTAATGATCACATCAGATTAGTATTCATATTATTACATTAGAAAAATTATCTTTTGTATGTTGAATGAAAAATATACTGTGTCAAATAATATTCTCTACTTCTGACCCTCTGGCCCAAATATATTTTAATTGAAATAAATTGAAATAAAATCACGAATAGTTAAAATTCCCCAAATATTTTATCATTATATTTCCTTCACCCAGGTAATTAATATATACTTCTTTTGTTTGAATTTTCTTTATTTTTTCAATATGTTTTCCATGTCCTCTTTTTTCATCTTTGTTTTATGGGGTTGATATAGATTTTTCCTACTTTTATGTTTCAATAGAATGAAAAATCATATTCTTACTAAAGGAATTTATGGAATTTCTATGGAAAATACAACTTGCTCACAATATTGTTGTTTTGTTAAACTTTTAATTCCATTTATGTGATGAACTCCAACTGTGTAAACTCAGGGACCTTTATAAAGATCTCTAAATCCACTACAAATTATAGAGAATTATCACATTAAATGACTTTCCCATGACTAGATAATGAATTAGACATATTACTTGATTTCCCTGACTGTCAGTTAGATCCAGATATATAATCCTGTGCTGACCCTTTGTTACTCATTATAATTCAGAATTATATGATGTTAAGGGTAAATTTTTAGGGTTGAGACTTAATATATTATTTAATGGTTGCCAGGAATTAAAATTCTAAATCCCAATGAAATACTGAAATTGGAATAGAATTTTATGGTGGTTAATTTACAATAGAAGGAAGAAATTAAGAATGAGGGAGAAAAAGGGAAAAGGATAGAAGATCTGCTCCAGCATGTCCTGAGTCAGGGGGAGTTCAGAGGCCTCAGCCAAGGGGCCTTCCCAGAAGATTAAAATTACCTTGACTTCCAACCAGGGAGGCCCCCTCCAAGATGAGGGGCTTCCTTGGAGGCTGGTGCTTTTAGAAAGCCAGGGAAAGAGGATTCATACTTAATACTCACCACATGGTTGACTAAGGTAAACAGTCTGAGACCTCCACATTCCAGTCCTCCAAGTCACGAACCAATGCAAACATTTGCCCAAATCTGCAAAAGCCCCCCTCACGGGAAGTGATGCAAATACAAAGGCCATTATTTGCATCACTTCCTGTGTCTCATATGTACCAATGGTGGCTTGAACTTGGCTTAGGACAGCCCAGGGGATCAGTCAGTTGTTTCTGATTTGTCACTTGCTATCACATGCAGGTCACAGACCATCCTGCCCTGCAGTTAATCCTTAAGTGGGGGTGCATACATTCCTGGTTACTAGAATTCTAAAGACTAAGCTGGGTGGAGTAAATCTAAAATTCACAATGATCTGATACATTTTAAGGTCACTTTAATGTCAGTAAAAAAGAAACAACAGGAAAACTATAAAAGAGAAAAGAGAAATTGCGTGATTTATATATAGAAAATTGTTTAGAAGCCAGCCCTAATTTGGACTTTTTGTGCTCTTCTTCCATAATTGAAGCTGAAATATTTCACACAATGTATATTTATTTCATTGTGGGAGAGAAATCTGTAATTTCTTAAACACTTTCAAATACTTGAGAATTTTATAAACAAAATGTCTGTAACTTTCAATTTCTATAAACTGAATTCCATGCAAATTACAGTCATCTGCATAATAAGTACTTAAACATATAATATCTCAGAAACTTGTCAAGTTAATCTTTAAAAGCTTTGTTACCCTTTTTAGACCCTGCCATTACTGCCCATCATCTAACCTATTTTGTCTTCCATTGACTTACCTTGTATTGAAAAACTATCCCTATTTTAGGTGAAAGTGTGTAGTTTAAATTCTAAATAATTAAGACACATGTTTCTAAGCCATCAACAACAATACATTAATGCGTCATGGCCCTGCAGGATAAATCAATTGTTTCCTTTAAAAATAATAACAGCTCTTACATGATGAAAATAAGGTATTACTTACTATTAAAAGCAAACTAAAGACAAATAAATTGTTACTGATGTGGAAAAAAAGACACACTGAGGTGAAACAGCAAATTTCATTAAAGTAATCTAAACAAAGTCCTTAAAGAATGAAGCATCTACCCTAATAGCTGACCATTTTAAGATCATACATTTTAAAAATTCCTATCATTCTGCCATCTGAAAATTATTAGGAATCTTAGCTTTCATGGTGGTGATGAAACAGGGATTTAGAATGGCTTTTCCCCCTTTTTATTGTTCAATTTCTTTGTTTTCATCTGAGGATAGAATATGGAGGTCACACAAGTGACTTGAAAATTTGATTTATGTGAGAGACAGAGTAACTAAAATTCAAATCCCTGTCTTACTAATTATAGGTAAAACTAAAACTGGACAGCAAAATTTTACAGAATTAATAAAACTCTTTTTGGAGGTGGTTTCTCAATATATTTTTTTATGATTTAAATGAAGTAAATAAAAAAATTCAATGGTCTATGACCTTAGAGTCTCAAATAATTTATATTTGAATGAAAATTATTTTAGATAAATGAAATTGTTTAAACTTTTTTCAGATATTTATGAGTTTGAATTTGTTTTTACATTTAAGAACCTATAAGTTAAGTTTATTAGAAATTTCCCAAGAACAAGTTTGCTTTCTTAATGAGAACCATGCAGACTTCTAGATCGACTACTGATATAGACTACCTAAAAGTCCAAAAAATCATGTTCAGATGAACGCAGGGACTCCATAGTAGGGCACACCATTGAAGGTACGTGGTATTTGGTCATTTCCCCACTAAAAGAGGGGTGAAATAGCTCCCACCAAAACACAAGCTGATCAACACTTCCCCACCCCACCTACTGAGCCAGAGTCAGAGTCAGCAAGCTAGAATCAGCAAGTGAGCAAGGGATATCTCTATGTCCTTAGAAGCTGACTGAGACAACCAGGGACCAATCCCTAAGAGCAGCTAGATGTGAGAACCCAGAAGTCTGAAAAAAAGTGGACCTTGGGCTCAGAGACAGTGCACAGAGGGGTGGCACACAATAAAATCTGCAGAGACTTGAAAGGTGGCCTTAGGCAAAAACAACACTCCAACACTCCTTAGTTTAATTCACAGAGAGCCTTCCATCCTCGCTGAAACTTCTAACTAGAAAGGGAAGGAAAAAGCAGCATTGTGATGGCAAGCAATGCCCATAAAATACAACTTCCAACCACCAAGAAAAAGAAGAAGGAATTGCCATTGGATAACTTTTGTGGTGAAAAAATCCAGCATACAGAGGAAACAGCAGAGGATGACAAACAAACAAATTCATACAAACCTTCCAAAACAACAACAACAACAACAACAACAACAAAAAGGAAATTGGCCACAAGCTTTTGAAGAATTTAAGTCTGAGATTTTGAGAATGTTTGGAAAAGACTTAGCAAGAAAAGTGGGAAATAGTTCAAAAATAAAATAACAGTCTGAAATACAGGAACTTCCAATTGGAGAAAGAAGCTCAGATAGCAAGTGGAATAATAAATAAGTTGGAGACCAAAATTAAACAGTTGGAAGCCATGAAAAGCAAAATAGACCAATCCAAAAAGGAAAATCAAAAGATTATAGAGGAAAACTGGTCTTTAAAGACCAGAATTGGACAACTGGAAGCCAATGATCTTGAAAACAGCAAGAATAAATAAATAAAAGTCAAAACACTGACAAAATAGCAGGGAACATGAAATATCTCATTGACAAGATGTCTGACCATGAAAACAGATCTAGAAGAAACAACATGCAAACCCAGAAATAAACAGAAATCTTTATATCATACTACAAGCAATTATCCAAGAAAACTGCCCTTAAGTTCTTGAATAAAAAAGGGCAATATAGACATTGAAAGAGTTCATAGAACATCACCTACATTAAATCCTCAAAAGACAACCCCCAGAAATGTAATTGCCAAATTCAATAGCTTCCCACCTATGGAGAAAATTTTACAAGAAGCCAGAGAGAATTCAGATGTTAAGGAGTAGCAATCAAGATTACACAATAATCTGACAGCTTCTACACTAAAGGGCCACAAGGCTTGGAATATTATATTCTAGAAAGGCAAGAGAACTGGGACCTCAACCAAGGATTACCTACCCATCAAAACTGACTATATACTTCCAGAGGAAGGAATGGGCATTCAACAAAATAGAAGACTTCCAAATATTTGTAAAGAAAATTGAACTAAATGGAAAGTCTGATATCCAAAAAAAATAAAAAATAAAAATAAAATAAAGAGAAACATCAAAAGGTAAATAACAAAGAAAGGGGAATGAAAAAAATCAATTTACTACTTTAAGGGCTTCAATAAGATCAAATTTTTCATATTCATAAATGTAAAATATTAGTTATAACTCAAAATTCCATTCATTATTATAGTAATTAGAAAAAAATATTCATAGGTAGAGTTTGGGGTAATAAGTGGTCTTAGGTAATATGGAAAGAAGAAAAAGGGGGAGGAATAGAAGATGGCACCAAGAGAAACTTGAAAGCATAAGATAAATAGGATAATCTCTATCACACATATAAGCTCATGGGAAGATGAGGTGAAGAATACTATTATAAGAAGAAGAGGAAGAGAGTGCTAAAAGGTAATTCTTAAACCTTACTCTGAGTGGAATCAATTCTGAGAGGGAAGAGCATCTAGATCCATTGGGGTATCAATTTCTATCTTACCCTACAGGAAAAGTGAGAAGGGAAAAACTAAGGGGTGGGGTGGGGCATGGAGTACAAAAAGGAAGGGAAATAGAAGGGGAGAGAATTTAATAGAACTTTAAAAAATAAGAGGTGAATAAAAAGGGAGGCAAAAGAAAAAAAGTAAAATAAGGGTGGGGATTAGGGGGACTGATTAAAACAAAACTCTCATTTAGAAGAAAATAGTAAAAGAAGAAAGGGCAGGACTAGGAGAGAATATGAACATATTGGGGAATACAAAGGTGGCAATAATAACACTGGATGTGAATGGGATGAATTCATCTCTAAAATGAAAGCAAATAGCAGGGTGGATATTAGAAACCCAAATCCTACCATGTTATCTATAAGAAACACACATGAGGCAGGTAAGGTAAGGGTCAAAGGCTGTAGTAAAATCTATTGGGCTTCAACTGAGAAAAATAAGTCAGGAGTTGCAATCATGATATCTGACAAAGCAAATGTAAAAATAGATCTCACTAAAAGAGATAGGGAAGGTAACTACATCCCAATAAAAGGCAGTACAATGAAGAAATATGTTATCAACATGTTTGCACCCAATGGTATAGCATCCAAATTTCTAAAGGAGAAAATAATGGAGTTGAAGGAAGAAATAAATAGTAAAAGTATAATTCTAGGAGACCTGAACCTTCCTCTATCAGATCTAGATAAATCAAACCAAAAAAAAATAAGAAAGAGGTAAGAGATGTGAATGAAGTCTTAGAACATCTAGAGTTAATAGATATGTGGAGAAAAATAAATAAGGACAAAAAAGAATATACATTTTTCTCAGCATCACATGATACATTCACAAAGATTGACCATGTACTAGGGCATGGAAACATGACAAACAAGTGCAAAAGGGGAGAAATAATAACTGCAAACTTTTCAGATCATAATGCAATAAAAATAATGCTAGTAAAGATACATGGAGAGGCAGATAAAAAATTAATTAGAAATTAAATAATATGATTCTCCAAATTAGGTTAAAGAACAAACGATGGAAACAAATAATAATCTCATTGAGGAAAAATGAAAATGATGAAATTTCCTTTGAAATCTATGGGATGCAATTAAAACAGGACTGAGGAGGAATTTTATATCCTTGAGTTTAAGTATTAATACATTAGGAAGGGCAGAGTTCAATGAATTAAGCATGCAAATTAAAAAAAAAATAACTTGAATGTAAACAAATTAAAAATCCCCAGATATAAACTAAATTAGAGATCCTAAAAATTAAGGCAGAATTTAGTAGAATTGAAATAAAATAACTATTGAATTAATAAATAAGAATAGAAGCTGGTATTTTGAAAAAAAAACAAATAAAATAGATAAACTACTGATGAAACTAATAAAAAACGGAAAGAAGAAAACCAAATTAACAGTATCAACTATGGAAAGGGAGACCTCACCACTATAAAAGAGGAAATTAAGGCAATCATTAAAAACTATTTTGTGCATTCATATGGCAATAAATATGGCAATCGAGGTGATATGGATGAATAGTTACAAAAATATAAATTGCCTACATTAACAGAAGAAGAAATAGAATATCTAAATCATCTTATATCAGAAAAAAGAAATTGAAGAAGCCTTCAGAGAAGTCCCTAAGAAAAAATTCCCAGGACCTGATGGATTCACCAGTCAATTCTATCAACTGTTCTAAGAACAACTAATCCCAATATTGTACAAACTATTTGGCAGAGTAAGGAAGGAAGGAGTTCTGCCAAATTTCTTTAATGGCACAAATATGGTACTGATTCCAAAGCCAGGCAGCTCAAAACAGAGGAAAGAAAACTCAATGATAATCATGGATTTAGGTAAATATATCAATGAAGAATAATAATAAACATTAGATTATCTCAGCCTTTTTATTTCCAAGAAGAAATTTATGGATGAAGGATTTAATGAAACAAGTGTAATAATGAATAAATTATATCAAAATCAAGGAAGATGTAACCATTTCATTTGAATAATAAGAATACTTTTGATGAGTTAAAATTGGAATTTGAATTATACCTTCTTTGTTCACATTATTTTGCTCCTAAGCACACAGTAACCAATTAACCAATTTCAAATCTATCACTATTCCTATGTAAATTCCTACAAAGTACATACAGACAATGCTTGAATTTTAACTTCATGGGAATTGGCCCAATATTGGAATAACACCCACATTTAGATATAGAAATTAATTTTACTCAATAGCAAACTAAGAAGGGGAGGCAGAAACAAAAAAAGGGTAAGACAAAAGGAGGGCAAAGTTGGGAATTTGAATAAAAAGTCACAAAAACATGTTTTAATAGGGAATGACTGAAAGGAGAAAAAAAAGTATATATAAAGGGGAAAATAAGATGTAGGGAAAGACAATAATTATAATCTTGAAACTGAATGGAATATACTCACCCATAAAAATGGAAGTGGATAGTAGATTCGATTACAAGCCAAAAATTCCACAAAAATGCCATCTACTGAAAAACTAATTTAAATAATGTGTTATATAAAAAGTAAAAGTAAAGGCCTGGAGCAAAATCTACTATGTTTTACCCAAATTAAAAAAAATGTATCAATTATTATCTTAAAGTAAATGTGAATCTTGACCTAAGTAGAGAAAAATGATTTTCAATACCAATAGCAGGAAATATAAATAATAAAGCAATATCAATATCAAGCACATAGTGTACCAAATGGCATAGCATCCTAATTTCTAAATAAGAAACTACCTGAGTTAGAAGAGGAAATTGACAACAAATCTGTTTTAATAGAATGCATTTAACTTTTCCTATTCAGAATTAAATAAAACAACCCACCCCCCCAAAAAAATAATGAAATTAAGGAGGTGATTAAAATTTTGGAAAAGTTGGACGTGATAGGCTTCTGGAGAAAATTGAATGGAAATAGAAAGAAATATACCTCTTTTTTGTCATCAGTAAATGGCACAGAACTGGTTGATCATATAATAGCTCAATAAAACTCACAATCAAATGCAGAAAAAGCAAAAATAATATGTTTCCTTTGAGACCATAATGTTATAATAATTACAACGAATGAGTCTTTAGACAAAAAAAAGGACTAAAGCTTATTTGGAAACTAAATCATCTAATCTTAAAAAATGAGTGTAAGGGCAGCTGGGTGAGAGCCAGCCCTAGAGATGGGAGGTCCTGTTGTTTAAAAAAAAAAGATAAAAAGGAAGGGATGTACCCCCAAAGGGAGGCTTGGACCCTGAGGTATGGAGAGTGAGGTAAACCAGAGGAAAACTCCCTAGTCCACAAAGCAGGGTTCAGGGGAGACAGCAGATGTAAAGGGTTGGCTCAGAGAAAAGAAAGGGGGTTTGAAGATATTCCCCCTTCTGCCTTCCCTCCTTAGCTAAAGCTGTTCTCCCCAATACACTCTTGTCCCTCTTGTCCCCCCTCTACTACTCAAGACCAAAAAGGTCTCCCCTTGATCCCTTCACTCACACTCAGCTTGGGGAACAGATAACTTTTAATGTCAACTCAATCAAGTAATACAAAAGAATAATGGCAAGGAAGAATGGGAAAAGGAAAATGGGAAAAGGGAGTCCCTGTCTCTATCTAAACCCTTTTCCTCCTTCCTCAAGTTTGGGGGGAACTCAGGCCTTGGCAGCCTGAGTCCCCCAGAGAGAAAGTAAGGTTGACTCACCCCTGGGCAACAGGAGCTGAGGTAAAGTCTGTTCAGGTTTCTCTTCAGAAAATCCCTTCAATTGGAAAGTGTTGGGGGGAAGGATTTCAAGTCACAAGCAGGAAAAGTGGGTAACCCTCAGGAGAAGGTCTTTATCCACCTTCTCTCTTCAATGTCTCAAGATGGAGAGACCCTCACTGCTCTCCCAGCCAGAGTCTTCTCTCCTCTAGAAATTCACTCCTGGGGCCCCTCCCCTGTCGAGGCGATCAATTTCATATACTCTTCAGTAGAACATTTTCTTTAGTGCCAGCCTGTATCACACTATGCTCAGACTAGTCTCAGACACTTCTCAGCTGTATGACTCTGGAAGGTCTCTTAACCCAGACAGCCTATTCCTTTCTGCTCTTCTGCCATTCTAAGGCATAAGATCAGGATTTTTTTTAAATGAGTGAGTCAGTGGAAGTCACTGAAATAGCAATGACAGATTAGGACAAGATGGCAAAGTAAAAAAATACTTGACACCTGCCAACCGTCCTCTAAATAATAACAAAAATTACCTCCCAAAATTCTCAAAATGAATGCTGGATCTTCAGAACCAACAGAATAAGGGGTGAAACAGTTTTTCAGTCCAGAACAACATTGAGAGAGAGAAAAGATGATTCATTTCTCTGGGGTATGAGAGGGGAGTATTGAACAATTCTTATTGGGATTCAGATGCCAGATAGCACAAGTAGTGGGAGCATGAGAACAACTGGCTCAGTATAATCTCAGTAGATTAAGGGAGGAAACTAAAATAATATTGAATAAGAATCAGTAGGAGGAAAGTGGTTCTATATAATTTGGCCAGAAGAAAGTATGGACAGGTGTAAACCTCAAAATTCCTTAGACTTATAAATGTTGGAAATTTCACCATTGGGATATTTCATACTTGGAAAATTTCTTACTGATAGTCTATTGGAATGGGAAGCCCATTGGCATGGGAGGTTCCTTCTCTTCCCTTCTTAAGATTACTTTAGGACAGAAACCTTTTGCTGAACAATGGAAAGGACTTTGACCTATGCTTAAGCATAGAACAGGAATTTCTTTGAGTCATGATTGATTTTAGAATTGATACAATGGAGATACTTGGAATCAATCTCCACCCTATTCAGTCCTAACAGGATTGAGTAAGGGCTGCAGCCTAGATCAAAATTTAATTATTCCAATCTCTACCCTACTCAGGTTAACAGGATTTAGAAAGGGCTGTAGCAAAGGAGCAAAGATTTAATCATTTGAAAATATGACCTTCAACAGACATGTGCAAAGCCTCTGAGCGGTCCTGGGTTAAGCTAGAGCCTCCATTGGCACAGGGAAATTGATGGACAGTGATTGGTAGATGTGAGAACTGAGGGGAGGCAACTTGGATGGTTTCCTTAAAGATCAGGGGGGTCTGAAGACTCGAGGTGGTTGAGAAGTTGGTCGGTGTGGTTCGTGTGGGCTCTGAGAAGCTTGCTCTGAAGGAAGCTGAAAGTGGGGGCCTCTGAGACTGTTTCTCCATTTTGGTCACGTGAGTAATAGAGACTGATCTTTTTTCTTTGCCCCAGTTATCTAAGGGCTTGGGCCTTTTAACCCAGCCTAAACAGAATGGGTATTTAAGCCCTATTCCCTTCTCTCCCTTTTTCTCTCTCTCTATCTCTAATTCCTTTCTTACTCCTATTGTAATTAAACTCCATAAAAGATTTACTGCTGACTTGAGTTTTCATTTAGGAATTACATAGCTTAATTCCTTGGTGACCTTAAATTAATATATATCAGTCTTTTAAAGTGATTCCCTTGTAACACAGGACTCAATGCAGCATTGAGAGGAATTCAGACCAAACACAATCTTATACCAGTAAGATTAGGTGGAATTTAGCCATTCCCACTTGAATTTAATAGCTGAAAATCTCCACATAGCAAAACCAATCAGGCTACCTATGCAGAGTGCTCAATCTGAGCATATACCTGAGCTAACTTCAGGCACAGTATATGAGCTCTGGACAATACTCCCTTCACCCCAGAAGAGAGTTAAAATTCATCATTTAAACAAAATAAAAAGGTGGACAATGCCAATATAAGCTAAAAAAAATGGAGAAAAACCAGACAATAGAAATATGTAAAAAAATATTTCAACAAGAGAGAAGACCAAAATAAAAGCTCAGAAGAGGACAGCAATACAAAATAAAACCTCAAAGGTAAATGTGAAAGATTGTCAACCCAAAAATAAACCAATGGGAAATTCCAAAAAAGGAAAGAAAAAAACAATAAGAATTTTAAAAGGAAAAATTAGTAAAAAAAATTAAAAAGTCAACAGTTTAAAACAAAAATTAACTGAATAAAATTGTTTTCTAAATAGTAAATATAATACTTCAAACAGGAAAAGTAACTCGCTAAGAAAACAACAGAAAGTCTCAAAGAAGAAAATTACTCTAAAATTAGAATTGGATAAATGGAAATGAAACAAATAAGCAATAAAAAAAAGATAGAAAACACAGAAGTAAATGTCAAATTGCTCATTGAGAAAACAATAAACTTTTAAAATAGATCCAGGAAAGACAAACTAAGAATCATTGGATTTCCTGAAAGCCACAATGAAAAAGTAACCTGGAGAGCATATTGAAAGAAGTTGTTAGGGGGAACTGCATTTTGTTCTTGAACAGGAAGAAAAACTAAAAATGGAAAGAATTCTTTATCATCTCCTGAAAAAATCCCAAATTTAAAAATATTTGCATTATTATAACCAAAATCCTGATATCCTTTGTTAAGGAGAAAATAATATAAGCAGTCAGGAGAGAAGAAAAATCAAATATCACTAAACTACAATCATGATTACACAAGACCTAGCATCTTTACATGAAAGAACTGAAAGGTATGGGATAATGATATTCCTCAAGGTAAAGGAGGTAGGCCTACATTCAAATATTACCTATCCAGGAAAAATAAAAATAATGTTCCAGTAGACAAATGAATATTTAATGAAATAGATTAATTCTAAGAATTATGGATGAATGACCAGAATTTAAAAGAAAACCATGAACGTATTTGACATTCAAAAGAAGTATTAAAAGGAAAACAATAGGTATTAGGCTGCCTACCCAAATGAAGGTCTGTACAGCCAATGCCATGGACTATATTGTTGTATGCCTGCAAAATCTGGACAGTTTATTTGCACCATGCCAAGAAACTGAACAACTTCTATTTGAACTGTCTTAGAAGGATCACAAAGATTGCCTCACAAAATAAAATGCATGAGGTCCTTTCTCAAGGTGAACTGCCAAGTATTAAATTTCTACTGGATAAAATACAACTGTGATGAAAATACTTATTTTCCTAAAAGACAATTTTATACAGATCTAAAATAAAACAAGCACTCATACAGATGTATGAAGAAGCAATACAAAGATAATCTAAAATATTTTTTCAAGAAATTTAAAATTTTTTGTGAGACATGGGAGACTATTAAAGAACTACCCTGAATCCAAGAAATTGCAATGCTATATGAGCAAAACAGAATTGTAGTAGCTCAAAAGAAATCAGAGCTCTCTGCAAATTTAGATAATTCCTTGTAAAATGTTCATGTAGGATATGTTCACCTTATGTGTTGTAGAACCTTCTGAATTCTGAATTGTCTTCTTGGTTTATGTCTTGATCTTCCCTCTTCTCTTGTCACTAGAATAACTTGCTATGGTCAGCTTATTTTGACATTTGCTAATTTTTTAAACCCTTACCTTCCATCTTGGAATCAATACTGTGTATTGGTTCCAAGGGAGAAGACTGGTAAGGGATAGGCAATGGGGGTTGAGTGACTTGCCCAGGGTCACACAGCTGGGAAGTGTCTGAGGCCAGATTTGAACCTAAGACTTCCCATCTCTATACCTGGCTCTCAAAACACTGAGTTATTCAGCTATCCCTGATTTGCTAATTTTCCAAGCATATTTCTTGACTTTTAACTTTAGAACATTATTGATCTCTACTCCTGGAGTGGAGTGGGTACTGTCTTACAATTCTCTGTGTATAAATGAAAATCTGTAACCCTAAAATAGAACTATATTTCCTGGAAGCACACTGACTTCCTGTCCTTATGTAATTCCTGTGGTCAGGGGATATTAGGTGGGAACATGAAGGGTCCCATATTCCATTTGGCCTTGTCAGGGAGCATGGCTGTGGTGAGCGGGGACATTGAAATGACTGATTAGACATGGGTAAGTGGTCTTTATTTTTTATCCCTTTCATTTCTTTATTTCTAATGATCACTAATAAATATCAAAAACATAATATTTTTATTATTGATTTAATTTTTATTTTTACATTTGATGGCAACCACGAGTCAGAAAAGGAATTCTCAATTTTTTTAAAAGATTGCCTAGGTACATTTTTAAGCCACATTTCTCCTGCCAAGGCTTTTTGTCCACCCCAACCACCCACCCACCCACTCTCTCAAACTCAGAGAGTTCAAATTCTCTTTGGAGCTGCTGCCTTTTTCTTTCCCTACTTTTGCCTGGTTGCTCTCTGGGCTATATTCAGCAAGGTGACTCTGTTTGAGCCCATGTTCCTCAGTTCCTTATTGCTGCTTCTGGCAATCCTCGTCCTAATCTCTGGCCCTTATCCTAATAATTCTCCTGGATCAGCCTCCACCCAGACCCTGAATCCTAATGCTGTTACTCATCCTGCTGGGCTACTGATTGCTGCCCCCAAGAAGCTTGGAGTTCTTGTAGACACTCGCCAGGCAACTGGTTAAAACTGGGGTATATTTTCCTTAGGCAAAGATTAGCCTCCTAATTCCCTCTTCATGTGGCTAGAGAAACTAGTGTTTTCCTCAGGGTAGAAGGGATAAAGGAAGTTACTTTTCCAAACAAGAAGTAAATTGCAAGCATGGCTCATTCTATGAAAGAACAGCACCTTGCCTATTTCAAACAGCTTCCAGTTTTAGGATAGTTTTTGTTTCTATCATTCATGAGTGCACTGGTCCTTCCAATTATTTTTCCTAAGATTTAAAGTAGAAATTCACCACCTTACAACCCTTTGCCATTTGGGCTTGCTCAGTCTCTGAGATTCATCCAGTTTGAAATTACTCAACCCCATGTTCTCCCTCTCTATGGAAAATTCCACAGTTCTGACAAATGGAATCTGAACTGATCGAGAAAGGAAATTTCTAGACTATGGAGGTGAAATTTTTAAGCCTTTTTAGACTCAACTGTTTATGAAAGTCTCTGTATTATATTGAATTTTGCTGATTTTTTGGTTTGATTTAATTTTTAATCTTTTAAGTTCACATATTAATGCATTCAATACTCGTTTCTTACTCAGAATCATTCTAATCTATTGTGTTTTAACTATTGTTAAATTCTGATAACTTGTCCCTATGGCTGCTGAAGAAAATGTTGTAAGACATTGTAAAAGTCCATAAACAGTTATTTTCTTTTCCATTTTGAATTTTTAAAGTGTCACATAGATGATGGATGAACTCAATCTGGATAACAACCTTTGGAGAATTTAAAGAACTAAGAATTTAAATGGTAATTTTAACGAGTCTTTTTTTAAATTTTATAATATTTTATTTGATCATTTCCAAGCATTATTCATTAAAGACAAAGATCATTTTCTTTTCCTCCCCCACCCATAGCTGACACGTGATTCCACTGGGTATCACATGTGTTCTTGATTCAAATCCATTGCCATGTTGTTAATATTTGCATTAGAGTTTCATTTAGAGTCTCTCCTCTGTCAAGTCCCCTCAACCGCTGTAGACAGGCAGTTGCTTTTCCTCGGTGTTTCTACTCCCACAGTTTATCCTCTGCTTATGAATAGTGTTTTTTATCCTAGATCCCTGCAGATTGTTCAGGGACATTACACCATCCCTAATGGAGAAGTCCATTACATTCGATTATACCACAGTGTATTAGTCTCTGTGTACAATGTTCTCTTGGTTCTGCTCCTTTCGCTCTGCATCACTTCCTGGAGGTTGTTCCAGTCTCCATGGAATACCTCCTCTTTATTATTCCTTTTAGCACAATAGTATTCCATCACCAAAATATACCACAATTTTCTTATCCATTCCCCAATTGATGGGCATCCCCTCGTTTTCCAATTTTTGGCCACCACGAAGAGTAGTACAGCTATGAATATTTTTGTACAAGTCTTTTTTGTCCATTATCTCTTTGGGGTACAGACCCAGCAGTGCTATGGCTGGATCAAAGGGTAGACATTCTTTTGTCGCCATCTGGGAATAGTTGCAAATTGCCCTCCAGAATATTTGAATCAGTTCACAACTCCACCAGCAATGAATTAATGTCCCTACTTTGCCACATCCCCTCCAGCATTCATTACTTTCCTTTGCTATCATGTTAGCCAATCTGCTTGGTTTGAGGTGATACCTCAGAGTTGTTTTTATTTGCATCTCTTTGATAATAAGAGATTTAGAGCACTTTTTCATGTGCTTATTAATAGTTTTGATTTCTTTATCTGAGAATTTCCTATCCATGTCCCTTGCCCATTTATCAATTGGAGAATGGCTTGATTTTTTGTACAATTGATTTAACTCTTTATAAATATGAGTAATTAAACCTTTGTCAGAGGTTAATATGAAGATTTTTTCCCCAATTTGTTGTTTCCCTTCTGATTTGATTTTGTTTGTACAAAAGCTTTTTAATTTGATATAGTCAAAATTATTTATTTTACTTTTTGTGATTTTTTCTGTCTTGCTTGGTTTTAAAGTCTTTCCCCTCCCAAAGGTCTGAAATGTATACTATTCTGTGTTTACCAAATTTAGTTATGGTTTCCTTCTTTATGTTTAAGTCATTGACCCATTGTGAATTTATCTTGGTGTAGGGTGTGAGGTGTTGCTCTATTCCTAATCTCTCCCACACTGTCTTCCAATTTTCAGAGCAGTTTTTATTGAATAGTGGATTTTTGTCACAAAAGCTGGGATCTTTGGGTTTATTGTATACTGTCTTTCTGAGGTCTCTTTCCCCCAGTCTATTCCACTGACCTTCTTTTCTGTCTCTTAACCAGTACCAAATTGTTTTGATAACTGCTTCTTTGTAATATAGTTTAAGGTCAGGGACTGCAAGGCCCCTATCATATGTGTTATTTTTCATTATTTCCCTGGATATCCTTGATCTTTTGTTGTTCCAGATGAATTTAGTTATGGTTTTTTTCTAAATCAGTAAAGAAATATTTTGGGAGTTCAATGGGTATGGCACTAAATATATAAATAAGTTTGGGAAGGATGGTCATTTTGATTATATTGGCTCATCCTATCCATGAGCAGTTAATGTTTTTCCAATTGCTCAAGTCTAGTTTTAGTTGTGTGGAGAGTGTTTTGTAGTTGTGTTCATATAGTTCCTGTGTTTGTCTTCAGAGATAGATTCCTAGGTATTTTATTTTGTCTAAGGTGATTTTGAATGGGATTTCTCTTTCTAGTTTTTGCTGCTGAGCTGTGTTGGAGATATATAGAAATGCTGATGATTTATGTGGGTTTATTTTGTATCCTGCAACTTTGCTGAAGTTGTTGATTTTTTCAATTAGCTTTTTGGTTGAATCTCTAGGATTCTTTATGTAGACCATCATGTAGTCTGCAAAGAGTGATAACTTGGTCTCCTCCTTGCCTATTTTGATGCCTTAAATTTCTTTTTCTTCTCTAATTGCTACTGCTAGTGTTTCTAATACAATGTCAAATAGTAGAGGTGATAATGGGCATCCTTGTTTCACTCCTGATCTTATTGGGAATGCATCTAGTTTATCCCCATTGCAGATGATATTAACTGATGGTTTTAGATATATAATGCTTATTATTCTTAGGAATGACCCTTCTATTCCGATGCTTTCTAGTGTTTTTAATAGGAATGGGTGTTGTATTTTATCAAAGGCTTTTTTTGAATCTATTGAGATAATCATGTGGTTCTTGTTGGTTTGCTTGTTGATGTGGTCAATTATGTGGATGGTTTTCCTAATATTGAACCAGCCCTACATCCCTGGGATAAATCCTACTTGATTATGGTGTATGACCCTTCTGATCACATGCTGGAGTCTTTTTGCTAGTATTCTATTTAAGATTTTTGCATCTATATTCACTAGGGAGATTGGTCTATAGTTTTCTTTCTCTCTTTTTGACCTGCCTGGTTTTGGATTCAGTGCCATGTTTGGGTCATGAAAGGAGTTTGGTAGAATTCTCTCTTTGCTTATTATGTCAAATAGTTTGTATAGTCTTTGTATTAACTGTTCTCTGAATGTGTCATAGAATTCACTGGTGAATCCATCAGGCCATGGGGATTGTTTCTTTGGAAGATCTTTGATGGCTTGTTGGATTTCATTTTCTGATATGGGATTTTTAAGAATTCTATTTCTTCTTCTGTTAGTCTAGGCAGCTTGTATTTATATATATATATATATATATATATATATATATATATATTCATCCATATCACCTAAATTGATGTATTTATTGCCATATAATTGGGCAAAGTGATTTTTAATGATTGCCTTAATTTCTACTTCATTGTAGGTGCTGTCCCCCTTTTCATCTTTGATGCCGTTAATTTGCTTTTCTTCCTTCCTTTTTTAATTAGATTGACCAGTACTTTGTCTTTTTTGTTTGTTTTTTCCAAGTACCAGCTTCTTGTTTTATTTATTAAATCAATAGTTCTATCACTTTCAATTTTATTAATTTCTCCCTTAATTTTTAGGATTTCTAGTTTGGTTCTCTGCTGGGAGTTTTTAATTTGATCGATTTCTAATTTTTTTTATTTGCATTTCCAATTGATTGATCTCTGCTCTCCCTAGTTTGTTGATATATGCACTCAGATATATGAATTTACCTCTGATTACTGCTTTGGCTGCATCCCAAAAGGTTTGAAAGGATGTCATGCCATTGTCATTTTCCTCGATGAAATTATCAATTGTTTCTATGATTTCTTCTCTAACTAAATGATTTTGGAGTATCATATTGTTTAATTTCCAGTTAGTTTTTTATTTGGATTTCCATGTACCATTACTGATCATTATTTTTATTGTCTTGTGATCTGAGAAGTCTGCATTTACTATTTCTGCTATTCTGCATTTGTGTGCTATGTCTCTGTGACCTAGTGTATGGTCAATTTTTGTGAATGTGCCATGTGGTGCTGAGAAGAAGGTGTATTCCTTTTTATCCCTATTTATTTTTCTCCATATGTCTATTAATTCTAATTTTTCTAAGATTTCATTCACTTCTTTTACCTCTTTCTTATTTATTTTTTGATTTGATTTATCTAAATTTGATAATGGTTGGTTTATGTCTTCCACTAATATGGCTTTACTGTCTATTTCTTCCTTCAAGTCTCCTAGTTTCTCCATTAGAAATTTGGGTGCTATATTATTTGGTGCATACATGTTGATTAGTGATATTTCCTCATTATCTAAAGTTCCTTTTAACAAAATATAATTACTTTCCCTATCCCTTTTGATTAGGTCTATTTTTGCTTTGGCTTTATCAGATATCATGATTACCACTCCTGCCTTCTTTCTGTCAGTTGAGGCCCAGAAGGTCTTACTCCATCCTTTAATTCTGACATTGTGGGTGTCAACCCGCCTCATGTGTGTTTCTTGAAGACAACATATGGTAGGGTTTTGGATTCTAATCCATTCTGCTATTTGTCTACGTTTTATGGGTGAGTTCATCCCATTCACATTCAAAGTTATGACTGTCATTTGTGGACTCCCTGGAAATTTGAAAACCTTCCCTAATTCTAACCTTTTTTTCTTCAGCTCTACCTTTTAGTCCAGTGATTTACTTTAAATCAGTCCCCCTTATCCCCTTCCTTGATATGTTTCCCTTTTTAGTATCTCCCTTTTTGTTCCCTCCCCCTCCCCCCTCTCCTTCCCTCCCCTCTTGTTTTCCCTCTCCCCCCCCTTGGTTTTCCCTTCTACCTACCCTTATTGGGTGAGATAGAATTCAAGAACCGAATGGATCTGGATGTTCTTCCCTCTCAGAGTTGATTTCCCTGAGAGTAAGGTTTAAGTAAAAACTCTCTTCCTCTCCTTCTTATAAGAGTTTTCTTCCCCTCCCCTTCCTATGTGAATATTTGTGTGAGAAAGATTATTCTATTTGGTCTTTCTTTTCACCCTATTTACACATTACATTTTCCCCACATGTTAGTATACATAGATTGATATAAATGTAGTCCTTTTAGAAGAGAGTTTGAGTAAAAGAAGAAGATAACATTTTTCTCCTTTTCCCTTTCCTTAATATTTACCTTTTCAGGTATTCCATGCTCTTTGTTTTTCGATATTGAACTTTCCACAGAGCTCTGGTCTTTTCATTGCAAGAACTTGGAAATCCTCTATTTTGTTGAATGCCCATACTTTCCCTTGGAAGTATATAGTCAGTTTTGCTGGATAGCTGATTGTTGGTTGAAGACCCAGCTCTCTTGCTTTTCTGAAGATCATGTTCCATGCCTTATGATCATTCAGAGTAGAACTTGCAAGGACTTGTGTGACCCTGACTGGCATTCCTTTATATCTAAATTGTCTTTTTCTGGCTACTTGTAGGATTTTTCTTTTGTTTGACAGCTTTGGAATTTGGTAATTACATTCCTGGGAGTTGTCTTTTGGGGGTTTAGAGTAGAGGGTGTTCTGTGGGCTCTGTCAGTGGCTGTATTGCCCCCTTGTTCTAGAATCTCTGGGCAATTTTCTTCAATTATATCTTGTATTACAATGTCGAGTTTGCTGTTTATTTCTGGCTTTTCTGGAAGTCCAATTATTCTTAAATTATCTCTTTTCCCTGTATTTTCCAAATCTGTCACCTTGTCAGTGAGATATTTTGTGTTCTCTTCTAATTTCTTGGTCTTTTGGTTTTGCTTTATTAGTTCTTGTTTTAAGGCCTGCTTTTCCTTTTCAGTTTGGTCAAACTGGTTTTGTAGATGCAGGAATTTCTTTTGCATTATTTCCCACTTTTCTTCCCAGAAGGCCTCCATCTTTTTGATCATTTCTGATTCAAATTCTTCATTGGTTTGTTGAGAGTCTCCATCTCCTCTGGAAGGCTTCAGAGCATTTGCTAGTGTTTCCTCTTCCATCTCCTCTGTGTTTTGTATTTTTGCTCCATAAAATGTGTCCAAAGTTGCTCCCTTCCTCTTGGTTTTTTTTTTTTTTTAATTTGGGGGCCTTTGTGCTTCAATTTAGTTTGCCATCTCTATCTGAGTGGGGGGGATTAGGTTTTCTTATCTCTGTCTGGTGTTCAGAGGTTTTAGCCCCAGGCCAATTGTCCTTTCTATGAAGTTGTTGTTCTGTCTTCCCAGGGGAAGCCAGGAATTGCTGGTGTTTCCCTGTTACTGCTCTCCTCGTTTCCCTCCCGATGTTTCTCTGTTGCCTTACTTCCACACTCTAAGCCTGGCTTGGCCCTTGTTTCTGTGCCTTAGCCAGCCAGATGAGCCTGCTCTCTGAGGGGAAGGGGCCCTGGTTTCCCAAAACTCCAAGGGGTCCTGATTAAGATTAGCTTTCCCTGGGTTGAACTGATTTTGCCTTGAGGTAGGGACATCCCTGAGACTCGCATGGAAGAATCCAGCCAGGGTGTTACAAGCTCCCCCCTCTCTCTCTGTTTCCCTGCTGTCTGGGTGCCCCCTCAACTTGGTCAGGTTGTTTTCAGGGTGCTGCCTTCAGAATAGCAGGACCTGGGGTCCTTTTGCCATCCCTAAGGGTTACTGTTGTTTCTGAAGACCCTGCTCACTGAGGGGGAGGGGCCGCATCTCCCCGGAGCTCTGGGGGAGGGCTCCTGATAAGAATATTAGCTTTTTCTGGGTTGAATTGAGTGTGCCCTGAGGCAGGGACCTGGGATTCGGATGGAGGGATCCAGCCAGGGGGTTACAAGTTCCCCCCCCCCCGTCTCTCTGTTCCCTGCTCTCTGGGTGCCCCTGCAACTGGGTCAGGTTGTTTTCAGGAAGTGGCCTTCAGAATAGTAGGCCCTGGGATCCTTTTGCTGGCTCTTAAGTTCCCCCTGCTGCCTTGGACTCAGAGCTCTGGGTTGGGAGAGATGGGACCTGGGACCTTCCTTCTGCCTACCCCTTAGTTCCGAGTGATCTCGGGTTCTGGCTCTTGGGGGGGTCATACCTTTTGATCCAGGTCCAGGAGGAGGATTCCCAGGGTCTATGCTGTTGATCGGTTTGAATTTCGGTGCCCTATGAGCATTCAGTTTGAGATCAGTAAGGAATGGTTTCAGGAGATCTGAACTTTAGCTTTCTCTAAGCCGCCATCTTGACCAGAAGTCCCAAAGTTCTCCTAAGGAGTCTTAAGAAGTAATTTTAATTAACTAGTGGATTTGGAATGGATGGATATTTTATATTTATATTGTAAGGAATGTTGTATTAAAGGTAGAGAATCAAAGAAATATTCCTACCAAGGTGTTTATATGAAGCAGGAAGCCAAGAAGAGCTCCTGTAAAATTATTCAGTTTAATTTACTTCCATCAGAACAATCTAGATTTCTTGGTGATGTTCTAGACCCAAATAAATTTTACTTTGTTTAAAAATATATTTGCCAAATTTGAAAGATTTGCTACATCTGTAAAAATTATGACAAATATCCATCAGTTCATAGTTTGATTTTTTTGTCATACAGACACTTGTATGAAATATGATAGTGGGTTTGTTTGCTATTGTAATTAACGGGGTTATTGTGAATGTTTGGGACTTTGGTACTTCTTTGAATGTACATTATCTACTGTATTACTGTTTTACTATGAAAATTGTACTCACACAGTGGTTATGTTAAATAGGAAATGTATCTCATTTTTTAATGCGAAATGTTTGTATTCTACCTCTACTTGGCTGACACAGTGTGTCACTGATTGTAGGCTATATATCTTTTGACTTTGAAAACTCTTTTTATTTTTTTTTAACTCTTGCCTTCTGTCTTGGAGTCAATACTGTGTATTGGCTCAAGGAGAGAAGAGTGGTAAGGGATAAACAATGAGGTCTAAGTGTCTTTCCCCAAGTCACACAGCTGGAAAGGACCTGAGGCCAGATATGAACCTAGAATCTTCCATCTCTAGGCCTGACTCTCAATCCACTGAGCCACCTAGCTGCCCCTTTATTATTGTTTTTACTTGCATGTGCAATATAGTATCTGAGTTTTATTTTTTTCTTTTTTGTATTTGAAGTACATGTCAACAGTATTGAGAAGAATTTTCTTTATTTTTTTAATTTTGCAGTAAACTAAGCTAAAATATATTTGTTCTAATATTAATACATAATCAAAAAGCTTTAGACTATGAAAATGATGCCATTAATTATTTAAAAAATATATGGGACTTGCTTAAAGATTTGGTCTGATTTCAGGACAAGAGAATACAAACAGAGCCATTATACAGTGCCAAAGAACCACAAAGCTAAACTGCATAGTGCCAATCGAGCGCAAGGTCAAAGACCAACCAATCTCAATGGGATTTATTGATTTTGAGCCAAGACAAGAGGACTTTAACTATTTTAACATATGTCTAAGGCAGGTCTTCTTTATCCAAAATTCTGTCATGTACCTCAAATTTTGCTCCTACCTGGTTCCTATAATCTAGTTTCTATTCTGCCTTTCATTGTGTGGAAAAAAATTTCTGTAGTCCTGACTGCTGATTGGGAAAGTGCATAATTACATAAATGATTTTATGGTTCCTGATTCAAGGACCTGTTATAAATTTATTTTTCTTTTACTTAAAATTTTAACACATATGACTTTTAATACTCTATATTCCATTCAGAAGTTATCTTTTCACTTTTTATTTGGATTTTTTGATGTTTTTTATTTCTCTTGCCAATTGACTCATATACCCCATAACTCAGCCAGGCATCCCTAAGTGATCCCTGTGTTTTTCAACACCTTCTTCATGGAGGAATGTATTATTATTCTAAAATGAGAAGTTTGAATTACTTTTGAGGGTAATTTTAGATTAAGAAATATGCTACCTTTCTGAATCCAGAAAGTGAACTGTGTGGAGAAGGTACCGTGAAGATGCCTCCACAGACCATACACTGCACCAGAAGATCCAGAGTGAATTTTGGGATGTGATGATCTGAACTATGTGGGGTTGAATGTAGTTGTTTTGAATGTATGCTATTATGCTGAAGGGGACTGCCCCCTAATAGGCTTTATATCAATGGGCCTAGCAATCATTAGTTTTGTTCTCTTTTTCTTTAATCCCTAAATTATTGTAATGTACAAGTTGGCTATGTTTACAACATAACCATACAACCAGCCTTCCACAGATCTAAGGGGGAAATGTACAATTGAAAATCTGTTACCCTAAAAAAAGAACTATATTTCCTGGGAGCCCACTGGATTCCTGTCCTTTCATACTTCCTGTAAACAGGGGATATTAGGCAGGGACAAGGAGGGTACCAGACTCTTTTTGGTTATGTTGCGGAGCATGGCGGTAGTAAGTGGGGGTTTTGAATTGACTGATCAGTCATGGACATGTGGTCTTTATTTTCTATCCCTTTTATTTCTTTATTTCTAATGATCACTAATAAGTCTCAAAATATATTATTCTTTTTTGTCTAATTTTAATTTTTACAACTCCTTGATTACTGCTATTTTCAGTGCTCACTCTGGAAGTTGCTAGGTTTTTAGTTTTTCCAAAGGTGTATGATCTGAGAAGAGACGTAGTCTCTGCTTTCCTGACCTGTGCTTTGATCTTTCCCCAGGAAGGGATCTTGCTTCTCTAAAGACAACAAGACTAGATCTTCTTTTGACTCTGGGACTTTAATCAAATCACTTGCTCTCCTGAAACAGCAATCATTTGTGCTCTCCTCTGTCTCTAAATTGAGATTAGAGTCTCTGCTTCCTTGTGAGAGACCATAATCATTCTATCACCATGGCTCCGGCTTCCCCATGGTAAAATGTTCTGTCACTCTTTATAGACATAGGCCTGTGACTTTGGGTAATGCAGCAGGGTCCTGAATACAGTACCAACAAAGGGTATCTTACAATTTCCTTCAAACCATTTGTTCATCTGCCTCTAGAGAACTCTCCTTCTTACTCTAGGGACCCACCACTACCTAAATGAGAAAACCTTTCCTGCCATTATTTTAAGGTATCTTGGGCTGGAACATTGTTTTACACTTACTTCTGTTGATTCCATTTCTTCAAAATTCAATATTAGGAATTATTTTAGAGTTGTTTGGAGAGGAATTTTAAAGAGTTTGGTTGAATACTTTTCTATTCCGCATCTTGGTTCTGCCTTTCATATGTATCTATAGTAGCCTTCTATGTGGTATCCTTGCTTCAAATATCTCCCAATTCTAACCCATCATCACTCAGATGCCAAAATAATTTTCCTAAATTTAGCTTGACTACATCACTTCCCAACTCCTTAACAACAACATTTCCTGATGACATCTAGTGTCTAAAATGAAATGTTTTATTTGGCCAGTTTTTCACAACCTAAAACGTACACTTTCTTCTTCTTCTTCTTCTTCTTCTTCTTCTTCTTCTTCTTCTTCTTCTTCTTCTTCTTCTTCTTCTTCTTCTTCTTCTTCTTCTTCTTCTTCTTCTTCTTCTTCTTCTTCTTCTTCTTCTTCTTCTTCTTCTTCTTCTTCTTCTTCTTCTTCTTCTTCTTCTTCTTCTTCTTCTTCTTCTTCTTCTTCTTCTTCTTCTTCTTCTTCTTCTTCTTCTTCTTCTTCTTCTTCTTCTTCTTCTTCTTCTTCTTCTTCTTCTTCTTCTTCTTCTTCTTCTTCTTCTTCTTCTTCTTCTTCTTCTTCTTCTTCTTCTTCTTCTTCTTCTTCTTCTTCTTCTTCTTCTTCTTCTTCTTCTTCTTCTTCTTCTTCTTCTTCTTCTTCTTCTTCTTCTTCTTCTTCTTCTTCTTCTTCTTCTTCTTCTTCTTCTTCTTCTTCTTCTTCTTCTTCTTCTTCTTCTTCTTCTTCTTCTTTTCCACCTCCTCCTCCTCCTTTTTCTTCTTCCCTTACTTTCCATCTTGGAATTAATATTGGGTATTGGTTTCAAGGCAGAAGTGTTGAAAAGGCTAGGCAATGGGGGTTAAATGACTTGCCCAGGGTCACATAGCAAGGAAGTATCCATGGTCAGATTTGCATACAGGACCTCCTATTTCTGGGCGTGACTCTCAATCTACTGAGCCAGCTAGCTGACTCCAGAAGCCATGACTTCTTAATGGTTTCCATTCTCAGCAGAAGGATGGAATGACTCATACTCCTCAATTACCCCCTACTATTCCCCTAGTTATTGTCAAAGTGCAGCACACATTTTATCTTTAGTAAGGGTCTTTGCCCCAACTATTTTTCTTCTCATACAAACTCCAATATTTTTTCTAAATACCTTGTATGTACATAGTTGTTTGTATATTGTCTCTCCCAGATTCTTTTTTTCTTGTAATTTTTTTGCATCCCAAGTTATGTATTCCACACCTGTCACAAACTAAGTGCTAAATAATTGTATGTTGATCAACTGTCTGACATATTGTTTAAACAGGTTGTAATAATGTACATTGATAGGTAAGAATATAACTTTTTGAAATAAAAGAACCTGTAAAATATAAAACATGAAATATTCATGAGATGCTTCTTGACTATAAATGAGACACATGTGAGAAAATAAAGTTATCAAAGTAAGAAACATTTAAATTATCTCATTAAAGGATTCAATTGAAATGAAAATTTTTACATGAAAAGATAAATGCAAATGATCACAATCCAGGAAATTCTTCAGACTCAAGACTAGTTCACTGATAGATTTTTTAAAAAGGCTTCAGAATCTTATGATAGTTCCATTTGATTAATAATTGGAAGATCATTCTTACAATTCCACTTGAAAATGTATTTTAATTTTGAGTTAATATTACCAGGTTGAGAAGATTTACAGATTAAAAATTATTCTGAAATGTGTTTTCTGAAGTTTCTGCTTAGAGATTAGTGTTGCTAGTTCTATCATTTTTTAAAGCTTTACATTTCATTTCTTTCAGATATCATGAAAATAATTCTCTTATAATAGGAATTACCTGCAGATATACTTTAAAATTATTTCTGTACTTTTAAAAATTTATTTTCTATGGACAATTTCTCTACATTAATTAATTTCTTTTATATAATAGGATTGAAATGACATAGAATTTTTTCATTTAATCCTAATTAGTCTTCATGGATAGAAGATAGCACTTTTGACTTAAGGTAAACCATGACATATTTAATAAATTCTAATATAACATTAAATTACCCCAATGTTAATAAATGAATAACTTCTGTGATTTTCAATTTAGCACCTTCATCAGTCATACCAATTATGTCTTTCCATAAACTATGTTCATAGATGTGATAAAAAAATGAGTCATGTAACACTAATACTCTGTTTTACAACAATAAATGTAATAATGTGATGTTAAAAATGTCTTTAAAATTACAAAATTGAAGAATCTACTAGGAAAAAAAGCATGAAGTTACTATACTTAATAAATAGCACCATCTTGTGAGATTTGAGAAAAATATATACTGCAACTGCATTTTGGTGTGATTCCTCTTCAAATATTTTAATTTTTAGAAAGATAATTTAATATTGTTATATGACACTTACATTGGGATTATTTTCTGAATATGCTAATCAAAAGATATCTTATATTTTTTTTCTATTTCATACAAGTAGACTTGCACATTATTGTATTTTTTCATACCTTGAGAAAATAATGGATATACTCATAATTTATATACCATCATCTTGAATTCACTGAAAATAAATATTTAGCCATTTTCTATACCTTGTGACAGAGAATGGTACTAAAGAAAAAGTGCCAGGCTGAAGAGGGTGAAGAACTGATTAAGGTGAAGGGAAAGGGGGGGGGCAGAGGAGTTTGGAATCTAGAGGAGAAGATTCTGGCTGAAAGAGCAGTTGGTGGCAGTCGGGAGAAGATGGAGAGAGAAGGTTGAAAAAGACTTTCTCCTGAGGGTTACCCACTTTTTCCTGCTTGTGCCTGGAAATTTTCCCCCCAGCACTTCCCAATTGAAAAGACAATTGAAGAGGAAACCTGAGAAAGGTATTTTGAACCTCTGTTTGACTTTACCTCAGCCCCTGTTGCCCTGAGTCTGAACTGTGGCCAAGTGGTCAAACTCAGGGTGAGTCAAACTGACTTTTCTCTCAGGGGGCTCAGGCTGCCAAGGCCTGAGTTCCCCACAAACTCAATGAGGGAGGGGGAACAAGAGGGAGAAGAGAGAATCTGGGAGAGCAACCTTAGCTAAGGAGGGAAGGCAGATGTGTTTTGCTCATGAATATTAGTTGTGTCTCCATGTGACTGTCTAGATGTTGCTTGTTGGGAGGCAAGAAAAGATACTTCTTGACACTCTTTCCTCCATTTTTCTCTAGGGGAGACAAATTCCTTTTAGGAAGGACAGCAGGAATTTGAGAACAGAAAGAGACTACTGTATTCTCTTCAGAGAAAGATACTTCTGGGCTAGAAATATATCAATCTCTCCCTCAATTAATATTAATCTAGAGAAAAGATTTTTAGTTTCAAATTGCTCTTTCAATTTCTATTCTTAAAGGGGAAAAGTACCATAAGTTGTATATACAAGGATTGATTAGTTTTCCATTAGTAGCTAGTCCCACAATGAACATACATAACACACACAGTTAACATGTATTTTCAATTACACCTCTCTAATAGACATCACATACTTGCTCTCTGTCCATTCCCACATCAATTACATAGTTGCAATAATACTGATCCAGTTCATCCTTCTTCACAACCAATTGGTCAGATAATCTTCACTTCCATTTTGAGGTCATTCCTTTTCTCTATTCAAACATTTTAAATAGGCATCCTCTTGGTTACTCAAAACAGAACTAAATTGCTTATTCTAGTATTTGAGATCCTTCACAATGTATCTTCAAGCATCATGTATAACTTATTCAGCATATCTCTCTCATTTGTTCAAGACTCAACTATGATTCCCCTTATTGCTTTTTTCCTGTGCTATATAATTTCTTTCCATCTCCTTTCTTTTTTCCCAATTCTGCTTATGATTCACTCCTCAAGACCTCCTCCTTTCTTAAGATGCCACTCAAGCACTATTTCATCTGAGAAATCTTCATTGATATCCAAGATGAAAATACTATCTCTTCTATCATATTTTAATAACACTTATTGAAGTTCCCTTTTCAAACTAAAAGAAAATATTGAGGTCTCCAGGGTATAGAAGATTGTGCTAAGAACTAGCAGAAAATAGTTTCAATAGAATATTGGATAACTCATATGTTCCTTGAAAGCAGAGATGATTTAATCTTTTGGGGGTATTCCACTAATCTAGCACAATTCCTGACATAAAATGAGCACTGAATAAAATCTGTTGAATGCTTAATTGATGTGTCCATAAAGAATTTGTGACTAAGACTCCTTTATCATTATTATATTATGCCTTGTATAATATTTGTTTTGATGTATTGATTATTATATCTTATATGTTATCTATATTAGAAACTATGCAATGCGAGCACATTATTTCATATTTTTTCGGTAGCATCAAGTAAATATATTACTTTACAAATACCATAAACTTGTGACATTCTTTTGATTCATATAAATATAAATTATAAAGAAAGATGCAGAGATAGCAATTGATACTGAGATGATTATAGAAATAGATAGCTAGTAATTAATATAAATATATGTTTAGACATATACACATACACATTTATCTGTTTATCTATCTATTTATCTGCCTGTCTCTCTTACCATCTGTCCCTCAACATCTCCCAGGTGACATTTTAACCACTATGAATATATAAACTGCGACTATTTAAAAACAAACAAAACATAGACATGAAAATTAAATACAATGATTACATGGTATATCCAAGGGTATTTTAGATCTATAAGTTTGGAATCAGATTTTTAAAGGAAATTGATACAAAATTGTATGGTAAGTGGATACATCATGACAAATTCTAAAGGTAAAGTGGTTCATTCAAATTTATTTATTCACATATGCTTTTTTTAGTAGCTGCATGGAATGGAAGGTATATACATTATATTATCTGGGTTCTTTCAATGTGGATAGAACTTATAGGATTTACTCAAAATGTAGATAGGACTAAAAGGAAACAAATTAATTGATTATTGATTAATTAATTGGTCATAATGATCCAGAAAAATAATTAAAATTAAAATTCCTATTCTGAATAATGTTTTATTTTATTTTCTCATTCATGGTAAAAGAATATCAGGAAAGGGATCAAAGTTGGATTTTGCTGATTAATGTCATAACTAACTCTTTGTTTTTTTTAAACATTATTTTATTTGGTCATTTCCAAACATTATTCATTGGAAACAAAAATCATTTTCTTTTCCTCCCCACCCCTCCTACCACCTCTCCCATAGCCGATGCATGATTCCATTGGGTATCACATGTGTTCTTGACTCGAACCGATTTCCGTGTTGTTGGTATTTGCATTAGAGTGTTCATTTAGAGTCTCTCCTCAGTCACAACCCCTCCACCCCTGTAGTCAAGCATTTGCTTTTCCTTGGTGTTTTTATTCCCACAATTTGTACTCTGCTTGTGGATAGTGTTTTTTAGATCCCTGAAGACTGTTCAGGGACATTGAATTGTTCCTAATGGAGAAGTCCATTACCTTCAATTGTAACACAGTGTATCAGTCTCGGTGTATAATGATTTCCTGGTTCTGCTCCTTTTGCTCTGCATCACTTCCTGGAGGTTTTTCCAGACTCCATGGAATTCCTCCACCTTATTATTCCTTTTAGCAAAATAGTATTCCATCACCAACATATACCACAATTTGTTCAGCCATTCCCCAATCGAAGGACATCCCCTCATTTTCCAATTTTTGGCCACCACAAAGAGTGGAACTATGAATATTCTTGTACAAATCTTTTTCCTTATTACCTCTTTGGGGTATAAACCCAGCAGTGCTAAGGCTTGAAAAAAATAGACTCTAATACAGGACTACAAACCCCACGAGCTTTTGCTCCACTTCCCCAGAATGCCTTGTAATCTCACCTGGGCCAAGATCGAGAAGGTATTTAAGCTGTTTCAAAGGCTTTTGAGGCTCTCTCTTTGGCTCTTTTTGGACTTCCATTTTGGAGCAGAAAGGGCTTTTTCCATAATGTAGGTGAGGTCTAGGCCTCTGGCCTACACACGTGTTTTTTCTTATCCTATATTTTTTTTTAATCCTTAACTTTATTAAACCTCATAAAAAATAATACCCCTTGCAGAGAGAAACTAATTTCTACTGCCTCAGTCTCCCCATATTTCCCTAAATTTTAATCTTTACAGGCTGGATCAAAGGTCAGACTGTTTTGATTTGCATCTCTCTGATTATAAGAGATTTAGAACACTTTTTCATGTGCTTATTAATAGTTTTGATTTCTTTGGCTGAGAACTTCCTGTTCATGTCCCTTGCCCATTTATCAATTGTAGAATGGCTTGAATTTTTGTACAATTAATTTATCTCTTTCTGAATTTGAGTAATTAAAACTTTATCTGAGATTTTTATGAAGATTGTTTCCCAATTTGTTGCTTTCCTTAGGATTTTAGTTACATTGGTTTTGTGTGTAAAAAACTTTTTAATTTGATGTATTCTAAATTATTTATTTTGCATTTTGTGACTCTTTCAAAGTGTTGCTTGGTTTTTAAATCTTTCCCTTCCCAAAGGTCTGACATGTGTACTATTCTGTGTTTGCCTAATTTTCTTATAGTTTCCTTCTTTATGTTCAAGTCATTCACCAATTTTGAATTTATCTTGGTGTAGGGTGTGAGGTGTTGATCTAAACCTAATCTTTCCCACACTGTCCTCCAATTTTCCAAGCAGTTTTTATGAAATAGTATATTTTTATCCCAAAAGTTGGGTTCTCTGGGTTTGTCGTATACTGTCCTACTGAGGTCACTGACCCCAAATCTATTCCACTGATCCTCCTTTTTGTCTCTTAGCCAGTACCAAATTGTTTTGATGACCTCTGCTTTATAATATAGTCTGAGATCAGGGACTGCAAGGCCCCCTTCCTTTGGATTTTTTTTCATTGTTTCCCTGGATATACTTGATCCATTGCTCTTCCAAATGAACTTTGTTATGTTTTTTTCTAAATCAGAAGAAAAAAAATTTCAAAATTCAATGGGTATGGCACTAAATAGATAAATGAGTTTGGGTAGGATGGTCATTTTTATTATATTGCCTCATCCTATCCATGAGCAGTTAATGTTCTTCCAATTGTTCAAGTCTAGTTTTAGTTGTGTGGAGAGTGTTTTGTAGTTGTGTTCATATACTTCCTGTGTTTGTCTTGGGAGGTAGATTCCTAGGTATTTTATTTTGTCTAAGGTGATTTTGAATGGTATTTCTCTTTCTAGTTCTTGCTGCTGAGCTGTGTTGGAGATATATAGAAAAGCTGATGATTTATGTGGGTTTATTTTGTATCCTGCAACTTTGCTAAAGTTCTTGATTATTCCAATTAGCTTTTTGGTTGAATCTCTAGGATTCTTTAAGTAGACCATCATGTCATCCGCAAAGAGTAATAACTTGGTCTCCTCCTTGCCTATTTTGATGCCTTAAATTCCTTTATCTTCTCTAATTGCTACTGCTAGTGTTTCTAGTACAATGTCAAATAGTAGAGGTGATAATGGGCATCCTTGTTTCACTCCTGATCTTATTGGGAATGCATCTAGTTTATCCCCATTGCAGATGATATTAGCTGATGGTTTTAGATATATACTGTTTATTATTTTTAGGAATGACCCTTCTATTCCTATGCTTTCTAGTGTTTTTAATAGGAATGGGTATTGTATTTTATGAAAGGCTTTTTCTGCATCTATTGAGATAATCATGTGGTTCTTGCTAGTTTGCTTGTTGATGTGGTCAATTATGTGAATGGTTTTCCTAATGTTGAACCAGCCCTGCATCCCTGGTATGAATCCTACTTGATCATGGTGAATGATCCTTCTGATCACTTGCTGGAGTCTTTTTGCTAGTATCCTATTTAAGATTTTTGCATCTATATTCATTAGGGAGATTGGCCTATAGTTTTCTTTCTCTCTTTTTGACCTGCCTGATTTTGGAATCAGTACCATGTTTGTGTCGTAAAAGGAGTTTGGTAGAACTCCCTCTTTGCTTATTATGTCAAATAGTTTGTATAGTATTGGGATTAACTGTTCTCTGAATGTTTGATAGAATTCACTGGTGAATCCATCAGGTCCTGGGGATTTTTTCTTAGGAAGGTCTTTCATGGCTTGTTGGATTTCATTTTCTGATATGGGATTATTTAAGAATTCTATTTCCTCTTCTGTTAGTCTAGGCAGTTTGTGTTTTTGTATATATTCATCCATTTCTCCTAAATTGGTGTATTTATTGCCATATAATTGGGCAAAGTAATTTCTAATGATTGCCTTAATTTCCTCTTAATCGGAGGTGCTGACCCCTTTTCACCTTTAATTATGTTAATTTGCTTTTCTTCCTTCCTTTTTTAAATTAGATTGACCAGTACTTTGTCTATTTTGTTTGTTTTTTCAAAGTACCAGCTTCTTGTCTTATTTATTAAATCAATAGTTCTATCACTTTCGATTTTATTAATTTCTCCCTTAATTTTTAGGATTTCTAGTTTGGTTTTCTTCTGGGGGGTTTTAATTTGATCGCTTTCGAGTTTTTTCATTTGCATTTCCAATTGATTGATCTCTGCTCTCCCTTGTTTGTTAATATAAGCATTCAGGGCTATGAATTTACCTCTGATTACCACTTTGGCTGCATCCCAAAAGGTTTGAAAGGATGTTTCGCCATTGTCATTTTCCTTGATGAAATTATTAATTGTTTCTATGATTTCTTCTTTAACTAAACGGTTTTGGAGTATGATATTGTTTAATTTCCAATTGGTTTTAGATTTGGTTTTCCATGTACCATTACTAATCATTATTTTTATTGCCTTGTGATCTGAGAAGGCTGCATTCATTATTTCTGCTTTTCTGCATTTGTGTGCTATGTTTCTGTGACCTAATGTATGGTCAATTTTTGTGAATGTGCCATGTGGTGCTGAGAAGAAGGTGTATTCCTTTTTATCCCTATTTATTTTTCTCCATATGTCTATTAATTCTAATTTTTCTAAGATTTCATTCACTTCTTTTACCTCTTTCTTATTTATTTTTTGATTTGATTTATCTAAATTTGATAATGGTTGGTTTAAGTCTCCCACTAGTATGGTTTTATTGTCTATTTCTTCCTTCAAGTCTCCTAGTTTCTCCATTAGAAATTTGGGTGCTATATTATTTGGTGCATACATGTTGATTAATGATATTTCCTCATTGTCTAGTGTCCCTTTTAACAAAATATAATTACCTTCCCTATCCCTTTTGATCAGGTCTATTTTTGCTTTGGCTTTATCAGATATCATGATTACCACTCCTGCCTTCTTTCTATCAGTTGAGGCCCAGAAGGTCTTACTCCATCCTTTAATTCTGACATTGTGGGTGTCAACCCGCCTCATGTGTGTTTCTTGAAGACAACATATGGTAGGGTTTTGGATTATAATCTATTCTGCTTTTCGTCTACGTTTTATGGGTGAGTTCCTCCCATTCACGTTCAAAGTTATGATTGTCATTTGTGGACTCCCTGGCATTTTGATAGCCTTCGCTAATTCTAACCTTTTCTTCTTCAGCTCTACCTTTTAGTCCAGTGATTTACTTTGAGTCAGTCCCCCTTGTCCCCTCCCTTGATGTTTCCCTTTCTAGTCCCTCCCTTTTGGTTCCCTCCCCCTCCCCCCTCTCTTTCCCTCCCTTTTTTTCTCCCTCTCTCCCTCCCCCCCCCTTGGTTTTCCCCTCTCCCTACCCTTGTTGGGTAAGATAGAATTCAAGATCCCAATGGATCTGGATGTTTTTCCCTCTCAGAGTTGATTTCCTTGAGATTGAGGTTTAAGTAAACCCCCCCCCCCTTCCTCTCCTTCTTATAGGAGCTTTCTTCCCCTCCCCTTCCCATGTGAATCTTTGTGTGAGAAAGATTATTCTATTTGGTCTTTCTTTACCCCCTATTTATACATTATATTTCCCCCACATATTAGTATACATAGATTGATATAAATGTAGTTTTATAGAAGAGAGTTAGAGTAAAAGAAGAAGATAACATTTTTCCCCTTTCCTTAATATTTACCTTTTCAGGTATTCCTTGCTCTTTGATTTTCGGTAGGTATCCACAGAGCTCTGGTCTTTTCTTTGCAAAAAGTTGGAAGTCTTCTATTTTGTTGAATGCCCATACTTTCCCTTGGAAGTATATAGTCAGTTTTGCTGGGTAGCAGATTCTTGGTTGGAGACCCAGATCTCTTGCCTTTCTGAAGATCATGTTCCATGTCTTATGATCATTCAGAGTAGAACTTGCAAGGTCTTGTGTGACCCTGCTTGGCATTCCTTTATATCTAAATTGTCTTTTTCTGGCTTCCTATAGGATTTTTTCTTTTGTTTGATAGCTTTGGAATTTGGCAATTACATTCCTGGGACTTGTCTTTTGAGGGTTTAGTGTAGAAGGTGTTTTGTGAGCTCTGTCAGTGTCTGTATTGCCCCCTTGTTCTAGAATCTCTGGGCAATTTTCTTTGATTATATCTTGTATCACCATGTCGAGTTTGGTGTTTATTTCTGGCTTTTCTGGGAGTCCAATTATTCTTAAATTATCTCTTCTCCCTCTATTTTCCAGATCTGTCATCTTGTCGGTGAGATATTTTATATTCTCTTCTAATTTCTTGGTATTTTGACTTTGCTTTATTAATTCTTGCTCTTTTATACGATCGTTGTCTTCCAGCTGCCTGATTCTGGCCTTTAAAGCCTGGTTTTCCTTTTCAGTTTCATCACACAGGTTTTGTATTTGTGAATTTCTTTTGCATTATTTCCAACATTTCCTCCCAGAAGGCTTCCATCTTTTTGGTCATTTCTGATTCAAATTTTTCATGGGTTTGTGGAGAGTTTCCATTTCTTTTGGAAGGTTTTGGAGCATTTTCTTGCATATCATCTTCTATCTGCTCTGTATTTTGTATTTTGGCTCCATAGAATGTGTCCAAAGTTGCCCCTTTCTTCTTATTTTTCTTGGTATTTTGGGGCTTCTGTGCTTCTGTGGAATTTGCCATCTCTGAATGTGGAGGATTAGTTTTTCTTATCTCTGTCTGGTGTTCAGGGGCTTTAGTCCTTGGCAGATTGTTGGTTCTATGAGATTTCCCTGGGTTAAACTGAATATGCCTCACTGGAACTTGAATGGAAGGGTCGGACCAGGGGGCCACACTCTACCCTGCTCTCTGGGTCGGGTTGCTTTCCGGAAGTTGCCTTCAGAATAGCTGGCCGTGCGGCTGTTTTGTTGGTCTTCGGGGGGATGGGCTGCGGCTTCCGGGAGCTCCGAGGGCAGTGACTTTCCCTGAGACTTGGATAGCAGTATCCTGCCCGTGAGGCTGTCTTGCCCGCCCTGAGGGTTGCTGTTGTTTCGAACTTGCTCTCTGCGGGGGGAGCTCCGAGGACAGTGACTTTCACTGGGACTCGGATAGAAGGCCCTGAGGGTTGTTGTTGTTTCAGACAAACCTGCTCTCTGAGCCGGGCTGGGCTGCGGCTTCCCAGAGCCTTGGACTCTGTGCTCCTACCCCTTAGGTCCGAGTGATTTCGGGTTATGGCTTTTGAGGGGTGCCGTACCTTTTGATCCGGGTCCAGGTCCAGGAGGAGGATTCCCAGGATCTATGCTGTTGATCGTCTTGAATTTCGGCGCCTTAGGAGCTTATAGTTTGAGATCGGTCGGGAAGGGTTTTCCGGAGATCTGAACTTTAGCTTTCTCTAAGCCGCCATCTTGACCGGAAGTGCAAAACACTCCCATGAGATATTTCTTGATGTCTCATGGAGTCACTGGCTTCCACTTGTCCATTTCTAAACTTTAAGGAATAATTTTTCTTTTTGTTAATTTTAATTTCTTTTAAAATTTAATCATTTCCCATGGTTACATAATTATTGTTGTCTTACTCCATTTCCTCCCTCCTCTCAGAGTTTACAAGCAAGTCCACTGAGTTATACATATATTATCACTCTGTAATGATAAGCTGCACATCATATACCCATATAAAAAAGGGATAAATTGTATGTTTTCTTATGGATTTCTACTCCCAAAGTTCTTTCTCTAGATGTGAATAGCATTCTTTTTCACAAGTCCCTCAGCATTGTCCTGGATCATTACATTGCTTTTAGTAGCATAATCAATCACATTTTATCATCCCACAATGTTTCAGTTACTTTATATAATGGTTTTTCTAGTTCTACTTATTTCACTCTGCAAAAGTTAATATAATTCATACCAATTCTTAAAGCAATCAATCAGTTCATCATTCTTTATAGAACAATAGTGTTCCATCACCATCATATAATACAATTTGTTCAGTCATTCCTCAATTTAGGGACACCCTCTCATTTTCTAATTTGTTGCCAATACAAAAACATAGTAATAAATATTTTTGTACAGACAACATTTCGTAATTTATTTTTTATCTCTTAGGGATTCATAGAAGTAGTGCTTTTACTGGATTAAAAAAATGTGCATTCTTTTAAAGCCCTTTGGGCATAATTATTGTCTTCTAGAATTTTTGGATCAATGGACAATTCCACAAACAATGCATCAGTGTCCCAATTTTGCCACATCCCTCCCAACATTTATTATTTTCCTTTACTCTCATATTGGCCAATCTGGTAGGTGTAAAGTGGTACCTCAGAGGTTTTTGTTTATTTGCTTGTTCTTTTAATTTGCATTTCTCTCATCAAGAGGGATTTAAAGCATTTTCTCAACAGATGATTGATAGTTTTAATTTATTCACCTGAAACCTGCCTATTCATATGCCTTGACCATTTGTTGATTGGGAAATGGATTTATGTCTTATAAATTTGACTTGAATTGAGAAATTAGACCTTTGTCAGAAAATTTGACTGTATCCTCCCAGTTTATTGTTTCCCTCCTAATTTTCGTTGAATTGATTTTGTTTGTAGCAATTTTTTAAATTTAATATAATCAAAATTATTTATTTTATATGTTATAATATTCTCTATCTCTTGTTTGGTCTTATGTTCTTTCCTTATCCATAGATCTGGTAGATATACTATTCCATGTTAACCTAATTTTCTTATAATATCACTCCTATGTTTAAATTATATATACATTTTGAACTTATTTTGGTATAGGATGTGAGATATTGATCTAAAACTTTTTGACAAATTGTTTTCCAATTTTCCAACTTTTTTTTGTCAAATATTCAGTTTTTATCCTAAAAGCTAGAATCTTTGGTTTTATAGAACATATGATAACTGAGGTTATTTAACACTAGTCTAATACATTGATCCACCTTCCTATCACTTAGCCAGTATCAGATTGTTTTAATGATCACTGATTGATAATGCAGTATGGTACTGCTAGTCCAAAATCATTCACATGTGTTTTTTTATTAGTTCCTTTGCTATTCTTGATCTTTTGTTTTTTACAGATAAATGTTGTTACTATTTTTTATAATTCTCTAAATTATTTTTGGTAGCTTAATAAGAATGGCACTGAATAAGTAAGATAATTTAGGGATAATTTTCATTTTAAATACATTAGCTTGTCCTACCCATGAGCAATTAATGTTTTTTTCCCCAATTGCTTAGATCTAGTTTTACATGTGTGGAGAGTGTTTTGTAATTATTTTCATACATTTCCTGTGTTGGTCTGGGCAGATAGATTCCAAAATATTTTATATTGTCTAGAGTGATTTTAAATGGAGTTTTCTTTTTAACTTTTGAACCCTATTTTTGTTAGAAATATATAGAAATGATAATGATTCACATGGATATATTTTGTATCCTGTAACTTTGCTAGAGTTATTGATTATTTCCATTAGCTTTATAGTTGATATTCTAGGATTCTCTAAGTATACTATTATATCATTTGCAAAGAGTGATAGTTAAATTTCCTCATTGCCTACTTTAATTTCTTCAATTTATTTTTTTCTCTAATTATTACAACTAGCATTTTTATTACAATATTACATAATATTGGTGATAATGGGCATGTTTGCTTCACTTGTGATTTTATTTGGAAGGCTTCTAACATCTCCAATACAGATGTTATTTGATGATTCTTTTAAATAATTACTACTTATTATTTTAGGAAAAGCACTTTTATTCCTATACTTTCTGATGTTTTCAATAGGAATGTGTGTTATATTTTATCAAAGCCTTTTTCTGTATCTATTGATATAATTCTGTGACTTCTGTTAGTTGGGGTATTAATATGGTCAATTATGTGTATAGTGTTTCTAATATTAAACCAACCTGGCATTCTTGGTATAAATGACACCTAGTCTTAGTGAATAATACTCATGATAACTTGCTGTAGCCTTTTTTGCTAGGATTTTTTAAATAATTTTGCATCTATGTTGATTATGAATATTAGTCTGTTGTTTTCTCCCTCTGTTTTAGGTTTTCCTGGCTTAGGAAATAGTACCATATTTGTGACAAAAAAAAAATGACTTGTTAAGACTCCTTCTTTGCTTACATTGTCAAATAGTTTGTATATTATAGGGATTAGTGTTCTTTAAAAGTTTTATAGCATCCACTTATTTATCCATCTGGATATGTTTTCTTGTAGTTGTTGTTTGTTTATTTTGTTTTTTTCCCCCTCTGGGGAGTTCATTGATGGGGTATTCAATTTCTTTTCCTGAAATGGGATTATTTAAGCATTCAATTTCTCTTTTGTTAATCTAGGTAATTTATATTTTTGTAAATATTTCTTTCATTTCACCTAGATTGTCATATTTCAGTAACATCTTTTATCTCTTTTTCCATTTGTCTTATTTTGTTTTTAGTGCATAATTTTCTTCAATGAATTTTTGTATCTCCTTTTCAATTTGGAGTAACTTGTGTTTTGAGAAGTTCTTTTCTTTGGTGAATTTTTGTGCTTCCTTTTCCAACTTGTCAATTACCTTTTCATAATTAACTTTTATTATTATATTTTTGCCAAACTTTCCTCTACATCTCTTATTTTTTAATTTCTTTAAATAATCCTTGTTGACCTGAAACCAAATTACCATTTTTTTCTTTTAACCTTTATTTTTAGCTTTTTTGACATTATCTTTCTGAATTTATGTTTTGGTGTTCACTGAAACAGTAGTAGTTTTTTTAATGTTCAAACTATTTTATTGTTGTTTTTATTTGTCCATTTCACATCATGTTTCTTCAGTTTGACTTTTATATTAAAATTGGACTTTGAACACCTTGGGATAGGGAGTAACTATTCTAATCTTGATTTTTTATGCTGTTGTTTTCAGAACTAATTCTGGAATTTTGCAAGTTTTCAGTACTTTAAAGGTGGTATGTTTCACAGAGAGCTGTTGTCATTGCTCTCTTGATCTGTGTTCTATCCTTTTTCAGGAAGAGCCCCTGATGTGCTGTAGCCACAAATAGTTGTATTCCTCTTGTCCCTAGAACTGTGGCCAGGGCCCCTTCAATTATGCAGCTACAAGAATTAGAGTTCCTCTTCACCTTGGAATTGTGATTAGAATTCCTGCTTCTTTGCAACTTAAAAGAAGTGCTCCTCCCAATGCTAAAACTATAACTCAATACATCAGTATACGTCAGTAGAGTAGTAAATCAAAATCAGTTTTACTTTGTGCCAGGAAAATGTCCACTAATACCATTTTCTCACCAATTGTCCCAGTTTCATATTGTTTTGCACTTAGAGTCCCCAAATGCCCTGTTGTTGCTTTTGACTCCAACAGTTAGAACTAATGCTTCTGCCACATTCTAGGCTGTCTCCTATCCCATTTATACAGACCTCTCTTACCAACATCCAAACTTATTTAGTTTTAATTCATGTCTGAATCTGAACTTTTGTTAGTTCTGGCACTACAAAATTTGAGTTGAGTAGTTATTTTTAAGTTCTTTAAGGAAGAATGTTGGTAGAGTTCAACTGTATTTCTGGCTGTATTCTGCCATATTGACTCATTGAAGCAAGTTTTTCCATTCATATAAATCATTTTAAGGAAAGTGGTTTCATTCATACGAAATATTTATGAAGCCATTATGTAACCAGAAACTGATTTTCTGTTAGAAAATCCTTGAGATCTCTGATTGAGATAAAATGTTTTACAATGATAAGAGTAGTATCTTGTCAGTCAGAGGATGTGTCTGGAAATCCCACCTGTTCTATTTACTACTTCTGTGATCTCAACTAAGTTACTTACCATAAATTCCACTTAGTTTCCTAACTTTAAAATTAATGAGATTGCACTGAATTATTTTAAAGTCATTTTCATAGCTCAAAAACTATGATCTCATGACATTTAATATTAAATCTTAGATTGGATGAACTCTGGAAGTAAAGTAAGAAAGTAAATTTGTAAATAGTATCTGTAGGAGATTGAAAATATTAAAGTATCTCAAGAGTATTTTTATAGTATTTTAATTACATTGTTCATATTCCATTTTTCACACATTAAATATTTTCTGAGCTATGCATTTTGATTAAATATTTCTATATTTAAAAATCAGTTCTATAGTTTATTTTTTAACCTCTATAAAATTTTGTATGCCTACCTATTCTACTTGTATATACAACATCTCCATCTTGTGGTGATTCTGAAAATTGCATTAATTCTACTTGTACTCATAAAAGGCTAAAAAAGTGTAAATATTTAAATCCTCATATTCAATGACTCATACATTGCAAAAGCACTATTTGTCTTATTCTATATTTCAAAGTGTTTCAAATTTATATAATAAGGCCATTTTCTATAAGAAGTTCTATAAAAGAGTAATCTCTTATATATGATTTTTCTTATAATTATATTTTGTTATTTTTTGTTCTCCAAAATGATTTTTGATGCCAAATCTAAATTGATGGAATTTGGAAATTTGTTGTAAGCACTTCATTATTGCTGACTTTATGGAAAAGTAGGCACTAGCTTCTCATAATATTTAATCACAAATACTTCTCAAAGTTCTCTACAAAAAGGATAATCTTATCATATACTGAAAAGTTATTAATAAGTTACTTGGCACTTTTCCAAGATTGATGAAAAATTCAACAAACAATAGTTAAATGTTCATAAACAAATAACTTGATATAACTAGGAATGACATCTAACCAAAAAAAATTATTAAGACCATGCCCAAAAAGCAATAGAATCTTCCTCATATATCCACTAAATCATCTGATTTGGTTCCAAATTCAAACATAATCATACAATTTCTGGAAATGATAAAAGAGTAAGGATATTATAATACTATCTTATCCAACCTGAATCACAAGTAGTGAATTATGATATTATCATTTTTAGGAGAGTGTCTGTATATATTTTCCAAATGCCAATCCAGTTAGAAAATGGCTTAAATTATCTTCAGTAGTCAAGTAAGCTGCACCATTTCTTATTTTTCACTTCTCTGTTACTTCAGAACAACTTCCTTTCTCCTCCCCACCTCTCCTCTCTTCTCCTGTCCCCTATATCCTGTTGAGGTTAAAATAATGGTTGAGACTGAGTTTAATAATTATATTTGGTCACCAAGAATTTTATTTATAAAATCCAAATGAAACACCCAAAACTCAGCTGGAAATTTTATAGTGATTTAATTGATAGTGGAGGAGATTAAGGAGAAAGGAGAAGAAAAGGGTGAAGGATTTCTCCCACCCCCACCCCCTGCCTGACTGGTAAAGGGTGGGAAGAATAAAAGATCTAGAAAGTTATGTTTTGGGGTGTGAAGGAGGAAGGAATCAATGTGAACTCCAAAAGGGGCTCAGCTGAGATGCCTGAACTTGAATCAGGACAAGGTGAAAACTCACTGCCAAAACCCAGACAAAGAACTATGCCTAGATATATAGATATAGATATAGATAGATAGATATAATGCCTAGCATGCTGCCAGCCAGAGTCGCCTCTCCAGGGAAAGAGGAAGAGTCAGGAAGTGACGTGCCTTATATAGATATTTTTACATCACTTTTCTGCATCTCACCTGTACCAATGAGGACTTAGCTTGATTTAGGACAGTCCTGAGGTCTGTCTTTTTTTCTGCACATGTCTGTTGAAGGCCATTTTCTCTGATAATTAAATCTCGAGTTTGATGCAGACCTTCCAAATCTGGTAAAACTAGAAAGGGAGGAGAAATGCAGTTTCCAAGACTTGATTCTGTTATTCCAAGCATCTCTATTGTTATTGATCAGGAAATAGCTAAATCAAATCTTCTAAAGAATGGTCTGATTAGGGTGCAATAATTTTAAAATTCACAATCCTCTCATCTGCTCTGCTGTGATCTGTTTTCCTCTCCTTTTCTCTGCTCTGCTCTCCCCTGCCCTTACTGGTAAGAAATTTGTAATAGGATATTATACCTTTAAACTGAGAACATGCTGTCACATACACACATAACCCTTGTCTTGGGAAAAGAACACATGTTCATGGATTAAGTGAAGAAAATAAATAGAAATAGAAAACATGTGGCCTAGGAAGATGTCATATCACCAAAGATAAAATATTTATGATCTCTTTAGGTGAAGCTGTCATACTACTCTTGCTATGTATTCCCATAGGTTTCACTAGTAAAGATAGATGCTATAGGTTTTTTACAAGTTACACAAAATCTTATGATTTTATTTTTACCAAGATTTCTTGATAAAATGCTAATTGCTAAAATATATGTGGAACTGAACCCAAAATTTTAAAATAAATATAGATATCCTCCATTAAAAATGGCCAAAGCAGTTTTCAGGAGAAGAAATCAAAGCTATCAATGGTTAAATACAAATATTCTAAATCACTAATAATTAGAGAAATGTGAAGTAAAATAAGATACTATTTCACATATATGTTATTGGCTCATATCAAGGAAAATGAAAATGACATGCCAGAGGGGTTATGGCAAAGAGATGTATGAAGGTACAGTTTTGGTCTAATTGTTAATTAGCCCAAACATTATGGTGAAAGGGGTGTATGGGGTGCTCAGGGAGGGGTAATATTTCTTGTATGGAGGGCTTGTCATGCCCTTCTAGGGGAGCTCTCCAGCCACTGACCCTCACCTGACACCCAGCTCTCACTTGTGGCTCCTAGTAGCTGCTAGCCGGCTAAACCTTGTGAGGGTAGCCATCGGGTCGACATCGACCCCTGGTAAACTGTCTCTTGGCTTTGCTCACCCAGCATGTGAAGACTGCTTCAGCTGAACAGATGGAAGAAACCAATAAGAAGGTCCAATGGCTGAGAGGGCGATGAAGCAAAGCACTGTGGAGTGCTTAGGGCATGTTGGAGCACAAAAGACAACACAGCCATCCAATGCAGCTGAGGAAGTCTCCAGGTGTAACGACTTTTCGTGCCAATGGACCCAGGCTTCCAACGCCGAGAGAGTGGGACTGTATCTGTGCATTGACTTTTCCACTTGAATCTTCATGCACAGGTGTCTTTCTGCACAAAAACGCACAAAGGCAATCGTCATCCTCGGTTCAAGAGAAAACCAACATATGGTGAAAGGTATGAAATTCTTCCCAAAGGGAAGAACCAATGCTACTAGTAGGCATATATCTCAAAGAATTCAAGGAGAAAAGAATATTTTTGGTATTTTTGATGAATGGTCAAGTGGTAAAATTACATAAAAAGAAATCTTTATATAAACATTTTTAGGTAATGTAATTTTTTTACAGAATTACACTATGTCTGAACTCTAAAATATCCTAGTGGTCAAGTAGTTCAATATATATATCTCAGCAAAAATAAAGTTCTTGACATTTTCAACAAAAGGGCATGAAATTTCCTTGAATATGAATTTTTGTGAGAAATCAATTACATCTTAAAATCATTCCATTCTCTTCCTGAATGAATAGCTTTTCATTTTCATTTTAAGACTTCTTTCATTTAATCAAAACTAAATTTATCTTTTGGCAATTTCTATTTCTTGCTTCTCTTTCTGCTTTCCCTATTTTATGTGATGCCTTTTTTCTGTTATGGAAGACAAATCATATTTCTCTAATTTTTACTTTTTCATGTTAAATATTTAGTTCCTTTATCTTATGCTCATATGAAAGGATTTCTGGCAGGTGAAAAATGAAGTGACTGGGGAGATAAAAATATCAACTTTTAAATATATTTATTTATTAAGCAATTTATGCTAATTCCATGGAAAATTGGGACCAGACACCATTCTCAGCTTTATCACTGGAACTTAAATACAGGGGAGGACAGTTCTTTTTTATGTTAAAAATAATTAATCAAGATACAATGTTAATATGATTTCTAATTGTATAAAATAGAGTCTTTCTCAGTTAGGAAGTAAAGTGAATAGATACACTTCCAAGAATTCAGAAAAAAAGAGTTTACCTACTACCCCCAAGTTTCTGGAGATATACTTTTAAGCTGATATAAAAGCATTAATATTTGAACTTCATGATATTCAACCAGTTCTAGATCCAAATAACTATTATTTTCCAGTTGACAGTTCTCCACTCATTCCATAAATATCCTGAAAGACAGCTAGATGGTTTGTTAAAATGAAATAAATCATTTCAATGCATTCCTATAATCAAAATCTCAAAAACCAGGCCAAAAATGTATAAAACTGGTATGTTGATGAAGTGATGACGTAAAGATATTTGCTGTCTTTTCTAGATGATCACTGGCTATCTCTTCAGTCATGTCATTCATTAAAATCAAATTAATTAGTTTCCAGCTTATATACTCCATTCTAGTGCCTTTAAAATGCATTTAACCAAAGATGGCAGCTTAGCAAGCAGTAAAAGTTCAGACCTCATGGAAGACCCTTCCTTACCGATACAGATTGAATGTTCCTAGGGCACTGAAATTCAAGCTGAACAACAGGACAGAAGTGGGGAACCCTCCTTCTGGACTCAAATCAAAAGGTAAGCCCTCCAAAAGCTGGGATCCGAGAATACTCAGGGCTAAGGGGAATGCAGAGCAAAGGTCCCGGGACCTCTCTCCCACAACCCAGAGGGCTGAGCCCCAGCAGCAGCAGGAACCTCTGAGCCGGCAAAGGTGCTGGTTTGGAGGGTCTACCTTGTGAGCAGTGGGGCACTGGGCTCGGAGTATCCAGCTTGGACAGCTGGGAGGAAGCCAGGGAGAGACAGGGCCGTGGCTGGGTCCCTTCATTGGGCTCCAGTCTCAATGTTGCCTCAGGGCACATCCAGACCAATCCAGTTGAACCTAAATCCATCAAAACTCCTCAGAGTTTAGGGAGGCAGGCAAAGGCACTTGTAGACAGTGGAGAAGCAGCTGGAGAGAACTGGAGAGAGCCTGCGTGGCCCAGCCTTCCAGGAGTCTTCAGAGCCTCAGAGCTTCATACCATATACAGCCCAACCCAGTTGAACTCAATCCAATCAAAAGCCTCCGGAGGACAGGGAAGCTAACATTCATCCCCTAGAGACTGTACAAAGAGATCTGACAATACTCCAAGAGGGGAGACTTACAGCCCCAAAACCAAAACAAAATGAGAGCAGCAAGAACACAGCCAAATACAGGGAGCAAAGAAGGGGTAAACTCGAGCAACCAACAGAAAAAGAAGAAAGAAATTACAAAAGACAGCTTCTGCACAGGTAATGAGCAAAGAGTAAATGAAACAGAGGGGGAGGGATCAGCAAAGGAAAAATCAGAAATCCCAGTGAATTGGATACAGGCTTTGAAAGAATTCAAAATGCAATTCAAAACACAATTAAGAGAGGCTGAAGACAATTGGGAAAAGAACTTAAAAACTAAGATAAGTCATCTGGAAACAGAAAATAGTGTCTTGAAAGCCAAAATCAACCAGCTGGAAAATGAGGCAAAGGAGATGAAAGATGAGGCAAAGCAGATGAAAGATGAAGTGAAGAAGATGAAAGATGACCTCCAAAAAAAATCTGACCAAAAGGAAAAGGACGACAAAAAACAAAGGATGAAATCCAGTCTTTAAGAACCAGAATACAACAACTAGAATCATGTGACCTCACAAGGCAGCAAGACACTATAAAACAAAACAAAAAGAATGAAACAATTGAGGAAAATGTCTCATTCACAAAACAGACAATTTAGAAAATTTTTCAAGGAGAGACAATTTAAGAATTATTGGCCTACCAGAAGACCATGACAAAAGAAAAATCCTGGACATTATATTACAGGAAATTATTAAAGAAAACTGCCCTGAAATGCTTGAACAAGAGGGAAAAGTGGAGATTGATGGAATCCACAGATCACCTCCTGTACTTAATCCCCAACTGAAAACACCCAGGAATGTTATAGCCAAATTCAAGAACTATCAGACCAAAGAAAAGATATTACAAGCTGCCAAGAAGAAGTCATTCAGATACCAAGGAACCACAGTGAGGATAACTCAGGATCTGGCTGCATCCACACTGAAAAAAAGAAATCATGGAATGTGATATTCTGGAAAACAAGGGAACTAGGTCTACAACCAAGAATCAACTACCCAGCAAGTTTGACTATATTTTTTTCAGGGGAAAGTATGGTCATTCAATAAAATAGAAGAATTTCAAGAAATGGTAAAGAAAAAACCAGACCTGAACAGAGAATTTGATGTACAAGCACAGAACTCAGGAGAATCATCAAAAGGTAATTTAAAAAGAGGGGAAAAAAAGAAAAACAAAAAGAAAATTTAAGAGACTCAATAAGTTAAAATGATATGTATCCCTATAAGAAAAGAGGTCACTGGTAACTCTTAAAAACTGTTGTTATTACCTGGGCAGCAAAAAGAAGTATACTTAGAGGGAACAGCAACAAAATGTATAGGATGAAAGGACAAGACATAAATAGGTATATAGATATATGCATGCAAAAATACATACGCATGAGTATGTATATATATATATATATGTATATATAACTAGAGCTTTAAAATAGGTTAATATTAAAAGAAATGGGAAAAGAAACAAATGGCGGTAAATTTATATGTCATAAAAAAGCTCATGGTGGTAGGGGGGAGAACATCAATACACTGGAAGGGTAAAGAGGTCAGAGACAGGAAATACTCAACTTTTACGTGCTTTGAAAGTGACTCAAAGAGGGAAAAACAATCCAATCCATTGGGGGCAGAGAATAGATTTGCACCCTATGGGGGAGTAGAAGGGTAACAAACAGTCTGGTGAGGATGGAAGCAGTACAAGAGAGGGAGAGAGTGGGGGGGGGGGTTAACTTTAGAAAGACTACAGGGGAAATAAAGGGGGTATAAATAGGGTGGGGGGTAGAAAGGGAAGGAAAATAAGGGTGGGAACAAGGGGGACTGTTCAAAAGCAAACACTGGTGTAGAAGGAAATAGTAAAAGAAGAAAAGGCAGAAAAAGGAGCAGAAATCAAAATGCTGGGAAATACACAGCTAGTAATCATAACTCTGAATGTGAATGGAATGAACTCACTCATAAAAAGCAAGCGAATAGCAGAGTGGATTATAGTCCAAAACCTTACCATATGCTATCTACAAGAAACACATATGAGTAAGGTAGATACACATAGGGTGAAAGTAAGTGGGTGGAGACAAATCTATTGGGCATCAACTGACAAAAAGAAGGGAGGAGTCACAATCATGATATCTGACAAAGACAAAGTAAAAATAAATCTACTTAAAAGAGATAGGGAAGGTAATTACATCCTGATAAAAGGCAGTATAGACAGTGAGGAAATATCTGTACTCAACATGTATGCACCAAATAGCATAGCATCCAAAATTCTAAAGGAGAAACTAGAGGAACTCAAGGACAAAATAGATAGAAAAACTATACTAGTGGGAGACCTGAACCTCTCTCTATCTGAACTAGATAAATCAAACCAAAAAATAAATAAGAAAGAGGTAAGAGAAGTGAATGCAATCTTAGAAAAATTAGAGTTAGTGGACATCTGGAGAAAAATAAATAGGGACAAAAAGGAATATACCTTCTTTTCTGCAGCACATGGTACATTCACAAACATTGACCATGTATTAGGGCATAAAAACATTGCAAACAAGTGCAAAAGAGCAGAAATAATAAATGCAACTTTCTCAGATCACAATGCAATTAAAATAATAATTAGTAAGGGAACATGGAAAGGTAAATCAAAAATTAATTGGAAATTAAACAATATGATTCTCCAAAACCAGTTAGTTAAAGAACTTTAAAACCAAGTAAGACATAGAAAGAGTCACAAAATGTAAAATAAATAATTTTGACTACATCAAATTAAAAAGGTTTTGTACAAACAAAACCAATGTAACTAAAATCAGAAGGGTAGCAACAAATAGGGAAACAATCTTCATAAAAACCTCTGAAAAAGGTTTAATTACTCAAATTTACAAAGAGCTAAATCAATTGTACAAAAAATCAAGCCATTCTCCAATTGATAAATAGGCAAGGGACATGAACAGGCAGTTCTCAGCCAAAGAAATCAAAACTATTAATAAGCACATGAAAAAGTGTTCTACATCTCTTATAATCAGAGAAATGCAAATCAGAACAACTCTGAGGTATCATCTCACACCTAGCAGATTGGTTAACATAACACCTATAGAAAGTAATGAATGCTGTAGGGGATGTGTCAAAGTAGGGACACTAATTCATTGCTGGTGGAGTTCTGAATTGATCCAACCATTGTGGAGGATAATTTGGAACTATGCCCAAAGGGAGATAAAAGACTGTCTGCCCTTTGATCCAGCCATAGCACTGCTGGGCTTGTACCCCAAAGAGATAATAAGGAAAAAGACTTGTACTAGAATATTCATAGCTGCACTCTTTGTGGTGGCCAAAAATTGGAAAATGAGGGCATGCCCTTCAATTGGGGAATGGCTGAACAAATTGTTGTATATGTTGGTGGTGGAATACTATTGTGCTAAAAGAAATAATAAAGTGGAGGAATTCCATGGAGTCTGGAACAACCTCCAGGAAGTGATGCAGAGGGAAAGGAGCAGAACCAGGAAAACATTGTATACAGAGACTGATACATTGTGGTACAATCGAAGGTGATGGACTTCTCCATTAGTGGCAATGCAATGTCCCTGAACAATCTATAGGGATATAAAAAACACTATCCACAAGCAGAGGATAAACTGTGGGAGTAAAAACACAGATGAAAAGCAAATACTTTACTACAGGGGTGGAGGGGATATGACTGAGGAGACTCTGAATGAACACTCTAATGCAAATACCAACAACATGGAAATGAGTTTGAATCAAGAACACATGTGATACCCAGTGGAATCATGCGTGGGCTATGGGAGAGGTGGTGGTCGGGTGGGGAGGGAAGAAAAATATCTTTGTTTCCAATGAATAATGTTTGGAAATGACCAAATAAAAATAAAATAAAATAAAATATAAAAAAATAAAATGCATTTAACCATCTGTATTATTTAAATATATTTCTTTTAGAAAGCAGCTTTTCAAATTTAGCATGTAACCACATTGAAAAGTTCCATCAGATGAGAATGCATTTTGTCTGTGTTAGATTACATAAACAAACTAAGAATCAATAGGACCTCTCTTACTATCATCATATTCTCTTCTTAATCATTAATAACATTAGATGTTATTGTTCTATCTTTTTCCAGTATAGAGATATTTATTCTCATGAGGAAAAAGACTAACAATTTTACTTCCACATCATTTAAAAATAATTTGCACACATATGTAATATTCAATTTAATATTACATTTATGCATATGTCATTGATAGAATTAATATATTTCAAATCCAAATTTAAGGCATTTGCCCTCAAAAAGAATGTTCATTTTGCAAAATTTCATAAAAACTATAATTAATTAAGATAATGGGGAATCTTTGCTTCCCCTATTGAATTCTATTAATGACATCATGACATTTAGATAGATAAATTTGGATGGGGTATGGATATATAAATATTAGATTAGTTATTGGAGAAGCCACCATAGCTATATTTTGTGATATTCCAATTGTAATTCAATTCTGAGTAAAATAAAAACCCACACCTTTCTATTAGATTCAGATATTAATGTTAACAAAAGTGTTAAGTTAATCATCATTGTAATTCAAAGATAGGTAACTAATGTTAGCATAAATTATGATTTTAGTAGGTCTTTTGTGATAATTTTTGTATTAGTTTTAAAGTAAAAGAACAGCTGGAATATAGTTACTCATTGTTAGCATAGGCCTCAGTTCTGGACCTTAGCCTCAAAATTACTTCATCATGCACCCTTAGGAATCATGGTCTTGAACTTGTGACATGGTCTTCATTAGCATAGAGACTTTTTGCCTCAGTTAGAATCCTGGTGACACTATTTATAAATCATCAGACTTTATCCCAGGTTGGGGCCTGGCACCTCCTCCTTTCCCTTGCCATCTTACTATACATCATACTTGACATTATCAGACTTAGAAAGTCAGGTTCAGGCTTCCCAACTTCCCCCTTATCCATCAAATGACTTCTTCTACCAATGAGAAGTATTTTCTGATTACTTAAACTAATGCATATCTCTCTATTTTTAACTTGGTATATAAATTGTGATATTCTTTGTGGGTATATAGGAAGTTCTGTCACAGTGCTCAGTCTTTTGGTCTTAGCCAGAAGTCCTGTTTTATTGGAAGACTTATCCTTTCTAAATAAACCTATTTCTTTATGCCTTGGAGACTCAGTGTCTCTTAATTTTGTTCCTGTGGTTAGAAATTATGCAACAATTCAACAAAGATTTCTTGATTAAAAAAAACACAACATTTCTTTTTGACAAATTTTCTTAGGTCCCAGGAGTACAAAAAATGGAAAGAAAATAGCCACCTCTTTCAAGGCTCACTCATCTGTAGATACAGATGTTTTTGAAAAATCAACTACATCTGGATAACAGTTTGTTTTCTGTATCAGTCAGTTATGCAACTTTATAAATGTAGTCTACAGCAGAAAATATTCTACAAAATGTTGTCTGCATATTTCTCATAATTTCATCAAGCACTGTCTCAATATGTATATGAATCATTCTTATATCTATCTGTCCTAAATTATTCTTATTAAGCAATGTAAACAATTTATCCTCATTACATCTCTTAAATTTTCTTTCTTACTTATCTTTTTGATACTTCTCTTCAGTCCTGTATTTGAGTATTGGATTTTCTGTTCTGATCTGGTCTTTTCATCAGAAATGCTTAGAAATCTTCTATTTAATCAAATGATTATTTTCCCCAATAAGATATACAGTTTTAAGGATAGGTGATTATTGATTGTAAAGGTAGCTCCTTTGATTTCTAGAATACCATATTCTGAAACCTCCTGTCTTTTAATGTAGAAGATTCTAACTACAGTCTAATCCTGACTGTGGCTCTATGACATTTTAATTTTTTTTCTGGTTGTTGTTTGAAATATTTTCTCCTTAGTTTGAGAGCTCTCAAACTTAGTTATACTATTCCTGGGAATTTTTTTTGGAGGGACATTTTCTTTCTTGACTTGATTGGTGGATTATTTCAATTTTTATTTTATTCTCTAATTCAAAAATATCAGGAAACTTTTCTTTGTTAATTTTTTGTAATATAATATCTAGTTTATTTTTTAAGATGACTTTCTTGTAGTTCAATAAACCATAAATTATTGCTGCTGGATCTATTTTTCAGATCAGTTGTTTTTTCAATGAACTATTTCATGATTTTTTTCTCTTTTTTTCAGCCTTTTGAATTTATGTAATTTTTTTTTGTCTCATGAAGTCATTAGCTTCCACTTGCGCAATTATAATTTTTAAATAATTATTTTCTCATGCAAATTTTGAAACTCTTTCTATTTGACTGATTCTGATTTTTAAAGAATTAGTCTTTTTAGTGGATTGATTTTGTCTCATTTCCTATTTTGCCAACTTTGCTTTTTTAAGGTGCTTTTTTCCATTTGCATTGCTTTCATTTCTTTTCTTTTAATTTTTCTGTCTTCTTTGAGTCTTGAAATCTTTTTTTAACTCTTTCATATCCTAAGACCAATTCCCTTTTATCTTTGAGGTTTGCATGTAATTGCATTGATCTCCTTGTTTGCTTCTGAGTTTATGCCATGCTCTACCTTGTTTCAATAATAATTTTTATAGTTAGGTATTTACAATATATTTTTCATTTCTCCAGACTTTTTCTTGATTTATAGCTCCATCTAAAATGTGGACTCCATTCCTATGGTAGACAGGCTCTATTGAATTTAAGTATTTTTTTAAAAAACCCTCACCTTCCATCTTGGAATCAATACTGAGTATTGGTTCTAATGCAGAAGAGTGGTAAGGGCTAGGCAATGGGGGTTAAGTGACTTACCCAGGGTCACATAGCTAAGGAGTAACTGAGGCCAGATTTGAACCCAGGACCTCCCATCTCTGGACCTGACACTCAATCCACTGAGGCACCCAGCTGTCCCCAGTATTTTATTTAATTATTCATTTTGCTGCTACCTTAAGAACCTGTGTGTGTATGAGGTTTCATTTCTTGCAAGGTGATATGACGGGTTGTGGGCTGGGTATCTACCTCCTATTGCTGAATGTCTCCCTCAAGATCTGTTGTTGATTTACAAGGCCATGAACACTGAAGGGCCCAGGGACTCACTGCTGGCTTGTAATACCACTAACACTGTTGCTATGGACACTAACAAGGCTTCACTACAGGATTGCATAGGCCAGCAGAAATGTGGGTTTGGGGTGAGACTCATAAATTTGAGGGAAGGGGATAAGAGATTATTTTATTGTATTGGCTTAGATAGGGTTTCATGTTTTGGGACTGGTAAGGGTCCAGGTTTAGAACTATGAGTTTTATGGGAAGTGGTATCACTAATGACACACTCAATTGGAGAGGTCTTGTTGGGACTTTACTCCCCTCTGACATCAGAAAAAGAGAACTTCCTTTCATATCTTCTAATTTGTCTTCTGCAGGAAAATTTCCTCAATCTATCCCTCTTGGTTTTGCTACTCTAGTATTCATTTTTAAACTTCATTATAAGGTTAGTTAGAAAGAGGTTTCTACTAGAAAACTAACTAGAAAGTTAGTTTCAAAGAGATTCGGATTCTTCTGTCTCTACTCCTACTATCTTGCCTCTCTCCCTCTTCTTAATTATTTCATAAGAACTAATTCACATTTCTATTCTTTTTTCCTTTGTTTTCTGTTGCCTTTTCCAATTTTATTCCCGAGTAAAGGTCTTTGGAGTGACTGAGTTCCAGAAGTTGCTCCATCTTTTTAACTGATTCAAATTCCATATAGATAACCTTCCTAGTGATATCAGCATAGATATTCACAAATGTAAGGTTATTATGTTTTTTTTTTACAAATAAATCTATGATTCTAGTTTTTAGCTCAAAAGATATTTTGTTTAAATTCAGCTTACCAGTGAATAAATTGAAACTTTTTGATGCTTCAGGTTCTAATTTCTGTTTGTTTCTTAGCTTCACCACTTTCTTTTTTCCAATTTTCTTTTTTCTCTTCCCTGGAGTTTCTCTGATGGGAACTTCCTCTAATTCCCATATATTTCTTACTCCTGTTCTTCCCCATCTTCTTTCTGTTCCTCATCCTGCTTATGTTCCATTACATTCCCAGGGGCAATTTCACAGAAAAAGCCTTCCCTTTTGGCAGATGTGGTACCCATAGCTTCTTCAAATGTATCCTTAACTTCTATATATTTATCACTGTCATCATCCTCTTCATTCTCTTCTCATCCTCACAGAGTTGTTTGACTCTAGCTGCTCTTTTTGGGGGGCTTTGAATGGCTCAAATTCTTTTTCTTCATTTTCTTTGTCTTCAGATTCAGTGATCTCTTTCTTGACATTCTTCCCATTTTTACTCATTTGATCAGGGAATTTACATAATCAATTAAGATGACTTCAGATTTTAAGTACTAAAAAGAAATCATTTGATATTTTAAATTAGACAGTAGTTTTCTTAATTAGTGCTTTATATTTTAGATATTAATTTACTTTAAAAATAAACTTTCCATGTTACTTTCATCTATAAAGTTCTAATAAGAGTTCCTACCTTTCAGAGTTTTTCTGAGAGCCAAATGAGATAATCCTTTTAAAGTGCTTCGCATACTATCCATCACATAGTAGGCACTTAATGCATTTTTATTACCTTTCCTTCTCTCTCTCTTACATTCCATAGAGGAAAACCTAAATGGATAAAGTTTCATCTGCAATGTGTAATACAAGAATTTCTTTATCTCATTCATCATTCTTCACATTTTCCTCTTACCACATAAGAAATATTTATCTCCTTTAAAGAAAAATCAAATCTTTCCTCCAGGTTAAAACAGGTGGTTTGATTTATAAACTGACACACATTGCTAATTAGGAAACTTTGCTCTATTACTAAAAATAAGTCCTCAAATTATATTGTGAATTCTTTGTCATATTTAAAACACTATCACCTGTTGATGACTATTTTGATAATAGTACTACTCATGGATTATTTGATTCTTATCTTTTTTTTTTATTTCACTCAGTGATCAAATAAAAAAAAATTCTTGCAAGTAATTTAATTGCTCTGAGATCTCAAACTACTTTAAGGATATAAGCTAGAACTTGCAAGGGTCTATCAAACATACCATATCTAGTGTTTCCAACTTCTCAGTTAAAAATAAAACAAATGGCAAGCTTTTATTAATGCTGAACACTTATTTAATGCCTGTCCTTTGCCAATAACTAGACTTCAAAGTAAAGGCTGAATATAGTTTGTAGTTAACATCATAACAAAATATTTATAATTTAAAGGTAATTTGGGGAATATTTTATCCAGCTTTCATATTTTACAGATGAAGAAACTGTATGATGAAAGATATTTATGAATTTGTGGAAAAGTTACAGACAGGAAATCATAATGCCAGTGAAGTTTAACCTCAGATCTTCTAAAATAAAAGTATTAGGTTTTCCTAAATACATATCATTATGTGAAGCAAAATAAATACACAAATTCATAAGTAAGTATACAAAATTCACTTTTCATTTTTGTCATTCTTAGCATTGAAATCACTATAATTGTTTTTCCATTTTTACTTAATTTACTCTACATCGATTCATATAAAAATTCTGTCCTCTAATGATTTTTCATATCTCTTGGCTCATAACATAGTCCATTACATTGAGTAATCATGATTTTCATCAACTACAGCTTTCTATGTAATTTTCAATTCATAGCTAATGTAAAATTGGTGTTTTAAATGCTTATTTTCAATATATGGAGCCTTCCATTCAATACATGACTTCTATGTGATTATAGTCTACTGACAATATCTCTATACCAAATGGCAAGGAATCTGTGCTATTTAAAATTTTTGAATAAATTGACATCTTCATCAAATTATAATTTATATACTTAAATTTATTTATTTGTTTGTTACATTAAAATATCTACATAACTCCCTCTCTGGCTTTTCTTTCCACATTAGAGAAGGTATCATTTGACAAATATATATATATATATATTATATGTACATATAATATAAATATATGCATATATATGTATATTTTGCTTATTTCTGTTTATCTCTTTTTCTTTGGAGGCAGAGATATGTTACCTTTTAAATAATATTTCCATTGTTTTAGATGTATATATATATATAGTATGTGTATAAAATGTTTTCTTGGTTCTGCCCATTTGATTATACATAACTTCTTGCTAATCTTTCAATGTTTAAAAAAATAACCTTTTCCACATAGATCACACTTCATGACTAGGTGGATTTTATTCTAGAATTCAGAGGTTGTTCAATATTAGGAAAACTACAATGAGCAATTTTAGCAAAGTTACAGGTATAAAATAAACCCACATGAATCATCAGCATTTCCCTATACCACCAATAAAATCAAAGAGCAAGAGACAAAAAGAGAAATTCAATTTCTAATGAATAGTTCATAATTTCTTACAGTTCAATATTATTCCATCATAATAATATACCATAGATTTTTTTAGCCATTACACATTTAAGGAGCATCCCGTAGTATTGGAGGGTATATGAAACAATAAAGACACTAATACACTGTTGGTCAATTTGTGAATTGATCAAAACATTTTTGAGAACATTCTGGAATTATGTGCAAAGAATTATAAAACTGATCATATCTTTTGGTCTAGGATTACCACTATTAGACTTATTTCCTAAAGAGATCAGAAAAAAAAGGAAAAGAATTAAGGGTTTAAAATATTTATAGAAGCTCTATTTGTAGTGGCAAAAAACTGAAAATCAATTGAATATTAATGTTATTGTTATCCACAACCTCTCTAAATAATTTATTTCATCATCTTTGAAGATATTTTGGAAATAAGTTAAATTCTAAAAGTTTGAAATATTATTCTGTTATTATCAGAGAGCAATTTTATACAAGGTATTTGAAATAAGTTAAAATATTTTTACTTATAAAATATCTTTTGATTCCATAATCATTGATAACTTTTTTTCTATATCTTACACATCAATGATATTTAATGGACATACATTGTCTTAAATAATAAATTTATTTCTCATCCTAGTTGATAAAATTTTAAAATAACTGATTTTATTTGCACAAAGGAGTGTCATTTTCACCTTAATAAAACCATACATTTTATTTTTTTGTGATTACTTCAATTTCTATTTAAGAAACACCTGTAAATATTATATGTTTTGGTTTCCCTTTCTTTCTTTACAAAATGTCAGATGATCATTTTCCTATTGTGGTATATGTCTCAAGATATTGATTTAAAGCTGATTTCTACAAAAGTTATTTCTCATCCATTAATTTATTTCTTTTATTTTATGAATAATATTTTCCTATAGGTTTTAAATTGCTAAGATTATTTTAATGTTGGGGAATATTGAGTTTCTTTTATATTTAAATTTAAAATGTACAACATTATAAATCTTACTAAATATAATCAATAATAGCAAAAAATTCAATCTAATTATCCATAAATAAAAGAAAATAAAACATTTGGGACAAGAATGCTTATTTTCTAGATCAGGGGTCTGAAATGTGAGTTCTGAGACCCCATGATAGAGGAGTACATGGATAACTCACTTCTTCTAATCCACTGATCCAAGTGAAAATTAATTTGTTTTAAAATTAATTTTAATTTCTTGATTTTCTCCCTTTCTTCAACCTTCCCCTATCCATTGAGAAGGCAGGAAATATGAAGTTCATTAGTTATATAAAGACATGAAAACACATTTCTGAATTAGCCATACCCCTATTTTAAAAACACAAAAAATGCTTCATTTTGTATGCTGAGTTCATTAGTTTTCTAACTGTAAGTGGATAGTATATTTCAATATGAGTCCTTTGGAAGTGACTTAGTTAATTGTATTAAATCAGAGTATCTAAATTATGTAAATGTTCTTCTAGTTCTACTCATTTCACATGTCTTCTCATGTCATTTTAAAAATCATCTCCATTATTTCTTCAACATCAATAATATTTCATCATATTCATATGACAAAACTTATTCAGGAATTACTTAATTGATGGATATTATACAAGTTTCCACTTGTTTAGCACCACAAACAGAGACACTGTAACTATTTTCATACATATGATACCATTTTACACTTTCTTTTATCTCTTTGAAATATAAAACAAGTAACAGTATTTCTAGGTCAGAGAGTATAAATAGATGAATAACCCTTTGGTCATAGTTCTAAATTGTTTCTAGAAAAACTAAACTAGTTCACAGTTCCATAACAATATATTAGTATTATTATTCACCATATTTTTTCTATCATTTGTCATTTTCCTTCATTCTGATGGAAGTGAGGTGACACTTCAGCTTTGATTTCATTTCATTTCCCTAATTGTTACTGATTTAACAAATTTTTATATAAGTAGTGGGAGTTTTGATTTTTTTCTCTGTATATCGCTTGTTCTCATCCATTGAGTATTTATTAATTGGGGAATAACGTTTTTGTAAAAATAAATTTGACCCTATATATTTAACAAATAAGACATTTTCCCCCAGAGAAACTCAAGATCTTCATATTTATTAAACATTAGAATATTGTGCTCATTTGGTTTGTATATTTTCTACCTAATCTATTCCCTTGGCCAACCATCTTTTCTTAGCTGTAAAGATTAAAATTTAGGGGTATCAAAATAATTTAATAATCGCCACTTTATTTTTTTTCCATTTGAATTAGTTTATTTAGTCAGTTTAGAACATGATTTCTTCTTTACAATAGTCACATTTTTCCCTCACTCCCCTCCACCCACCCTTCCCACAGTAAACACACAATTTCATTTGGTATTACTTGTTTCCTTGGTCCGAACCTATTTCCATGTTGTTGTTTGCACTAGGATAATTCATTTAGAGTCTACATCCCCAACCATAAAACAAAACAAAAATAATGAAAAAAATTGAGGAAAATGTGAAGCATCTCATTCACAAAACAGATGATTTAGAAAATCATTCAAGAAGAGACAATTTAAGAATAATTGGACTACCAGAAGACCATGACAAAAGAAAAAGCCTGGGCATAATACTAGAGGAAATTATCCAGGGAAACTTCCCCGAGATCCTAGAACAAGAGGGGAAAGTAGAGATTGAAAGAATCCACAGATCACCCCCTGTATTTAATCCCCAACTGACAACACTAAGAAATGATATAGCCAAATTCAAAAACAATCAGATGAAAGAAAAGATATTACTAGCTGCCAAGAAGAAGCCATTCAGATACCATGGAAACACAGTGAAGTTAACACAGGATCTGGCTGCATCCACACTGAAGGACTGAAAGGCATGGAATACAATATTCTGGAAAGCAAAGGAACTAGGTCTACAACCAAGAATAAAATATATATCAAAACTGATTATATTCTTACAGGGGAAAGTATGGTAATTCAAAACAACAGAAGAGTTCCAAGCATTCATAAATAAACGACCAGACCTGAAGAGAAAATTTGATGTCCAACCACAGAACACAAGAGAATCATCAAAAGGTAATTAAAAAAACAAGAAAAAAACAAACAAAACAACAACAAAAAAATTTTAAGAGACTCTAAAGGTTAAAATGATATGTATCCCTATAAGAAAAGAAGTCATTGGTAACTCTTAAAAACTGTTGCTATCACCTGAGCAGCTAGAAGAATTACACTCAGAGGGAACAGTGACAAACTGTATAGGATGAAAGGACAAGACATAAATAGGTATATAGATATATGCATGCATAAATACATATATATGTGTATGTGTATATATATATATACATGACTAGAGCTAAAAAAAGAGGTTATGACTAAAAGAAACGGGAAAAGAAACAAAAGGGGTAAATTTACATGTCACAAAGAAGCTCGTGGCAGAAGGGGGGAGAACATTGACACATTGGAAGGGTAAAGAGGTTGGAGATAGGAAACACTGAAGTCTTATGTACTCTGAAACTGACTCAAAGAGGGAAGAACAATCCAATCCATTGGGGAAGAGAATAGATTTGCTCCCTATAGGGGCGTAGAAGGGTAAAAAATGGACTGGTGGGGAGGGAAGCAGTACAAGGGAGAGAGAGGATGGGGGGAAATTTTAAAAAGACTACAGGGGAAAATAAGGGAGGGAATATGAAGGGAGGGGGGTAGAAAGGGAAGTAAAATAAGGGGGGGATAGGAGGACTGACTATAAACAAACATTGGTGTAGAAGGAAATAGTGAAAGAAGAAAAGGCATGACCAGGAGTAGAAATCAAAATGCTGGGAAATACACAGATAGTAATCATAACTCTGAATGTGAAGGGAATGAACTCACCCATAAAATGCAAGCAAATAGCAGAGTGGATTAGAATCCAAAACCCTACCATATGCTGTCTGCAAGAAACACACATGAGGAAGGTAGATACGCATAGGGTGAAAGTAAGAGGATGGAGCCAAATCTATTGGGCATCAAATAATAAAAAGAAGGCAGGAGTAGCAATCATGATATTGGACAAAGACAAAGTAAAAATAAATCTACTTAAAAGAGATAGGGAAGGTAATTACATCCTGATAAAAGGCAGTATAGACAGTGAGGAAATATCTGTACTCAACATGTATACACCAAATGGCAGAGCATCCAAATTTTTAAAGGAGAAACTAGAGGAACTCAAGGATGAAATAGATAGAAAAACTATACTAGTGGGAGATCTGAACCTTCCCCTATCCAAACTAGATAAATCAAATAAAAAAATAAATAAGAAAGAGGTGAGAGAAGCAAATGAAATCTGAGAAAAATTAGAATTAGTAGACATAGGGAGAAAAATAAATAGGGACAAAAAGGAATACACCTTCTTTTCAGCAACACATGGTACATTCACAAAAATTGATCATATACTATGGCACAAAATCATTGCAAACAAGTGCAAAAGGGCAGAAATAATAAATGCAACCTTCTCAGACTACAATGCAATAAAAAATAATAATTAGTAAGGGTATATGGAGAGATAAATCGAAAATTAATTGGAAATTAAACAATATGATTTTGGCTTTCAAAACACTATTTTCTATTCCCAGATGACTTATCTTAGGTTTTTAAATTCCTGTCCCAGTTGTTTACAGCCTCTCTTAGTTGTGTTTTGAACTTCATTTTGAATTCTTCCAAAGTCTGTGTCCAATTCGCTTGTATTTCTGTTTTATTACTTGCATCATCCTGTATATTATTTGTTCTTGGTTCGTTGCCTGTGCAGAACCTGCCAATTGTTATTTCTTCCTTCTTTTCTGGTTGTTTGCTCATATTTACCCCTTCTTTGCTCCCTGTATTTGTCTGTGCTCTTGTTCCTCTCATTTTTTGTTTTTGTGGCTTTCTGTCAGTCTCCCCTCTTGGAGCTTTTCAGATCTTTTCAGATCTCTTGGTAAACTCTCTGGGAGAGGAGTGTTGGAGTTTTCCCTTCCCTGTCCTCTGGAGGTTTTTAATTGGATTAAAGTCCAGCAGTCAGTGTTGCAGTCTAGGCCTCCCTGACCTATGAAGACTTTTGATGGGATTAAGTTCATCTGGGTTGGGCTTGGTGTGCTCTGAGACCAAAAACCTCCTGGAAGACTGGAGCAGTATGGAAGATCTCATGGCTCTGACAAGGCTGCCATCTCCTTCTCCAGCTCCTTCCCCAATGTCTGTGCTTGATCCTCAGAGCTTGGCACTGCCTTGCCCACAAGGTACATCCTCCAGACCAGTGCCTTTCCTGCCCAGAGGTTCCCACTGCTGCTGGAGGCCCAGCAATCTAGTTGAGTGTGGGGATGTGTCCTGGGACCTTCCTTCTGCCTTCCCCTTAAACCTGAGTGTTCTCAGATTTTGGCTTTGGGGGGTGGTGTATTTTTTGACTTGAGTCCAGTAGGAGGGTTCCTTGGCTCTGTCTTGTTGTTTGGTTAGATTTTCAGCTCCTGGGTTTGATTTTCAGCCCCCTCGGAGCATTCAGTTTGTGATCAGTAAGGAAGGGTTTTCAGAGGTCTGAATGTCTGCTCCTTCTATGTGGCCATCTTCTGATCACCCCTTTATAGTATATTTTGAAATCTTGTACATTCGCACCTGTATTCTTCCCTCATCTTTTTTTCACATATTTGCTATATATTCTTAACCTTTTGTTTCTTCAGATGAATTTTGTTATTTTTTCTACCACCACAATATAATTGGTTAGCAATTTGATTGATACTGGACTAAATAAATAAATTAGTATATGAAGTATTATCATTTTTATAATATTGGCTCCACTATTTGGAAACCCTACAAAACCAGCTTCAAAAGTTCAGTTGTGAATATTCCCTTACCCTCTCCTCAGCATACTCATCCCCTTATGTCATATCATATCTATGTTAGATACGAGATGGAGGGTAGATTCTGTGTTCCAGAGCAGTGATGTCAAGCACAAATAGAAAGAGATCTGACTAGTGACTTAGAAAAATGTATTATTTAAATTAAAAAAATAATATATAATAAAAGATCTAATTTATTTTAAATTAATTATATAAAAAGTTAATATCATATATATCTTATTGTATTTCATTTATTTTGTTAGTCATTTTCCAATTACATTTTAACTGGTTTCTGAATTCAACAGTATTTGGCATCTTTGTTGTATTGCAATCATCTCTAAGTAGAAATTTTTCTTCATGAATTTTTTATTTTGAACTTTATAGAGGGAGTTATACAATAGTTCATGATTATACATTTTAAATAAACAATCATACATATATGTGTATATGGGGAGAAGTACTCATTAAAAAAAACAGATAAGAGTACATGATAAAAAAATAATTAGAGTTTTCTGGTCTAGACCAGAGAGGCTAAATATGTGACTCAAAGGCTATATATAACCCCAAATAAATTAATAAGGAAATCAAAAAATATGTTTCTACATTACACAAACAGACACACCCAAATTAGGCTAATATGTGGCTTGCAGGAATTCTTATATATGACTTAGTGGCCCCCAGTTTTATTTGAGTTTGACACTAGTCATCTCGCATTTCATATGTCCGAAGGTCTGCAACCTATAGATCTCATCTTACAGTACATTTCCTCTGGATAGATACTGCAGATGGAAAATAAACTTACTCTGGCATTAAAGAAAAGGACAGAAAACTAGATTTTCTTTGGGAAAATGTGCAAGAATTCTAAGTTACCTTCTTCATAACATAAAGTCTTCTGATAATAGAGTAAGATTTCTAATAATAGACTACAAGTTTCTTTATATTTAATATTCCAGCTTTCCATAATGTAATTCAGGACATTGTAGTGGTTATGAGTAGGATTTAACATATTACTAACAGTTCAGTTGGCTTAATCTAAGAGACATGCCTAATTTGACATATATAGTTCATAAACGAGGCAAGGTTACAACCAGTAACCTGGTGTTTGAGATCACCTTGCTAGGTAAACTAACACTTCTTCTCTGAAACAGTTCTTCAATTTGAGCATATTCAAAGTACATCATAACAAGACATTGTTAAATCATAATGATAAAGAAAATAAGGCCTAGAGAGCTTAAATTACATATTTAAGATTACCAGGTTAATCAGGCTAATTAGCTCCAGTTCTAATATTTTTTGCTTAAATAAGAAAATTGTTTACAATGTTATGCAAATAAAATTCCTTTCCTTTCCTTTTCATTCAGTTCTTTCTGTGTTGTCAAACTCTTAGTTACCCAACTAGGGGTTTTATTGATAAAGATATTAGAGTGGTTTGCCATTTCCTTCTCCAGCTCATATTACTGAGGTAAATAGGTTTAAATGATTTATTCAGTGTCACATAGATAAAGTTAATATTTTTCTCTTAATAGAAAAGTATTAGTTAATGATAGTGAATAGATTGCAGGGAAGATCCCTAAGTTGAAATCGGGATCACAACACTTAATAGCCATGTGATGCTGGGCAAATCACATAGCCTTCTTTGCCTTAGTTTCCTAATCTGTAAAATAACCTGGAGAAGGAAGAATCTAGCCACTTTGTCAACAAAATCTCGAATAAGATAATGAAAAAGCAGACATGTCTGAATTGACAGAACAAAATTTCTTTAATTATTGATATTTCCCAACATTACTTTCTTAATTTTAAAAATTTTATTACATCTTTCACAAAACATTCCTGTCTTCTGAATTATTTTTAGATATTCTTGTACAGAGTAATGGTAGGAAAAACTAAGACATTAAATGAACATTTGCTGCCATCTGCTGGAAAACCTGGGAACTGTTTTCCATTTTAAAAATTAACAGAAAGTGATAGTCTTACTTTTCAAAACTGTGAATGATATTGAAGAAATAAGATCACTCCAATTTTTTAAACATTCACTATTTTGTCTTAGTAAATTAATACAATTAATAAGAATCTTTTTAGTTAAAAAGTATCATGAAAAACTTATTTTTTTTCTGGGGCAGCTGGGTAGTTCAGGGATTGAAAGTCAGGCCTAGAGATGGGAAGTCCTAGGTTCAAATCTGGCCTCAGCCACTTCCTAGCTGTGTGACCCTGGTTAAATCACTTGACCCCCATTGCCTAGCCCTTACCACTCTTCTACCTTGGAGCCAATAAACAGTATTGACTCCAAGACAGAAGGTAAGGGTTTAAAAAAAATACAGTTACCTCTAGAGATACATAAGCACCCAGAAAGCTAGAAAATTTTAAAATTTCTTAATATTCTATAAGTATATATATAAATTCCATATCCTATTAACAAGACTATTGAAACTTAGTAATGAGCTCTTAAAACAGCTCAGAAAAATAATTTTAAAAAATTTCAAAACAGGAAAATGAACATTTAAAATAGTTGTTACATTTCAGGCTAATAATTTAAAAATATATTTTATTGTAATTAAAATATTTTAATTTTTTCAAAGGACAAAAAAGCCAAGTTATAGATGACCATGATTTTTTTATTCTTCATAAATTATGTCAAATAAACTAACAGACAGTCTCTTGACTTAAACAAATGGCTAATAAAAAAGATGAGAATAGTTACTGAAAGAAATAAGATATTTTTAAGTAAAGAAACTGAAGACTACATCTGAAAAGCGAAAAGAAAATTGGGTTAAAAAATAAAACCTCAGTAGTTCATTCTAATTGAATATGAACACATAAAATCAAAGGAAGATATGGCTATTAGCCTGAAATTCCCAGTCTCTAGCTTAAGGAAACTTTTTAAATTTCACTAAAAAAATTTTGGTAGTGGGAGGGCTATTACTAGTGATTTATGATTCCAGTTGTATAGCAAACTCTGTGTTTGTGTGGATATATATATATATATATTTATATATATATATATATATATTAATATGCATGTATATATTCACTGAACAAAAACCTGCTTTCACTCATGCCTGTCCTAACTGCCCTTCTCATTTGAGAACAAAAGAAAAATAAAACCTCTATTATGTACTTATGTATGTATGTTTGTATAGCCAACCAATTTAAATTTCAGCACAGGATATATTTTTGTCTATTTACCTACCTAACCATATACCTACCTACCTATTTACCTGTCTCCATTTTAGGTTTTTAACTTCTTTTTAATCTTTATTTGTCTCATTAAGTCTCCAGGTACTCTTTGGTCCATTTGAATTTTCAAGGTGTCATTGCTTAGGCAAGGTTTTGTCCCTTTTATTTCTATCTGCTTTTCTCTTTCTAGTACTTTCTTCCAGAGCTCTTATTTATTTTTCTTTTTTCCTCCAGTTATCTAATTTTTTTGTTGTTTTTTAAACACTTTAACTTTTTTTAAAAGAAGAAAGCTATCAGATCATATATTTCAATAATTCTTATTGAGTTTCTGTTCAAACTAATTTTTTTCTTTCTGCCTTTTCTTGTATATATTTTGGATCTATTCTCTTCTGAGTTAATGCTTTGAGTATCCTCCAAACTATATTAAGTTTTTATGGTGCCATTTTACTTTTGTCTATTCTTCCTGCTTTATTCCTCATTTGGGACTTGGTGTTATTAGTTTGTGAGCCACACTTCTTGATTGAAAATTTTGGTTTGGTTTTTGTTATTTCTTGTTCAGAGGTACTGACCACTGTACTATTCCAGAATCTCAAGAAGAGTTCAAATGTAGTTAACTGGAAGAAACATTTGATCACTCCTTCCTTGTCTGTCTTTTGAAAGAATCTAAGTTTGTGTTTAATCAAAAGCAGAAGTCTCCTACATTCATTTCCCTACCAGCCAACAAGAAAACTCTGATGGTTCAGAGTGACAGAACTCTTAACATTTTCTTTGATCTGGAATTAATATCCAGATTATTCCTTTCTAGACTTTACTCTGTTCTAGAAGTTGGAACCATGATTATGACTTTTCTAGTACCTGAATCACACAGATGCTGCTTCCTCCTGAATGTACTTCTCTACCCTGATTGTAGCTATCTCTTGTCCTGGACTACCACCTGTAGTCATCAGTCCCCTCCTCAATTAACTAGGGAGCTGTGATTTTGAACCAGGTGGTCAGTCAAAAAATTAACATTTGGCATTTATTCTATCACCTGACAGCACTCTCTTGTGCCTTATATTACTCTGGGAACTCTATTTGCCCTTGAATCTAGGTTTTCATTATGTGAGAATACTCTGTATACCCTCATAGTCTTGTCCAAAACCTATGTCCAGTATCTATAGAATTTGTTGCTTGTATCCCTATACCACTCCAGGCTGGATTAATGGCTTATTTTGATTTTCTCTTAGATTTTCAATCTCAATTCAGACTTAAATGTTTTCAGGACCCTTTGGATGAGTCTTGATGGCTACCTCACTATACTTATTATGGTTACTCTTCCATCTTAGCTATAGTTATTGTATTATATTTTAATATTTATTGGTCCCCCTCCCCATACAACTACATCTCAGTAAAATAAATAGAATGTTTATTTCAACACAAATTTAATAAACATCATTAGAGTTATGAAAAGTCTTGGATAACAATGATACAAAAATCAAGTTGCTCTCTTAATATAATGAGAAAATGGTAGAAAGATTTAAAAATCAAAATTATTTCAATTGAGGAATATTGAAAGTTAGAGTGATCAGGAAATGGATCACGTAGGAGGGGCAGTTGAGATGAACTAGTTACATGATTCATGTTCTTTCCCTCCCCTCCTCCTAACCCCCTCCCATAGCCAATGAGCAATTCCACTGGATTTTACATGTGCCATTGAGCAAGATCTATTTCCATATTATTAATATTTACATTAGAGTGATCATTTAGTCTACATCCCCAATCATATCCCCATCAAACCATGTGATCAAGCAGTTGCTTTTCTCCTATGTTTCTACTCCCACAGTTCTTTCTCTGAATAAGAATAGCATTCTTTCTCATGAGTCCCAAATTTAAATGCTTTTAATTTGGGGTTACCTATGAAATTTTGGCTTTCTAGGAAATCTAAGTTTCTTGGTTAGACATCTAGAGGCTGGGTCCATATGGGTTAGGGAACTCAAAATATGTTCTTTTCTTCATAGGCCTAAGGACATTACAAGCATTGTTCACAAACTATTGTTTCAATGTGCATCTCTAGGACCAGGAAATTCACTCTTGGAATATTTGCATTTAGCCTTTCTGTGAATTTATGCATCTTATGTATCTTGGTTTCAAGGTAGCCACTTCTAGTTACTAAGGAAAAAGGCTGCATCTGACACATATTTTTTTACCTTAACTGCTTTGTTGTGTACTGATATGTCTATGAATAAAGGTATGTCTATCAAGCAAGTGATCAATCAGGCAATTTACATGCATTCATCAAATACTAGTCACTGTATTAGAGAATTGGGGAAAAAAGAGAAAAGTTAAATAGATTCCTTTTAAAGGATAGGTGGAGTGATTTCTCTATACACAAATATACAGATATATATATATATATATATACATTTGAGTGTGTGTATATACATATATACACACATATATATGTGGATGTATTACATATAAAGAAAATAAAGGATAGTTCCAAATTCAAGGCTATAGTGGAAATGATCAGAAGATTTTAAGAAAGCTTCATATAAGATACTCAGCACATCCTGACCTTTGAAGGAAGCTAGTGTTTCAAAAGGCAAAGGTGAGAGAGATCATTCTCACTATGTAGGATAGTCTGTAAAACAGCATAAAGATAGAAGATGGAATGTCTCATATTCAGAACAGATAGTAGGCCAGTTTGGCTGAAACATATCATGTGAGAAAGGGAGAAAGGTTTAAAAAAAAGGTTTTAAAGGACATTAAATGCCAAACAAAAAAGTTTAAATGTCATCTTGGAGAAGATAAGAAGCTAATGAATCTCAAAGAGAGACTGGATCCTGTGGGTAGAGATAAAAGATACATAAAAAAAATAAAAAGACATATGTAAAAGATGCTATGAAAGAAGAATTGATTAAACATTGTAACTGATTCCATATGTTGAAGAAGTAAAATAAGGTGTCAAGGGTTATTGCAAATGTCTTGGTGCCCACTACAAAAATGAAGAATTTAGGAAGCATGCTGATTATTTTAGGAGAGAGTTATGAGTTAATAATGCATGCAAAAATATGTAAAGAGAAAAAAATCCCTCTAATTTATGTTTTTTAATGTGGAGTAGGTTAGGTCCTTTAAAAAAGTTTATACAACTGAGTCTTAGTATACCAACCATCTTGGATGCATCTCTAGTTCACTGAGAACCTACAAAGAGTTCACTATTTTCTTAGGCATTCACCAATGAGCATGATCACAATTTCTTTGTAAGTCTACTTAAATTTTTTCATTCAAAGATTTGCATTCTGCTATGTCTTCCACTTTATTATATTTGTCAAGTAGTTCTTTGATAAATTTCACTTACACAGGTATGGTAAAAATCCTTTGAAGAAGTATAGAAGTGGGAGATAGACTTTAATGTATGGAGAATCACAAGAGAGTCAATTCAGTTATAACTTTGATGGAGTGTATTTAGAAGCGTGAAATTAGTTTGGAAAGACTGGATTCAGTTTGTGGAGGACTTGATATGCTAAATGAAAGCTTATTTTATTTTCGAGTTGATAACTGGATAATAAAGCTTTTTGATTAAAGAAGTACCATAGTAAGGTCCATGTTTTATAAATTTCATTTGGGTAGTTTTGTGGATAATGCATTGGAAAAGGGAGACCCTGGAAGTGAAGGTACCAGTGAAAAGGTATTGTAAAAATCTATTAATGAGATGTAAATGACCTGAAGTAGAATTTGGCTTTCTGAATTGTAAAAATAATAGTGATGTAGTAATTTTTAGAGAGATATATATGTAAGATTTTTCCACCATTTCAATGGGAAGAGTTTGAGGGAGAAGGAAGAATAAGTAATGATAACAATGTTGCAAATTTAGGTAGTTAAAAGGATTACCATTAAAAAATTAAAGATTTAGGAAAGAGAATGAATAGCATTGAAAATTGATAAATTATGTTATGGAGAATAAGTAAATATTTCTCACAACTATATATTAACATTTTAAAAATATCTAATTGCTGTTTTTTTTGTAAATATAAATTCATGCTAATTAATAGTGATGATGACGATGATGTTGAGAAGGAAGAGAATTAGGAATGAAAGAAAGGGAAATTACCCTTTATATATCCCTCTAAGTTTTAAAAAAAGTGTTTTCCTTTCAATAAGTTTTTGAGTTAAGCAATGTAACTAGAATAATTCACATTTTAAATGTGGTAAAACTGAAGTTCAGAGAGATCAACTTACTATGCAGCTGGTTGCTGTCAGATGTAAGAGACAAACTGAGGTCTCATGACACTAATTTCAGGCTTCTTTGCACAACAACAGGCTTCAAAACTAGAGGATGAATTATATCACAGATTTCTGCCATACAGAAGAAAACTTGCCAGTGAATTTGACTGAAGCCACTGAGGTGTTTTTCTTAATTATTTCTGGCTAATCCCCAGCCAACAGCTATCTACTTCACATTCTATAGTTCAAAGAGCATTCTCCTTAGTAGAGAAAAAAAAATAGTTAAGATCAACTTTTTAAAAATGTGTATAAAATAGGAAAATACAAACTTATGCAAGACCAAATACAAATAAAGGTCTAGTTCCAAAGCTAGAAAGAGGGAACATTCTAAAAATACCATTTTCTTTAAACCAGAAATCTGAAGGCTAATTTTCAGAGGAAAAAAAAATGAAATTTCTCTCTGTGTTTACTTATGGAGACAGATTTTTGGATATGTTCCAATAGGTCTTTGATAGTGTGTTTCCCACTTGTTTAGAGATAACTGTCAAAGAGGACAAACATGAGACTCCTCTAGATACCAAAGGGATCCAGGTTAATAATACCCATAAAACAAAACAAAACAAAACAACAAGACAAAAACAACGAAAAAGAAAATTTGTATCTTTTCCTGGTTTCCTAAAGAGGTTTCCAACATCTTTAGATAACTTTTTGGCCTGGTGGTTCCTTCTTGCAACTTGGAGATTCTCCTAAGAGCCCTGATGGAAACATTTGGAATATCCCCAAAGTAATAAGAATTATAATGTAGTGAAAAATGCAATTTGCTTTATCTCTTCAGTTGGAGTAACAGTTCTTTTCATGACTTGCTAAATGACCAAAAGAAAGGCATAAACTACCTTTATCTGTCTCATTTTCTTCATCTGTTAAATTCTTGTTTTGAAATAAATTTATTTAAGTCAAGACTCCTTTTTTAATACCTTTAATGTAAGGCATTGTACTAAACACTGAGGATTGCATATGTAAAGTCAATTTTCCTCTAATTAAACAATCATATTTTTAAAAAAAAGAAATTCTGACTTTTTTAAAAAAGGAAAAAGGCAAAATGGAAAGAAATCTGACTTCCATAATTCATGAATACATTTTGGAACAAGTTTGTTTTTTTTCTTTTTCCTACCAGTTAGTACTATGAGTTTCATGAGATATATTAATGAATCATTTTTAATGGCATATTGATACCTTTTTGCTAACACATGAACACATCTGCTGATACTTCCATTCTAAAAAAATAATCCTACCATATAAGGATTGTAAGTCTCAATAATAGTTTGATACACAATCATTTTGGCTTTCAACTTATCTCAAATTCAATAACAAATATTGTGTCAAAATTCATTTTTCTTTAATTGAGCCATATGTATTTAGATGATAAAAATTAGTTGTATTGTACTAGAGTATGTTTTCTTAAACTGAGATTTGTGGAGATATATATGTATATAAATAAAATATATAATATACATATACACACATATATAATTTATATAAGTAATAAAAATTCCATTTCTATTTATTATAATATTCATTTCCATTAACTATATCATAAATATAAATATTAATTTTATATTACATGTGCATATATATACCTATTTTTCTACTTTCACTTCAGTGTAATTGGTTCCATTAATAGTTATATAATTTTATGCATTTGAAAAGATAAAAACATAGATGTTTATGGGCTTTACAAGACTCCTAAGAGGTCCAGGTCACCCCCCAAAAAAGATAAATAATAGCTGTCAGAGCTGGAATCTGATAAATATGAACTTCTTCAAGTGGTTGGGATTAATTCTGAGAGAGATGATATTAAATTGCATTACCACAGGACTAGTAAATTAAGGAATGCATTCTGAATGTTACTTTATTACACTGTCACCTTTTACAGAAACAAATGAGATTGAGGGACCACAAAATGAAATTTATTTTTCATGCAAGAGATCTGAATCTTTGAAATTCCATATGTTATGGAAAATTTCAAAATTTAGAATGTATTTTTTTAAATGAGAGAGAATATGTACTGTCGTTCACTCTAAATTGCCCATTGATTGTTTTTTCAGAAAATAAACAAGTACTTTATATAAATAAATTACATAAATTATAAACTGAAATGTATAATTTAAGAGCATTTAAGAAGAAATGACAACTGTGACCCAGCTTGACATCACAATTTTTTTATTCTAAATTTTACAAATTGGTGTAAAGTATACATTTGCATACAAAATAGTTTATTCAAATATATATATTTTTCTTAATTATAAGTAATAATTTTCAATATATGTTTTAGGAAATTATAAGATTCAAAATGTCTTCTCTCTAAACTACCACCTTCTCAGATATGCTAAACAATTTGATCCAGATTATTCATGCCTTTTTATGCAAAGCATATTTCTATATTGGTAATTGTTATAAGAAAGTACTCTTGTAAAATCAACCCCCTCCAAATCAAACCATAAAATAACTAACATGAAAGATACAATGCTTTGATTTGTATCTGAATCCAAAAATTCTCTTTCTGTACATGGATACCATAATTTTCATAAGGTCTTCAGAATCAGCTCAGATCATTGTACTGCTGAAAATAGCTGCCTTTCCTAGTTGATCATCATACAATGCTGTTACTCTGTACAATGTTCTCCCCATTCTGCTTTTTTCTCTTTGTATATGTTTATGTAAGTCTTTTCAGAATTTTCTAACATCTTCCTGATTATCGTAGTATATAGCATTACAGCATTCTATCACCAACATTTACCACAATTTGTTGAGGTATTCCCCAGTTGATGGATATAACCCCAGTCTCCAATTCTTTGCCTATTTAAGATTTAAGTTAATATCAAATAATTCCAAGTATTTTATAAGTTTTTTTAAATAATCACTTAAAATAGGGAAAATACAAGAACAAAAGCAAAAGCATAAGTAAAGTCAGCTGTTCCAGACATAATCAGGGCAAGAGAGGGAGAGGGAGGAGCTACACAATATGAGAAGGAACATGGAGAGCTAGAAAAGAGAGTTTTAGGGAGCAAATCTTAATTACACAACACCCAAGAAAGAGCTACTCTAAATACTTTTTGACAATTCAGTCTTTTCCCGATTGATTCCTGTGATCTGTCATCGAACAAAAGGTTTTAAGGGGAATGGCATGAACTTTAAGGATGGTCTTTCGAGCTCTACCCTGATGAGATAGGTCTAACCAGCTCTGAAGGTCACAACCATTTTTTCCTCTTGCTGTCTACTGCTAAAGACTTTGAACTTAAGAAAGCTTGCATAGATTAGAAAAGACAGAAATAAAAGAAAACTTCCATCAGCCTGCAAAGCCTGGCCTCAGCTCAAAAGCTGAAAGAGTCAGACCCAATCTGGGAAAAAGTATCGGGAACCCCTCTACCCTCTTCCCTGATACCTCCCCATCCCAAACTTGTTATTAAATTCATCTTTATTTAAATAACCCACAGTCAGAAAAGAGTACTATCATTTCAGGGGAACATAGAGGCAGCAGAACCTAAGGACAGTCTTTCAACCAGGGTACTTATTGGAACCCTGCTGGACAACCTTGGTTGAGGGAGGCTTGTCCCTCAGGAGGGTCCATGCTTACCTGCCCTGGAGTATCTTCAACATCAATCAATCAGGCTATCATAGTTGTCCCATTTCTCAGGACAGCCTCTCAGCAGGCGGTATATCTCTTTTTTTACTTCAGCAGCACCTATATTCCCTCTCTCCCTTCAACTCCTCCATTCCCAGTTACAAACCCTTCCTTATCCCTTGTACTTTTTCAATCCTCAACAATTGCTTTAACTATTACAGACATGACCTATTATTAATCACAGAAACATGTGACTCCTTTTGAATATTCAAAATTAGGAAATTTTATATGAAATTATAGGAATCACATCTCTTTCACATAGAAAGGAAAATAAAGAATCAGCCAGAATTTAAGAATTCACCTGAATCAAAGAGTTATAACACACCTAAAAAGGTCCAGAGAGTTTGGGCACAATATTTTTGAGGGCAAAATATTTGAGTTTACACTGAAGAAACCTTATCTAGTCAAATATTGTAGGATATGATAAAATATAATAGAATATATGATATAACATAACATAATATAATATACTATGATATATGAGAAGATATTTATAGCATATTAATAAAACTGATGCATACATAAATAAATGCACCTACATATGTATACTTATATATGTATATATGCATATATATACATATGTAAACATACATACATACACATACACAGATATTAGGAGTGCATTGACGTTTAATGAAATAGAGTTTGCATTTCTGATTAAAAGTAACAACAAAAACATCAGAGTTGAGTAGAAAATTTGAAAAGGAAATAGAGGAGTCTAAAAGGATAAAAGTAAACATGAACAAACTTTCATATTGTACTAACTCAAGTTAAAAATTCATATTATAATATGGATAGATGTTGCATGTATTCACTCTGAATGTTATGATCATCATGGGTCATTCAGGGGGTCCAATTAGAGAATGTAAGAGTAGTGTTTGTTGTATTTTGATTATCTTAAAAGAAAAAAATGAAAAATGGAAGATAGAGAAAAAATATTAGGGGAAGAACAATAGTGAAAATGGCTAAAATTATCTCACCAAATTTTAATATATGATTAGAAGCCTATATAAATAATGCTACAATGTAGAAAGGAGCCAAAACTTGAACCTCACTCTCATTTGAACTGGACAAAGGAAGAAAGGGCATACTCTCTCTCTTTCTCTCTCTCTTTCACATGTGCAAACAAAGACCAATAGCTCTTAAATTAATTTCATTTACCATAAAAATATTTTGGAAGTGAGAAAAGGAAATGTGAGGAATAAGATAGATTTTACATGATGAGGAAAGAATTCATTTTAAACATAAAGAACACTTAACAATGAAGTCAGAAGTAAAAATTAGGTAAGATATAACAGAAAAAGATAGAAGAAAATGAAAATTTATAGTCATAAATTCAAATGTAAATAGAATAAACTCATATAAAAATAGTCTATTACAATTATTAGAAAGTAGAATCCAATATTATATTGTTCTCAAGAAGCACACTTAAAATAGATAGACGGTCAAAATGAGGAGTTGGAACAAAATCAAGGATAGCAATTATAGTCACAGGCAAAGGAAAGGCAAAAATAGATCTTTTTTAATGAGGTAAAGAAAACATATTTTGATGAAAGGTAATATAGACAATGAATTAATATCAATGCTAAACACCCACACATATATCTACAAACATATATACCAAATGATATAGCACCTAATTTCTTCAAGAAACTGATAAATGATAAATAAGTTATGAGAAATGATAGTTATAAGAAGGAAAATACAATTAGACAATAATAATGGAACAATTCAATCTATCCCTATCAGACCAAGATAAATTTAAAACAACATGAATAAAAATGAAAGTGCAAAAGAAAGAAGGAAGAACCAAAAAAAGAAAGAATTGAAGGGCCAAAATTGAATTTCCTAAAAGTTACAAATGGTAGATTTTGGAATTTATGGAATTAGAATAAAAAGGAATATAAATATTTCTAAGCCTGTATATTACACTCTCACATAAAATCAAACTTGTAGGAGGGGGTGGAGATCACAAAGGGAACATACATATCTTAATGAATTAAAATGGATTAAACACATTCTTGCATATTTCCAGACTGTGATATAATAAAAATATTTTCAATAAAGTGTCTTCAAAGTGAATATAAAAAAGCAGAGACTAACACAATACTAAATATGTGAATGAAAGAACAAATTATAGAAACAAGATATAATTTTATTAAATACAATGACGACAAGGAGATAATATAGCAGTATTTTGAGAATACAACTAAAGTAAGTACTTCATACACAAATTACATCTCCAAACATTTTTATTGGTAAAAGAGAAAAAAAGTAAGTCAATGAATTGTGCATGCAACTGAAACACACACACACACATAACTAAAAAAGTCAACAAATTGAAAATATCTAACTAAACACTAACATAGAAGTCAGGAACCTACAGGATGAGAATAGCCAAATGACACAATGAATTCTTTCTGTACAAAGAGATCTAAATATTTCCAGAAATGTTAATTCTTTATGTATAGGCTAAGTCAACGTTATAAAAAATGTCACTATCATATAAATTAATTTACTTATTCATTACCATACAAATAAAACTACAAAAATATTACTTTATAGGGCTAGAAGACATTTTTTTGCCAAATAACAAAATTCAGTCAAGATTCATCAAAAAAGAACAAATCCTCAAGTTTATCAAGGAAAATTATTAAAAACAAACTGGGAAGAAAGATATTCTAAGCAATACTAGATCTCAAACTATACTACAAAGCAAACAGTATTTTAAAAATTGAATACTACTTTAGAAATAGAGAAGTTTATCAATGGAATACAATATTTCAACACAAATCACAGATATTTGATTTTGAATGAAACCATGTATCCCAGCAACTAGAGAAAGACCTTAGTATCTAAGGAACACTATTGGGAAAACTAGAAATATGAGATACTAGTATGGGGGAATAAGATATAAATCAACATTTCATACAATGTTCAAAGATAATCTCCAAATGCGTACATAACTTAGACATAAACGGAGACATAAACAACATCAACATAAAATAGAGAAGCAAGAATAAATGTCATAGCTATGAATAGAGGAAAAGTTCATGACTAAAATAGAGACAGATCACATAATGTCAGACTAACAATTTTTATTAAAGAAAAATTTCAGTGAACAAAATATTCAATAAAATGAGAGGAAAAGAAAACCTATGGGAAATTTATCCTTAAAAATTTACTTAATTTTTCTCAGTTTCTTCATTTGTGAAATTATAACAACTTTTATTTTTACTTGAGGGACTTGTCTTAAGGATTAATTAAAATGTAATTAAAACATATGCTGAAATTTAATATACTATTTTATGCTTAGGTGGGATTTCAAAATTCTACATGGTTATGGCACCAGAAGTATCATTAAACTAACTTAAGAGTGGAACTAATGATCAGTTCAAGTGTCTGAACATGTAAAATTCAAATTAACTTAATTTGAATCATTGCTCACTCTTTAAATTTGAGATGAGAGTTTGATCCATTTCCTACCATTGCTTTCAGAATCTCTTAAAGTTGATCAGATGCTCCATGCATAAATCAGCAATAATTGTTAAATGAAATACCGTATATAGTCTTCATGTTGATTATGTGTAATTAAGGAAGGTTTCCATATAAATTTACCAGTTTAATTTTTATAGAACTTAAATCACAGAAATATTATAGAATCTCATTACTTCCCTGAATTACCTTGAAAGTGCTTTATGGTATTGTGAGGAACAGTTTTAAGGGAAAAGTTTTTCAGGTATTTCTGCTACTACTACATTGGTCACTAGCTGGGAGTAAAATCTGCGGAATTTAAGCCTGAAGCAAATGAATACATAATGTGTTATACTGGGTACAGTTATTATAATTTCCATGTGACCTAAATTTTCAAGTAATTAGTCCCAGGAGGGCTGCTGGAATTTTCAAGAAAATTAAGAAGTCAGGATGAAGTTTAAAGGGAGAATAAATAACTTAAAATACATGTATATGAGAGAAAATTTTCATTCTCTGGGATAAAAACTGTAGGAAAAGGGAATTGGAGTAATTTCTAGAAACTTGTATATCCCTGTAGAGCAGAAATTTCACATTTATATACTTACTTTAACTTTTTCTAATAAAAGTGAATATTATCTCCCTAACAATTTTTGGATGAAATTCTCTCAATGTTATAATGAAATTTCTCTAATTTTTCATTACTTACCTCCACTTGTCTATTTCTTTGTATATTTACTTTCTTCTTTTTCTTCTTTTTTTTTTTTTGAAACCTTTACCTTTCATCTTGGAATCAATACTGTGTATTGGTTCCAAGGCAGAAGAGTGGTAAGGGTTAGGCAATGGGGGTTGAGTGACTTGCCTAGGGTCACACAGTTGGAAAGTGTCTGAGGCCAAATTTGAACCTAAGACCTCCCATCTCTAGGCCTGGCTCTCAATCCTCTGAGCTAGCCAGATGCCCCCTTACTTTATTTTTCATAGTAATTTTCCCTTGTCATGACAAAATTTTCCTCTTTTCTAGGCTTATCATATGTCAAAATCTATTACACTCAAGAGAAACTTCATAAACATTTTTGAATCATATTGATAACTGAGTTAGCTACTTGGCAGAGTGGATAGAGTGCTGGTACCAGAGTCAGCAAGACTGATCTTCTTGAGTTCAAATCTGGCCTCAGACACTTATTATGTCACCAAGGCAAGTAATTTAACCCAATTTGCCTCAGTTTCAACATCTGTAAAATGAATTGGCAAAGGGAATATCAAATTAGTTCAGTATATTTGCAAAGAAAACTTCAAATTAGGTCTTAAAGAGTCAGGCATGATTCAAGTGACTAAACAACAATTGATACCTGAATGAATATGAGGTATTAAGGAAAGAAAAGCAATAAAGCATGCAAGATTGAATAATGATAAATATGGTGTCACCTTAATATAGAAGGAAATTTAGGTCTACTTAACAAATCTACACATTTTTGTCAAGAGTATGCTGTGTTCATGGATCAGTGTTAGGCTTGAAATCTACAGACCAAAAGCCTTCTCTTGTCTCAAGAAGCATATATTCTATAAGGGGGAAATACTCAATTGAAATATAGGGGAATTTTTACAACATAGAGATAGTTTTAGGTACAAAAATTTGGAAGTTTTAATATTTAAATATTTATATCAGTTGTTTTTATATAACCTACATTATTCAATAGAGATCCTTCTTCTATTCTGCTAGTCATTCCTTATAGAGCATTCTGTATTACCAAATTTGGGGAAAACAAACAAGCCCAATTTACCAAAGCTAAAGAATGCTCCAAACCAGTCCTTACCCATTTTATTCTACCTTGACATAACAGAGATAAGGGGCTTCTTCTTTTTTTTTTTATCATATCCTGGGTTAAATTTGGTTATAATTTCATAGCATTTAATTTTGATTGTTTTGTATTTTTCCCATTTACATTATTATAATCATTATGTATATAGACAGAATTTTTCTTGTTCTTGCTTAACTTTGATTTACATTTAATCAGATTTTAACAAAAATCTTCAGGAAAATTTTCATGAAAAGAGTGGCAGTAAAGGATTTTAATATGAAGAGATGAAGACAGAGCAAGCTCTATGCAAGGCTAATAATCATTGGGTAAACAGAGGGTGTAGGGTATGTGGGAAAATTGAGATTAATATACTATTGGATGAATTGGTTGAACCATTCTGGAGAGCAATCTAGAATTGCATGCAAAAGTCCATAAAATTCTACATATCATTTGTTCCAGAAACACCATTACTGGGTCTATGACCCAGATTGATTAGGGATAGAGCAAAAGATCCTACTTGCAAAAAATTATTTTAGTAGCTCTCTGTGTAGTGGTAAAGAACTGGAAACCAAGGGGTATTCATTAATTGGGGAATGGATACACATTTGTGCTGTATAATTGGAATTAAATACTATTATGACAAAAGAAATAGTGAATGGTATGAGTTCAGAAAAACCTGAAAAGACTTATATGAATTGATATAAAGGGAAGAAAAAGAACTAGGTGAATTGTACATGCAAAAATATAAATATTGTACAATGATTAACTGTGAAGGATGAAATTATTACCAGCAAAAGGTCCCAAAGATATCATGATGAAAATACTTTTCAAAGCCAAAGCAGGACATGTTGGAATTTGATTGAAGATCAAAGAATACCATGTTTCATTTTATTTCCTTCATGATTACTTTTTGTATGTGTGACACGTGTCATATCATGGGGAATATGGAAATATATATTTCATGAAAGTGCTGATATAATTTATGACAGACCATTTGCCACCTTGGAGAAGGAGGAGGGGGACAAGGTAAGGGATAAAAATAGAATTTCTACATGTAATTGAAAAAAATAAGTGCAAAAAAAAAAGTACCAATATGACAGTTGCTATGTGGCAAAATAGTTAGTCAGGCAAGAAGTATTGGGTTCAACGCTGACCTCAGACACTTCCTAGCTGTGTGAGACTCCTAAGTAAATTGCTCAACCACAACTTTCTATCCCTTACTACTCATGACTTGGAACAAATACTTAGTATTGATTCTAAAATAGAAAGGAATTATTTTCATCTCTTAAAGAAACAATGTGAAAAGAGAGGCTACTAAGTAGCACAGTGAATAATGTTGATCCTGGAGTTAAACAATCTTTGTTTAAATATGATCTCTGACTCTTATTAAGCTTTGGGACTCTGGCAGATCATTTTACCAGGTAAGCCTCAGATTCCTCATCTCTATAATGAGTGGAAAAAGGAATAGTAAGTCACTAGTATGTTTCGCAAAGAATTTCCTAAAAAGTGTCTCAAGGGATCAGACATTGTGAAAAACTGAAAAATGATACAATTAAAGAGATATCATTGCACAATATATAAGACAGGGGTCCCCAAACTATGGCCCATGGGCCAAATGTGGCACCCTGAGGCCATGTATCAGGCCCCCACCACACTTCTGGAAGGGGCACTTCTTTCATTGGTGGTCAGTGAGAGGAGCACTTTATGTGGCAGTGCCTCAAAGTGTGGTGTCAGTCATGTACAGTACTACTTCTGGTTACATAATCCTTTGCATGGCACCTTAGAACAAGGTGCTGGGCAAAGGATTATGTGGCTGCACAATGGAAGACATCAGCATGGTGAGTGGAGATCTGGGAGAGGGGATTCTGCACGGTGTATACTGCTGCCCAGTTAGGGTTAGGGCTAGGGTTAGGTTTTTATAGTCTGGTCCTCCAACAGTCTAAGGGACAGTGAACTGGCCCCCTGTGTAAAAAATTTGGGGACTCCTGATATAAGGCATAAGACTCAGACTCAGGATTATATATATATATATATATATATATAATATATATACTTATATATATATGTGTGTATGTGTGTGTGTGTGTGTGTGTGTGTGTGTGTGTGTGTGTGTGTGTAATAAATAAATAGCCTGAGTTTCAGGCTATATTTCTAGTGCATATTAGATGTTCTACCTTGAACAAGGCTTTCATCATCTCAATTCCCTAGACAACTGTAGAATAATGTAAATTACAGATATACATTGCTGGATTAGAGTGGGAAGATATACTAACCCTTCTACTTATAATTTATTTGCATTTGCTTGAGTCATTTAACCTCTTTCCTTGTCTGTAAAATTGGGTGTTGTACTAAATTTTGTTGTCATTAAGCACAATTTTGTGGCACAGTGGATAGAGTGCTTGATCAGGAACCAGAAATACTTAGCTTCATGAGTTCAAATCCAGTCTTGGATACTTACTAGCTGTGTGATCCAGGTTTCTTGGGGGAAGTGTCACTTTGTCATGTTTGTTTCAGTTTTTTCATCTACAAAATGAGCAGGAAAGTAAATTGCAAAGTGTTCCAATATCTTTGCCAGATTACTGGTTTCAATAGGGCCATTTAAATGGATCCCTGCTGGGCACATTTTAACACTGAAAACCACATATTCATGACATCTAAGTTCTCTTCTAGTTTTATTCATTGTGTTTAATCTGTTGCAATTGAATTTTAAAAATGTATTGATGTCTTTTCTCAATTAAATGTAGAAACCATTTTTGACAATTGTTTTCCTACATTTTAGGACAGTGATTTCTTCGCTCACTCTTTTTCCCCCTTCCCCCAGGTGGTAAATATTCTGATATAGTTCATATAAGTGCTGTCATGAATAAATCCATATTGCTCATGCTGTGACTGAATGCACATATTACATATGCAATTAAAATTTTATGAAGGAAGTAAAGGGAGAAATGCCATGCTCTGATCTGCTGTTAAACACCAACAGTCCTGTGACCATGGATAGCATTTTTTATCATCCTTCATTTGTGGATATCTTAGAAACTTTCTTTGCTGCTCATACTTTAGTACTTCTCAGTTGATCACATCATATAATTTTTCTGTTATGTGTACATTGTTTTCCTGGTTCTCACTTTATTTTGCATCAATTTAATTCACTTAAGTCTTTCAGTTTTTTTTTTTCCTGAACTAATCCTTTTCATTATTTCCTATAGTTTAATTATATTCTATTGCAACTATATATCACTGGCCCAACTGATAGACACCTCCTCAGTTTCCAATTTTTTGCAACTACAAAAAGAGCTGCTAAAATATTTTAGCACAAATGAATCCTTTCCCCTTATCTTTTATTTCTTTCAAATATAGTCCTGACAATCATATTTCTGGGTCAAAAGAAATGCATAGTTTTCTGGTCCTTTGAGTATGATTCCACATTGCTCTCCAGAATGGTTCATAGTTCTACCAAGAGTGTATTGGTTTCCCAATTTTCCCACATAATTTCAAAAATGTATCATTTACTTCTTGGTAATGCTAGCCAATCTGACAGCTGTGAGATGGTGTCTGAGAGTCATTTCAATTTATATTTCTCCAATCAATACTGATTCAGAACATTTTTTTCCAATTGTATTTTAATATGGTTTTGGCCTCACTTGATTATGTTGCAATTTTATGTAACTCAATGGCTTTTTAACACCTATACACTAAATAATTTCAAATTTCCCTCTTAAATTTGAATCTGATATTTTGGGAATATAAATTTGCATTATGAGTCAGAAAAAAAATTATTAATTGGGTTGTACCATGAAAGGCTTGGAGCATGAAGAATTACAACAAGGACCATAAAAAAGAAAATGAACCAACATTCTCTTTAACAATACCCTTTTAAAGCTTGCATTCTCATTTAGGGTCTTTAGCAAATTGGAATTTTATTGGTGGTCCTCTTTATGTAGAATGCATTTTAAGAGAATGATAGGGTGTCTTTAATGTGGGTTTGTTTAGCAGGTAGAAACTATAGAAATTTGATATTTTCTTCCTCAGATAGATTTCTGAGTACCAGATGAAGCCTATTTTTAAATTGTGAAGAGTAAGCAGTTTGAATAATCCATTACCACATGCTGCAGAGTTGCTGCAGAGAAATGCAAGGTTTTTTCTTTCTTTCTTTCTTTCTTTCTTTCTTTCTTTCTTTCTTTTTTTTTTGCTATAAAGGCACTTCCAATCATCTTCATTTTAATATTATTGCAGATTTTAATGGAACAGAAGGGAAAAGATTGTCTTACTCAGTATTGCCAATTGCCACTCAAGAATCTTCCTCTGTAATATGTATTCTGCAATGCAGCACTCAAAGAACATTAAAATATCAAAATATTTCATGTCAATTGCCAAGATGACGCCTCTGAGGCCAGTTATACAGCCTCTAAGAAATCAATTAGCATTATTACAGAGAATTGTAAATGATAATTAACAATTAAGTTTCAACTTTCAGAATAGAAACTGGGTTCCCAAGGCAAGGACTCTGAATATATTATTACTGAAGGGAGAACTTAATGAACTTTTCTTCATCCAACAGTAGCACAATTGTTTCCTTGCTATGATAATTAATATCTAGTTGATCCATGAACATCTTTATCTATTCTATTTTTAAGATAATTTAATTCTTCATAATAATATTTGTATTTTTTCACTTATTGAATTTAATTTTTGCATTAGGATTATTTATCAAATGGTGTTATGTTATTGGAATAATGTTTATTGAAAAAAGCTCGATAGAGTGATGAAATGAAGAACGAGTGTCTTAAATAAGCAATATTATTTATTTTAGAATCTTCTTTAAATATATCTCTGTAAAACCTAGGGAATAGTTGTTTTAACTAAAAATTTGATATATTATGTTCAACAGTTTCAGATAATTCTGATTATATCTAAACATCAACCTTAGCCTTATTTAATTGGCCTTCTGGGCTTCACAGTATCAACAGAGAAGACTCAAAATTACCAAAAGTAATACATTTGGAACAACTAGATATACTTTGATACTAAGATTAGCATATAATTTCATATTCTCTGTCACCTTTTGGATACTATTGCAAAACCTCCTTGAAGACAGGATTTGTTTTCTCTTATATTTACTTATTTTATCTTTACATCTCCAAATGTTTTGCTTAAAAACATGTTGAATTCAGCTGGGTCTCATTAATTTTATATCAATTTGACTCTATAGTATAGATATCAAATTTATTTGCATGTTAACAAGATTCTTGACCTTTCTGCCTGACATTCTTCTGTCATTGATTTGAAATTCTGACTTTGAGATCCTAAAGTAGTTCAAAACCTACAATTAAAAATTCACACTTAAGAACTAGTGGTACCTTCATCCTCCATGTTTTCTCTTCCTAAGATGAGACCTAGAGGCAAGGGCATTTATGTCAGATCTGGACAATTTTCTTTTTTCTATTTTTCACAATCTAACAATTAGGACATTTCACTAAGTCAGAAAATATTGTCCTAGAATCGATTATATATAGGAGCATAATTTTCATATAATTGGGGCAAAAATCCATTCTTTTGTAATTATAAATGTTCATTTAATGATTTTCAAGATTTTAAAATTTACTTCACTTTGTTTTTTTTCTATAAAAAATCTCAATCAACTTATGATAGTTTTATTTTTTTCTTTTACAAGTTTAAAATTGTTTAATCTCCTTTAAAAATCAATTATAGAACAGCATTACATTTTATCTCCATCTTGAAATTCTTAAAAAATTGAACTTATTAAAATAAAATAATGGAAGAATTCATAAGTTTTCAAAATGTTAGATATGATACCTAAATATATAACATATATTTCAGACAGATGTCTATATATGTGCACACATACATATATCTATTTAAATAGAAGGATAAATAGATAGAGATTCATTATTCAGAAATCTGATTACCAAACAAGACTTTTATTAATACCAAATTATAGAAATTTAATGGAAATAATATAAATAAAATATAATTTAAATAATATTTAATTTTGTAATTCAGTCACATAAAAACATTTAACCTTTTAAAAAGTTTGGACCCAATTCCCACCCTCCCTATCTCTCTCCCCCCTGCCAAGATGGCAAGCAATCTAGTATATATTTTGCTTGTGTAATAGTGTAACCTATTTTTTCCTTAAAAGTTATTTTGTGGAAGATTACTTGAAGAAAAATGAAGAAATTAAGTGAAATACAGTATGTCTCAGTTTATTTTTAGATTCCTTTAGCTCTTTATCTAGAAGTGGATGGCATTTTCATCATGAGTTCTTGAGGATTGTCATGGTTTGTTGTATTGCTAAGAATAACTAAGTCATTCTTAAGTTTCCCTCATATAATATTGCTGTTACTGTGTGTACTGTTCTGGTTCTGCTCACTTCACTAGGAATTACTCTATGTAGATCTTTCCAACATTTAATGAAATCTCTTTCCTCAGACTATGGCATATGTGTATTTCATTACAATCATATACCACAACATGTTAAGCCATTCCCTATTTAAGAAACATTTTTTTAAATGTCCAGTTTTTTGTCTCCACAAAATGAGATAAAATGAATATTTTTGTACAAAGAGGTCTTTCTCTTTTTAAATATCTGTTTGGGATATAGACCTAGTTGTGGTAGTACTGGATAAAAGTGTATGCACAGTTTTAAAAGCTCTTTGGGCATGCTTCCAAATTGCTCTCCAGAATGTTTCTATCAATTCAGAAATCCAGTGACATTGCATTAGTGTCCCAATTTTCCCACATCACCTTTAACATATTATTTTCTTTTCTGTCATATTAGAAAATCTGATAGACATAATATTGTACTTCAGAGTTATTTTAATTTATATTTCTCTAATCAAGAGCAATCTACAAAATTTTCATTGACTATGCATAGGTTTTATTTCTTCATCTTCACGGTACTTCTTCATATCCTTTGAAAAATAGAAATAGAAAATATAAAATAAAAAGGTCCTAAAGTCTTGCTTCCTAGGAGCCCAAGAAAGGCATAATCAACATATATGTATATATATATATATGTATATATACACCCACACATATATATGATACATATATATTTGTGATACACACATATATTTGTGATATATATATATATATATATATATATATTTGTGAACACAAATATATGTGATAGTAGGAGCTACATTCTAAGAGATAGGTTTTTAACCTCTTTTTCTTTTTCATGGACCACTTTGGCAATAAAGTGAAACAAAAGGAACCTTTTTTTCAGAATGTTTTTAAGTATAGAAAATAAATGCATAATTATGCAAAGAAAATTGTTCCAATGAGATATGAATGTTGATAATAAAAACAAAAAACAAAAAGCCTATTTTAAGACCACATTGTAAGAATTTTATTAAAAACAATTGAATATTTAATATAGGCATTAAGAAAACAGAGTAATTGATATTAATTCTATTTTCTCCTAATTTAATCTGTTTAAAATATTATCATAATAGAGGATGTAGCATACCTCTTATATTCCATGCATGCATTCAAATTCATTTTTTTTATCATAATGACCCTTTTTAGAAACAAAAAGCAATGTAACAGACCCTCTGACTACTATAATCACTTTTTTTTAAAAGCTGTATTAGCAGAACCAGCTAGGTGGCACTTTGGATAGAATGCTAGGCATGAAGTCAGGAGGACCCAGATTCAAAATTGACCTCAGACTATTACTAGCTGTACGACCTTGGGCAAATTATATAAACCTGCTTGTCTATTATATAACTTGGTTGAATTTTATATACTCTGGCTTAGAGTTTTTTAATAAGATAGAAAATTAGAGCTTTAAAAAAAAGTTGAATTAACTTCTTAAATGACATTAAATTGTACCATAATGATCTTAAGGAGTTAATTCCACTTCCCAAAATATTTAATTAAATCCTGTTTTCATGGTCCTTCCAGATGTTCCAAATAGATTTTTTTCTGTTCTTTGCTAGACTTTGTCATAGGATTTTATTTTTTTTAGTTCTATGCTTTGTGTAATCGAGACAGTATTTCAATATAGTTATTAGAGTCTTCAAATAAGAACACATTTTAAAATTATATTAAAACTATGATTTTGTTTATTTTGCTATCTGAAATATCAGTTACTATAAAATGTATACAACAACTCTCCAATTTTTCCTCTATTTCCAGTGATTATTAATTCTTCGTGATTTGATTGACAAACCGAACTAGCATTTGCTACTATAGAATATAAAGGAAGCTAATATTTGTAGTTTTAGCAATAAAAATAGAATAATCAAAATACTTTTAAAGAACTCTTTGGATAAGTATTGATAAGCAGAACAGTGTAGTGATTAGATTTTTGCCTTGGAGTTAAGGAAGACCTACTCTGAAATCTTGGTTCTATAGCTTATTGGCTGCATATGTTTGGCAAGTAATTTAATCTCTCAGTTCTCATTGCTCTTGAAGAACATTAGCTAGGAGGGAGATATACAGTTGTATTGGGAGAGCTACTTTCCTTAGTAAAAGGATCCTGAACTAATAAATGAAAATTACAATTCCCAAAAAAGGGATTTTATTATTTTTAATAAAGGGGTGACATGATTGTACTTGGGTATTCCTAGACATTTTCATGATTAGCATTTGAAACTAATTATTAGATGCCTGTGTCTACTTTTGTTTGTGAGCTGCTCACAAACTGTGAGCTGTTGAGATACTGCTGCCTCCATAGGAGGATAGGTTGTAAAGGTTAAATTTAGTGGTTCAACTTAAATTATATGAAATAACATCATTGTTGGAATGATTAGATCTCAAGTCAGAAGATTATTTACCAAAATAGAGAGGAAACAATAAAGTAGAGAAATTTGAGAGAGGTTAGAGAAAATACCTATACTAGTGCTTAGCCAGGAGAGCTGGTAGTAAGTGACTACAAATCCTCCTTCAAGATGAAAGCTAATCTCTTAACTAAGAAAGGAGTCAGCCCTTTTCACTCACCCAATGAAGTAGTCCAGGAGTCAAAGTTGAAGTCACGATCCAAGTCACAGTCTCCAGTGAAGTTTCCTCAAAGACTATCTCCAGGAGACAGTTTACATAAAACTCAGCTTCATGAGATTGCCCCAGCTAAAGGATTTTGCAGCTTTTATGGTGGTTTCCTGTCCCTATCCTTCTTTACAGGGGCCAATCACAGCTTCCAAATTGTCCATCACTGCCCAGGTGCAGTGTCTGTAGAATTGACTTCTCACCTCGAAAAGCTGTTAACTCTTCTCCTGGGATTCACATGTTTCTCAGTTGTCACACAGTTTGGATTCACATATTTCTGACGGTTTAACTCTTAAAAGAATTTGAATGTTTCTGGCTTTTTGAGTTAGAAAAAATGGTGAACTCTCCAAGTATCTTGCTGGCTTACCACTTAGCACTAAGTAGAGTATGTATTCACTAATTGGTTTGTGAGCTCCTCCACCTAGTTCAAGATTGTGTTGATTCAATCAAAAGATAGACAATGGAGAATTAATACTGTCTTCACAATCTAGTGAGGTACTTAAGTTAGTGTTAACTTAGGATATTCAATAGAGTAAAGAATTTTCTTTCACAAGGTCTGGTTAGTCCTTACAATGTTTTTAACTGAAATGGAAGAGAGTGAGGAACCTGATTCAAAATAGTATAGGGGAGATAGGAAATGTTTGCACATTTGTTATTATAATAGTTTCATAGTAAATTTTCCTTTGCAAAATCTAATTCATTTAAAATATTTAATGGAATTGGGATGATGATTATTGATTGGTTTCAGTGGGGAGAATACATGAAAATGGGGGATTTATTTGAGAGAGTTGGAATTTCTCCTATCAACACTTACTCCCATCAACATTACTTTCTCAGCAGTAATCCTAGAATTCAGCTTGAGAAGATGTAGCTGTCTTCACTGAGAAGTAGTGAGTTCAGCAAAATTCACATTTTATATAACCTATATTGTTGTCTTAGATTATGGCTAGATCTCTCTGATGTTTGTCGTCTATGATTTGAAGGGGAAAAATGTTAAGCTTTAACTGAAAGCTTTCAAATTTGAAATTTCCATCCCAGATCTGAGTTTTTGTGATTGGTTAATAAGAAAATACACATTCACTTAATATATGTTGTCTGGCTTACTCCTGATAGACTATCTGGCCATCTAATATTTCATTGTCCTGTGTATCCCCATCTGTGGGGAGAGGTGGGAATATAGAACAAAAATTTTTTTAAAAGTATCAAGCCCCAAATATTCAGCTCTAGAGCACCTAAAATCATATTCCCAATTCCCAAACAAAAAAGTAAAACTCTCAGGAATGGAGCTTCTAACCTAGGTACCAGTGTAAAAATTAAAATTAATATCAAATAATAAATATTATATTTTAGGAGATTTAGAGGATACAAAATAAAGGCCACATGCCCATTGCTGATTAGCTCATTTCAAAATCCATACTCACCACTTCCATGCTCCCAAACAGGGCCAAAAAGAGGCTGAGTCTCTCCATGTCCCCACCTAATGTCCATTGTTTATAGGAAGTATGTAAGCACAGGAAGTCAGTGGGCTCCCTGACAATGTACTTCTTTTTTAGGGTAACAGATTTTCAATTATACATTCCCCGAGATCGAAGGAAGACTAGTCTCTGCAATGGATCTTGTAAACATAACCCACTTTGAAATTACAATAATTTGAGGATAAGAGGAAAAGAGAAGAAAATCAAGGACTGCTAGAAGAATTGACAAAAAACCAGTTGGGGTCAGTCCTCATAAAACTATACATACAAAAACAAATTCATTAAACCCCAAAGAATTCAAATCACCACATCCCAAAATTCACTCTGGATCTTCTGGTGCAATGTGTGGTCTATGCAGGCATTTTAATGCTGCCTTCTCCAAACAGTTTACTTTCTGGATTTGGAGAGGTAGCATGTTTTTTATGCTAAAATTAATCTCAAAAAGAATTTAAACTTTGCATTTTAGAATAATAATTCATTCACCCCTGAAGAGGGTGTTGAAAAACACAGGGATGACTTAGGGATGCACGGCTGCATAATGAGTTATATGATTGACATGAGAATTCAAAGACATCAAAAAATCCAAATAAAAAAGAAAACATAATTTCTGAATGAAATATAGACTGTCAAAATCTTATGTAAAAAATTAAGTAAAGGAAAATAAACCTATAACAGGTACTTGAATCAGGGTCCAATTAAAGTGATTTATGTAATTGTACACTTTCCTAATCAGTAGCAAAGACTAAAGAAAGTTTTGCCACACAATGAAAGACAGAATAGGGACTAGATTGTAGGAGCCAAGTAGGAGGTAAATTTGAGATACTTGGTAGAAAGTGGGACAAGGAAGACCTGACTTTGACATATGTCAAAGACAGCCACAACCTCAAACCCCAATCAAGTTCAAGTCCTCTTGTATTGGCCCAAAATTTCATCAATCCCATTAGTATTGGTGGTCTCTAACCTTGTGCTCAATTAGCACTATGCAGTTTAGCTTTGTGTTTCTTTGGCACTGTGCAATGGCTCTTTTGTATTCTCTTGTTCTGAAATCAGAGAGCATCATTAAGCAAAGTTCAATAATTTTTTTTAAATAAACACTGGCCTCATTTTTAGAGTCTAAAGCCTTTTGGGAAAGCTTTGAAATTAGAGAAAATATATTTGAACTTATATTATTACAAAATCAAAAAAAAAGTTAAAGAAAATCTCAATCTGATGTGCTTCAAATACAAAAAGGACAGAAAAAATAAAACTGAAATAATATGTTGCACATGCAAGCAAGACAATAATGAAATAGTTTTAAAAATTAAAAAAAAATAAAGCTTACAATCATTGATACTCTGTGACAGCTAAGGAAAGGTAGAATACAAAGTTTTCTCAACCCCAAATTAGATCCATTTCCTATTCAAACTTTGCCATTATCCATGGTGTCAGTGCAAATGATTTTCAAAAAGTAGCAATTTTTTATAAAGAACAATAGTAGAACACATAATGCACATTCATGAAGTATCAAAATCTTCAAAGTTATAGTTGCTCATTTAATAATAGACAAAAAACACTATCATTAAGATTCGCTGTAGTCTGCTCTATGACATTAAAAAAAAAAACCCTTAGAAGCCAATGGATACTTGCCACACATTTTTCAGGTATGGAAATATTTCAACCTTGGCTGAGATATTTCTTTAAAAATTATTACTGCCATTATTACAAAAAATGTGGCAGATGAGCCTAGAAAAAACGAAACCTCTGTACTGTTGATGTTGGGTCTAAAAATATGTCACCAAGAATCTAGATCATTCTGGTAGAAGAGTACAATAAGCTGACAAGTTACAAATGAGAGATGCTTCCTCTTGGAGCCATTCAGGGGTACCATGCCCTATGATCAACTTCCCAGCTCCTTTGGTATGAGATGGTTATGTCCCATCCATTCATATTTTTACAAATGAGGAAGTGAGGGGTTATAATATTGCTTCACTTCAGCTACTAAAATGGACTCTTTACTTCTTATTACAAAGAATGCAGAATGATCATTTAGAGTTGTTGAGAAAAATTTAAATAATGTCTAAAGGCCCCTTAAAATCAATTTAAGATATTTAACTTATTAAAAATTTCAAAGGCTGTTAGCCAGGTTGAGTCCATCCATTACCTATGTGACAATTAACAAATGCAAAATGGGGGAAAATGTTTATGGGATTTTACAGTATTTTACAATATTTTGTTCAATATTTATAGGGGCAAGGTAACAGAATATATCTAATCGTTAAAATATAGTAGATTAAACTGATTCAGTGTAACAAAATAGTATTGGATACATTAATATATGCACTTAAAACAACAAAATTAAAGCTTAAATAAAATAATCAGCAAAATACAACAAAATAAAGAGACATTCATGAAACAATGGAGTCTGGAAAGGCTTAAAATTGTCTCCTCCAGCCTCTTTAAAATTCTTTCTCTATATGTTTGTATTACTTTTGTCAGAACTGTGATATTTCCCATAGTGAGGGAGAACATGGGGTTGAGGAATCTCAAACTGGATGAATCTTAGAGACTGGACAGCCCCAAAAGGCAAAGGGTTATAGGGAGATGAATTTCTACCCTGAATCTCAGGCAAGATAAGTAAAAGGATCAGTGCACTCATGAATGTTAGAAGTTGCTTGAACTAGGCAAGGTACTGTGCCTTCATAGAGTAAGCCATGCTTATAATTTTACTTCTAGTTTGGAAGAATAACTTCTTTTCCCTTCCCTTTCCCCCCTGAGGTAAAACTATTATTTCCCCAGCCACGTGGAGAGAGAGTTAGGAAGCTAATTGTTACCTAAGTAAAGCAGACCCCAGGTTTTTACCATTGCCCTGAAAGCAGTTCCAAGTTTGTGAATTCCAAAGACACAGAGACAGTTACCAGCAGTCTGGGACCAGGCTGGGGCTGGGGCCAGAGCATGAGGAGGAGCAGAAGAAGGAGCGATCAGTATCAAGAAGTTTAGTAGTGGAAGCCGGAACAACCCAGAAGGCTGAATTGGCAGCAGTATCAGCAATGGCAGAGGCAGCAATGAGGGACTGAGGAACATGGGCTCAAGCAGATGGGCAAGAGAAGTGACTTATCTCCTCTTTGCAAAGAGCACCCCAGCTAAAAATAACCTGACCAGGAGGGAAAGCAACTGGGCAAAAAAAATATGGAAAGAAAGGGAGAAGTTTCAAAGAGAGTTTGGAGTTCTCTTAGAGCTTGTGAGGGTGGGTATGAATGTGGGGTAGGTGAAAATCCTTGTCAGGAGAAACATGGCTTAAAAAACTTATCTAGGCTATCTTAAAAAATTGAGAGGTTTTTCTCCAACTAATGGTTTCCATCAATGTAAAAATTAAAATTAATGTGTAATAATAAAAATAATATATTTAAGAGGTTTATTAATGATCATTAGAAATCAAGGAATAAAGAGTTTACAAAATAAAGACCATGTGCCCATGGTTGATTAGCCCACTTCAAAATCCCCACTCACCACCACCGTGCTCACCTACAGGGTCAAAAAGAGGGTGGGACCCTCCACATCCCTTCCTAATATCCCCTGTCTACAGGAAGTACATAAGGACAGGAAGTCAGTGGGCTCCCGGGAAATATAGTTCTTTTTTATGGTAACAAATTTTCAATTATACCTAAGAGAATCATTGAATTCTAACTTCCTTTTCTATTATATTGTCAGCTACAAGTCAGACCAGCTTTGGAAGCTGAAATTAATAGGGATCCTATAGTTCTTTCACTTTAAAATTAGAGAACTTTTCATCTTGCTAATAGGTCTTGAGACTAGAAGCAGTTTTCTGGAATTCCAACCTGGGCCAAGCTTACATTTTTTTTGCCAGTTCCAAACAAGTTAGATGCTTGCAAATCTTAGAGTAAGAAAAAAATTAAAATAATAAAAAAAAAAACATTTGGACTCCTCCTTATGTCAGACTTCTTAGGACATACTAAAAATGTGCATGTTCTCAGAGTATCCTGAGATCCTTAGAAGTTACTGTACCTAGTACCTAGAAAAAGAAATGACTAGATTATAAAGAATAAAAACTAGGACCTAAAAAAAACCCCAAATTTTAATTTTTTTTTCCAAAGAAGCCCTGATGCACTCTCATCCTATTTTTTTTTTTTGAGTGGTAGGTCAACAAATGTAAAATATTTTCAGATTTTTTGACATATTGATCAGTGACAATATTTTTTCATTTAATATATATATATAATTGCTATTTGTTTTATGGGATGTCTTTATGTCAGAAAAATGGAAGGATAATAAGTGGAAATCTGGTGATATTAAAAAACAAAATACATAAAACATATATTACACACACACACACACACACACACACACACATATATATATATATATATGTAATTTATTCTGTAAGAGAGGTTTGGAGGGAAAAAGAAATTACTAACACTAACTTCTAGCTAATGATCTGAGGAACTATGCCTTCTTGAGAAGGGTCTTCATAGAGTTGTTGGATTACCCTTATCACCCTCTCCTCTCTCACCTAAAAATTCCCAACCATAAACTAGTTCTCCTAAACTAATCAAAACCTCTTTTGATTGTTATTAGAGCTATTGGTCTGTGGCAGATTAGACAGGGACACCAAGCAGAAAGATCCCAAGTCAGATGAACTCAGATCTCCCACTCACTGATAGCTGCAGATGACTGAATGCTGTTTCAGGTTAGCTTCAGGTTCAAAGATAGTCCAAGGGAAACACAAGTAGAAATACCAAGGATAGGTACAGGAACTCCACCTAGAATTTGGCATCAAATCCCTCCAGGTGTTAACAGTTAGCAAATCCCCAGAGACTCTCAGTTCCTCAGTTCTCATCTCAACCCTTCCTTTGTCAACATTCCAGAATCTGTCCTCATTTAGCTGTCCTGTTCAGAACATCAACTATTACTATAACCCTCTCTTCCTTATAACAATACTTAGTGGAAAGCATAATATTGAAATTTATAAAGGTAAAAAAATAAAAAAGGTAAAGGAAAAGAAGCTAATTTTAAGTGAAAATAGATATTAAAATGATAGTATAGGACCCTCAATATAATCCATTCAGACTTATGATTAATTTTTAAAAGCAATAGAATAAATTACGCATATATAATTTTAAGAAAGTTGGATATTATGGATATTTTGTGATTATTGAATGAGAATATGTGTATATATATATATATATATATATATATATTTCTCAGGTATTTAGGGCATCTGTAGCAGTCCAGCCCATAGGTATTATGGAGACACAAGGATTGTGAGTGAGCACATGGCCATTCTGCGCATGGCAATGAACTCTATTCCCAGCCTGGCTGAAGTTAGGGCATGAAATCTTGCTTCCCTTTGTCTCACTCACCTGAGGATAATAACCCCACCTTCACCTTGTCATAATTTGCAATTATCCAATGACAATACTCTATGTAACTCATCTATATGTATTGAGGCATCATGTAACTTATCAATATGTATTGAGTTCATTTGTGTATCAAAGAGAATAAAAGAAAGGGATGCAGCCAGCTCCCCCCACTTCTAGAACATGGACAGGTTTGCCAAGGAGCAATGTCTCCCCTTTCTCCCTCCTATCTATCTTTTTCCCTGAGGCCTGGCCCTTCAGTCACGCCTTCCTGTCTCTCTCTCTTTTCCAATGCTAATACCTAGCATTATCTAACTCCTTTAGTTTCTAATCTCCTTTCCTACTGAGCTAGTATTATCCTCTGACCAGTGCAGTGTTAAATTGGGATCATTGGATGGGAATAGCCTTAATAGTAACGTCCAGTGGTCGGAGCAGGGCTGTGGCTCCCGAATATTAATAATTGATTACTGACTCATTTATTCATATCTCTAAGTTCGGCTCTTTCACGCCCTTTGCGGGATTCAAAACTTCTATCCTGTTTCTTTTTTCCTACTTTAAAACTTCTCGCGGGCCGGGAAGTTTTAGCATCTTTATAAAATTGACCAAATATCAAGAATACAAAATCTCAATAACAATGCCAATAAGCAGAAATATTCTATACATCATTTATTGTCCACAATGAAATTAAATTTTATTCAATGGAGGTCCATTGAAGAAAGGTTTCAAATTAATTTGAAATTAAATAAACTAAAAAGTAAAGAATCAGTGAATCAAATAACAAATCATAGAAATAAATATATTTTTATTAAATATAATAACACCAATTAGAGAACATATTGCAATTTTTGAGGATATAATCAAATATGCATATTGGGTAAATATGTTCCTCTAAAATTTGGGGGATATTTTATATCAACAATATATATATATATATATATTGATATATAATCAATATATCAATATTTTATATCAAAAATATATCAAATTGATATATTTTATATCAATATTTTATATCAAAAGAACGTTAGGTAAACATTGATAGCAAAACTAAAAATAGTTATTACAAATTAACACATTTTAAAAGCCTAGTTAAACATCAAAATTAAAGTGTTGAAAATAAAAGATAAAAATAAAATTGAAAGAAAAAGAAATTGAGAGAAGAAACATATTTAGAGTAAACAATTTGATGCAGCTTATTTTCTTAAAGAAATTCTAAATAATCAACTAAAATATTTAAAATAATGAATAACTTCAGCAGATGTGCAGGATATTAAAAAATTCACATTTATTTTGGTTTTGATACTGCCTCTGGCACTTTATCATTTGACATCAGAAAAGTCATTTAACCTATTTCTATTTCAATCTGAACAGGTTTAAATTGAAAGGATTGCACTTAATGACTTCCTAGGCCTTTTCCAACTCTTAATCTAGGATCCTATGATTCTCTGTCAGAAATAGAAATGAAGTTTGACTTTTCTTGATAAACTCATGCTGACTCAACACAATTCATACTTTCTTTTCTAAGTGCTAAAAGCTATCCATTTTTATAACATTTCAGATTTTCTGGGGGAATCTTAAAGTCTTATTTTGAGTAATAATTCCTCACTCCTTCTTTGTTAAATATTATTACTATTGTTGGCATATCAGTTCAATGTTACCTCTCTAAGTTTTACACCTTCAAATTCTTTTAGTAATGTATTTTGATTGTTTTACCTTACTGAATATGACAAGGATCTTTCTTACTGTCTCCTCTCTCATTTTACATTTTGGTTTCATTTTCCTCAGTCTGCTTTCACTTCAGACACTCCTGGGGAAGTATATAGAGGTGAAAACTTTTTTTTTGGAGCACAAAGGACTCTCCATTCTGAACATGTGAATAGAAGGTGAAGAACCATGTTATTAAAATTTATGATATTTTTTATGATGTGTAAATCATTTCTTAATATCATATTATATTTTTACTCTTCAGGAAGTTTTCTGTTTTCAATGAAAGAATAAATATTCACATTAGTAAATTGAAACAAATTCATGGATCTGCTACTTTGGATGTATACATTTCATTAAGATTGTATTGAATAATATATACATTCTGTTATCTCTACTAGACTAAAAGTTATCTGAAAAGGTCAAAATATATATTTATGTCATTAACAATTTATTGAAATTATCACTATAAGATGTTTAAGGATCAGAAAATATTAGAAACCAATTATTAACATGATATGTACATATAAAATTTAAAAAGATAAATATTAGATGTTTAACATAGGCAGGTTGATTTGCAAAAAATATAGAAAGCAGAAAAACATAAATGGTGTAATATTTATAGGAAAAGATGGGGGGTTGAAAAACAAGGCATACTGAAAGTTTGTAGCAAGGAATGGAGGAGTTAAAGGGAGAGAGGTAATATGGCTGCCAGTGAGGCAAAGGAGAGAGATACCCCCTGCTGAGAGGCTATTTTTTTTAACAAAATGGGGTATTCAAGAAATAAGCCACTTATGAGAGCCTGTGGGGATGTCTTCTCTATGGATTGATGCTGAAGATGCCCCAGAGCAGGTAAACACAGACCCTCCTGAGGGGCAAACCTTTCTCATACTTCAGTTGCCCAGCAGGAGTCTGATAAAGACCGTTTGTTGTTGAATGACTGAACTGAGTTTCAGCACCCTCTATACTCCCTGAAAAGATAGTCCACTTATCTGTCTGTGATATTCAAATAAGATAAATTTTAATAACCAGTTCAGATTGGAGAGGTATCAGAGAAGAGGGAAGAGGGATTTCCCTAGCTAAGGTTGAAGTCTTTCTCAGCTTTGGAGCTGTTGTCAGGCTTCACAGGCTGGTGGAGTGTTTCTCTTTTTCCTCTCTAGGCTATATCTATGCTAGTTTTCTTAATTTCAAAATCTTATCAGTAGATAACAAGAAACAAGAAAAGTTTGGACCTTCAGAACTGGTTGGTCCTATCACTTGGGGCTGAAGAAAGTAGAGGCACTTCTATCCTGACTGGGAAAAAAAGTTCCTCCCACTTTTCCCACCAGGAAGGAAGTGATCCAGTCAAAAGGCCAATTGCCATTCCCAGGTTCTCCTTCCCCCCACAAACTCTAAGTCCTGTCAATTTCTTCTCTCTCTAATATTCCCCAGGTTGCTTGTTCCAACACAGTGGCAGAAAGTACAGAACTAGTTTTAGTTTCCTTTCCACAATTGATAATATTTAAATGTATTCATATTAATCATATGATAAATTTTATCAATTAAATGACCTTTATAAGAACAGTTAATCCCAATACTATACAAACTATTTGACATAATAAGCAAAGAGGGAATTCTACCAAACTCCTTTTATGACACAAACATGGTACTGATTCCAAAACCAGGCAGATAAAAACAGAGAAAGAAAATTATAGACCAATCTCCCTAATAAATATAGATGCAAAAATCTTAAATAGGATACTACCAAAAAGACTCCAGCAAGTGATCAGAAGGGTCATCCACCATGATCAAGTAGGATTTATACCAAGGATGCAGGGATGGTTCAATATTAGGAAAAACATCCACGTAATTGACCATATCAACAAGCAAACTAACAAAAATCACATGATTATTTCAATAGATTCAAAAAAAGCCTTTGGTAAAATAAAACACCCATTCCTATTAAAAACACTAGAAAGCAAAGGAATAGAAGGGTCTTTCCTAAAAATAATAAACAGTATATATCTAAAACCATCTGCTAATATTATCTGCAATGGGGATAAACTAGATGCATTCCCAATAAGATCAGGAGTGAAACAAGGATGCTCATTATCACCTCTATAATTTGACATTGTACTAGAAACACTAGCCGTAGCAATTAGAGAAGAAAAAGAAATTGAAGGCATTAAAATAGGCAAGGAGGAGACCAAGTTATCACTATTTGTGGATGACATGATAGTCTACTTATGGAATCCTAGAGCTTCAACCAAAAAACTAATCGAAATAACAAACAACTTTAGCAAAGTTGCAGTATACAAAATAAACCCGCATAAGTCATCAGTATTTCTATATATTTCCAACACAGCTCAGCAGTAAAAACTAGAAAGAGAAATCCCATTCAAAATCACCATACACAAAAGAAAATACCTAGGAATCTATCTCCAAGGGACAAACACAGGAACTATATGAACACAACTACAAAACACTCTCCACACAACTAAAACTAGACTTGAGCAATTGGAAAAACATTAACTGCTCATGGGTAAGACAAGCCAATATAATAAAAATGGAAATCCTACCCAAAATTATTTATCTATTTAGTGCCATATCCATCGAACTTCCAAAAATTTTCTTTACTAATGTAGAAAAAAACATAACAAAGTTCATTTGGAAGAACAAAGGATCAAGGATATCCAGGGAAATAATGGAAAAAAAATACAAAGGAAGGGGGCTGTGCAGTCCCAGATCTCAAACTATATAACAAAGCAGCAGTCAACAAAACAATTTGGTACTGGCTAAGAGACAGAAAAGAGGATCCGTAGAATAGACTTGGGGCAAATGACCTCAGCAAGACAGTACATGATAAACCCAAAGATCCCAGCTTTTGGGACAAAAATCCACTATTCAATAAAAACTGCTGGGAAAATTGGAAGCCAGTATGGGAGAGATTAGGTTTGGTTCAACACCTCACACCCTACACCAAGATAAATTCAAAATAGGTGAATGACTTGAACATAAAGAAGGAAACTATAAGTAAATTAGGCAAACACAGAATAGTATACATGTCAGACATTTAGGAAGGGAAAGATTTTAAAACCAAGCAAGACTTAGAAAGAGTCACAAAATGTAAAATAAATAATTGTGACTACCTCAAATTAAAAAGCTTTTTTACAAACAAAACCAACATAACTAAAATCAGAAGAGAAATGACACATTGGGAAACAATCTTCATAAAACCTCTGACAAAGGTTTAATTACTCAAATTTACAAAGATCTAAATCAATTGGACAAAAAATCAAGCCATTCTCCAATTGATAAATGGGCAAGTGACATGAATAGGCAGTTTTCAGTCAAAGAAATCAAAACTATTAATAAGTACATGAAAAAGTGTTCTAAATTTCTCATAATCAGAGAGATGCAAATCAAAACAACTCTGAGATATCACCTCAAACCTAGCAGATTGGCTAACATGACAGCAAAGGTAGGTAGTGAATGCTGGAGGGGATGTGTCAAAATAGGGACATTAATTCATTGCTGGTGGGGTTGTGAATTGATCCAACCATTCTGGAGGGCAATTTGGAACTATGCCCAAAGGGTGATAAAAGACTGTCTGCCCTTTGATCCAGCCATAGCACTGCTCGGTTTGTGCCCCAAAGAGATAATAATGAAAAAGACTTGTACAAGAATATTCATAGCTGCACTCTTTGTGGTGGCCAAAAATTGGAAAATGAGGGGATGCCCTTCAATTGGAGAATGGCTGAACAAATTGTGGTATATGTTGGTGATGGAATACTATTTTGCTAAAAGGAATAATAAAGTGGGGGAATTCCACGGAGACTGGAACAACCTCCAAGAAGTGATGCAGAGCAAAGGAGCAGAACCAGGAGAACATTGTACACAGAGACTGATACACTGTGGTTACAATCGAATGTAATGGACTTCTCTATTAGTGTCAATGCAATGTCCCTGAACAATATGCAGGGATCTAGGAGAAAAACACAAGCAATTCCACAAGCAGAGGACAAACTGTGGGAGTAAAAACACTGAGGAAAAGCAACTGCTTGACTACAGGAGTTAAGTGGACATGTCTGAGGAGAAACTCTAAATGAACACTCTAATGCAAATACCAACAACATGGAAATGGGTTCTAATCAAGAATACATGTGAAACCCAGTGGAACCACCTACGGAAAACCCTACATATAAAATAATTTGAGAATGTATTATTTCCCTGACCATTTGCCTTAGACTGTTTTTTTTTTTTGGATACAAAACATAGTTGTCCTATTATATATAGCTCATAAGTCAGTTTTCACTGAAAAGTATCCCCTACGCTTTAGGTCAATCTATTTGAACATATTAGAATGATATTTTATAAATATATAGGAGATATTGTGTTAAATCTAACATTATATCATATATCATGAAATTCTACATAGTGCTGGAAGCGTCTTTAAGTTCATTGATACTAAATTCTACATTTTTAAATATAAGGAAAATGAAGAACTGATATCTTGAATACTTCACCTAAGGTTCTATTGTTAGTAAGTGATAGAAGCAGGATTCTAACCCACATTTTCTGATTACAAAGTTTGCATTCTTTCCACTGTACCATGTTGCCTTTTGGTACTAGTGTGAAGTCATGAAATAAACTCTTAATGTAGTATTGGGATCATAGGATATTATTTCAAAGCTTTTGTGGGAATGTATATGTTATTTCAATTCTCCAGGGTCTTAATTCTTATATCTGTAACTCTTATGGTGAAAATCAACCTTTAAAGTTTGTTAAAATATTAATTTATGGTCACCAGGGAATTCAGCTATGTAATTCCCTAAATGAAACCCTGAAGTCATAATGGAGTTTATGGTGGTTTAATCACAACAGGAGTAAGAAAGAGAGAGGGGAAAAGGAGAAAGGGGAAAAGGTTAACCCAACCTTCTGGCTCAGGGAACTGCGAGCCAGAGGGAGTTTTAGGCCCAAAGGGCCAAGTTAGAGAAGAAATTTAGTCCTTGACTCACATGACCAATCTGAAGGAAAGCTGTCTGCTGGGCGTCCTCCCTCCTCAAGCTCCTAGCATGAACTGCCTCTCGCCCTGTCCACAGGAAGTGAGTGAATTCCAGAAGCTATTCCCTACCTCACTTCCTGTGCCTCACGAGTGCCAATGGTGGCTCTAGCTTGACCTAGGACTGCTCATAGGTCTGTCCTTTTTTGCACATGTCTGTTGAGGGCCATACTCTCAAATAATTAAATCTTGAGCTTTTTGCTGCAGCTCTTCCTAATCTCTACCTGCGTAGGGTGGAGATTGCAGTTTCAAAGACCTGACTCTGTTACTCCCAAGTATCTCCATTGTCATTGATCAGGAAATAGCTAAATCCCATCCTCCAAAGAGTGGTCTGAACAGGGTGGAGTAGTTTTGAAATTCACATAACATAAGTATAATAATGTTCATAGAATCTAATTCAGGTTACTTTTATGTTTATCAAATGATATATCGAAAAGTCTTTTGCAAATAGTAGCACACCCACAAATGTTAACTATTATAAAAATAGGCCATTTGAAATTTCATTACTGCACAACTTTTTAAAAGCCAGTCAATTTATTTATTTGTTCTTTATTCACATAATGGGTGTGGTTTATTCACATTATTCACATGATGGCTACTGTTATATTAGTGAATACTGTCATTCTATAGTCATAGTCATTCTATTGTTTTTAAAATTCCTAAATTTATTGTGAATTCAGATTTTCTTGTAAGTTTTCTCAATAAAAGCTCATAATAATGCTGGGTAGAGGATCATTCAAATTCTTTACTACTAGAAGCTATTATTACAAAATATGCAAACACTGGAAAGTTTTGTGGAAGGAAATCTTCCTTAATATATTACTGAAAAAAAATCCTTGATTTTGTTAGTGAAGGATTTCTGGACAACAGAGAATGTCAAATAACCTGACAGATAGCATTTCCAAAAACTTCTGGTTGATCCAATAACCAAAGGTAGAATCATGAGTACTAAAGTAAGCTTCCTAACTTTTGTTCCTTTACTAATCTGTGAGACGAACTTCTATGAAAAAAAAAAATTCAAAGCCAGTTTGTTAAACTAAGGATGACTTTTAGTCTCTCCTTAACTTTACTTAATAGTTCCAAGAGTTCCATAGTAATTGATTTTTGTTAATTTGGGAAGTAAATATGTATTTATTGCCATTGCAGGTCAGTAATCATTGTTTCAATGATTTTCAGTCATCTGAAAATTATACAGTTTTAACTTATAATGGTAGAATAAACAATTTCCAGAATATACTAACATATATTAGAAAGTGTTCAATTGTTCTTTGTGTGTCCCTGAAAGATTAGTATTTATGCTGACAGAAAAGTAAACTCTTATCAAATTAAAGTGGATTTAATGAAGAACAGGAGCAGATTAGCTTCTTTCCTATTTTTTCTTTTGACAAGGTTTTGGTTTTACTACAAAGAAAGTAAAAAATAAAATTCTATATAATAATTGACTGCAAGAGGAAAACAAGTATATTATTCTCAGAAAATAATATTATTCCCTTAAAGAAAATAACTAATATGTATTCATTAACATTTGAATTTCCTTCTTTAGCACATACCACTTTCCTAGTATATGTAATTTCCCATTTTAAACATTCTTTTTAAACTTTCACTTGTATTTATAAAAAAGAATTCTTTAATTTCTTTAATTTAATTGGAGACCTGGAGGTCCTCCAACCAAAGAAATTTGTAGGGATTAATCATCCCACAGTGACAGGAAGGAGGAAGCAAGGAGCCACCTGCTGATTGGGTGTTAGTTGCAGGCTGTCAGTTGCTGACAATGATTAGAAGCAGTTGCTGAAATTTAGAGCTGGCATTTGTGAAGAAGGTGGCTATTGGGTATGAGTTGGTCATTGGGGGTTGGTTGCAGGTGGTGTGGTTGGTGTTTAGTTGCTGGAATATAAAGTTGGGCCTGAGCTCATTGAGGGGGCTTTTGGCTTTCATTTTTAGATGGCTTTTTATGCCTCTGGGATTTCTAGAGAGCAGGAGATCTGTCTCATAGGCAAGGATCTACTGTCAATTGGCTACTGATAGTTTGAGTTGCTATAGGAAACTGTAGGAGTGAGTGAGTGGTACCTGTTTGTTAGTTTAGGGAGTGAGGTAGTTAGTGAATCATTTATAGAAAGTGTAGGTTAGATAGGCCTGATGTTTGCCAGGCAAGAAGAAGCTGTCCTCAGAAGGCAATTAGAGGTAGTTATTAGGAATTTTAGGTATATTTATAGGGTATAAGATTAGTAATCTCTCTTTCCTCTTTTCTATATTTTCCTCCTTTACTATATTCTTTTCCTATTTCTATTTTAATTAAATTGTTAATCATTAAAAGCTGCAAGAAGTTTTCTTTTCTCTGGCTTAAAGGGATAATATTAATTTAAAACTACTATATTCTCATTAAAACTTAAGTTATTAAAAACTGCTTTTATTTTGTCAATACCCTTATTTTAACCCCTACATATAATTGGTGACCACAAAGAGGCCTCAAACCCACAACCTTCTGATTATTTTCCTTACTTTTACTGAAATTATCCCTAAGTCAAGTTCTTATCAGGTAATTATGTTACAGCTATTGATCCTTTATGCTAAATGCTATTTACTGCCAGAAAGTAGAACTGCAAAGAAATTTAACAAAATATGCATTTCCAATAATAGTTCTTAAGATAAATAATACAAAACACTTAAAATAATTATGATTGAACTTTGGATAATCTGAAGGAATATAAACACATAATTTAATTCAATTGGAAATATTTTTTATTACCAAATATATTTTTCTTGCAAAGAAAATAAGTAAATTTCCTTTTCATTTTTTTAGTTTTCATCCTTTATAGTTATTCAACCATGCACATTTTTTTCAATTGTGCTGTTTTAAATTTTCACTCACAATCTTGAGTAAAATTTTGATGATTTTCTATGTATCTAGACCGTCTCTGTTTTCCTTTTCCAACTGTAAATTGAATCAGGCAAATATCTGTTTCAGGGAAAAAATGATGATGTACTCCACAATGGTTTTTATAACTAGATTTATATGATGCCATTTTCATAGACAAGTTATATAGGCAATTTATATAGTCAATAAATTTATATATTCAAAGTTTTATATAATCATTCTACTGTACCATTTCAGCCTTTGCCTAAAACATTTCCCACATATCAATCCATTCAACACTTCTCATTAGACATTAAAAATCCTTTAAAATTGTAATAATTTCCTACATTTATTTCTGGCATGACAAAACATTTAAGGAAAAAATGTCAAAGTCCTTCCTAAACCTAGGAGTTCCATATCCTCTTTCTAGTTTTCTTAAACTAATCTCCAACTCACACTAATTAATCCAATGACATTGGATTACTTAATGTTTCATGAACAGAAAGTTCTTTTTCTCAATTCTGGACATTTTCTCTGACTCTAACCAGTACTTGGAATGTACTCTATCCTCTTCCTCATTTCAGCTTCCTAGACTGCCTGACTTCCTTTAAGTCATAATCAAAGTATCAGCTTAAACAGAAAGTATTTACCAACTCCCTATTAATTGTATTCTTTTATCTGAATTATTTCATATTTAATCTCTCTGTCTTTGTCTCCCTGTCTCTATCTCTATCTTTGCATCTGTTTCTGTCTCTCTCCAACCACACACACATACAAAGACACAGAAATACATTTTTATATAAATTCAGATAGAAAGCACAGTGGTTAAAGTACTGGCCCTGGTGTCAGGAGCTCCTGAGTTCTAATATGGATTCAAACATTTATTAAATTTGTAACCCTCAATAAAGCACTTAACTCTATTTACCTTAATTTCCTCATCTGTAAAATGAGTTGGAGAAAAAAAATGGCAGACAACTCTATTATCTTTGCCAAGAAAACACCAATTTGAATCTTGAATACTTAAGACAGCTAAAATAACTAAACAATCACATGCAACAAAGGCCATTTTGCTGTTTGCTTATTGCCTCATACATCATAAAAACATCCAAAGCAAGGATCATTTTTTTCTTTCCTTTTTTTTAAAGTACCTACAACTGTCACAGTGTCTAGCATATAGCATCTATTTTATAAATGCTTATTGGCCAACTGACTAGATATAATTGCCAAGAAGTATTTCTTTACACAAAGCTTCAAACCAAACATTGCTCCTTGGTCTGTCCTATGGAGCTAACAAGAACAAAGCTAATTCCTTTCCCACATGAAAGTCTAACCAGTACTTCAGGACAATAACCATACCCATTTAATCTTCTCTTCTTAAGACTTAACATCCAATGGCAAATAGTTGGTTCAGTGAATAGGAGGCTTGGAGACACGAGGTCCTGTATTCAAATCTGGATTCCTAGTTGTGTGATCCTGGGTAAATTGCTTAAGGTCAGTTGTCAGGACTTTACTTCTCTTCTGCCTTGAAACACATTCTTCCTATGGATTCTAAGCAGAAGGCAATAGCTTAAAAAGAAAAGACTTAACATCTTCACTTCCTTTAGCTAAACACATAACCTATCCTAAGAATTTTCCAATTAGTTAACACGTTTCCTAAAGTGTGTCACCCAGAACTGAATAAAATACTCTCGGCAACTGGGTTGCCCAGTGGATTGAGAGCCACGCCTAGAGATGGTTCTAATCTTGCCTCAAATACTTCCTAGCTATTTGACACTGAGAAAGTCATTTAATCCCCATTGCCTAACCCTTAATGTTCTTCTGCCTTGGAACCAACACACAGTATTGATTCTGAGATGGAAGGTAAGAGTTAAAAAAAAGAATATGCTGCTAATTGGTCATGCTAGTCAGGATCTTTATGGATACTATCTCCTTTTCTGTGTTTATTAGCAATCCATTTAATCCACCTTGTGGATTCCCCACTCTGAGAATTGAAGTCAAACTGATTGTTTTCCAATTTACATACTACATTCCCATGCAAAATTTGGACATTTCACCTTAATTCCTCCTGCCTTGAATATTAGCACATGAAAATTATTATGCATTTCTAAATTATTACTATATTTAATAATAATGAATATAATATAACACATATTGCTGAAGACTCCAAGAATTATATTGGTATTTTTGTGTTCATTAAAAATGTGACATTCTTATTGCTATTGTGATCAAATTATTTCTAACACCAGGTGAAGATTATGAGAGAATATGCCAAACAAAATTTAAAATTTCCATAAAATATTATAAACTGAAGAATTTTAATTTAACAAAATGGTCTCTGGGTGGTGCTGTATGTCTATAGTATATTTTTTCAATATTTTTTCCAACTGAACTCTGAATTTATTCAACAAAATAACAAAGGAAAAAATCAGTAGTGGATTAGGGAAGGAGTCCAAACTTGTATCTTTTCCAAAGAAACATGTTTCTAGTCAGTGTGAATCCACAATACAAGAAACCCGGTATTCTCAATCCTTTGAATGAGAGGATTATACCAGAGAGGCAAACTGCTGCTTCACACCAATGAGAATTTATGAAAACAAGATAAACAAAAAACAGTGATAGAATATGTGCCTTAAATTTCAAGATCCCTTTCTCAATGTCCCTGGGGATGATCTAGCCTCAGAAATGACCTATGAATGATGTCAAACAGAGAGGGAATTTCTACATGGAAATCTTTAAGAACAAGGGCCTGAAATATATGCATCCTTTCAGTGATAATTCTTTTTCAGTGAGTTCCTAAGCAGAAAGCTGAATGCTGTGTCAGCTAATGCCAAGGCACTCCAAATGCAAGCAGAGTACCATATTTCGAATATAAATCTACAACTAAGTCAGTAATAGGCCTTCCTTGGGTGCTTATTCTATTTTCATTTTCAAAAATATTTGGCTGTCCTTTTTTATTTCCTGTGAAACCATGTGTGCACCCAATGCAGTAACTTTTTTTAAGAAATGAAAAATATTTCAAAAAATTAATATGAATATTTTATTTTGACTGTTTCATTAATGCAACAGTTCCCTTGACATTTTCACTTATACATATGCAGGGGACTATAAAATGTGTACCTTGGCCTCGGCTCCATGGATATTTGTCAGTGCTTCAGTGTTTTTTCCAATATCACTCACATTTTGTACTTTTAGGAAAAAAGGTTTTTCATGATATATAAAATGATATCTTAATAGAACATTACCATTAACTTATATCATTCAGTATAACAAGGAAGACTATGTGACTAGAGGACAGTCTAATGTCCTCATACATAACATATTTGGTGGAAGGAATTGACAATAATAAATTGTATTTAACACTTGCAAAATAATACATTATAACAATGCTTCCTCTGATCCTCCCAACATTCAAGCATGCTAAATATTATTATCCAATTTTAAAGAGAAAGAAATAGCCTCAGAAAGTTGAAATTATTTGTTAGTAAATGTCAGTCCCAAGATAAAAAACCCATTTTTTTCTTGTCATCAAATCCAATAATCCTTCCAGTTCATTTGCTGCATCTTAGTATAATCTGAATAATTCTAATGAGTTTTAGGCCTGATTAAAACATTAATTCTAATTTATTAACAAATTTATATTTTCAACTAAGTCATGTCATTTGTGTTTATTTTGCTGATACCTACATTCAGAAGATACTTTGATTAATATAATGTATTATGGGCATTATATATAAACATACACATTTCTACATTTCATAGGATACACGTTTATGTATCCTATGAAGTATTAATATAGGAGTAACAATAACTTAACATTGTTCTAAGGATTTAGAGCTGATATCTCCAAATAGTCAAAGATAATTCTGTAAGTCCCAGAGGTGCATAACATTCCCAGTTCCTACAAAAATTAGATTGCCTTTTGTGACCTCAAATAAACATGTTTCTGTAGTGAGAGATGATTTTAATCACCCTATCCATTTGGGAATGTAAACACTACAAATGGAAATTTAAGAGTGAAAGTAATTTGCTTTGTGTGAAATAAAGGGAGAAAGGGAAGCTAACAGAATAAATTACTATGTTGAGACCATTAGAAAAGTTGTGAAAAATCAGAATACACACACACACACACACACACACACAGACACAAGCATATTTATTTTTATTTTGAAACCATCAGCAAATTAGTGAGATCCAATATAAGGAAGAATTAAGAAAACTGAACTGATTTATCAATTAAAAAACATAACTAAATAATCAAGGACAGCTAGATTGTGGAGAGAATAAAGCTTCAGACCCCTAGTTGGGAGAACCTTGGTTCAAATCTGACCTCAGGTTCTTCATAGTTCTCTGACATTTACATAGCTCTTGCCCTTCTGTGTTAGAGTTATTACTAGGGCAGAAAGTAAGGGCTTAAAAATAAATAAAAATAATACATCAAATTAGAGTAAGTTAGCCTACCCAGCATTACCAGAGAGACTATTCTTTGTAAAATATACTGGTGTCTCTTAGTCTTTGAAAGAGGAGTATGGTGGTAATTTTTTTCTTCAATATGAACATATTTCTGTACAAATATTACCTAGGCTTCCAAGAGTTTTGGATATTTTCCTTCTTGGTTTGATAAAATGAATTTCAATTAATAACTTTTATACTTTAAAATAACGTAAGGGACATACGTATCAACAATTGAATTTAAGAATGAATTGTTTCTCTACATATATTTGAATGTACATTGACTGATGAAATTTTAAATGCTAAATAAATGGAAATGGCTAACTCATAATGAATCTTATGTGACTTATAGGATTGAATTTAAAGGAGGTTTTGGTTTTATTTTTCTCTTATTTATTAAAATTTTTTTCTGGGTACCTATCATATATAAGGCACTACACTAGCACATAACTTTTATAGTTCATTAGTTGGGTGCAACACTTTTAAATATATGGTCTATAGAAAAGTGTTATGTTATATATATATATATGTAGCATCTAGTTGGTACAGGAAATAGAGTGTGAGGCATAGGGTTACCAAGTCCTCAATTCAAATCCGGCCTCAGACATTTATTAAATGTGTGATCCTGGACAAGCCAATTAACTTTGTCTCCACTTCCTCATCTGTAAAGTGATATGGGAAAGGAATTGATGACAAACCACTAAAGTATTTTTGCCAAGATAACCCGAAATGAAAACACAAAAAGTTAAATGTCATTAAAATTATTGAACAACAGAAAGATATTAGAGAACATATTATTGAGAAAAAACATTAATAAATTGGGGATAAACACAAGAGGAAACAGTATATATATCCAGAAAGTTAAGGATTGCTAGTCTAGGGTTTGCTTAAAATGTAAGTAATTCCATGAAGAACCTACCAATGGGAAAGTGAGTCAATGGAGACCAAAAAAATTGGAAAATGTCATCCAATGAATGATGATTGATTTGGCTCTTCCCTTCCTCAAAATATAGGTTTTAGGAGAACTAACCAATATTCAGGTGGTAGAGAAATGAAAGATAACTAGCATCCTTAAAATGGAAATCATAGGAAAGATTGACTAGTGGGAGGAAGAATACTATTTGGCAAGTTCATGTTCCAGGATGAAAAGACCCCAGACAGTGAGGAAAGTTATTGGGTTGGAATGCATCTGAGGCATGGAAACAAATTAAATAGAAAATTAAATGTATATGTCAATATAATTTCTTTTTTATTTTTATGAATATTTTATTATGAATATTAAAAACATTTTTCTGATAAATGGATAATGTTGTTTTTGATCCTTCATTTTTGTAGGGGACAAGTGACTTCACTCAATGATATTTTCACTTGCTTGAACACACCAACATCCCTCCCTCTTTTATTGTCATCAAAGTCCAGCGGCAATAAAAAAGTCATGATGATTGATAATATTGGGTGGAGTAGTTGTCCTTAACATCTTCAGTGTAGAACCAAATTCTAAGTGCTACACAGTACTTTCTTCAGCCACCTTCATGATCCTTGAAGTAATTTGTTTTCATCTGTCCATTATTTAAGGAAGTCTTCACATGCTTTTGAAAAACATCCCCCTAACTAACTGATGGATTTGAGGCACGTTGGTTATCTTTAACCTGGTTTAGTCTGTCCACTGAGAAATTTTTAATGGAGTGTGGCCACTATACTTTCTATAGTTTGTAGCAGTCACAATATAGTTGGGTTAAAGATCAAAAACTAGTGAGCAATATAGGAGTCACATGCTGGGAACTGAGTTTCAGAGTAAAAGATATTTCACTCCTTCCAACTCTATACACACACACACACATACATATATATACATATATACATATATATATGTATATATAAAGAGAGAGAGAGAGAGAGAGCATTAATGATAGATGTCTCAAAATAGAGGAAAGAAGAGGAACCTATCTTACTGAGGTAGGAAGAGAGAGTAGCCTAGGCATTATAACATGTGGAAACTGAAAGAAAGCACAACAGCTTAATATGCTGCTAATTCATCAGAAGCAAAGAAGCTACAGAACAAGAATGAGCCTAATCCAAGTCACTTGACACAAACATAGAAGGCAGAAAGGGTATGGGGGAGGGTCATGTAACAGTTCAGTATAAGCCAGCAGAGGTAGTGAAGACAGAGAGGACTGGAAATCTACAAACCCCAATATGACAGCAGAATGCCTCAGTCATAGAAGAGACAATTAACAAAATAAAGGAATTTCAGATTTTCCTGGCCAAATGAACACAGAACTGAAAAGAAAATTCAATGAACAAATTTTACACTCAAGAGAAGCATAATAAGGTAAAGTGAAAACTTAAAGGTTTCAATAATTTTGAATTGAGTGCATTCCTACATAGCAAGGTGATCATTGAATTACTTAAGATATTTGTGAAACTTGAGATACTTAAAGTCCTTAAATTATTCAAGGATCATAAAACTATGCATATCCTTTGACCTGTCAGTATATATCACTCTTATATCTGTATCTGAAAAAGATCATAAATAAGGGATAAAGACCAATCTGTACCAAAATAATTTTAGCAGTCCTTTTTGTAGTGTCAAAGAATTGGATAATTGTCTTTGGGTTTTTCTTTTACTTGGGGAATGGATGAACAAGTAGTTGTGTATGTATTTATTTAATTGATTTAGAATATTTTTCCATGGCTACATGATTCATGTTCTTTTCCTCCCCTGCTGCTCCCCCATAGCCAATGAGTAATTCCACTGGGTTTTACATATGTCTTTAATCAAGAACTATTTCCATATTATTAATATTTGCATTAGGGTGATCTCTTAGAGTCTACATCAACAATCATGCCCCATCAACTAATGTTGTGATCAAGAAATTGTTTTTCTTCAGTGTTTTTTACTTCCACACTACATTCTCTTGATGTGAATAGTATTCTTTTTCATAAATCCCTCAAAATTGTCCAGGATAATTGCATTGCTTCTAGTAGAGAAATTCATTGCATTCAATTGTGCCCCAGTGTATCAGTCACTGTGTATATGGTTCTCCTGATTCTGCTCCTTTCATTTTCCATTATTTCCTGGAGGTCATTCCAGTTTACATGGAATTCCTTCAGTTCATTATTCCTTTGAGGACACTATTATTCCATCACCAACAGATACCACAATTTGTTCAGCCATTCCCCAAAAGAGGGCATCCCTTCATTTTCCAATTTTTTGCTACCACAAAGAGCATGGCTATAAATATTCCTGTACATGTCTTTTCCCGCATTTTATCTTTGGGGTATAAACCCAGTGGTGATATGACTGGATCAAAAGTCAAACAGTCCCTAAAAGGCCTTTAATCATTGTTTCAAATTGCCATCCAGAATGGGTGGATCAATTTGCAACTCTGCCAGCAATGCACTGATATCCCAATTTTGCTGCATCCCCACCACCATTCATTATTTTCCTTTGCTGTAATTTTAGCCAATATGCTAAGTATGAAGTATTCCCTCAGAATTATTTTGATTTACATTTCTCTAATTATAAAATACTTAGTACACTTTTTTATCTGCTTACTGATAGTTTTGATTTCTTTATCTGAAAATTGCCTATTCCTGTCCCTTTCCCATTTATCAATTAGGGAATGTCCTGATTTTTTTGTACAATTGATTTAGCTCCTTATAAATTTGTATAATTAGTCCTTTGTCAGAGGTCTTTGTTATAATGATCTTCCTCCCCCCAATTTATTGCTTCCCTTCTAATTTTTGTTGTATTAATTTTGTTTGTACAAAAACTTTTTTTTTAGTTTAATGCAATCAAAATTATTAATTTTATATTTTGTAATGTTCTCTATATCTTCCTTGGTCTTAAAATACTTCCTTTTCCATAGATCTGAAAGGCATACTATTATATATTCATGTAATTTACTTTTGTTTTCCTTCTTTATATTTAAGTAATTCACCCATTCTGAATGTATTTTGGTGTAGGGTATGAAATGTTGATGGAAATCTAATCGCTCCCATTTTTCTAGTTTTTTTTTTTATTTTTCCAGCAGTTTTTGTCCAATTGTGGGTTCTTGTCCCAAAATCTTGGATCTTTGGGCTTATTTTACACTTTCTTGCTGAAGGCATTTACCTCAAGTCTATTCCACTGACTTTCCCTTCTGTCTCTTAGCCAATCTCATCTTGTCTTGATGACCACTACTTTATAATTCAGTTTAAGATCTAGTACTGCTAGACCCCAATCCATCACATTTTTTTATTATTTCCCTTGATGTTCTTGATCTTTTGTTCTTCCAAATGAACTTTGTTATGTTTTTTACTAATTCAGTAAAAAAGTTTCTTTAGAGTTTGATAGGTATGGCACTGAATAAGTAAATTAATTTGGGTAGGATTCTCATTTTTATTATGTTAGCTTGTCCTCAGGAACAAATATTTTTTTTTCAGTAGTTTAGATCTAGGTTTAATTGTGTAGAAAGTGTTTTGTAGTTGTGTTCATATAATTCATGTTTGTCTTGACAAATAGATTCCTAAATATTTTATATTGTCTAGGGTGATTTTAAATGGAATTGCTCTTTCTAATTCTTTCTGCTGAGTTGTTATTTATGGTAGTTTTATTTACAATAGAGGGAAGATAATAAGGAATGAGAGAGAGAGAGAGAACTCCAGCTTCCTCTGAGCCAAGTAGAAATTCTAAATGCCAGGCAGAGGAAAAAGTCTCAAGATGATGGGCTTTTCCTGGAGGCTTCACACCTCCAGAAAGGCAGGATCACTAAATCAGCCTTTCACTCACCAGTGGTGACCATCTAAAAGGAAAGCAGTGTAAGGTCTTCTGCATGAATTCCTCCAGGGTTGAGTTCCTCTTCCAGTCTCTCCTCAAATGTCTGTCCTCCAGTCTTTACTTCTAGTCAGAGTTCTTCCACCTAACTTGAATTGAATTGAATTGAATTGAATTTCTTCTTCTGGCCTCTGGTTCTCTTTTTAAGAAGATTTTTTTCTCTTGTTTCACCTCCCCTAAATTTCACATCTACCAATCACAGCAGACACTCTGCTCTAGGCCTTCCCAGAATGCAATTAGTCGATTCTAATTTGTTACCCACTATTGCACACATGGGTCACAGACCTCCCACCTTATGATTAAGTGGGATATTTACACCCATGGTGATCAGATCTAACATGGGCAGATCTTTCCACTCAACTTGAAATACTGTGCTTACATTTCTGGGGATTAAATAAACAAATAGATAGAGGATTACAATTCAATCTTCACAATCAAGGAAGACTAAGTACCTTCATTGTTATAGTCAGGGGAGAGCTAAATTCAATCTTTAAAAATCCCCCTGATGATCATTGAGAGACTTGTCTCCCCATTGATCATTTAAAAGAATCATCTTGTTGTCCTAAAACTTTTTAACTACAGATGTATACAATATTTCAATTTCTAAGAGGAAATTAAAATAGAAAGAAATAGAAAACATAGGAAACAAAACCAATGTTTTGCTAGGTGCATGGACAAAAAGCCACATTAGGGGGCAGTCCCCTTTGGCATAAAAGTGTACATTTATAATAAATGTTCAATCACTTTTTCTTAAATTGATTGGACCCAAAAGTTCATTCTGGATCTTCGTGATGCAGTGTAGGTTTCTGCAAGCATCTTTTTTTGAGATATTAAATTGCCTATTTTAATACCTTCAATTCCTTTTTCTTCTTTAATTGCTACTGCTAGTGTTTCTAGTATAATTATGAATAATAGAAGTGATAATGGGTATCCTTGTTTCACTCCTAATGATTTTGGGAAGGTTTATAATTTAGCACCATTGTAGATGATGCTTGATGATGGTTTTAAATAAATACTGTTTATTATTTTTCCAAAAGGCTCTTCTATTTCTATACTTTACAGTGTTTTCAATAAGAATGAGTGTTGTATTTTATCAAAGGCTTTTTCTGCATCTTTTAAGATAATTATGTGATTTCTGTTGTTTTGGTTGTTGATATGGTCAATTATATGGATGGCTTTCCTAATATTAAACCATCTTTGCATTCCTGATATAAATCCTACCTGATCCTAGTGGATAATCCTTGTGATCATTTATTATTCTCTTTTTGCTAGGATTCTGTTTAAGATTTTTGCATCTATGTTTATTAATGAGATTGGTCTGTCATTTTCTTTCTCAATTTTTGTCTGCCTGGGTTTGGAATGAGTACAATATTTGTGTTGTAAAAGAAATTTTATAGGATTCCTTTGCTTATTATGTCAAATAGTTTATATAGTGTTGGGATTAGTTGTTCTTTGAATGTTTGATAGAATTCACTTGTGAATCCATCTGGTTCTGGAGATTTTTTCTTAGGGATTCTTTGATCTTTTATTCAATTTCTTTTTCTGATATGGGATTACTTAAGTATTCTCTTTATACTTATGTCAATCTAGGCAATTTATATTTTTGTAACTATTCATTCATATCATCTAGTTTGCCATATTTATTACCATGTATTTGGGCAAAATAGTTTTTAATGATTGCCTTAATTTCTGCTTCATTATAAGTAAGGCCTCTCATTTCATCTTTGATACTATTGATTTTGTTTTCTTCATTCCTTTTTTATTAGATTGACCAGTACTTTATCTATTTTATTTGTTTTTTCAAATTATCATATTCTAGTCTTATTAATTCAATAGTTCTTTTACTTTTGATTTTAGAAATTTCTCCTTTAATTTTTAAGATTTCTAATTTAGTTTTCATCTGGGGATTTATAATTTGTTCAATTCATATGTTTTTTTTTTTACCTTTGCATGTCCAATTCATTCACCTCTGCCCTCCCTAATTTGTTAATATGTGCATTCAAGAGTATTAATTTCCCCTTTAGTACTGCTTTGGCTGTATCCCATGAATTTTGATAGAATGTCTCATCATAGTCATTCTCTTCAATGAAATTATTAATTATTTCTATGATTTGTTCTTTAACCAATTTTTGAGAATCATATTATTTAATTTTCAATTAATTTTTGGTTTGCCTCTCCATGTACTCTTACTAATTATTATGTTTATAGCATTATGATCTGAAAATGTTGTATTTATTATTTCTGCTCTTTTGCATTTGTTTGCCAGGTTTTTCTGCCCTACAACACGGTCAGTCTTTGTGAATTACCATGAGCTTCTGAAAAGAAGGTACATTACTTTTTGTCCATATTTATTTTTCTCCACATATCTATTAACTATAATTTTCTAAGATTTCATTCACATCTCTTTCCCCTTTCTTATTTATTATTGGTTTGATTTATATACCTGATAGAAGAAGATTCAAGTCTTCCACTAGTATAGTTTTACTATCTAATTCCTTCTTTAACTCCACCAATTTCTCATTTAGAAATTTGGATGCTGTATCATTTGGTGCCTACATATTGAGTACTGATATTTCCTTATTTTCTATACTGACTTTTATCAGCAGCAATTATCTTCCCTATCTTTTTTAACTAAATCTATTTTTTCTTTTTCTTTCTCAGTTGATGCCCAATAGATTTTGCTCTAGCCTTTGAACTCTGTGTGCATCTAACTTCAACATATGTTTTTCTTGTAGACAACATATGGTAGGAATTTGGTTTCGAATCCACTCTGCTATCTGCTTCCATTTTATGGGTGAGTTCATCTAATTCATATTCAGAGTTATAATTACCACCTGAATATTTACTAATATTTTTATTTGCCCTTCTTGTCCTGCCCTTTCTTCTATTACTTATTTCCATCTACACAAGCTTTTTGTTTAAATCAGTTCCCCTAATCCCCACCCTTATTTTACTTCCCTTTCTCCCTCTTCCTTATTATTTACATCTTATTTTTCTTTAGGGTTTTTAAAGCTACTCCACATACTCTCCCTCCCTAGTGTTATTTATTTCTCCATCTTCCCTTTCTGCCCCCTCACTTTATACTCCCCTTTTATTTTTTTAGGGTCTATTAAATTTTATTTTTTTATTTTATTTTATTATTTTTAATTATTTTATTATTAAATTTCCTTCCCCCTCTTTGTCCCTCTCTTTTGTTACTCCCCACCCCATTCCCCCTTAGCTTTTCCCTCTCAATTTCCCTATTGTGTGAGAAAGAATTTGATACCCCAATGAATCTAGAAGCTCTTTCCTCTCAGAATTGATATCACTGAGAGTGAGGTTTGAGTATTATCCATTAGCACCCTCTTCCTCTCCTTATAATAGTATTTTCCCCTCCCCCTCCTATGTGCCTCCTTGTATGGTACAGATTATTCTAATTTTCTTATTCCTTCAAGTTTCTCTCAGTGCAGTCTTCTATTCCTTGCCCCCTTTTTTTCTTGCATTTCATTTTAAGCCATTTAATATCCCAATCTCTACCTATGAATACTTCTTCTAACTACTATAATAGTGAATATAGTTTTTGAGAGTTGCAAATAACATTTTGCCATATGTAAATATAAACATTTTAACCTTATTGAAGCCCTTAAAGAAAGAAATAAAAGAATAAAAATTCTCCCTCTTTCTTATTTACTTTTCATGTTTCTCTTGATTTCTTATTTGGATATTAAATTTTCCATTTAGTTTTGGTCTTTTCTTTACAAATATTTGAAGTCTTCTATTTTGTTGAAAACTCATACTTTCCCCTGTATGTATATAGTCAATTTTGATGAATAGGTGATTCTTGGTTGTATATCCAAATCTCCTGCCTTTCTGAATATCATATTCTAACCCTTATGGTTCTTTAGTGTGGAGGCTGACAAATCCTGTGTAATCCTGATTGGTGCTCTTTGATATCTGAATTGTCTCTTTCTGACTTCTTGCAATATTTTATCCTTACCTTTAAATATCTTGAATTTCACAATTACATTCCTGGGGGTTGTCTTTTGAGGATTTAATATAGATGGTAATCTATGAACTCTTTCAGAGTCTATTTTGCCCTCTTGTTGAAGAATATTTGGGAAATTTTCTTGGATAATTTCTTATAATATCATGTCAAGGTTTCTGTTTATTTCTAGATTTTCAGGTAGACCTATGATTCTCAAATTGTTTCTCCTATATATGTTTACCAAGTAAACCCCATTCTCAATGAGATATTTTGTGTTTCCTTCTAAGCTGTCATTCTTTGGACTTTGCTTTATTAATTCTTGCTACCTTGTGAGATCATTGACATCTACTTTCCCAGTTCTAGTTTTTAATGACTAGTTTTCAGCAAAGATCTTTTGATTTTCCTTTTTTGGTTTGACCTATCCTGATTTTTCAGGTCTTCCAGCAGGTCATTACTGGTCTTCAATTTGCTTATGATTTCTTTTGTTTTCAGGGCTTCATTTTCTATATGGGGTATTCTGTCTTTTAAACTGTTATTTTCTTTTTGAACAATTTACCCACTTTTCTTACCAAATCTCTTATATCTTTCTCATAGCTTCAGATCTGAACTCTTCAATAGTGTTTGACAAATTTCCATTTTGGTTTTTGTGTATTTTCTTGTTTTTCATCTCCTCTTTAGTCTGGATTTTTTCTACATAAAAATTATGGAGGGTTAAGGTTTTCTTCTTGGTAGTTTTGGTGGTTGTAGACTGTAGTTCTTGGGAATTGGTGGCCATTGTCTTGTTCCTTCCTGGTCAGAAGTTTAAGTGAGGAAGGTGGATATTTTTGGTATTAAACTCCCCAGCAGTTTTTGCCCTGAGGTTATTTTTCAGATCTCTGTAGTAGTGTCTGCTGTGAGCATCTCTGCACAGTCTTTTTGCCCAAGCTCCACATTCATCAGCCTCCTGGGGGCCCAAGTATCATTGCTTTTAGGGGCAAGTCCAGTCCCTGAGAACCTAAAGAATGTCCCATAGAGGTCTGGGTGTGGATTGTAAGCAAGTCTCTGTATTTAGCTCTGGAGAGGTTTTTGACCTAAGGCTATTTTTCAAGGCTTTGAGGCATCTTTTGTGCACCACCCTTCTCTACACAATCTCTATGCCCTATCTTCATGTTTCCTCAGCCTTCTGGTGTTCCAAGACTCATTTTCTTAAGGGTAAGTCTGTGTTCATCTCAGCCAGCTGTGATAGAGGCTGGCACTAGAGAAAATGTGTCAGACCAAAGAGATGAGGGAGGGGCCCCAGGAGTATAAATCCTGAGGAGAGAAGACTCTTACTGGGAGAGCAGTGAGATCTCTCCATCTTAAGACATCAAAGAGAGAAGGTGAATAAAGACTTTCTCCTGAGGGTTACCCACTTTTCCTGCTAGTGACTAGAAATCTGTCCCCCAACACTTCCCAACTGAAGGGACTTTCTGAAGAGAAAACCTGAGCAGACTTTACCTCAGCTCCTGTTCATAGCAATGTTTCATTGGGCAGTTTCTTACTATGTGTCCTTGACAAGAATACAAAAAGAAAGTCCTGTTATCTCTTTACACCTACTGTTGACTTTTGGGTGTCTGCCTATACTGGGAGGTTTGTCTGTTAAATGTATTAATTGTAGCCAGGTTTTTAACTTGCTCTAATTCTTTTTGCCATAATATTTCAGAGGTCTCTTGGAGCTTTTTCTTTAGATCATTCTTTTCTTTTTCTTGATCTACTTTATCATGAATTAGGTGGCAGTATCTCTAAGTTTATTAAGTGAGATTGTGTCAAACTTAGGGCAATATTTCCTGAAGAAATCCCTCAAGTGCTTATCACAGCCCTTGAGAAATTGTCTCCTCACATGTAGAAAACTTTATCTTCTATTTTGGCTATTAACCTCACTCCCATCACTGTATGAGATCTTCTTTCTAGGCAACCCTGCTTTTTCCATGCCTTATAGTCTATGTATAGGCATCGGCTTCTTCCTTTTACTCTCCCTCTTCCAACAGATGTTTTCATTCTTAACTTAAATACAAATTTCCTCTACTGGAATAAAAGGAAAGCTATCTAAAAAAAGAAAAGAAAAAATAATGAAATTTTATTTCCTCCTTTAACTCTTCTCACAAGATTTTTACTGAGTAATCAATGCAATTATATATGTAAGTACAGTAGGATATAATTTTACATAATCAATATGTTCTAAGACCCTTAGCAATGAAAAAGACACATCATAGCAAATCTCATTATTTAATAAATATTTCTTAAATAAACATATCTAGGCTTTATAACTTTTCTTCAACATATCAGAGCAACAAGCATCAGTACTCACACATTGGGGACATTATTAATAACTAAATAATATTAATTAAACATAAAGAAACATTGCTCTAACACAGATACTATGAATTAAAAGTAAGAACTCTGGGCAAAGACTTGATGCTGGAGCTAATATTTGGAGAAAATGATTCACACTAAGGCTTCTCAGAGCCAACATGATTGGGCATATTGTTAAGAGACTTTAAGTTGATTGGGGAAATGGCACAAATTTAGTATATAATTGCTTAATTTTTTATGTTACCTATTTTTCTCTCCTCTTTTTAAATTAAAAATCAGGGATGCTTCAATTTGCATGTGTTGAGTTCATGTAAAAGGAGGTCTTATTATTTATATATATGTATAATATATGTGCATGTATATATACACACATTTATATATATATTTATATATGTATATATTTCGACATGATATATGATTTAAAGAAGTTTCATTTAGAAAAAATGTCTAAATTTAGCAGCATGTTATGGTGAATAGTGAACCAATTTTAGTATCAAAATATTCTATCCTCAAGTCTTCCCTATGACACATTCTATTTCAGTGATCTTGGTAAATCAATAAATAATTCAGTCCCCCAGTTTTCCAATCAACCTATGTATGGGAAACATAATAAATAAATCTGCAGATGTTAGCCATTGTTTAACCTCTCCTCACCCTCAAATTTCCTTGTCAAATCTGAATCTGAGGCCAAATTTTGCCCCAGTTACAACACTTTGCAAAACTCTTGTAAGGTAAAGTAAGTAGAAGCAGAAGAAAAATGTGTATGGTAACTGAAAAATTATACAATGATCACCTGCAATAAACTAAACTATTATCAGCAAAGCAAGTTTCCAAATACCTACAAGGGACCCAGGATTAAAAAATGTTATCAGTAGCCCAAGAAGCAACTATCTCAATACACATCAGGGTTTCCTATCTTCCTCTTTATTTCCTTCATGAGTCATTTATTCTATGTGTGATAAGTGTCTTTTCCTCAGCATGAGCAATATGGAAATGTGTGTTGCATCAACACTATTACAGCCTACATTGGAAGATTTTCCACCAGGGGAAGTGGGGAAGGAGGGTGGGAGAATATCTAATTCCCAAAATGTCAGAAAACAATTGTCAAACAGTGTTTCTACATGAAACTGAAAAAAAAAATTAAAAATGAGTAATCAGCTCTGAAAAAGGCTGAACAAAACTTCAATACACATATGTTACTCTTCCCAGCACTCTTCATTTAATAGGCTTTTCTCAGACTGCCAATGAACCAAACTATTTAGTACAACAAGCATAGAAAAAATTGGATATTATCACAAACCAATTAATGTTGAGGAGATGATATTTATTAAATTGAAATCCTTTTTCCTAAAAAAAAGATCTTTAATTTTAAACATTCTTTTTGCTCTTATGGACCCATATTTGAGGTCATATCTTATTTCTCAACTTCAGACCTACCTTTTCCAAAATAAAGGAAAATAATTAGTTTTGTGTCTAAACATAAACTTCTTAATTTATCTCATTACCAGTTCTTTAAAATTCAAACTAATAGTTTTATGTTCCAATTATTCTTTTATTCAAAGATATTTTATTTTCCCAATTACATGTAATAACATTTTCCTATGCTCCATTTATAGAAACAGTTTATCTGACTGTAGTATAATCATATTTTCACTTCTTCTTCTGGGCAAAAGCAATGTTCTTTGTAGTTTGTATACTTTAATTTCAGAAAAATAAATATAAACAGCTCAAAATGCACAATATATTACTCTCCAGATAATAGGAGAGGGAACAGGGAGCCTATAAGCCCTGTCCCAATATACTAGAAAACAGAAAGAGAAAAAACAAAACATTAGTCATTGGCAAAAGAAGCCATATGGGACAAGATCTACACCGCTGCTGTGGGAAACACAGCAAATTAAATAGAGGATAGTGTTTGATGCAGAAATTTGTCCAATCCACTTCCTCTTTTTAAAGTGCAGTTTCATTTACTTCAAGTGAGGGGATCCCATCAGGAACAGCAGCAGTTAATTCTTCTTCTATAATCTCATCCTCATCAGTGCCAAGATTTAGCTAAATCATGCAGGAAATTCAATGTGAGGGAGTCTGGGTACACTTTAGGGAAGGTTCTGAAAACAGCAGAGCTATTTCAATAAGTAATGACATCAAATTTTTCATACCCTTTTCATTTTTGTTATTTTAGCTTTCTGCTTGTGTTTCCATGATGGGTTATCCTGGGTCTATCTTCAGTTACTTCTTGGTCATCATGGATTCAGTTTTGGAGTTATCTGTCAATCCTGTGCCTCCATTATGTGTGCCTTGTTTATTTTCCAGCATCATGTGTTCATCACAATGCAGCAGAGGGAATATATCAGCTGATTGGAAATTATCATTTCTCTCAACCTTATTATCAAACATTTCCTTCATTATCTCATCTAATTCTCTAATTTTGCATTGTTTTCTTTAATATTTTTCTTCTTTTCTTCATTCTCTGGGAGTTATAACCCTTCCTTACTAACAGAGACAAGAGTATTCTCATAGAATTCATAATACTCTTCAATAGTCTCTGTAATGTATACTACTTCAAAGCCAGGATTCTGTACCCATTCAACTAACAAAAGCATAGTTGGCCACTTATCCCTTGCTCTTACCAGTGATATAGTACATGAATTTCTGGGTTCCCTTCATCCTGGACACATTCAATCTAGGAAGTAATCTATCTTCTGACTGAGATGTGTGATAATGTAACAGTTCAAATAAATAGTTTCTGTTCATAAAGTACTAGTTAATTCGAAGCTTTTGGAGGGGGGGACTCATAGAATTTTTTTTTTGTAATTCTCTTTCTCTTCTGACATTTCATGTAAGAGCTTTATACACTTCTATATGATATTCTTATGAATGTCCTTATGAATTTTACTTGGCTGCTACAACTATCTTGACATTTTGAGCGTCAAGTGCTCAGAGTCCACCACACCTCAGATAAAATTAAGATAGCCAGGAATAAGCTTTCAGAACTGTACATGGTGAAAACATAACACATACAGCCTTATATTCTTCTTTTTTTGTTTTCAAAGAGGTAAAAACGAGCATGATAGGGGGATGAAGAGCAGTATTCAGAATTCCAGCTGTCCTTTCACAATTAATTACTTTTCTTCAAAAAGATCTTCTCAATCATTTGTGAGGCTCTCATAAAACTCAATATTCCTCTTGACTGATATGATCAAGATTAGGTATCTAATGGGGCTGGTCTTATTCAGCTCCTATTCAGATCTCATTCAGATCCTTCTGATCAATGTATTTCTCCTTGACCTCTGTTTTCTTCTTCTTAATTTTGATTTCACCTTCTTCATTAGATACAATATCTACAATTGTGGGTTCTTCCTCATCTTTGTCTGGTTTTTCTTCTTTCTCTTCCTCTTCCTCTTTCTAATGATGACTGATTTTCTTCTATTGTTCTTTGTTCCAAATAAAATGTTAATGGGATAGCCAGTAATTTACAATTTACTTGATCTGTCTCTTTTCTAGATATTCTTCTTTCCAATCTAAGATCACCTTGGTGCTTCTGTTGATAGGCTCAGCATGATCATCATGAATTGTGAAGAAGTCTCTTGAAGAAAACATTGACAAGATGTCCACTTAGAAGCTGTAAAAATCCAGATGTCTGTGAAAACCCTTCCACACCAATCAAAAATAAAGTGCTTCAAGGGTATAGTAAGCCAAATCTAACAACAAGACAGAGCCAGGGGACCCTTCTGCTTGACTGAACTTAAAAGGTATGCAGAGAAGATTGCATTCTCAGGTTTAAGGAAAAGGAAACAGGAATGTTCCAGGACCTTTCCCCCATCTACTGTCCTTAGTCTTCTTTGCTCATTGTAATCTCAGGGAGAGGGCTCTAGCCCAGAGGGAATGCCTTACTGCCACAGCTGTGACAGGCTCTGGGCTCTAATCATAACTGGATAGGAGGAAGCTGGAAGAAAAGTTCCAAGCAGAGGGCAGTCTAAACTCAGTCACTACTCTCCATCTTGGGCCTCTGCTTCTTGAGGTTTTGACCTCAGGGCACATGGATGCTCCACAGATCAGTTCTGCCCCAAGTTTAATCTAGTCTATCAATGTGGTAAATAAGAAGTCTTCAGAGGGCTAGGAAACTCAGTCTCCAACACCATCCCCCCAATGACTGGGCAGAGAGCTGCCTTAAGAATCTTGCTGACTTGAATCCTAGGATGAAGTCTGCAACCCCAAAAGAATGCCTTGAAAACAGGGCAGGAAGCACAGGTCCCTTCAGCCTCCACAACCTCACCTTCACCTTCAGCTTCTGCTGCCAGCTGGGGAAGATCTGACCTCAGAGCTTATTAATACTCCATCAGTCTAATCTAGTAAATAAGCAGATCAGAGAAGAAGCCTTTCAGGACCGAATCACCCAAACCTACAGATCCAGCAGATAATCAGAGGAGTAAAATTACAGCTAATGATGGGGGAAAAATGAGATAAAATATGAGTAAACAACAGAAAAGAAAAAAAAGAAGTTACAGTTGGTAGCTTCTATACAGATAATAAACAAAGAGCAAATGGAACAGAAGAGGACCAAGCAACACCAAGCAAAATGCAGAAACTACAGCAAATTGGGCTCAGGCTTTGGAAGAACTCAAAAAACAATTGAAAAAAATTAGGAGAAGCTGAAGAAAATGAGGAAAAGAACTTAAAAAAGCAAAATAAGTCATCTGGAAAGAGAGGCACATGAACTAAACAAGAAAATAGTGTCTTGAAAGCCAGAATTGACCAGCTTGAAAAGGAGGCAAAACAAGTGAAAGATGTCCTATAAAGAAAAACATATGAGGAGAAGGATGACCAAAAAGTCTGGGATGAAATTCAGTCTTTAAACATTAGGATCCAACAGCTAGAAAAAATTACTTCACAAGGCAACAAAAGTGTAAGAAACAAAATAAAAAGAATGAAAAAAACGAGGAAAATATGAAACACCTCATTGATAAAAGCACTGACCTAGAAAATAGATCTAGAGGAGACAATTTGAGAATTATTGGAATACTGGAATATTAAGAGAAAAGAAAAAAAAAAACTGGACATCATTCTACAGGAAATTATCCAAGAAAATTGCCTGAACATTTTTGGACAAAATTGAAAGATTCCACAGATCACCTCCTGCGTTTAATCCCCAACTGACAATGCCTAGGAATGTTATAGCCAAATTCAAGAACTACCAGACCAAGGAAAAGATACTAGAAGCTGCTAAAATGAAACCATTCAGATATCATGGAACCACAGTTAACATAACAAAGAAACTGGTTCATCCACACTGAAGGACCAGAAGTCATGGAATTTAATATTACAGAAAGCAAGGGAACTGGGTCTACAACCAAGAATCAACTACCCAGCAAAATTCACTATATTATTGCAGGGGAAATATGGTCATTTAATAAAATAGAAAACTTTCTATCATTCCTAAAGGCAAGACCTGACTTAAACACAAAATTTGATGCCCAAACACAGAACTCAGGAAAATTGCTAAAAGGTAATTAAGAAAGGGGGAAAATGTTTAATGTACACAATAAGTTCAAATGATTTTTATTCCTATAAGATAAAATTATATTGATTATTCTTAAAATGTTATTATCATCCGGATAATGAAAAGATATATTCTTATGGGGTACAGTGACAAATGTATAATATGATAAATCAAATATATATATATATATATATATATATATATATATAACTAGGAGTAAAAAAGAGAAAAATACTAAGAGAAATGGAAAAAGAGATAAAATGGCATAAGTATATCTTGCCTAAAGAAGTGCATGGAGGGAGGGAGGGAGATGATCAATAAAATGGAAAGTTGAAAGTGGTTGGAGGCAATCTACAAGAAAATTTTAATCATTATAGCAGGAAGGGTCAGAGAGGCACAAATGAAAGGAAAACCTCCAACTCCAAATTCAATAATCATCATCATCATCATCATCATCAACCACAACAACATCACCATCAACCACAACAACATCATCATCAACAACATCAACAACATCATCATCATCCTCAACATCAATATCATTGTCATCAACAACATCAACATCAGCAACAACAACAATATCATAAACCGCAACATCATTGTTATCATCAGCATCATCCTCATTAACAACATGCTCATCAACACAATCAACATGATAATCAACATCAATATCACATCAACACCTAACTATCCATCTTTTCCTGGGACAGGAAAGATTTTTGCTGGCTGGATTAACCTAATAGCATATTATGCAGAATACTGAATGAGAACCAAAAGACCTAAACTCTGGTCTTGAGTGCCACTATGTATCCTTTGGGGGGTAAAAAGAAAGCCTTCTTTTTTCCGGGACTCAGGTTCCTCATTTATATGTGAATGAAGCTTACCTGGACTCTTCATTAAGATAATCAACCAAATTAAAAAATAATAAAAGGTGTTGTGAATTTTAGCATGGTAGCAAAGTTTAGGAAATTAAAACTCCTGATATTGCTTGCCCCCTTAAGTCCCTGAATGACTAAGGCACTTTGTTCTTTCTCATATTGGAGATATTAAGTGGGTCAGTTTCTAAACCTAGGAGCTCCTTGCCAATGTAGTTTATACTTATCACATTCGAATAACACATTGATTCAATGCAAAGAGATCTTAATTAAAATGAAATAAAATATTAAATAAGGGAACAAAACAAACAAAACATTGATATTCTTCATCATATTCTTCATCATCATTGCACTTGGTAATGACAACTACCTTCTCTGCCCCAGGTAAGCATCACAGAAACCCATACACTGATCATTCATTGACTGGTTTCCTCCATTCTGTGAAGTCTCTTTGAAATATTGATGCCAGATGGTCCCCAAGTCATTAAAGAATCATCTTTTGACATACCAATGCTAGTATACAACAAAGGCAGGATCTGTTCCTGATGATTAAGGATGTTGTCAATCTTCAGCTCTTTACTACTGTTCATTTTGGAAGGATCTGTCAGACTCTCATAATAGATCTTGTAGAAGGCATCAGAGACACTGAAAATTATCTTTCAAAGGAAGATCTATTTTGATTGTAATATAAAGTGTTGATGACTCAGGGCATAAGCTAAACAACTTCTTCCTGGAAGGCAAAGGTCTCCACCTCTTCCTTTTTATGTTATGTTTTGTCAGGTACTTTCAGTAATTGGAACTAAGAAGGCCATTACAGGGAAATGCTTAGTCCAGTGTCTCCAAAAATTCAGGAATTCAATAAGCTTAGAAAATGGTACATTTTCTCATCTTTAAACAAAATAACATATATTTGCTGATATTTAGTACAAAGATTTTAATATTATAGGTAAAGAGGTCCACGTGTTGAGAGGGACTTTTACTGCCGGTTGTAAGAGAGGCAAAATAGACATCTCTTGTCTCTACTCATCCTACCCTTCTTAAAAGCAGATTTTACTTACTAATATCAATGAAAGGAGTATGTAATGACAAGAAAATTAGGGTAACTCTTTTCTTACCTGAGGGAGTTTGTAACTAGAATCAAATCTAAATGCTCCATTTAATATTATTAGTTAAAATTTTCAGGTTCAAGCTAATTTCTGATTAATATTTTATTATTTGCTGAAATAGTACTCCAAGGCTTGACTCAATCCCACCAAATACAAGTTCCATAATTAATAGATGTAGTGAATAGTAAAGAAACCCCTTCATCCACATTCCAGAAAAATGAAAATTAGAGAAGATACTCATAGTAGAATATATATCAGACAATACAGAGTAAAAGAACATTCATATGGAGCAAGTGAATCAACTTAACTATGAGAAAAAGTTATATATTTCACCCAAGGGAAAATTCCTTGAAGTCTTTAACAGACTAAGCAGGAGGTACATTATGACAATTGTTACCTCCTCTTGTGACAACATCTTCCTAGAGTTTTTTCTTTCAGCAACATGAAATGGTAGTGGTATTCCATCTTTTCCCTATAAGCTGGAAGCTAAATACCTGAAGTTAATAGGCAATTAAAGCATGTCCAAAAGCTTGAAGAAACTAAAGCATGCTCTCTCACTCTTACCATCTGTGTTCTGCCCATTTTGCAGGCACAGGGTATTACTCTCCACAAATTGGCAAGCTGTCAATCTATTATTACACAAATATATATGAAAGTATCAAGTTTTTGCATGTTCCCAATGTATTTTATGTGCATTAATTATCTACTCAATAGTTATAGATTTGAATGAACATTTCTAGGATAACATGCTTGAAATTACATTTATAAAATTGACTATATATGAGGGAGCCAAAATATAAGTTTTTTTTGTTCTTTGATTTTGATGAGATAAACATATGACTTAATCCAAAAGAATATTAAAAGCTAAACAATATAATATGAAATAAAGATTTCTGAAACAATCCATTGGATATAGCATTCAGGTTTCATATTGGAATATTAATGCCCATGCTAGAGGTTCAGACATTTAATCAGTTCCAAATTAACATACAAGCCAAAATATCTTCACCTTTTCCCTGGGAATAATATTAGAGATAGTATCAAATATTTTGTTAAAATCTTGGTAAAATATCTACATATATCTTAACATATCTATAAGTTAAGTAACTGTCAAAGAAATATAATTAATCTGATATGTTCTAAACTGTATTATGTCATTGTGTTATTTTTTATCAATGGATCCTTTTAAAATATTCTCTAATAATTCATTGAATAATTTATTCTATAATTTTAATATTTTATATCAATCACACTGATATAAAATTTAGATATTATTTCCTTTTATGAAAACTAATATTGCATTTTCCTCTCTAATATGATGATAATTCATTTATTTTTGAAAATCTTTGAAGATTTCTGTTCTAGTATTCACATCTGGCATGTACCTCTATACTCAAACTTGCAGTTCTCTTAACCTAGTGACGAATATTAATCAATGGCACTTAAGTGACCCCATTATTTCCTTAATTATTTTGGCTCTAAAATCCATGTAGATATATTTGCTATGATTTTCTAACATAATTATCATTCACCTTGGCAGAGAAAACAGTAGGAACACAATGATATATTAGTTATGCTCTCATTCTATTATTAATTAGCAATGTGACATATACCCCAAGTAGTGATTCTTTCTTTCTCTTAATTTCTCATATTTGTACACAATTTTTCTGCCCATATCAGGTTTTTATTAGTTATAGCAGATCTCATACTATCTTAAAATATCATTTTTACCCTTTCATAGTAATCATTTGCCAATTATTTTAATTTACCTTCCTTTTTTGTGTTTTTTACATAAGTTGGTGAGTTTCAAATACATAGAAAGGAGTCTCTCATTTTCCTTATTCATTGGTAATATTTCTCTTTACTGCTTAATGATTTTAAACTTTAAAGCTTCTTGTTACTTCCTAGGCTGACTATCATTAGAAATTTTCTACATGGAATCCACACATTATCTGGATCTCTCACTATCTGCCAAAACCAGGTAGCAAATACTTTATTAACTTACATTTCCCATTATTCCTCTTTCAAGAGGTTAAGTAGTGGCCAAGGGGAAAATTTAACCTGGATTTTATTCTCAGAACCAAACAGTAGCAAAGTGGTATTAGAGATAGAGTCACAATAAAGGATTCAGGAAGGCTCATCTTCCAGAGTTCATGTCTAGTCTCCATTGAGTTAATTAACCTTCTTTGACACAATTGACATGTAAAGTGAACTGGAGGAGGAAATGGTAATTGACACTAGTATCTTTGCCAAGAAAAACCCAAATGGGGTCATGAAATGTCAGACATGATGAAAATGATTGAACAACAATAAGAAGAAAAGCAAATGAGGAAAGGTTGCTGATATATGGGGGAAAATGACTACTAAAAGAAAGGAAAGTCCAAAATAATCTGACCTAAACATTAACTTTGGTAGAACATATTTAAAAGAGTGCAGAAGAAAGCATTTCAAATTAGAAAAGCTATTCATAATCAATTGATTCATATTGTTTCTTTTATGTCACTGAAGGACATTAAGCGTTAGCTTTTTTCCCCCTAAATTTACTGTATAACAAAACATCCTTTTACAATTTGAGGTCCCATCCTATTCTGGATTTCTGTAATTTTCTGAAATATCATTTAGAGCAATAGTTGGAATTTTGATGAATTCACTCTATGGTATTCATGGAGAATAAAGTAGCTACATGGAGCAGTAGAAAGAGCTCTACACTTTTAGTCAGAATGTCCTGAGTTCAAATCCAGCCTCAAATACTTACAATGAAGTCACAAACTTGGCAAGTCACTTAACGTTGATTACATCAGTTACATCTATAACTATGAAATGAGCTGGAGAAGAAAATAACAACATCAAAAAACCTCTAATATCTTTGCCATGAAAATCCCAAATGAGATTATAAAGAGTCAGGAATGACTGAAATTAATAAATAGCATCAAATATGCTCAGAGTTATGCTAGGTACTATAGTGAATATACTGGTAATGATTTTTGATCAGAGGTTTGTAATTCTTTAATCTTAATGTTTCTTAGGCATATTATACTTAGAAAATTATGCAAGAACCTTAGCAAGGTATCTTTTTTGTTATTTTTAGATTAATATGCCTATGAGATATAGTGGGTATTATTGTTTTCATTCATTGTTTTAAGGAAATCATCAGCTACTATTTTAACTATTAATGGTTGTGGAAAGAGACTCCAAATTCATATCCAAGTAAATACTGAAAATGTTTTATTGCACAGTGGTTTCAGCATAATAAACATTGAAAATCCAGTGTAACATATTTTAGTTGAATCCAAATGTTATATTTTTGTCATAGAGTCAATAAATATGAAGATTTATATTTTGTTAATTTATGTGCTTGTAAGGAATTAACATTGCTAGTACCATTGCTGAAAGGTAGCCCAAGTAGATTATGATCCATGGTCTTGAAATCTGTTAAAAAAAAAGAAAAAAGACAACAACCTCCCTCCACCAATGCAGATTAGCTCTTGTTCTTTATTTTATAAACCTGACATCATTGTCTAGAGATTCTTAGAGATAGAGTAGTTTTACAGAATCACAACTTCAGGGCAAATGAAGAGATCTTAATCGTGAAGCCATCTAATCCAATGTATATAACAAAGACATATCTATCCTAACATACCTGACAAGCATTCTTTCAGTCTCTTCTTGAAGATGTCCAAGGAAGGATGATCCCAACCTTTCTTGGGCCAGCCCATTTAATTTAAAAAATTAACTTATTTCTATGGGTTCTACTTCTTAGAGCTAAATGGAACAAAACTACTCTGTAATTTACATGACAATTGTTCTAAGTCTTTAGGAAAGCTCTCTGATCTACTTTGAGATTTTTCTTTACACCAATCTTCATATGGTTTGAAGGTCCTTCACATTTTATGGAGTCTTTTTCAGCATGATCTCCATCTTACCAATATTCTTCTAAAATTATGATTCTTCAAACTGAAAACACTACTCTGACAGTTGCTGAAGATAGATAAAAGTAGAACTCTTACATTTTGGTTTCTGGACACTATGCCTCTTTTAAAGTGTACTTTTTTGAATCATGGCTGCAATCTAGACTCCACACACTTCCTCTCCCCGGCACCGAATGAAATAGACTACATCAAAGGAGCATAAAATCACCTTTGGAGGAACAGAAGGACTCCCCAGTACCCCACAGAGGCAAAGGTACATGGGGCTTGAACATTTCCACACTAAAATAAGAAGGAAAAGCTTGCACAGAAAAGTGAACTGAGCCGCCCTTCCCCCACCCCACCTCCCCCACTAAACCAGAGTGAGCTACCTGAGCGCTCACCGGGACAGCGAGTGAGTGGGGAGGGTCTCTGTCTGGGGGGGCACTCCAGGGTCCTTGGGATCTGGGGACTGCCAGGAAAAAACGTCTCAGGGTGCTTTCTCTGGAGAATCCAGCGGAACTGGACTTGGGGCGGGCTGCGCTGAACAACACGCGCTGATTATCTGGGCGGAGCTGAATACCTGGGTGCCGAGGCTGGGAAGAACTAGTCTGAAGCAACCTAAATTCACAGAAAAACCACTCTTATAACCCAGACCCCAGACCAAAAAGGAAAGGGAAATAAAACCACCAAAGGGATGGCTCACAAGGCCCAAAATCAAGCCTCCAGGAAGAAAGGGAAAAAAGTGACTATTGAAAACTTTTATGGTGGAAGTACCCAAGGAAAAGAGGAGAATGAGGAGGAAATCCAAAAAAATTCAGAACACGCCTCCCAAAATGGAAACTATCAACAAGCTCTGGAAGATCTCAAACTGGAACTTATCCAAAAGATGGAAACCTTCTGGAAAGAAAAATGGGAGAAAGAGATCAGCTGTCTGACAGATAAGACTGCTCAATTGGAAAAAGAACTCGAAGCATCCAATAGAAGGGCAGACAAGGCTGAAAAGCAAAACCAGTCCCTAATGACCAGAATTAAGCACCTCGAAGAAAGTGAGATGATAAAACAGCAAGAATCAATAAAGCAAACCCAAATAATTAATGAATTGGAAGAAAACATAAAATATCTCACTGAGAAGGTCACGGACCTGAAGAACAGAGGAAGACGAGAAAATCTCCGTATCATCGGTCTCCCAGAAAAACCAGAGGTAAACAACAAATTGGATATTATTCTAGAGGAGATTATAAAAGAAAATTGCCCCCACGTTCTGGAGCAACGGGGCAAAATAGAAATAGAAAGGATTCATAGAACACCTTCTATACTAAATCCCCAAAAGACAACGCCTAGGAATGTAATTGCCAAATTCAAGAGCTTCCAAGTAAAGGAGAAAATCCTACAAGAAGCCAAGAAGAAGAGCTTCAGATATAAGGGGGCTCCCATAAGGATCACACAAGACTTAGCGGCTAATACACTAAGAGACCGCAAAGCATGGAACACGATATTTAGAAAGGCAAGAGAGCTGGGTCTCCAACCAAGAATCAACTACCCAGCAAAACTGACTATATACTTCCAGGGGAAAGTATGGGCATTCAACAAAATAGAAGATTTCCAAGCATTTGCTAAGAAAAGACCAGAGCTCTGTGGAAAGTTCGATATCCAAGCACAGAAAGCAAGAGAAACATGAAAAGGTAAATATGAAAGAAAGGGAAAAGGAGATAAATCTTATCTTTCTCTTTAAGTCAAACTTTCTTCTATAAGGACTACATTTACATCAAATTATATATATTAATATGTGGGGAAAATGTTTTGTGTAACTCTCATAAATTGTATCATCATAAGAGTAGTTAGAAGAAACATGCATAGGGAAAGATTGGGGAATTAAGAAGATTTGGGGAAAGTTGGGGCAAAAAAAGGAAAAGGGAGGGGGGAACCGTGATAATACTAAGATTAACTTCAAGAAATAGGGGGGGAATCAATAGAATAAACTTTCCCATATAAAGATACACATGGGAAGGGGAGGGGAAGAACTCTCATATGAGAAGGAGAGGAAGAGAGCGTGAAGTGGAATTACTTAAACCTTACTCTCAGTGAAATCAAATCTGAGAGGGAAGAACATCTAGATCCAGTGGGATCCTGAATTCTATCTTATCCATTAGGGCAAGAAAGAAAGGAAAATTAAGGAGGGGGAGGGGGGAGGGAGTACAAAAAGGGAGGGAAGGAGAGGGGGGGGAAGGGAGCATAAAAAGGGAGGGGCTAGAAAGGGAAGCATCTCAAGGGAGGGGACTAGGGGGACTGACCTAAAGTAAATCACTGGTTCAAAAGGAGAAAGCTAAAGAAGAAAGGTCAGAACTAGGGGAAGATATCAAAATGCCAGCGAATCCACAAATAACAATCATAACTTTGAACGTGAATGGGATGAACTCACCCATAAAACGCAGACAAATAGCAGATTGGATTAGAACCCAAAACCCTACCATATGTTGTCTTCAAGAAACACATATGAGACGGGTTGACACTCACAAGATTAGAATTAAAGTTTGGAGTAAGACCTTTTGGGCCTCAACCGATAGAAAGAAGGCAGGAGTTGCAATCATGATATCTGACAAAGCCAAAGTACAAATAGACCTGATCAAAAGGGACAGGGAAGGTAAATATATTCTGCTAAAAGGAAGTATAGACAATGAGGAAATATCACTAATCAACATGTATGCACCAAATGGTATAGCATCCAAATTTTTAATAGAGAAACTAGGAGAATTGAAGGAGGAAATAGACAGTAAAACCATATTAGTGGGAGACTTGAACCAACCACTATCAAATTTAGATAAATAAAATCAAAAAATAAATAAGAAAGAGGTAAAAGAGGTGAATGAAATCTTAGAAAAATTAGAATTAATAGACATATGGAGAAAAATAAATAGGGACAAAAAAGAATACACCTTCTTTTCAGCACCACATGGCACATTCACAAAAATAGATCATACACTAGGTCATAGAAACATGGCACTTAAATGCAGAAAAGCAGAAATATTAACTGCAGTCTTTTCAGATCACAAGGCAATTAAAATATTGATCGGCAAGGGTACATGGAGACCCAAATCAAAAATTAATTGGAAATTAAATATCATGATACTCCAAAATCGTATAGTTAGAGAAGAAATCATAGAAACAATTAACAATTTCGTTGAAGAAAATGACAACGGCGAAACATCCTTTCAAACCTTATGGGATGCAGCCAAGGCAGTACTTAGAGGAAAATTCATATCCCTGAGTGCATATATTAACAAATTAGGGAGGAGAGAGACCAAGGAATTGGAAATGCAAATAAAAAAACTTGAGAATGAACAAATTAAAAACCCCCAGAAGAAAACCATACTAGAGATCCTAAAAATTAAGGGAGAAATTAATAAAATAGAAAGCGACAGAACTATTGAGCTAATAAACAAGACTAGAAGCTGGTACTTTGAAAAAACAGACAAAATAGACAAAGTACTGGTTAATTTAATTAAAAAAAGGAAAGAAGAAAGGCAAATTAATAGCATCAAGGATGAAAAGGGGGATCTCACCTCCAATGAAGAGGAAATTAAGGCAATCATTAAAAACTACTTTGCCCAACTATATGGCAATAAATATACCAACCTAGGTGATATGGATGAATATTTACAAAAATATAAATTGCCTAGACTAACAGAAGAAGAAATAGTTTTCTTAAATAATCCCATATCAGAAATTGAAATCCATCAAGCCATCAAAGAACTGCCTAAGAAAAAATCCCCAGGGCCTGATGGATTCACCAGTGAATTCTATCAAACATTCAGAGAACAGTTAACCCCAATACTATACAAAGTATTTGACATAATAAGCAAAGAGGGAGTCCTACCAAACTCCTTTTATGACACAAGCATGGTACTAATTCCAAAGCCAGGCAGGCCAAAAACAGAGAAAGAAAACTATAGGCCAATCTCCCTAATGAATATAGATGCAAAAATCTTAAATAGGATACTAGCAAAAAGACTCCAGCAAGTGATTAGAAGGGTCATCCACCATGATCAAGTAGGATTCATACCAGGGATGCAGGGCTGGTTCAACATTAGGAAAACTATCCACATAATTGACCACATCAATAAGCAAACCAACAAGAACCACATGATTATCTCAATAGATGCAGAAAAAGCCTTTGATAAAATACAACACCCATTCCTACTAAAAATACTAGAAAGCATAGGAATAGAAGGGTCATTCCTAAAAATAATAAACAGTATATATCTAAAACCATCAGCTAATATCATCTGCAATGGGGACAAACTAAATCCATTCCCATTAAGATCAGGAGTGAAACAAGGATGCCCATTATCACCTCTATTATTTGACATTGTATTAGAAACACTAGCAGTAGCAATTAGAGAAGAAAAAGAAATTGAAGGCATCAAAATAGGCAAGGAGGAGACCAAATTATCACTCTTTGCAGATGACATGATGGTCTACTTAAAGAATCCTAGAGACTCAACCAAAAAGCTAATTGAAATAATCAACAACTTTAGCAAAGTTGCAGGATACAAAATAAACCCACATAAGTCATTAGCATTTCTATATAATTCCAACACAGCTCAGCAGCAAGAACTAGAAAGAGAAATCCCATTCAAAATTACCCAAGACAAAATAAAATACTTAGGAATCTATCTCCCGAGACAAACTCAGGATCTATATGAACACAACTACAAAACACTTTCCACACAACTAAAACTAGACTTGAACAAATGGAAGAACATTAAATGCTCATGGGTAGGACGAGCCAATATAATAAAAATGACCATCCTACCCAAACTCATCTATCTATTTAGTGCCATACCCATGGAACTTCCAAAAATTTTTTTTACTGATTTAGAAAAAAACATAACAAAGTTCATTTGGAAGAACAAAAGATCAAGGATATCCAGGGAATTAATGAAAAAAAAATACAAAGGAAGGGGGTCTTGCAGTCCCAGATCTCAGACTATATTATAAAGCAGCGGTCATCAAAACAATTTGGTACTGGCTAAGAGACAGAAAGGAGGATCAGTGGAATAGACTGGGGGCAAGCAACCTCAGCAAGACAGTATATGACAAACCCAAAGATCCCAGCTTTTGGGACAAAAATCCACTATTTCATAAAAACTGTTGGGAAAGTTGGAGGACAGTGTGGGAAAGATTAGGCTTAGATCAACACCTCACACCCCACACCAAGATAAATTCAAAATGGATGAATGACTTGAACATAAAGAAGGAAACTATAAGAAAATTAGGCGAACACAGAATAGTATACATGTCAGACCTTTGGGAAGGGAAATACTTCAAAACCAAGCAAGAATTAGAAAGAATTACAAAATGCAAAATAAATAATCTGGATTACATCAAATTAAAAAGTTTTTGTACAAACAAAACCAATGTAACCAAAATCAGAAGGGTAGCAACAAATTGGGAAACAATCTTCATAAAAACCTCTGACAAAGGTTTAATTACTAAAATTTATAAAGAACTAAATCAATTGTACAAAAAATCAAGCCATTCTCCAATTGACAAATGGGCAAGGGACATGAACAGGCAATTCTCAGCCAAAGAAATCAAAACTATTAATAAGCACATGAAAAAGTGCTCTACATCTCTTATAATCAGAGAGATGCAAATCAAAACAACTCTGAGGTATCATCTCACACCTAGCAGATTGGCTAACATGACAGCTATGCAAAGTAATGAATGCTGGAGGGGATGTGGCAAAGTGGGGACATTAATTCATTGCTGGTGGAGTTGTGAATTGATCCAACCATTCTGGAGGGCAATTTGGAACTATGTCCAAAGGGCGATAAAAGACTGTCTGCCCTTTGATCCAGCCATAGCACTGCTGGGCTTGTACCCCAAAGAGATAATGGACTAAAAGACTTGTACAAAAATATTCATAGCTGCGCTCTTTGTGGTGGCCAAAAATTGGAAAACGAGGGGATGCCCATCAATTGGGGAATGGCTGAACAAACTGTGGTATATGTTGGTGATGGAATACTATTGTGCTAAAAGGAATAATAAAGTGGAGAAGTTCCATGGAGACTGGAACAACCTCCAGGAAGTAATGCAGAGTGAGAGGAGCAGAACCAGGAAAACATTATACACAGAGACTGATACATTGTGGTACAATCGAAGGTGATGGACTTCTCCATTAGTATCAATGCAATCCCTGAACAATCTGCAGGGATCTAAAAAAAAATACTACCCACAAGCAGAGGATAAACTGTGGGAGTAAAAACACCGCTGAAAAGCAACTGCTTGACTACAGGGTTGGAGGAGATAAGACTGAGGAGAGACTCTAAATGAACACTATAATGCAAACTCCAACAACAGGGAAATGGGTTCGAGTCAAGAACACATGTGGTAACCAGTGGAATCATGCGTCGGCTATGGGAGAGGGAAAGGCGGGGGGGGAGGGGAGGGGAGGAAAAGAAAACGATCTTTGTTTCCAGTGAATAATGTATGAAAACGACCAAATAAAATAATATTAAGTAAAAAAAAAATAAAGTGTACTTTTTTTTATTTTGCTAAGCACATTATATTATTGTTTTATAATTGATCTTGCAGGCTACTAAATCTCTCAGCACTCTTTTTCAGAACAAATTCTATCTGTATCTGCTTGTCAAACTTATGTTTATGAATTTAATTTAATTTTTGTTTCAAAGTGCAAAGGTAATTTTTTTCCTTATTGAATTTTATCTTATTTGTTTCAACCCGATATTCTATCCTATACAGCTTAATTTAGATTATAATTGTGTCATACTGTCTTAGCTTCCTTTCTCATTTTTTTTGCCATTCACAATACCAATGAACCTCTCTCTCATCTATACTTTTATCCAAGTAAGTGATAGTTATTTGAGGTGGCACAAGAAATATCTTCCTGACTCCATAAACAATTATCTGTAAACTATGTATTACTTGACTGTGGCAGTTTTGGAATTCTAAGCAAGTGGAAAGAATAGTACTAAAAATTTATTATTTAACATCTACTTTTTTCAATTCTCTCTTATTAGTTGGACCCCAAAATTGTTATACATTTTAGAATGATGTCATAGTAACAAAAGAATGTCAGTTTTTAGTGTCAGAATGAAGAGTATAATTTATAACTATTTAAACTAAGATTGAAGGGTAGTGTTGAATACATGAAACCTTTGACTATTTTTACTGACACTTTAATATTCATTGAAAAATTAAAGTATACTTAGGATAACTACATATGCAGTAATAGGAAGCAAAACCAAATATATACATCACCTAGCTGCATAATAAAAATATATCTTGGCCTGAGCAAAACAATTGTGTACATTAATAAATATTTTCTCTGTTCTTTTCATATTTACAAATTTATGGCCACTTTCTTTCATGTATTCTTAAAGTCCAAATACACAGACCACTTGAATTAACAATCCTTTTCATTATGTACAATTGCTTTGAAGTAAAACCATCAGTCCATTGCAATGTAATTCCTTATTAATGTAGAATGTTTCACAGCCTCGCTGGCAATAAGCCTGTCTTTTGTAGTAAATTATTTCAAATTTGACTTATATAATCTTCAGACAACAATCTTCCTGAGAGGCAAAAAAGTGTAATTGGAATAGAATATACCTAGCTAAACCTCTTCTTGAATTTTATTGTTAAGAGGAAAAAAATAGTGAAAAAAAGGCTGCTGCAATTCCCACATTAAAGAGTTATTTATTCTTTTGCTAGGTTAGAGCTCCCCTAAGTGGTATATTTGCTGTGACACACTAAGCATCTAACATTAACATAATCTAACAATAAATCCTGAATTCACTTCCCAGATCCATGAGTCTCTTTGGATATAACCTATATAGATTTTATAGACAAATGACAGCAACATCTATAAACTCTTTTTTAGGGTTCATAAAAAACATCATTTCCTCTCCTTTTGAATTAAGCTGCCAGGGGAACTTTAATAGAATTCAGTTCAATGAAAGGAAATAAAATTAGATGTTACATGGGATGAATGACTAACTCTAGTTTTCTACCAAGTCAATTTGCTTGCATGTTTCCTAAAGCATGCACATTTTGGGGGAAAAAAAACAATGAAATATACTCAGTTAAAATGATGCTTAGAGTTAATATGTTTATTAAATATTTTAGTGCCTTTTATATTCAAGGCTTATATTGCTCAGATTATCAACTGCTTTTTATTTAAAGTTTTTATTAGTCAGATATTATCCCTCAATAAATCACATTAAAAAATGAAGACACTTGAAAGTAAACAATACATTCTATTACTTTATTTTTTGCTTTTAAACCCAATACTAACCATTGGTAATTATATAGTGCTCAAAATTGCAAAGTACTTTTATAAATTTTACAATAATCTTAGAGATAATTACTGTGGGCATCATGAATAACATTATACAGATGATGAAACCAAAAGCTTGAAAGTTTTATCTTCTTCAAAGACACACTGCTATGAAGTTGCAGAAGATTTAAACACAGATATTTAGTGTTAATGTAATGATTTGTACATTTTTTCCCAACTCAAAGATCAAGACTCTAAATAATAGGTCAGCCTGTCCCCATGAAAACTATAATTAAATTTCAATGCAAGCTAGCCATCACTCTTTGCTGATCAAAACTCAATTGACAATATCCCTTGGCAGAAATCTGAAGAAAAACTTTATCTTCCTAGAGCCTCTCATCTTCCCCCTGGCACAAGCCAGGTGGGAAAAATCCTATATCTTTTCCTTCTCCCTTCTTCTTATATCATTCCACTATATTAATTAAAATCATCATAAATTTCCAGATGACTTGGATATTTTATTTGATATATCCCATGGCAACCATTAATTAACATAGTTTAGGTCACAATGCTAAAATTATTCTTTACACAGTCATGGATTTATATTTCCTAATAATTTTTGTAAAGGACCTTCCTGATGGCATGAAGTCTTTTCAATATAAGATTCAATTTAATTCAAACACAGAAATTCCTCATGCCTCCTTTTCCAGGTTTTTTTTTTTTTATGATATCCCTCATACTGTTAGATGACCTAATAGTTAGAGTATCATACCTGATGTCATGAAGACTACTTTTCTTGCCTTCATTTTACTTGAAACACTTAGTAGCTATGTGACTCTAGGCAAATCACTTAACTCTGTTTACATCAGTTTCCTCATATGCAAAATTAGTTGAAGCAGAAAGTAATAAATTACTAGAGTACTTCTGCTAAGAATATCCCAAATATAGTCACAAAGTTAAACATAACTGAAAAATTATTGACCTACAAACTCTTATCCTTCTTTCTATCCCCCACAGTGTCTTTTGCAATGTCTTCCAAACATGTAACTATCCACTTGGTGTTATCTTATAGAGAGAGATATGGTAGATGGCTCTATAAGGATGCAAGGTGGCCTGACTTTGTTGCTAAAGTTTGTAGAATAAGGAAAATTGATTCTAACTACATATCATTGTTCTATCTTTCTATAGATATCACTGTTTTACATATTTATTTGTTCACCTTTTTTCCTATCAAGTTTTATGTGAAAGATAATAATGAAGGAAAACTGAAGGCTGATTACATAATATTCTTCTTAAATTTGAGCTAAACTGCCTATCATAATGAAGGGAAAAGAAGTAATTAGTTTAAATATCTCTAATATAAATATCAACTTCACAGAAAAAGCAAAAATATTTTAATTACATTATTTAAGTCATTGCCAAATGTTTCAAAAAGTAGAGCAAATAATATTTTTACATTATTATTATAATTACAGATTTTACATGAGTCTTATGACTTTACTGAATGCCTAGCATGATCTAATGTTTTGGGTCTTGAGAAAATTTAAATTGCACACTACATATCTTAACAAAAACCAATAACAAAAATAATGTAATCACTTGAGTGCTTCCTAATATTTTAGAATTCATTCTGGTGTCAGACATTATCAAAATGTTAATTATAAATTGATGCAGTAGGACATTTTAGTAATTAACATACTGAAATATACTTCTACACTTATTTCTATGAAAGGTACACAAAAAAGGAAAATAGAAAATATTTTAAATAAAGGAATCTATTGTAATAGAGTACCATATCAAATTACCAAAAGGGATATTTGCCAACTGCTTAGCATAGATCCTACCATGAATTAGGTACTTAGTAGTTGCCCATTTCCTTCCTTCTACCCATGATTTAAGTCCTATGATATAGATGAGAAAATTTTGGATCAAATGCTTTTGCTCACAGCATATCCTTTTCTTTTTAAGCTACTTAATTTTGTCAATATGTTGTGATTAATGCATAGTATAGACAAAAATGGTATGCTCATGTACATATTAACAAATGTACAAAGGCAATACCAGTGGAGATTTTAAACCTTAATTTCTGCTTTAGCTTAAATTTTCTGCAAAGACTAAAACTTCTTCAAAGTAGCAAAATTTTGTCATGTGAAAATATGTTTTGTGGTTCATTAAAAATCTTTTGAAAGTTAGAAGACCAATTTTCTTCCCATTTGGATGTGGAATTTTTCGCTATATGCTTCAATTGATGCATGGGTTGGTTTTGCTTAATTGCCTCCTCCACATCATTTTATAGGCTATTACTCTGAGTTGAAGAGGAAAAATGAATATATTCACAAATGAAGACAATGCAAAAATTACATCAATGGAAATCTAGGAAAAAAGTTAACGTAATCACATCTATATATTTATAATCATAATTAAAAACAGAATAGCACATTATTAACATCATAATTGTTTTTCAAGTGGTCAAATAATAACCATAAATTTTGAAAAAAAACACTATACATTTTAGGCCATGCAAAATTATTACTAAGTAACATGCGCATTAAATAATAATTTAAAAATGAAGGGTAGATGTGACCTATTTCCTATAACACAGAAATGTATAATAATTAATGAGAAAATATATGACATTCAGCTGTATGTTTTGCTCTTATTTTTCCTTCATATTCTAACTTCATGATCTTTCATTAATTTCATGTTATCAAAAATAATATTACAAATAGAATAGCTTAAGTTTGGAATAATCTAAAAATAGAACCAATCGGTTTCATTCCAAATGAAAAACATTAAAATTCAGGCATTCAAAACCTTGCAAAATCAGAACCTGAGTTTGGCTATTTAAAACCACTCTACTGAACAGAAGAAAAATCTACCATGAATAAAAAGCAGGCACAATTTGTTGACCTGAATGCTTTGAAATTGCTAAGGCTGCAGACACATACCCAAAATCTCCCTCCCACACAGACTTCATTGCAGCAATTCTGCTCAGGAAAGGGGAAGCTTAGTCAAAAAGCTCCCAGTGGGAAATTTAATAATTGAGTAAGGCTGGCCCCACTCAACTAATGCTAAATGCTCTAGGGGCAAGTAGGAGAACAAAGAAAAATTATATACTAGTGCAAAAATGCTGAAACAATCTTAATTGTAAGTGAGGAAGAATCATATTCTGCTGCTCTTTGTTTGCTAAAATTGGTTTATTTCCATAGTGAAATGCAGAACTCAGCACTCTTGGCAATATGATTTCTTTATATATATATATGTGTGTGTGTGTGTGTGTGTGTGTGTGTGTGTGTGTGTGTGTGTGTGTGTGTGTGTGTGAAAAAACAGCCAAATTTTAGAAGTCTGGAAGCAGTTCCATTAACAATAACAGAAAACATTAATATTTTTCAGTTTTTGATATTTCTATGAAATGTTTTTCATGTGTATTTTTTCCGCAACTTTATACTATCATATATATTTTTCTGTTTTTTTTTTTATGGTGAAGGGTCAGGATACATTTGCTTTGTGTTTTACCTTATTTTAATATAACTCTTACAATGTAGAATGGCAAGAGATTTATCAAAACTAATATTTAATAAATATAGATGGTGTTTCACTATTTCCCCCTTTTTGCAAGTTGCCATTTACTTTTACATAAAATATAATATTTAACAAAACAATATTATAAAACACATGATTTGTTATGAATATTAAAAAATAAAATAAATATGTCTATCCAAGAAGAACAATTATCATATTAGCTCTGTCCACAAGTCTGTGTATCATTATTCTTTCCCCTCTCTTTCAAATCTCTTCTCAAGATGGCAGGTATTCTTATAGGTAATACATATATTGTACATATTTCTCTGTTAATCATGTTTTGATACAAGAAACATGGCTCACACTAGAGAACAATTCATGTAGAAAAAAATTGAAGAATGATATATTCCAATTTGAATTCAGACTCTACTCCTTCTATAGTGATGGCTATCCTTTTTTTTTAATAATGAGTCCCTTGGAGTTGTCCTGTTCCCTTGTCTTGTTGATAGCAATTAAGTCATTCACAGTTGATGATCATATATTATTGTTACTTTCTGCAATATTCTCCTGGTTCTGTTCACTTCACTTTGCATCACTTCACCTAAGATTTTCCAGGTGTGTGTGTGTGTGTGTGTGTGTGTGTGTGTGTGTGTGTGTGTGTATGATCATCTTGTTTGCCATGTCTTATGGAATAATGGTAATCCATTATAATTATTTACCATAGGTTGTTCAGCTAATACCCAATTGATGGACAACCCTTCAGTTTCCAATTCTTTACCATTTCACAAAGAGATGCTAGCAATATTTTAGTACATATATTTCTGTTCCTTTTTCCTTGACTTAGAAATTAATCTATTAGTGATACTATTGAGAGGAAAGATATATTCAATTTTATAAGTCTTTGAGTATAAATCCAGATTAAACTTCCAAATACTTGGATCAGTTCAGAGGTGCATCAGCAAAGTTTTAGCATCCTTATTTTTACACATCCCCTCAAACATTTGCCATTTTGCCTCTGCTTCACAATTAAAATTAAAGTTGTTTTAATGTAACAATTTTGAAAGAGTTCAGATAATAAAATTATGGAGACATTCATATATTTTATTTACTCATCTAAGAAAAAGAAACTCCACCAGTCTTTATATATGACACATCTGAGTAAGCCATATATTGAATAAAAATTGATGAAATCATTTAATTTGTAAAAATTGGTTCTACTGGGTTAAAATATTTTCTATGAACATTTCAGATAATATACAGTTATGAATGCAAATCACTGTGTGGGCATTATGGCCTATAACAAAATATCTCAAGTAAAAATGCTAGGAGTGATGATCCTTTTCACTCTTTCCATTTTATTTAGATTTTTGATGATGCCATAAAGTACAACTAATTATGCCAAAAAAAGATTTAATTTAAGTAGATGAACTTCCTTCTAACATGGCATGTTCTAAATCAACAGTCAGTATATCTTGAAGACTCCTAATTGATCACATTATATTTTTTGTAATTTTGGATTCATCATATTGAATATTTTAGTTATTTAAAATTTTCCTTCTCAAAACCAAAGAAACAAAACAAAAACAAAAGACATTAACTCTCCTTGGGAAAGGTGCAATCATTGAATTAGAAATCATTTATTAACTACTTAACCTATTGCAGATTATTTTCCATTTTCTTAAGTATTTTCAATTGCTCTCTAACTACAAGGGCCTATTATCTTTAAAGTATGGAGGATATAGGAGATGCAATAGAGCACTTTTTTTCCTCCCTGAATTTGAATTTTCCATTGCATGAGATCATAGGGTTTTGAGTCGAGAAAAAATCTTAGATATAACTGGTCTAGTTTCACCTTATCACAGTTCAGGAAACTGAGCAGCAGAGAAGTGCTTGGTATTGCCCTATATGGCTAGTAGGCACTCAGGAAACACGATTGATTATTTAAAGTAATAGTTCTTTAATAAGTTTTATAATACATGAGGAAACAGGATAGAGCATAAAATTCTCATGAACCCATTCACTGGCCTTTCCATTTAAGTATCCATAAAATTCATTCTTATTTGTTCTTTTTCTTTGTTCTTTTTCTGCTACACTTTGATATAAACTGGTCATAGTTACCTGGGCTTGTAGCAAGCAATATCTGAGTTCAAACCAGATCTGTGTATCTGGGTACCATGTCTGACACATATTGGCTGTGTTGTCTTGGGCTTTTCCTTTCAGATTTCTAGAAACCTCTGAGATGATAAATTTTAGAGAAGATCTGAACTGAATTGGTAGTAGTAGTAGTAGTCTCTCGGTAACTGAGGATGAGGATTGTCTTTGTGTGTTTTCATCTATGATAGATGAGTGTGCACAAAGACACTTGTGCGTGAAGGAGATTTAAGTGGAAAAGTCAATGCACAGAGATAGTCCCACTCTCTTGGCATTGGAAGCCTGGGTCCAGTGGCACAAAAAGTCCTTACACCTGGAGACTTCCTCAGCTGCATTGGATGGCCCTGTTGTCTTTTGTGCTCCAACATGCCCTACACAGTCCACAGTGCTTTGCTGCGTCTCCATCTCAGCCGTTGAACCTTCTTGTTGGTTTCTTCCATCTGTTCAGCAGAAGCAGTCTTCACATACTGGGTGAGCAAGGCTCTGGTTCACCAGGGATCTACGACCCGATGGCTACCCTCACAAGGTTTAGCTTGCCTGTCGAAGCCGTTGCCCGGGGTGTGGCCACTGCTGCATGCTAGCAGCTACTGGGAGCCACAAGTGAGAGCTGGGTGTCAGGTAGGGTTCAGAGGCTGGAGAGCTGCCCTAGAAGGGCACAACATGTCCTCCATACCAGAGATACCACCCCTCCCTGAACACCCCATACACCCCACTGAATTTGTGGAAGGATTTTAAACATTGGATGTTTCCCTGTTGCAATGAAATCACAGATTCAGGTTCCATACTTTAGCACATTATAGTTTCCTAATAAATAAACCATTACAAGCAATGAAAGAATTAAGACTTCCATTGTATGGACAGTTGTTATGAGTTATGCAAGGTCATATAAAATAATAAATAAAATGGAAATAAAATAGGGCCTTTGACTTCAAATATAGGATTCTTGCTAATATACCACATTATACCTATATTTCTATTAGTGAAGATATTCACTCCAATAGCAAATATCAACCTTTATATCCCAGACATTTAGTACATAATTTAAATGTTATGACACTTCCAATTTTGATGGATACATACTCAGTGTTCCTTCTGCTTCTACATTAATCTAGTATTAACCATTGTATTCTGTTCATACTTACCTTTGGTTTAAGAAAATAAATATAACTAAATGCATAATTTATAAACTAATTTTTTAAAATGATAACATTGAAAAATAGTTGAATGAACATATGTATAGTGAATAAATTTAATCCCTTAAATTTCATAATATTATTTTCTCCTTATGTATCTTTCATTTATTTGTTCATGGAGAATTTTTAACACATTGAAAGCCTACTGATTTTTTAACTACTGTTGAGATATAAACTTAATCTTGTTATATCCTGGTATTACATCTTATTGTCACAAGAGGATTGTTCCATTGCTTTTTCTAGTCAGTCATTTGTTCACTGATGATACATTTTATGATATTCTCATGTTAAAGCCACCACTAGTGAGAAATTCCAATCTCATTACAATGACCACTCATATTCTCAATACCTTTTTGATCACCTGAAATCTATATTCTCATGAGATCATAGAATTGTATGATTCATTGCTATGCAGTGCTTCCAAAAGAATAGCTATTAATGCATTAATGTATTATTCCCTCCAGAAAATGTCTTTGCATTTTAACTGTGTCTCCAAAGCTTTCGTCCAGAATTGTGAGTGCTTTGGTTATGTCAGGCAATATTCCAAGCAGAAGAAGATTTATAGGCAAATATACTAATGCTCCAAGTTCTTCATTTCATTCTATAGTCCACTATACAATTAATCTTTTTAATAAGTTGTTACATTTAGAATATTATTTTAGTATTTAATTTGCAATTCAAAATATTTTTCTCCAAAATTAATAGCAGAAAAATACTTATATGGAAATAAAGTACATGTAATTTATTCATAATGAATAAGGTATTTTATTAATTTAACTTTATATTAATTTACATGTTAATATTTTATATCACAGATTTTAGAGATAATAGAATTTAAAGGTAATCTGAAGGCCACCCCATTTCACAAATGATTCCACTGAAGCCAAAGGAGGCAAAATGAAAAGTAAAAAACCAAATTAAATACTGTCTCAATTTTAATTTTGAGGAAGTAGATTCAGATTAAGAATTTGTTTTTATCAAGAACACCTGATTAGTACATCAGCAAGAGGATTCTATTTAAATCCCTACACTGTTAAGTCTATGCAACTACTTCAAAATCAGGAAGTTCCTTGGGAATATGACTGTGTTGAACCCATAATACACAATGGACATTTATATTGCTAATTCATAATATAAGGAATCTCATAACATACAGACATAATTCTATTTAATTTTTAAGTTCTGGACAGCTAAGTTTTCTGTGTTTGTGTAATGTGTGTGTTTATATATGTATATATGTATATATATATATATATATATATAGGATGTATATTTATATTTATATATAATATATTATTTAGAATATGTTATTAATAATACCTTATATTGTTATATTATATACATATGATTTTCAATAAAAAGCCTGATTTTCTCACATCAGGAAGGAAAGCACATGAAGTGCTTTCTGTGCAATCTAACCAAAGCACATCTGTACTTTTGTTTAGAAACTGTTATCTTTGAAATATATAGTGAAAAATGTTCATTCAGGGACTTGGGCATTCAGTAAATATTTACAGAAATATTCTTATGTAGACTAGCCTAATACAAATATAAAATACATGTTAAAAAGTCTCCTATCTAGCGATTTGTGATCTCTTGGGGAATATAAATATAGAAAAATAGTTAAGAAAAATAAAAAGCAATAAATTTTCCCCTTTTAAAATTTCTGAACCTTACCCAAAATAGAACACTCCTATATATAACCATTCTTTCCAAAATACTCTCTTTCTTGCTTGTGCCATTTTGAATTTTCTATAATTATCTGATATGCCTTTAAAAACATTTCAAGAAAAAAAAGGAAAGGAAGAAAAGGATGGAAAATTTGAATAACCACTCATAGTAAAGAAAAATAAATTTACTAATGCCCATGTTTAAAAACATATTATTTTCCATTGTAGATCCTTGGGACATATTGATTATTGATCTTAAATCTTTGCTTGCTATGATGATATCCTTATATAAATTGTTATCCTGGTTCTTCTTTGTTAATTTTGCCTCAATTCAAACAAACCAGGATTCTCTTAAATCATCTCTTTCATATTTTTTTTAATTTAGCAATACTATTTTATTATTTTCATATCCCAAAGTTTGTTCTGTCATATCCCTATTGTTTGAGTCAATTTAATATGCTTATTAATTCACATTATCATTTCCCATATTATATAGTTCCATTGTATGCTACATGAGGTGACTATCAAATGTGAATTTATGTTAGCATAAACTATTATTTATGTTAATATATTGGCTCAAATATAAGCATAACTTCCTTTAACTTTCAATAATGTCAAAATAATTATGTGTTTAATTTTCTAATATACCAAAATACTCTAGTATATCTGCACACTTAATTTATGTTCAATTTAGACTGTCATTGCCCTTGGGGTCTGTGTTTCTACATGTGAGTGATCACATCAATATTATTAAGAGTGTTCTAGAAGCAGTTCCAAATGGATTGTGAAAGATGATTATTTCAGTGTGAGAATCTACCCTTAGAATTTGATAATTGCTACAAAACAGATCTTGATTTATTGTTTGTTTGATCCTTAATATATAAATGATGATAATACAGATAAACTTACAAATGTTTGCATATCCTTTCTCTCTTCCCACTCTTTCCAGTTCCTAATTCTTAAATATTTAGTAGCATATTTGTATTTTGCTCTATAAACTCAAACTCCTTGTTCACATATGAAGGAGTTCAGTGAAAGGCTCAGGAAATGATTTCAACATCTAAGCCTATTGGCTGTAGGTTATTATTATTATTATTATTATTATTATTATTATTAGTTGTAACTAGTACTGAAATATCACTTTGAGATTGATAAAATAATTTATATTCATTACCTCATTTGCATCTCAAAATTTCCCTATATTTTACAACTTCAAAATTTTAAACATATATATTATTTTAATATATTATCAAACTGAAACATATAGAGGATTAAGTTTGAAATCAAAGTTTGTGATTGGTACAGATAACAAGGAATTAGCTAATATGTAAAAATATAAAGAATAAGACTTTTTAGAATAGAAAAATGCTCATTTTGCAGCTCATTTTGAGAAAACTTATTTTGATTAACAATAAACAATCTATAATGAAATTGAATTTTAGGATCTACAAAAAAAGTATGACAATATGTTTGAAAAAGTGTCTTGTCATATAATAAAGTGGATAATGTAAACATATATAGAATAATTAGAAAGGTCATAATATTGTACATAATAGCACCAATCACAATTAATTCACCATATACTAAGCACCTATGTGCAGAACCCAATAATTGTTTTGAAATACATACATACATACATACATACATACATATATGCATGCATCAATGGCTAGAAAATAGGGCTGACTTGTCACCTGGAAAAACAAATTTAACTTCTTAAACTTATTGTATTATACTTGATAGAATTACAGAATTGTCTTTTTTTTTTCAAAATAAAACATGGTTAGTGTAATATTATAGTAAGAACATTTTTAATGGAAGATTTTTCTCAAAGGAATAGAACACTTACACAAATGAAAAAATATTTATATGAATTATATACATGTGTGGATGTGTTCATGCATGTATGTTTTTATACATGTGCAGAGATATATGTATTATACTCATGCATATGTGTATATAGACAATTATATATATATATATATATATATATATATATATGTGTGTGTGTGTGTGTGTGTATGAATAACATCTATATCATATATACTCCAAAAGAGAGGGATCATACAAAAGTGTCATGTTTAGTAAGTGTATAATAAAAGTATGTTGATTAGTTTTTTTTTTTTAATATCACCCCTTCCAACTTAGAATTAATACTGTACATTGCTTCCAAGGCAGAACAATGGTAAGGACTAGGTCTTGGGGGTTAATTAATGCCTGATTCCAGATATGAATGCAGGGCCTCCCTCCCATCTGTAGATCTGACTTTCAATCCACTAAGCCACAGATCTGGCCCCTATAATGACTGATTTTTAAAAGAATCTTTAAATACTAAAGGTTATATAGATTCTTACCAATTTGAAGTGAAAAGCAAAACAGTACATAAAGAAGAGAACTGAAAAGAATTGACAATGACTTTTAGTTTGAGATACTTTCAAATGTGCTATCTTAATTAGATAGAAATGTTTGACAATAAATATTAGTCATAGGAATTTAGTAAACTTGAAAATGAGGGAAGAATTAGGAAAACAAATCAGTGAACAATAATCTACTTTCAATCGTTTCTATACCCCTTTCTGTTTATAGGGAATTAAAAAAAAATCATTGGAACAAATATCAATAGTTGGACAAAACAAGTTCTCATACTGGCCATGTCTAAAAACATATGTCTTAATCAGCACAATAAATCCTAGTAATTTCTCCTACTGTCAGGAAGAGAGTAAGTTGTTTAATTATTTTTCAAGTCAATAAAATTATTCATTATTTATTATAAGCAAGGTGTTGTAAGAGCTAGAAATATACATATAAAAATAAATGAACAGAAATTGTCTTCCTTCAAGGAGCTTCATCAACACATTAATAGAAAAATTTGAGGGCAAATGAGAGAAATATGCAGGGGCATTATGGCAAAGATGGGAGAACAAATGATGGTATGGTTCTTTAAAAAAATCAGTTTCTGGGAATAACTCATCAGTGGGAGAAGGACCCCTGAGAGGAGCAAATTATGCAAATTAAAACAACTAAGGTATCATGGTTTAGTAGCTTTTTAATTACTTTTGAAAGCATTCCAAATTTATTTTAAAAATAGATGGATTAATTCACAGATCTAACCAGTGTAAAATCCATGATGAATTTTCAATACCCCATCTACCATTTGTCATATTCATTTTCATTCCATTGATTTTATCAGTCTGATGGGTATTGGCTAGTCCCTCAATATTTTTAAATGAAATTTCCTTAACCTTTAGAGATTTGGAACATGTGTTCATTTGACTATTCATAGTTTGTATTTGTATTTTTTTTAAACTATCTATCTATATACTTTAATCTTTTAGTTGTTAGGGCAATTCCTCTTATTTTCATCTATTTATCTATTTAAAGCCATTCCTTCTATAACTTTGAAAAGAAATAATTATCCAAGGAATTGCTAGACAGATATTTCTTCCTTCTGCTTGTCTGTTCTAATTCAACTGATCTTTTTGTGTTTGTTTGTTTTTGTGGAAACTTTCATTTAATAGCAATTGTTAATTTTATCTTCTGTCTCTATCCCTTTTGTTAGGTTATTAATTTTCCCTATCTCAGATGTGAAATATAACTTCTTTCTTTTTATAAAAATTTGTTTAAAATCCTTGTTAATGTCTAAATTATGTATCTCTTTTGAGATTTTCTTTGTATCCTGTATGAGATGTTGATCTATATCTTGATTTTGGCACAATACTTTTTGGCTTCTGAATGTATTTTGATTTTTATATAATTTTCAAATAGCAAATGTTTTATTTTTTTAAAATTTTCTATCATTAATTCTCTAATTAACATATAAACATTTTAGATTACAATGTATTAAAATCAATAATTTTTGGTTGCCATTTGTTGAGTTTTTTTAATTATTAAAAAACCAAAATTTTTGAACTTTTTAAACATTTTAATATTATTTTTATACAATTTGAATTTAATGATTTGTTTCATTATTTGTCTTTTTAACATGAAAGCAAGAGGACCATAGAGCTAATATGAATGCAAAATACATTAGAAGGTTTTCATTTAAAAACCTATTTTGTCTATTTTTATTTACCAAACTAATGTAATGTCATTACTTTAGGATCAGTTATTAACTCATATTTTATTTAAATAAATACCTAAATGTATTACCTGCTGTTTCAAATAATTGGATGTTTTTCTAATAGATATAGTTAATACAATATTCAATAGATCCAATTAAATGTCTAAAAAACTTCATTAAATATCAATTTTGGATTTTGGCTTTCATGGTTGATATTAAAAAGGATAAAATTAATAATATTTTGGTAATATAACAAGTTTTCCCCACAAAAACACTAAAAATGTTTTGTTAGGTGATTTGCTTTCAAATTTGAAGGTCCTTTTTTTGTTTGAAATGTGCCTATCAGCTTTATCCTTACTGATAACTTAAGCATAATCAATTCTGATGGAATATTTCAGTTATAAAAACATGTGCTCTGAAGTAGACACTACATTTTCCCAAACTATTTAGAGAAAATGAACAAAAATAATTTAAGGGCAGGGGGAAGTATTTTTCCTATAGTCTGAGTTTTTTGTCAGTTCCAACATAATATAGACCAATAGTAAATATTAACTCAAAAGGATAGTAATACCAAATAATGGAAACATTTCATCTTTTAAATCACCAAACAGTGAAATATGTTCATTTGACACAAGACACTAAAATGGTAATGCCAAGAGTACTTTTAAATTTTCTGATGTCACATTGAAGAAGCAAAACAATTGGCAGACATGACAGCCCCTCATCGATCTGTATGTTTAATAAAGTTAAATGTGATGAAGAGTAATGTACCATACTGATGTTTTAGGAATTTCATTAATGTATTTGGAAGACTGTCATAACTCACTCATCTCAGCTAAGTTTATGAGCCATGATTTTGCTCCAGCTCATAAAATCAACTTGCTTAACAAAATGCAGTGACTAATAACACCAGTGATGACATTTCTTCATTTCATTCAACAAGGTGACTTGTTTCGTCTCCAAACCTACTTTGGTAGGACAATGAAGTCATTGCACACACTAAGTTTAATAAATGAATCAAGCTATTTTGGCCACAGTATGAACTCTATTATAAATATCTCTAATATCTCATAAGTTTTCATAAAACTAAAATGTATAATTAATATTTGTAGCTGGAATAATTGACTCAAGCTTTCTATGTAAGAATGTGCATCTATACATATCTCTGTGTGTATAAAACAAAAAAAAAGGTTCAATAATAATGAAAACAAAGTTTACCTTTAATATTTTCATTAGAGTAACATTTTAAAATGCAAATGGATAGTTGATGACTTACATATTTGTCTCACCGTATTCACTGTATTTATTTGAAAGTTTTCCAAAAGGAAACGTTCTTATAGGGGGATATACAGTCCTTCAAAAAGTGAAATCTGGGGTTTTTCTTTGAGCTATATGGCTCAGTAGAAAGAAATCAGGACCAGGAATCTGGGAGATGAATTCAAATCTAGATTCAGACAGTTCTTAGTTATGTGACCCTTGACAAATCACTTAACCTCTGTTTGCTTTAATGAATCATATAAGGAAAAGGAAAACAATTCCAATATTTACCAAGGAAACTCCATGGAAAATATACATTTTGAATTATCCACCAGTTTAGGAAAAATCAGATATGATTGAACTCCTGAACAACAATGAAATAGAAATGAATCATCCCTCATACCACATTTAATCTTCTTTTATTTCATTCTGCCTTCAGTCACCCTACTTACAATGTTTTGTTCACCTCTTTGTCTTGGAGTCTAATCTGGAAGATCCATAGAAAGTGAATAAATTGGGGAGAGCAGATGACTTCCATATGCAAGTGAATTGAGAATGGGAAGTTCAGGCTAAAAAGGGAAGAAAAGCCACAAAATTATGTGCTTCTCTCCCTATTACTTTTATGGAAGTTGCAAATAAAGGCTAAATTCCCTCTACGTTTATTGAAGTCTTCTCATAAAAGAATAGGTAGGGAGAATATCTTGGGTATCCTGAATTAAAAATCCACATGTATTCTCTTAGGATAATTTTTCCTATATAAGCAAATTCTTCAGACTCATGGACTATTTGGTATTTTGTGGTTTAAATTAGAAATCCAATCAGCATATATATATATATATATACATATATATACATACATATATATATATATATTTCTTTATTTTTACTTTAATAGGAAAATTATTTCATAGATAAAAACTGAAATAAGACAATTCTAAATTATAAACTTTTGAAAAATCTGTAACATCTCATAGAAAAAGTATTCACAAGTATGATGATGCTAATTTTTGTGTTATAATATGGGGGCAACTGGGGGGCTCTTTGGATTGAAGACAGAGCCAGATACAGTAAATGCTTGGTTCAAATCTGGCATCAGACACTTCCTAGCTGGGCAAGTCACTTAACCCCCATTGCCTAACTCCTACCACGTTTTTGCCTTACAAGCAATACACAGTATTGATTCAAAGCAAAAGGTAAGGTTTTTCTTAAAGGGTTGCAATATGAAAATAAAATGTGAGAAGGCATTTAAGTATGTATATCATTTTTCAAAACTTAAAATGAAATGCATAAAATCATAGAGATTGAAAGGGTCTTAATAAGGTTCTTGGCTTACCACCTACATCTAGGTAAGATAATACCTGTGTGTGTGTGTGTGTGTGTGTGTGTGTGTGTGTGTGTGTGTTCCTTAGTATGAGGAGATGAATTCCTGAAAGTGATCATTATTTGTGAACTCTGAGTCAGCTGAAACAATCAATGATTGGTTAACCAATGACTTTTTTATACTATTTTCCTTACAATAGCTAAGATTACTTTAAAAGATTACAGATTTAATTGATTTAATTTCATTATTGCATAATTCTTCATTAAATTAAAAGGAATAAAAATAGCTTTAAATTTCAGCAGGAATAAAAGCTCTTTTATTAGGAAAATAAATAGTGTAATGTATATAAAACTGGACCTGAAGAATGTTTGGTTCCAGTCATAATTCCACTTTTAATTAGCACTTGACATTAAAAAATAACTTAATATCTTTAGAACTTCATTTCCTCATCTGTAAAATTTAGGTAAATATTGAGATCTCAACAGCTAATAAATATAGTGTCTAGTAGGCCCAGTCTGGAATTAGGAAAACCTTATTTCGAAACCAGGCTCAAAACTTTTCTATAAATTGATAAACAATCTTTAAGAATTTTGATTCCTCTCCAGCATTTTGCAAAAGAACAAACAAATGAACAAACCGCAATAAATTATCCCTAGTGTAAGGATTAAAATTTAGGGGAGACTGAGGCAGGTAGAAATTAGTTTCTCTCTGCAAGGAATATATATTTTTTAGAGGTTTACCAAAGGTTAAAGATTAAGAATATACAAGTATGAAACATGTGCCTAGGCCAGAGGCCCAGACAAAACAACCTCACATCACGGAAGAGACCTCTCTGCTCCAAAAACGGCAGTCCAAAAAAGGGCCGAGCCCTTCAAAAGCCTTTGCTTAAATATCTTCTCGATCTCGGCCCAGGTGAGATTACAAGGCATTCTGGGGAAGTGGAGCAAAGGCTCATGGGGATTGTAGTCCTGTATTCGAGTCTATTTTTTACATCCCCCCGTGTGATCATTTGTGGAAAAATTAATTTTTCCCCAAAAGGATCATAAAAACATAATAAACTTAAAAGATTACAATAGTGTGAGGATAAGAGAAAAAAGAATAAAACCAATAATTTCTGAACACATTGACAAAAAGCCGTTAGGGGGCAGTCCCCTTTGGCATAAAAGTATACATACAAATAAATGTTCAATCAACCACACCCAAAGTTCAATTTTGTGCAACTTGTGGTCTGGAGGCTTCTTCATGGTGGCTTCTCCATCAGTTCAGTTCTGGATTCAGAGAGGTAGCATCTTCTTTACCTAAAATTCTTCTCAAAAGGAATTTAAACTTTGCAATTTAAATAATGATATTTTTTACATTCCCCCGTGTTGTGGGTGATTGATCAAAATCCCCAAAATTCTCAATAGCCCAATTAATTACAATAGCAAACACACTTTCATATTTCACATAAGTTGCTGTGTGACATTTTTAAAACCTATGAATTGATGGACATTTGTCACAATTTTTACAAACGTAGCAATCTTTCAACCTTGGTAATAAACATTTTTTTTTTAAAACAAAGTAAAACTCATCTTGGGTTAAGAACATAATCAAGAAATCTATATATCATCCTGGTAGAAGTAAAATAGTGAGCTGAAGAGCATAAATAAAGGGGTGCTCCTTGTTCTTGGAGGCTTTTCCCAAGGGTACAAATGCCCTGAAATTAACTGCCCAACTTCCATTCGCATGTGGGAAGGTTGGGGGTTATAAAATACATTTCACTTCAGCTACTAGAATGGGCCTTACCTCGTGGTAGGGGCAGGCAAAAATAACCAGACTGTTAAAAAAAAATTCCAAAATCATATTTAAAAAACCCTTAAAATCAAATCATTTGAGGTATTTAGCACATTAAAATCCCAAAGGTTGTTAATACAATTATAACCAGTTCTGAAGTCCATCTATCCTCAGCAAAATAGAGAAAAGCTGTTTTTTCATATATGGGCTTATTCACAACAATATTTGTTCAACAGTTATAGGGGAAAAACAACAGAATTTCAAAACTCAGTACATTCAAAATACATTCAATCAACCTTCAGTTCAAGCAGAATAATATTGAATCCAGTAATATATGAACTTAAAATCACAAAGTTAAACCTTAAACAAAACAATGCAATAGAATACAGATAATTTTATAAACCATTAGAGTCTGAAATGCCTTAGAATATAGCCTTTAGCCTCTTCAAAGTTCCTTGGGGTTTTTTTTTTTGTTTGTTTGTTTTTATTTATCCATTTAAATGTCTATTGTCCGAAGGTAGAGTAGTAAAGGCTAGGCTATGGGGTTCAAGGGCTCCGTCCAGGGCCCCATGGCTGGGAAGCATCGGAGGCCAGATTTTAGCTAGAGACCTCCGGTCTCTGGGCCTGGCTTCCAGTTCGCTGGGCCACCCATTTTCCTCCCCAAAGTTAAAGTTGAATCTTTGGGCTGAGTCTGCTCCCAGACAGGCAGGCAAAATCAATGAAATTGCCAGAAGAGTCAAAAATCCTTTTAAACAGCCCATTGCTTTTTAGGTTTCTGTTTGAAAAGTCTGTTTCTTCTCTCTAGTCTTTTCTCTCTTTCCCCTCTCTGATCCCGCAGTGGCCAATACCCCCAGCCACTGTGGAGGCTTAGCCTAAGGGAAAATCTCCTTTCCCTCTGGTCTCTCCCCTCCGCCCACGTGGCCAATACTGTTACCAGCTGGTCGCAATGAGTCCTGAGCGATCTGCTCCAAGGATCTGGGTGATGAGCCGGCTGGGTCACGCTCTTGGGTCTGGGGCGCAGAAATAGGCAGGCAGCGGGTCAGTGAGAGGCCAGGAGCAGGAGGGGCTGCAGGGGTGGGCAAGGCCGGGACCAGGTACCAGGTGAGGACGATCAGGGCTGCAGGTTGCAGGCAGGAAGCGGCGGGGCAGGTCCGGAGCCTGTAGCAGCTTTGCGAGGGTAGAAAACCTTGGCCAGAGATATGGCTCCAAAAAAAAAAAATTTTTTTTTTTCTAGGTACTAGATATTAAAACTGAATTTAAGATCAGAAAAGAAATCAGAAGACTGAAAGTTCTTTTTCCCGTAGTGGTTAGCCAAACTGTAAGGATTAAAATTTAGGGGAGACTGAGGCAGGTAGAAATTAGTTTCTCTCTGCAAGGAATATATATTTTTTAGAGGTTTACCAAAGGTTAAAGATTAAGAATATACAAGTATGAAACATGTGCCTAGGCCAGAGGCCCAGACAAAACAACCTCACATCACGGAAGAGACCTCTCTGCTCCAAAAACGGCAGTCCAAAAAAGGGCCGAGCCCTTCAAAAGCCTTTGCTTAAATATCTTCTCGATCTCGGCCCAGGTGAGATTACAAGGCATTCTGGGGAAGTGGAGCAAAGGCTCATGGGGATTGTAGTCCTGTATTCGAGTCTATTTTTTACACTAGGTGAGCAACCTGGCCATGAGATTAAAGTCCAGATACTTCTCAGAGGAAAGAGCTATAGATCAATACTAGATGCTTACTAAAAGACTGGTTAATCTTACAAGAAAATCTATTTAATTGTCATAATGAGGCATGAAAGTAGGCCTATAGTAGCAGAAGTCAACATGACACGTAAAACATATCTATATTTGCTTCACAGACAAAATGACTCCTGATTTCATGTATTACTCTTGTGTTGCTCATCATTGTTTTGAATATCAATACTATGCTTTAGGCAAATGGGTCTTAATCTCCCAACAGAACAAAATTAGATTTGTGTGAGTTAAAGATTTCAAATCCTGCTAAAAACAGAATATAATTGTAATATTTAATCTTTGTCCAAATACGAGCTCTGGAGAATTTTTTCTAAGAAAATTATTTTGATCTCTGAGGGGACTTCTGGTCAAGATGGCTGCTTAGAGAGAGCTAAAGTTCAGATCTCCGGAAACCTTTCCTTACCGATCTCAAACTGTATGCTCCTAGGGCACTGATACTCAAAACAAACAACAGGATAGATCCCGGGAACCCTCCTCCTGGACATGGATCAAAAAGTATGGCCCCCCAAAAGCCAGAACCCGAGATCACGTGGATCTAAGGAGTAGGCAGAAGGAAGATCCCAGGACCCATCCCCCCCCCAACCCAGAGCTCTGAGTCTGAGGCAGCAGCGGGAATCTCAGAGCCCGCAAAAGGACCTCAGGGCCAGCTATACTGAAGGCCGCATCCTGACAACAACCTAAACCAGACTTGGGGGCGCTCAACACAGACAGCAGGGAAACAGAGAGAGACGGGGGCTGGATCCTTCCATCTGAGTCTCATGGAAGGTCCCTGTGTCAGGGCATACTCAGTCCAACCCAGCTGAAGTAAAACCTATCAGGAGCCCTCAGAGCTCCGTGAAGCCACGGCCCCTCCCTGCTCAGAGTGCAGGCTCTTCTGGCCCGCTTCTGGCCAGCAAAGTCACTGAGATACCTTCCCGGAGCTCCTCAGAGTGCAGGGTCTCCTAAAACAACAGTAACCCTCAGGGCCTGCAAAAGGAACTCAGGGCCGGCTATTTAGAAGGCCACATCCTGAAAACAAACTGAGCCAATTGCAAGGGCACCAAGACAGCAGGAAAACAGAGAGAGACAGAGGGGAGCCTGTAGCCCCCTGGCTGGATCCTTCCATCAGAGTCTCAGGGAAGGTCCCTGCGTTAAGACACACTCAGTCCAATCCAGCTGAAGTTAATCCTATCAGGAGCCCTCAGAGCTCCGGGAAGCCATGGCCCCTCCTCACTCAGACTGCAGGCTCTTCTGGCCCACAAAGGCTCTGAGATACTTTGTGGACAGTGCCAAGCCAGGTTCAGAGCATGCAAGTAAGACAACAAAAAAGCAACGAAAAGCATTCTACCACACTCCTTTTATGACACAAACATAGTACTGATTCCAAAACCGGACTGGTCAAAAACAGAAAAAGAAAACTATAGACCAATCTCCCTAATGAATATAGATGCAAAAATCTTAAATAGGATACTAGAAAAAAGACTCCAGCAAGTGATCAGAAGTGTCATCCACCATGATCAAGTAGGATTTATACCAGGGATGCAGGGCTGGTTCAATATTAGGAAAACCATCCACATAATTGACGACATCAACAAGCAAACCAACAAGAACCACATGATTATCTCAATAGATGCAGAAAAAGCCTTTGATAAAATAGAATGATATTTTACTTTGATAAAATAAAAGAAAATGATCTTTGTCTCTAATGAATATTGCTTGGAAATGATCAAATAAAATATTATTTAAAATATTGAAGATTGAAAAATAAAGCAATAAATTATTAATAAAGGAAAAAAAAAGAAAATTATCTTACATAGTGTCATAACCTACGAATCAAAAACTTCATCTTGACAAAATCATGTGACCAGATTGTAGGATCATAAATTTAGAAACAGAAGGCATTTGAGGGATCACTCAATTCAATCTGCTTATTTTACAGATGAAAAAATTTAGTCTCAGAAAAAATTTAAGTCATTTGCCTGGCATTATATATCCAATAGCTCCCTGAGATATAATTTAAATGCATACTTTCTAATGCCAAGAGTAGGGCTCTATTCTCTGTGACAACTGTTTGTGTCCAAATAGAAATTTAGGAATCAAGGTTCAGGGAGCAGTTAAGAAGCAAAAATTAAAATGACCCAAATAGACTAGTATCATTAGCTAGTCTGGATTATCTGCTTCATTATCAAGGTTACATTGCCTAACATAGCTCATTAAAATGTCATCCACCTTGGAAATATTGTGCTGGAGACAAGGTCCTCAGTTGATTTAGGGGTTATGGTCTATAAAAATTACAATAATAATAAGAAAGATCAATGAGTACAGTTTTATTACTTTTAAAAAGTAGAATATATGAACAGTAACAGTACACCCTACAACAATTTAAAGGAGAAAGAGAAAGTAAAAAAAAATATTTGCTCTGCTTTATATACATACTTTTTTCTTATTCTCACCTCTTAAATGAATCTTTAATCCAAATCCATAGATTCATTTATTACCTATTTTTAAATTTTGTACTTACATGCATACATATCTCAGTCCTATCACTTCTTTTGATCTTTAGCATTATATTCTGTCTCAACAATACCTCAAACTCAGTATGTCCTAAGTAGAACTGATCATCTTCCTTCCAAAAGCATTTTTTTTTGTCAATGTTCCTGTTTTCCTTAAAAAAAAAAAAAACAGCTGGGGAAAACCAAAAAGCATCTTGGCGGAAACAAGACATAGACCCCTATATTACACCATTCACAATGATAAGATCAAAATGGTGATGGGGAAAAAGGGAGATATTCAGGGAATATATTACCTATCATTTATGTATAGGGGAAGAATATATGAATAAACATTAGATAGAAAATATTGTCTAATGTTGAATGTATAATTTTGGGTACATTAAATCAAAATGTTTTATATAAATAAAACTAATATGGCCAAAATTAGAAGGAAAGTAATGAATTGAGAAAATCTTATAAAATTTATCAGATAGGATTTCATATCTAAAAGGTATAGACAACTTTTTCAAATATATGAGAATATATGCCATTTTCCAGTTGATAAATGATTAAAATGTATGAATAGAAAGTTTTGGGGTGAATAAATCAAAGTTATATGTCACTAGGTAAAATAGTCAAAATAACTTTATATACATATCAGATTGGATAAAATGATAAAAGGCCAAAAGATAAATGTTGGAGGGGATGTGGAAAAATGAGGACATGAATGAATTATTGGTGAATTTTGAATTGAGCAATCCATTTTGGATAGCCATCTAGGAGTATGCTCAAAGAGTTATAAATCCTTTTTACTCAGTAATAACACTATTAGGTTTATTTTTAGGATGTTCAAAGAAATGGGAAACTCTATGTTCTAATATCTTTATAGCAGCTCCCATTGTAAAGACAAAGAACTAGAAAATGAAAAAAATGCCCATCTGTTGGGGAATGACTAAACAAATTATAGCATATGATTGTATTGGAATAATACTGCACCATAAAAATGATGAACAAGTTAATTTTGGAAAAAGAAATGGAAATATTTCAATGAAATTATGAAGAATGATATAAGCAGTGCCAAGATAGCATCACATACAACAAAAGAAATAGTCTTTCAAGAATGATTTCTGAATGTCTGCTTCCAGAGAAATAAATGATAAATAGAAATAAGCCATAGATTTTTGTATATATATATATATTTTCAAATGAAACTTTCTCTAATTGTCTTAATTTTCTAAAATCAACAAACAAGTAAATAAATTTTTAAAAGAGAACCACCATTCTCCTAATGACTCAGGATTATTTTTTTTTTGTTCCCACAGCTCTCTGAGTCCCACAAAAAAGGGGAATAAAAACTTGCTGTTTCTCTCTTTTTATGACCCTTACCATCCATCCTGGAAACAAACTATGTATTGGTTCCAAGGCAGAAAAGTGGTAAAGGGTAGGCAATGGGTATTAAATGACTTGCCCAGGGTCACATAGTTAGGAAGTGTCTAAGGCCAGATTTGAGCCTAGGAACTCCCATCTCTGGGCCTGGTTCTCAATCCACTGAGACACTGAGATGTCCCCAAATCCTTGCTGTTTTTAAGAAATTTCTCTCAAAGTTATTAGCTACTCTATACCACTTTAACCATATAGAATTGGCAGCCATTAAAATATCAACACTGATTTATTAAAATTATCTCTAAATCTATCTAACATTGATCTATTAATTGATCTATATATGAATGTATATATGTATCTAAAATCTAAAATGGCAATTAGCCTACAGATTGTTGAGTCAGTCATAGGATTTACAGATAGGGTAACCTATTTTTTGAGGTATTCATAATGATACTTCATACCAGTGACCAAAAATAGTTGTTTTTGTTTTGCATTACTTCATTTAAAATTATTTATAAGAATAAAGAGCAACAAAATATTAGAAAATGGAATGAAAAAATACTAATATAATAGCATAGAAATAGAAAAAAATACAAATTTGGTACTCCAAAATCTCTATCATTTCAAACCTAATGAACAAAGATAAAATGCAAAAGGAATAATGCATATAACTAATTAATTCAAGATATTTCTTTTTTTTTAATGTATTTTATTTGATCATTTCCAAGCATTATTCATTAAAGACATAGATAATTTTCTTTTCCTCCCCCCCCCATCCCCCATAGCCAACGCGTAAGTCCACTGGGCATTAGATGTTTTCTTGATTTGAACCCATTGCTTTGTTGATAGTATTTGCATTAGAGTGTTCATTTAGAGTCTATCCTCTGTCATGTCCCCTCAACCTCTGTATTCAGGCAGTTGCTTTTTCTCGGTGTTTCCACTCCCATAGTTTATCCTTTCCTTATGAATGGTGTTTTTTTCTCCTGGATCCCTGCAAGTTGTTCAGGGACATTACACCGCCACTAATGGAGAAGTCCATTACGTTCGATTATACCACAGTGTATTAGTCTCTGTGTACAATGTTCTCCTGGTTCTGCTCCTCTCACTCTGCATCACTTCCTGGAGGTTGTTCCAGTCTCCATGGAACTTCTCCACTTTATTATTCCTTTTAGCACAATAGTATTCCATCACCAACATATACCACAGTTTGTTCAGCCATTCCCCAATTGATGGGCATCCCCTCGTTTTCCAGTTTTGGCCCACCACAAAGAGCGCAGCTATGAATATTTTTGTACAAGTCTTTGTGTCCATTATCTCTTTGGGGTACAGACCCAGCAGTGCTATGGCTGGGTCAAAGGGTAGATATTCTTTTGTCGCCCTTTGGGCATAGTTCCAAATTGCCCTCCAGAATGGTTGGATCATTTCACAGCTCCACCAGCAATGAATTAATGTCCCTATTTTGCCACATCCCCTCCAGCATTCATTACTTTCCTTTGCTGTTATGTTAGCCAATCTGCTAGGTGTGAGGTGATACCTCAGAGTTGTTTTGATTTGCATCTCTCTGATTATAAGAGATGTAGAACACTTCTTCATGTGCTTGTTAATAGTTTTGATTTCTTTATCTGAGAACTGCCTATCCATTTCCCTTGCCCATTTATCAATTGGAGAATGGCTTGATTTTTTGTACAATTGATTTAGCTCATTATAAATATGAGTAATTAAACCTTTGTCAGAGGTTTCTATGAAGATTTTTTCCCAATTTGTTGTTTCCCTTCTGATTTTAGTTATATTGGTTTTGTTTGTACAAAAGCTTTTTAGTTTGATGTAGTCAAAATTATTTATTTGACATTTTGTGATTCTTTCTATATCTTGCTTGGTTTTAAAGCCTTTCCCCTCCCAAAGGTCTGACATGTATACTATTCTATGTTTACCCAATTTACTTATGGTTTCCTTCTTTATGTTTAAGTCACTCACCCATTTTGAATTTATCTTGGTGTAGGGTGTGAGGTGTTGATCTATTCCTAGTCTCTCCCACACTGTCTTCCAATTTTCCCAGCAGTTTTTATCGAATAGTGGATTTTTGTCCCAAAAGCTGGGATCTTTGGGTTTATCGTATACTGTCTTGCTGAGGTCGCTTTCCCCCAGTCTATTCCACTGATCTTCCTTTCTGTTTCTTAGCCAGTACCAAATTGTTTTGATGACTGCTGCTTTGTAATATAGTTTTAGGTCAGGGACTGCAAGGCCCCCATCATGTGTGTTTTTTTTTCATTATTTCCCTGGATATCCTTGATCTTTTGTTCTTCCAAATGAACTTTGTTATAGTTTTTTCTAAATCAGTGAAGAAGTATTTTGGTAGTTCAATGGGTATGGCACTAAATAGATAAATAAGTTTGGGTAGGATGGTCATTTTTATTATATTGGCTCGTCCTATCCATGAGCAGTTAATGTTTTTCCATTTGTTCAAGTCTAGTTTTAGTTGTGTGGCGAGTGTTTTGTAGTTGTGTTCATATAGTTCCTGTGTTTGTCTTGGGAGATAGATTCCTAGGTATTTTATTTTGTCTAAGGTGATTTTGAATGGGATTTCTCTTTCTAGTTCTTGCTGCTGAGCTGTGTTGGAGATATATAGAAAAGCTGATGATTTATGTGGGTTTATTTTGTATCCTGCAACTTTGCTAAAGTTGTTGATTATTTCAATTAGCTTTTTGGTTGAATCTCTAGGATTCTTTAAGTAGACCATCATGTCATCCGCAAAGAGTGATAACTTGGTCTCCTCCTTGCCTATTTTGATGCCTTCAATTCCTTTATCTTCTCTAATTGCTACTGCTAGTGTTTCTAGTACAATGTCAAATAGTAGAGGTGATAATGGGCATCCTTGTTTCACTCCTGATCTTATTGGGAATGCATCTAGTTTATCCCCATTGCAGATGATATTAGCTGTTGGTTTTAGATATATACTGTTTATTATTTTTAGGAATGACCCTTCTATTCCTATGCTTTCTAGTGTTTTTAATAGGAATGGGTGTTGTATTTTATCAAAGGCTTTTTCTGCATCTATTGAGATAATCATGTGGTTCTTGCTAGTTTGCTTGTTGATGTGGTCAATTATGTGGATGGTTTTCCTAATGTTGAACCAGCCCTGCATCCCTGGTATGAATCCTACTTGATCATGGTGAATGATCCTTCTGATCACTTGCTGGAGTCTTTTTGCTAGTATCCTATTTAAGATTTTTGCATCTATATTCATTAGGGAGATTGGCCTATAGTTTTCTTTCTCTGTTTTTGACCTGCCTGGTTTTGGAATCAGTACCATGTTTGTGTCGTAAAAGGAGTTTGGTAGAACTCCCTCTTTGCTTATTATGTCAAATAGTTTGTGTAGTATTGGGATTAACTGTTCTCTGAATGTTTGATAGAATTCACAGGTGAATCCATCAGGCCCTGGGGATTTTTTCTTAGGAAGTTCTTTGATGGCTTGTTGGATTTCAATTTCTGATATGGGATTATTTAGGAATTCTAGTTCCTCTTGTGTTAGTCTAGGCAGTTTGTATTTTTGTATATATTCATCCATTTCTCCTAAATTGGTGTATTTATTGCCATATAATTGGGCAAAGTAATTTCTAATGATTGCCTTAATTTCCTCTTCATCAGAGGTGCTGTCCCCCTTTTCATCTTTAATGCTGTGAATCTGCTTTTCTTCCTTCCTTTTTTTAATTAGATTGACCAGTACCTTGTCTATTTTGTTTGTTTTTTCAAAGTACCAGCTTCTTGTCTCATTTATTAAATCAATAGTTCTATCACTTTCGATTTTATTAATTTCTCCCTTAATTTTTAGGATTTCTAATTTGGTTTTCTGCTGGGGGTTTTTAATTTGATCGCTTTCCAGTTTTTTCATTTGCATTTCCAATTGATTGATCTCTGCTCTCCCTTGTTTGTTAATATAAGCATTCAGGGATATGAATTTACCTCTGATTACTGCTTTGGCTGCATCCCAAAAGGTTTGAAAGGATGTTTCGCCATTGTCATTTTCCTCGATGAAATTATTAATTGTTTCTATGATTTCTTCTTTAACTAAACGGTTTTGGAGTATCATATTGTTTAATTTCCAATTGGTTTTAGATTTGGTTTTCCATGTACCATTACTAATCATTATTTTTATTGCCTTGTGATCTGAGAAGGCTGCATTCATTATTTCTGCTTTTCTGCATTTGTGTGCTATGTTTCTGTGACCTAATGTATGGTCAATTTTTGTGAATGTGCCATGTGGTGCTGAGAAGAAGGTGTATTCCTTTTTAGGTTCATTAGGTTCATTTCAAACCTAATGAACAAAGATAAAATGCAAAAGGAATAATGCATATAACTAATTAATTCAAGATATTTCTTAGTGGAATAAAAAGTAAGAGTATATTTATATGAAATCAAAAAAAGTTTTGCACACACAATATACTCAAAATTAGAAGGGAAATAAATTGGGGGGAAATTTTTTCAAATTTATTTGATAAAGGCCACATTTCTCAAATATATATATGTATATATATGTCAAATTTAAAAGAAAATATGATATTCTTTAATTAACAAATAGTCATAGGATAAGTACAGGTAGTTTTCAGATGAAGAAATCAAAGCTATCAATAATCATATGCTAAAATGGTCTAAATCGTTCTTGACTAAAAGAGTGTAAATTAAAAGAAATCTGTGATACCACATCACAACTATCATATTGGCCTATTTGACAGTAAATTTTGGAGGGGATGTCGTAAAATTGGGACACTAATGCATTTTTGATGGAGTTATGAATTGATCCATCCATTATGGAGGACAATTTGGATCTCTGTCCAAAAGCATATAAAGTTGTGCTTACTCTTTGATATCATTTTAATACCACTACTAGGTCTATAACCCAAAGAGATCAAAAATAGAGGAAAAGACCTATTTGTACAAAAATCTTCTTGCTTTCCTTTTATCTTACTGAATTCCATATATTTTATTTTAAATTTAATTTTATTGTTTTAAATTTCAAATTTTTACATGTTTTCTGAATATATATGATTCAAATTTCTTTCCTTCCTTCTTTGCTCCTCATTCTCAGAGGTAGCAAGCTACTAATCTGGTTTATACATGTATTATAAAACAAAACATATTTTCATATTAATTATTTTTGTAATTTAATTATATTAAAAAACCAACGCCACCAACCATATACTTAAATAAACAAATGTTAAATTATATTCCTTCATCTACAGGTATATAGCATTATTTTTCATAAGTACTTTCGAATTGTTACAATCATTATATTACTGTCAGTAGCAAAGTCTATCACTTTTGATTGTTCCCCAATATTACTGTTACTATGAACAAGGTTTCTTGATTCTGCTTATTTCACTCTGCCTCAGCCCCTGAAGGTCTTTCCATGTCTTTCTGAAATCCTTCTGTTCATAATTCCTAAAAATTAAGGGATTAATTATTACAATCAAAAGTATCCCATTTAACTCACAAATAAGATGGTGATTTGGGTTCATGATAATAAATAAAACAGATAAACTAGAGATTAATTTGATTTTAAATCATATTAGCAATATCAAAAACAAAAATGACAAAACAACAACCAATAAAGAATACATTAAATAAATCTTTAAGTTATTTTATCCTACTCTATGCCAATCAATATGACAATATAAGTGAAATATATGAACAGTAACAAAAGTATAAATTACTCAGATTAACAAAAGATTATATAAAATACTAAACAATTCCCTAATAGAATAAGAATTTGAACTAACCCTCAAGAATTCCCAATCAAAATGGCCTCAGTGCCAAAAGAATTATGCCAAATGTTCAGGTGTGTTTTACACCAGGAATGCAGCAGTAGTTCAATATTAAGAAAGTCATCACCATAATTAATCATATCAATAATAAAACTAACACAAACCATGAGATTATTTCAATAGATTATTAAAAATCATTTCACAAAATACACCTATTCATTAAAAATATTAGAAGGCATTGAAATAAATGGAATCTTCCATAAAGTGATAAATAGCATCTGCCTAAAACCATCAGCACATATTAGCTCTAATTGGGAATAAATTAAACCTTTCCAAATTAGATATGGAATGCCATTATCGTCACTGTTGTTTAATGTAGTACTAGAAATACTAGCTATAGCAATAAGAGCAGGAAAATAATTTGAAGGAATTTAGAATAAGAAATGAAGAAACAAAGTTATCACTCCTACAGATGGTACTATGGTATACTTAGAGAATTCTAGAGAATCAACCAAAAACAAATAGAAATACTTTTCAACTTTTGCAAAATCACTGGACATAAAATATATCATCAATATAAATCATAGGCATTTTTATTTTCCATAAACAAAGTTCAATAACAAGAGGTAGAAAACAAAATGCCATTAAAATAATTTGAAAATATAGAATACCTGAGAATATAAGTATAAAAGGAAATCCAGTAACTATGTGAATACAATTAGAAAACACTTATATTAGTAAAGTAAAAAACTAGGCAAATGTAAAATATTAATAATTCATTAATTGACTGAGTCAATAAAATAAAAATGGCAATCCTACCTAAAATTTTACCTGTACTAATCCCATGCTAATCAAACTATTCAAAATTTATTCTATACAACTAGAAAAAGTAACATCAATATCCATCTAGAACAAAAGGCAAAGAATATTAAGGGAATTAATGAAAAAAAAATGAAGGAGCCACAATCATACTAAATTTCATATTCTATTATACAGTGATCATTAATCAAAACAATCTGGTACTGGATAAGTAAAAGAGTAGTGGATCAATGAATAGTTTATGTAACTAACACATAGAAGTGTTAACTTATGAACAAATTCATAGTGAAGTGAGTAGAAGTAAGAGAACAATGAATTCAGAAAAATAAATAGTATAAAATGATCAATGATGAGGGATTAAAACATTACCAACAAACCAAGTTTCCGAGATAATCACTAGAGATAAATGAAGAAAATGCTATTTACAACTAAAGAAGGAACTGTCAGAATATGAATACAGATGAAAGTATGTCACCTCCCATTTTATTTCCTTTATGAGTTTTTTGTGGATCTGTGATATGGTCTTCTCTAACAACATGAAAAATATGGAAATATGTGCTACATGAAATTCTAGTATAACCTATATCAGAGTATTTAGTGTGTTGGGTAGGGGATGGGGAAGAATGCCAGAAAATCTGAATCCTAAATGTCAGAAAAATGACAAGAATTATTTCTACATGTAAATAAATTTTAGAAGTTTATCAAGTGATTCAAAGTTAAATAATGTAATTTTTTAAAAGTTAAATATAATTACAAAAACACAACCATACATGTAATTAATTGCCTTCAACCCACTTTCTGCGTTATGAACTCAATGTTCGAGTTGTGATCTGTTTAAATAACAAGTATATAAGAACAGTTCATTTTAGCATATATATTGTTTTTAATTAACTAAAATAATTATATGATTAAAATATTTGTAGGACTTTATGAACAGGGGAAATCAATGTTTTAGTGTTTTTAAATTGATTTGCTTTCAACAGAAGAATAAAATGGAAACATTTTAATTGTCCCAACATTTCAATAATAATTGTACAATTTCCAATATCTTTATGATTTATCAAGACAAAATTATGAAGACATGTATTTTGCTAAATATTATTATACCAATAAACATTTTAACAGTTAAGCTAATAATCTGACAACATAAAAACATGCACTTCCAAAAGAGAATAAAAATTCTGTGATATTCTGCTTTTGGTATCCTCTTGCTCCTGAGAGACAGGATTTATAATAGCACTAGAGATGGCCTCTGTACTGTTTTTCATAGTTTTGGATTACCTTTAAGAATTGAATTAATGAAGAACAAATATTAATTGAGCAATGAAAATGGTATTAGGTATATTTCACAGAAATAATTTTTCTCAACTTAAAAACAATTTGCCTATGACAACATAATAGTCTGAGTACTTTGAACAGAATCACATATGGGGGCTCAATACATATTTGTTGACAGATTAACAATATTTAGTCTGTAAAATATGGTCCATTTCACTGCTGTTGATTGAAAAGTGATGCATGAATAAAATAACTTGATTTTGTGTAATGCCATTTTCCCATTGCTCCAGCTAGTTTTCAATTGGTTGAGCTATTTAAAATATATTTCATTATAGAAGGTGCTTGGTTAAATTACTATGGATAAGAGTCCCAAATTTTTCACAAAATGTAGGATAATTTTAGGGAAAAATTATTGGAACTGGGAGAAAAATGAGTTTAAAATATTACTAGAATAACTTGGTAAACTTTGATTATATTATTGTTATTATTATAAGATTGAAATTATAATAACACATTTTTCAAAAGCAAAACTTACTTTGTTTTATTCTAATTTCTAGCCTCATTTTTTTGTGCCTTAGATTGGAGGTGGCCTATCCTATTCTTTCTTCCACTGAATTATTTTTAAAGTTCATCAAGGCAAGACTTACTTTTTAGGTTTGCTTTACTATTTCAAAATATCCCCAGCACTATTATTTCTACAAGAGAAACATTAGATGGGTGTAAATCATGAAGAAAATACTATGCTAAGAATTATAAAAAGAATAATATGTAACCTTTACTTCCTACTTCAAGAAGTTCATGGTTTAATAGAGGTGTTGAGAAATGTGCATCAATAACTGTAACTTAGGTTTAACTCTAAAAATAGACACACTATTCTTTGATCAATTGAAGAAAGCAAAGTTTATTCCTGAAGGAAGATTGCACTGTGCTAAAACCAGATATGTTTTTTGTCTATTTTATTACATTTTATTCAGAATTTTAACTATCCCCAAGCTATGATGTCTCAGAGTAAAGAATGTAAGGTATGTCACAAATTACTTATTTAGAAATGGTAGGTATCTTAGAGCTTATCCAATCCAAGTTTAAAAGTATAGTTGATGAAACTGTATTCCAGAGAATGTAAATTATTTGTCCAAGGTAATACAGTTAACATGTGTCAAAGACCTGATTCTTTATTCCTCTAACCTCCAAATCCAGCTTTCTTTCTTTTTTTTAAACCCTTACCATGCATCTTGGAATCAATATTCTGTGTTGGTTCAAAGGGAGAATAGTGGTAAGGGCTAAACAATGGGGGTTAAGTGACTTACCCAGGGTCACACAGTTGGAAAGTGTCTGAGGCCATATTTGAACTTAGGATCTCCCGGCTCTAGGTCTGGCTCTCAATCCACTGAGCTACCCAGCTGCACCCTCCAGCTTTCTTTCTATTGCATCTATTTCTTCTGAATAAAAATTCAATTTATCTTACTATGCTACTTTGACTTTCAAAAGATATTATTTTCATATAACACTTTAGTAAAAAATTATTTATTGCATACCTACTTGTCTTTGTCCACAGCTTCATGAAAATATCTGAGTTAGGGCATATGATGAATCGAGGCTGTGACCAAGTCAAAAGAAAGAGGGGACATTAAATATTCCTCTGGTTCCAAGATATTTGGGCACTTTGCCTTTATAATTCTTTGAAAATGATGTCTAGAATATTAATTTTCATCATGATTATCTGATAGTGCAGTAATCATTAAATTATCTTTTCTTAATCAATTTTCTTTGTATCTTGTTTTTGTATAAATATTTCATATTATTTTTATTTTTTTCTTTATTTTAACTTTATGTTATTATTTCTTTATATGTCATGGGGTACCTACCATTGTTTTATTGTACCTACCAAAATGTTTTATTGACTACTAAATTTTGATTATTTTAAGCCACAATTCTAGTCTGTCATGTGTCTTCTATGAATAATTTAAATATATAACAAAGAAGAAATAACATTGCAATGTTAAAAAGCAAACTTTTATTTCTTCTTGTTCTTCATTCTGGATTAAACTTTGAATTTTAAGCTTTTATCATGACAAATAAAACATCCTCAGAATCTTGCCTTATTCATGTATGGCATATGGCTTTTCTTACTTACCTTCCTCAAATCGCTGATTCTCCTTATCCAGGTAATGACCCAGCAGTCTGTCTCAGATTTTACCTCTCATTCAAAGCATGCTTTTTCAGGATTCAAAGAACTCTGGCATTTGGATGGTCTTTTCTAGGTAGAAGAGACACCCCTATTAATAACTAGAGACTAGAAGAGGGTATCAAATGACCTTTGCTATAGCTATTGTATCAACACCTACAACATCTGCATTATGGTAATGAAGAATATAAAATTTTTGAAGTTATGCCTCTGAGCATCTGACATTAATAATATATTCTATTTAATGTGAAATAGTAGTGAGAAAAATACTTGTTTTATTTATGTTTATGGCTATACAAGTATGAGAGTATGAGCACATGCACAAATATGCACCTAAAGAAACTTTTTAATTCAAAGAAAACTGGTTATTAAGCAGAATACCATCGTTTTAATAGATAAATATTAGTGCTAACAGAATCCAATCCCCACATTTTAGATTTTTAAAATAGCCAATTTTTTTCTCCAAATAACTTTGAATAAATTAACCTATTTTATAATTACATTTCATTTTATTCCTCAAATTACATATAAATATTAGTAGTTTGTGAACATATGAAACTATAAAGTGGATAAACAAGTCAATATCAGATGTTTATATGCATATACAAGATACATATGTATCTAATTCCACTGCTTTAAAATGAATGCAGAATTATATTGCCCCACTTCAGGGGGTGGATCCAAGATGGCAGAGAAATCCAGAGCAGCTTTGTGCCACCATGAGAATCCTCTCCCACTAAGATTAAAATATCAGTACAAAATGAATACAGGAGTGAAAGAACCAACAATGAGACAGAGTAAAATAAATTTTATGAAAACCAAAACTCAAAAGGTAGGCAAAGAACATTTGGGACACTGGGGTGAGAGGAGGGCATAGTCAGCAAGAAACTGTAGCAAGGAGGGAAGAACAAACTAAGAGCAAGATATAGTCCACTTCCCCTCCCCATATCTCCTAATCAAGGTTCAGGAACCTATTCCCAAGCCAACATCCAAATCTTGAGATCCTGCCTGGACAAATAGTGTTATAAGTCAACCCATACATCTTGAAATTTTAAACCTGTGGATAAGTCCTGAGGCCCAGCTCAGGGAATTCTAGTCTTGGTTTGTTAGTTCACACTTTGGAGTGAAGGATAGTACTAAGTACTGATCTTTTTGCCTAAGGGTCAGGGCTGGGCTCCAAGACAGGACAATCAGGGGTGTGTCTTTTTGGATCAAGTACATGGTCCCAGATCTGATCAAAATCAGAGCAAGATCAAAAGCTTACACCTAAACCAGAGGCAAGTATTAAGTTATCAGCATTTCAAGGGTCAATTGAATCAGTAGAGGGAGGTGTGAACTTTAAATTACTCTACACTACTTAGATCTTACTTGATGGAGAAGATGAAATTGTAATCTCCATTGAACAATGAAGGTACTTAGTTCTTACTTTATAGTGAAGCTAGAACTTTAAGCTAAGCCTATTTTAAGATCTTAATACAAGAAGGTGTTAAGTAACTATAAATTTTAAATTAATCATAAAAATATTAAGTAACTAACAAAAGGTGAACTTAAAAAGGAAGTGTTAAGTAACTCAAAAGATATAATCTAATCAAAGAAGATGAGAACTAAAAAAATGGGCAGTCCTGGAGAAAAGCCCCTGATATGATTGGTAGATATGAAAATTTAGAGGAGGGGAAACAAGAGGAAAAGGTCTTTATATTTCATGTCACTTCCTCTCTCCGGTACCTTTGACAGTGGAGAGGTTGCTGGTGGCAGCGTGCTGGGCCTTTTGGCATCTTGGCATGGCTACAGCTATTTTCCACTTCAGTGGTGAGTTTCCACCTGAGTTTTTCCTCCTTTACTGTCCAAACTTTATCCTCTTAGAAGCCTCTAATATCCTTCAGAGACCTAGTGGCAGAGATCTTGAAATGCCCCTGGCACAGGCCAGACAGGAGAAATTCTATATACTCTTCCTTCTTTCTCCTTAAATCCTTCTCTCTATATTAATTAAAAATTTCAATAAATTTCCAGACTGATTTGGGTATTTTATTTTGGGATTTTTCCCTGGTGAGCAATTAATTTAGATTTTAAATCACAACCCTTACATTATCTTTACAGTCGGGGATTTCAGAGCTCACAGTCCTGAGACCATCACATCATCCCCCACCCCAAACCTATCTATAATTACATAGGAAAATGAGCAAACAACAAAAAAAGCAACAAGTGTAAAGAAATTTTGTGGAGATAAAGATCAAGCTACAGACACAGAAGGGGACAGTGAAAGTAAAGGAAACATATGTAAATTCCAAAAGAAAAATATTAATTGGACACAGATTCTGGAAGAACTCAAAAATACTTAAAAAACAATTAAAGAGGCAGAGGAAAAGTAGGAAAGATAAATGAAAGTGATGCAAGAAGAATTAGGCCAATTGAAAAAGGAAATCCAAAAACTATCAGAAAAATGTGACTTTAAAAATCAGAATTAACCATACAGAAACTAATCATTTAATAAGAAATCAAGAAACAATAAAGCTGAAACAAAGAAATGAAAAAACAGAGGAAAACATGAAATATCTTATTGATAAAACAATTGACATAGAAAATATATCTAGGAGAGACAATTTGAAAATTATTGAGCTACCTAAAGCCATGAGCAAGAAAAACATAGCACATCATATTACAAAAAATTATCAAAGATAAATGCCCCAAGATCCTCAAATAAGAAAATAAAAATGAAATTTAAAGTATTCACAGATAATGTCCAGAAAGAAATTCTCAATTAATAACTTCCAGGAATATAATAACTAAATTCAAGAGCCACCAAGCCAAGGAACAACTATTTGCAGACCGAAATAAACCATTCAAATACCATCAAGCTATAATCACAATCACACAGGCTCTAGCAGATTCTACATCAAAGAATTGAAAACTATGGAATGAGACATTCAGAAAGTCAAAAATATTTGAGTCACCTAGCCAGCAAAACTGAGTATATTCTTCCAGGGGAAAAGTTTGACATTCAATAATATAGAAGATTTCCAAACTTTTCTGTATAATGTCAGACCTAAAGAAAAACATTTGAAGAACAACATGAGACACAAGAGAAGCCCCAAAAGGTAAATAAGAAAAAGAAAATGTAAGAGATTCATTAAGGTCAAAATGTTTATATGTCTACATGGAAAGAGAATTTCTGTCATTCTCAAAAATTATTCTTAGTAGTAGAGAAGATAGAAGTAATTTAATCAGAAAGAGGGATGAGAAGTAAGATGATTATGATGATTTAATATATATGATGATATATGATGATATAATATATAAGAAAATGTGGTGATATAGAACAATATGTATGTATGATAAGATATGTATGCATTTGGATGATATATAAAAATAACCATGGGCTGAGAAGGTTGCACCTAGAAAAAAGGGAAGAGAGAAATAGAAAGTGGTAAATTATATAACATTAAGAGGTGTGAAAAATCATTATAGAGAAGGGAGGATAAGGGTGGTGATGGGCAATGATTAAACTTTAATCTCATTGTAACTGGCTCAAAGAAAGTAAAACAAGTATACTCAGTGGGGTATAGAATTCTACTTACACTAATCAATTGGATATATATTTCTCTCTTACTCCACAGAGAAGTAAAGGGGGAATAAGACAAGGGAAGAGGGAAGCAATTCGAGGGACTGGGAAATGGGGGTGATAAAAGGAAAATATTGGTGAGGAGGAACAGAGAGAAAGGGAATAAAGAAGGATATAAAGGGGTAATATGATGGAGGGCAATACACAGTAATCATAATGCTGAAAGTCAGTGGGATGAAGTTACCCATAAAATAGAAGCAGATACCAGAGTTGATTAAAAAACATAATCTTACTATGTGTGGTCACAAAAAAAAATATTTGAGGAAGTTGATACACAGATTCAAGGCAAAAGGCTGGAGCAGAATTTATTATGCATCATATAAAGTAAAAAAAAAAAAAAAGCAGGAGTAGCAATCATGATACCAGACAAAGCTAAAGTAGAAATTAATTTGATTAGAAGAGATAAGGAAGGAAATTACAGAATTATATTGTCCTTTTTTTACAAGTCATATGGCTTGTGTGATTTTTGTAAAAATCAAGATCACTGATCTATTTTAAAATTATTGTATCAATATGTAAATTGGGTAAATCTACTAAATGAAATAAAATTTTATTTTTTTTGCTACATTTGAGAAATATGGATGCTGAAATAGTGATTAAAAAATTCTTAGTAATGTAAATTTCAGCACCATTCAAATTAGAAAATTGGCTAATTTCCAACTAGGCACTTTATTTTTTGCATTTCTTCTGATAGGGTTTGTTGGCCAGTGTTTCTTACCATTATTGCTTGTGTCCTTTTATACAACTAACTTCCTAGAAATGTTCCTTAATCTGGGAACATTATTTAATCTAGTAAGTAGGAATAATTGTCATTTGTTAGACAAATTCTGTAGAAGATAGATGTAGATTTGAAAAATAATTTGAAAATGCTTCTTTAAATAAAGCTTTAGCTTACTACTCACAAATTTGAGAACAAATTCCAAAATAAGGACATATTGTCATGGTATTTTCCCCTCACTATTTTGTCCAAAGGAAGGAAAAGTAATATAGGAGCTACTAAAGTAAAATGTTGCTGAAAGCAAGTGAGACTAAACACTGTGATTTACATTTTTTTTGGTAATCTTGGCAGCTGCAAATAAAAGTTTTTATCATGTTTATCTTTGCTTTATTAGTAGTAGTCTCTTTGTAACCGAGGGTGACAATTGTCTTTGTGCGTTTTCATCTATGATGTAGATGAGTGTGCACAAAGATACTTGTGCGTGAAGGAGATTTAAGTGGAAAAGTCGATGTACAGAGACAGTCCCACTCTCTTGGTGTTGGAAGCCTGAGTCCATTGGCATGAAAAATCATTACACCTGGAGACTTCCTCATGGCCCTGTTGTCTTTTGTGCTCCACCACACCCTGAGCACTCCACAGTGCTTTGCTGCATTGCCCTCTCAGCTGTTGAACCCTCTTATTGGTTTCTTCCGTTTGTTCAGACGAAGCAGTCTTCACATGCTGGGTGAGCAAAGCCCTAGTTCACCAGGGGTCGATGACCTGATGGCTACCTTCCCAAGGTTTGGCCAGCTTGTTGAACCCATTACCCGGGGTGTGGCCACTGCTGCATGCTAACAGCTACTGAGAGCCACAAGTGAGAGCTGGGTGTCAGGTGGGGGTCAGAGGCTGTAGAGCTGTATTAGGAGGGCACGACAAGCCCTCTGTATCAGAGATACTACCCCTCCCTGAGCACCTTACTACCTTACTACCAAAAACATATAGTTATCAGTGTTATAAATGCACACTTATTGCTAATTAATTGGCAACCCTATAAATTACATTTTATATCCAAGAGGAAAATAAAACCTAGTTCAATTATTCATATATTTTTTCTAACTCTTTTTATAAATAATTATTTGTTTCTGATGTAGTGGTCAGGTATTTTAAAAGCTACATGATTTTTCTAGCTGAAAATACCTCAGATAAAAGAAATTTGTTCATATGTTTATATATTATAGCAGATATAGTAAAGAAAAAAAAAGGGTCACTCACCAAATTTTAAAATTGAATTAGGCCATTATAACCAAATAGGAGAAGCTGGCCTATTTTTACTCAAATCATTTATTTTTCAATGAAAATAAGTATTTCATTATAAAGGAACAACTTCCTCCCCTCCAAAAAGCTAATGATGCATTAATATGAAAATACTTATGTCTATAAAAGTACTTAGCATTTCTTGATAAACTCATGTTACATAGCTTAGATGAGAGACATCCTTGGATAATAAAAAGATTATTAGATTTGATCGGAGCTTTCATGTAGTTTTTGAAAGACTGAAGAATGAGTGAGCTAAATCATAAATCAAATACAATATAATATATATGTATGGAGTCCTAGGGAAAATATTGAACATGGTTTTAAAGAATCATTAATGAATATGTAGGTAAAGAAGCAAGGATAATAAAGTTCCAGGAGGGCAAGAAGATGAGTCAAAATGGAAAATGGGAATGTGTGAACATATTTATTTTTCCTTTCTCTACATATATGCTACTATGTCTATACAAATATAGACATACATATATCCATATAAACATACATATACATATAGTAGCTATGTGGTACATTGTATAAAGTACTGAATATGTTGCGGAGACAGGAAGAGTTATCTTCCTAAGTTCTAATCTGGCTTTAGACACTTATTAGGTGTATGATTCTGAGGGTGTCACTTTGCTTTGTCTGCCTCACTTTTCTCATATGTAAAATGACCTGGAGAAGAAAACGACAAACCACTCCAGTATCTCTGCTAAGGAAACCCCAAATGTGGTAAAAAATTGTTGTATATTAATAAATGAGTAAACAAAAACAACATTCATAAGTGCATACATATATGTATAATTATATACATATATAACATGCAAATAAATGTGAATGTTTTGAATATATAATGTATATGCATTCATAATACACAAAATTATATGAAATTATTAGATAAATATACATAGATAAAGAAACTGATAGATTAATTGATAGATTGATATATTGATTGATAAAATAGATTTCCTAAAGAGGTCTAGTTTAGAGGAATTCTGTGAGAGAAATGAACTGTACATCTACTCTACTACTTTCTCCTAATCTCTGTTATTGACTGTGATACTTCCAGAAATGCTGGATCTTTGCTATCTTTACCTCTTTACCTAGACTAAGTATAACTTCACTAAATAAACCCCAAAATATACACATGCATGTGTATGTGTATGGACATATATATATATATATGTATATATATATATTCTATATGTGTATTGTCTATATATAATTTCATATGAGAAAATTAACTACACTATCATACATGTAAATTCTCATAAATGTTTGTCATTAATACAAGATCAAGTATATTCCTGGAAGAATTAATCAAGTATTTAAAATTATATTATCAATATGATTGATGTAGGACTAGAGGAAAGAATTATAAAAGAAATAGAAGTAGAATTAACAGCTTTTGGAGTTAAATTAGACAAAGCTCCCTTAAGTGTTGTTTTTTTTTTTGATGTTTTGAACATCTTAAGAACAGAAAGAAAAAGAGGGATGAAAGAAACATGATAGGGTGAAAAAAGGGGAAAAGGAAGAGATATCTCACTTAATCAGAGTATGAATGTGGAAGACGATATGCAAAAGGAAGAATGCCTATGGAAAGTGGATAGCACTTCAACTTTACTTGCTTCTGAACAGGTCAAAAGATATTAGAATTACAGATACATATAAAGGCACAAAATTGGGTGAGGAAATGCAAAGATAAAGTAATTACACTTTTATAATCCCTGATCCCTGTATGGACCTAGAGAGCAGAACTAAAAATCACAGGCTAAAAGTTCAAAGTAAAACAAAAAAGAAAAATACCTTGTGGCAAAGAAATGTTTACTAATAATTTGATATATTATAACATGCATTTTGCTACACTTAGAAAGACCAAATTTTCCCTGAAAGATTTAAAAGCCAATTATTAATAACATTTTGATATATGTATGTATATATGTATATATGAGTATATATAATCATAAACATATATATTACTGGAGAATTCATTTTTAGGTATTCCTGACAGTAATAAATGGACTTTGAATTCAATTCATCTTTCTAAATTTGGGATTGTAAGTATGATGTATTAAACAAACTCAATGAAAAAAAGTAGAGATTGAGGTGTTATTTGGATTGCTTCTATACGATATCTATAAATGTTAAAACTTGACATCTAGATTGTATCCTCCAAACTAGGATCTTAAAACATTTCTAAATAAACTAGTAAAATCACTTAACATATGGTGTAATGAGCCAGAAATGGTAATTCATATAAAGCATTATTTTCTTACATTTCAAATTTGCTACATTAAAAATCCTATATCATTAAGCAGAGCTTGCTTTGTGAAGTTGCCTTCTGAAAGAGATTCGAGTTCCCATTTAAGTGTTCTGACCACCAATGCATTGTTTATTCCAAATCTTTTGCCCAGATTAGTTTTTTTTTAATAACAGACTAGTATGACTATAAGATAGATGAGCAACTGAGGTGGACACAAGTCTGAAATCTGAAAGGGGAAAAACTAAAGCAAACAGTAGCACAGCTTATAAGTTATTGAATTCTGTGATAAGCCTTTTTGCCTAAGTTTGAAAATATATTGACATAACTCCACAAAATAAAATTCATTTCTCCATTTCATTTACATTGCTATGACACATCTAAGTATTATGGGCAGAATGATGGACTCATAAACATACAGACAGATAGCAGATAGACTGACATATAGGTAGATAGATAGATAGATAGATAGATAGATAGATAGATAGATAGATAGATAGCTCTACTTATGACCTTTAGACTCACTATCATCACCAGGATCAACTATAAAATTCACTGTAGAGCATTGAAAATGGTTCATAACTTATTCTCCCACCTTCACATTTTCTTTCAAAGTTTTTTCATGAATATTTCAATATAATGACACTTACCTCTTTGCTACTCCTCACACACAAAATATTGCATCACCCAATTTTGGTCATTTCCAACAGCTGTTCCTCATGCTTGGAAATTTCTTCCTCTTCACATTTATTTTCTAGCTTCTCTTGTATCTTTCATGTCCCAACTCAAATCTCATTGAGTACAAGTGGTTTCCTCATCTCCCATAATACCAGTGCTTTTACACATACACACACACACACAGTTTCTTTTTATGTAGATAAGTTTTTTATTGTCTTCCCCAATAGATTATTACCATAATAGTGAACCTATGACACGAGTGTCAGCACTGACACAGATAGCCATTTTTATGACATGTGGCTATATGTGGGCTCAGAATGTCTGGGGACCCAGTACCCATGCACCCACAGCCATGGCCTTGGCCATTCCCTGGCCCAGCCTGTGGAGGAGGCCTGCTCCATGTGCTGATGGGGGAGGGAGGCAGGACAAAGTACCAGGTGGCTAGTGTGCATGGGGCTCTTGCAAGGGCAGGGGGAGAGAAGCAGGGAGGGCAAGCATGTGCTGACATGCAGGAAGCTGGTGGTGACCCCAGGTCAGTTGACTAGGGAAGGGTGGGGCAGGGCATTGCTTGGTTGACTAAAGACTGGGAGGGGATCCAGACTATGTGCAACTGATTCCCAGACACTTTTAGCACCCTGAAGAATATAGCAATAGCTTACTCAAAATTTTTCCCTCTATGTACTTTTGTGAGACCTTTTTCTCAGCATTAAATAATATCAAAACCAACAAAAGAAACTGATTGACAGATGAAGTTATTAGAACTTTCTTGGACTTGAACTGTACAAAATATCAACCTTCAAAAGAAGATATAGCCAATGAAATTTAGCAACAAAAAAGTCACTAATAGACAGTTAAAGAATTCCCCTTGCCCCTCACTTATTTTAGTTAATGACACTCCACACAAGTTAAATAATATCAAGACCAACAAAAGAAACTGATTGATAGATGAACAAAGAAGACATTTAGAAGGTAATTTAAATGATTTGTTTTTAAATTATTAAATACACTTATTCATTACAGTCATACATTTTTGTTATTTAAACAATAAATATCATGAAATTATGTTTTTTTTTTTTTCACAAAGTGACATGCCACCCAAGTTATATTCGATTTTTTTGGTGAATTTTGACACACCACACTCAAAAGTTTGCCCATCACTGGATTATGAGATCCTATAATTAACATGATGCCTGTCACACAGTAGTAACTTAATGTTTTTGAATGAATTAATGAAATCACCTAAATAAGGCACTTTAAGTTCTTCAAATTGCTTCATTACCATAAATCTATCTGGTAGATGTTACTAATATCCATATATTATGTTATTATGAAACAGAGAAGTAAAGAAATTTGCACAAAACACATGGTTGTTTTGCTGCAGGATTTGGGGAAATTTTTCTGACTCCAAGTTTTGCATTTTATCTTTATGAAAATGATGCAAATTACCAGTTGGTGTTTACATGATTGACCTTCACATTAGCTCAATTAGTCAAATATACATTAATGTGTTTGTGTGTGTGTGTGTGTGTGTGTGTGTGTGTGTATGCACAGAATTAAGTGATCAAGGGTTTAGAGGTATTGACGAGTTCAAAGAATCGTGTTTGATTTTATAAGAAAGAAGAAATTTTGGAATAACTATAGATAGTTATCAGATAATAAAATTTCAGTTTATAAACATACACAAGGTGCATTTTAAGGTGTTGGTGGGATCAAGGCTATAATGAGTTCTTTGTATAGCTGAGTTAGAAGAAGAATCAGACCATAGAAAATGAATAAACAAGAAATATGAAGTTTGGATATTTGAGAGCATAATGTATATGCCAAAGTCTTTGGGGCAAGAATTAGGGAGGAGAGGAACAATGTGATCCAGGAACTCAATTTATTGGGGGGGACAGAGAATGAGGTTTTCTAGAAGTAAGTACACAACAGATACTAGAAATTTATTTAGGTAGTAAATATAGGACTTAAAGGTTGAGACATTACTGAGAGGTGGTGTTATGTTGTTGAGCTTGGACTTGGCAATGAATAGTAAAAAATATTCCAACCTTGCCACCTTGTCTAGCAAGATAAGGGAAATGAGTGAAAGTTAAACTAGTTCTGGCATATTCAAGCCTCAGTAATAGCCAGAACATGAATAAAAATGGGACAGAATAGTATTTAAGCTTTAAGCAAGTTTCTTACCTAAAGAGAAAGCAACTATATAAAGTCAAAATTATTGCATAAAATTTTAGTAACATTAAAAATATCTTAATATTTTTTGCTAACAGAACATACTCTAACATTCATCAAGGTAATATCCCATAGCACTTACTTGACTAGTAGACCAAATAATTAAAAATTTTAGAAGCTACCATTGCTTCCTGTTGCTAAAAGAAGTTTGGGGAGGCAAGGCAATATTTTACAATTCTTTCATTACACTCTAAAAGTCAATCCCAAATCTGTTACTATTGACCTCCATTGCCTAGCCCTTACCACTCTTCTGCCTTGGAGCCAATTGACTCCAAGACAGAAGGTAAGGGTTTTAATAAAAAAAAATAAATTAAAAAATATTCTATCACTCTGGAAAATGATACAAATACTTAGATTCTTCTTAATAGGCAACATGTTAACTCTCAATTTTTTTGTTCTCCAGTTATAAGAATATTATTAGAAAGAACAATCTTAGAAGTTATCATTATAGATTTTTAGTTTTTAATGTATTTAGTCTCTACTTTTCAGTCTCTAGTCTGATTTGAAGTAGTATTTCAAACATTTTCCATCTTCACAAATATATCAGAATTACTCTGTAACATTTATATTTTTCATTGGTAAGAAAATTTACATATAGGTGCACAAAATATACATACATATATGTATGTGTATGTATGTATTTCTAGACTTCCAAATTAATTGCCTTATTGATATGATAATTGACTATTGAGGTTTAGTAAAGTAGAATGTATAATATAATGTTTATACATTTGCATTTTAATCCAACATTTCTAAATTACCCTAATAACTTAAAAATTTCAAATGAGCATTTTTCTATGATGCCTATTAATTTGCATGTACATTTTTCTTACTATATTGTTGAATTATAATGTGTTTCTCAGAAGTTTACCCAGGATTTGCATGGGTTTTCATGTTTTCTTCAAATCTGTGATATCTCCACTTAGAGCTTTGTGGTAAATTTAGAAATAACTTAGATCAAGGGACTGTTCAATTAAAGCAAAGCTTTAAAATTGTCAGTTCTGTGAATGTGTATGTGGTTTGTGTAGTCACTGTGGAATGTATATTTAGAAATAGGGGAAAATGTGAATTTTCTGAAAAAAAATTGATCTCAGAGGTTCAATGACTTCTCTGCTTACTATGTCAAAAAGGTGATGTGGCAGCCTCCAAAATATCTAATGAAATATATACTGTATTTTAAATGTTCTTATGTAAAGAAAGTATCAGATTGTTTTCAGAGGATTAAGCCAAGACCAATGAGTTGAAACCATCCACAGGGTTACAGTCAGGCTCTACATAAGGACCAATTTCCTAACAATTTGACTTTTCCCAAAGAGATATTGAACTACTTGTACATCATATAATGTTCTTGCAGGTTAGGATACATGATCATGTGTCCATAATATTCTAGTGGTGAATATTTTATATGGCTTGGAGTTAATGAATAATGTGGCCCTTCATAATTTGAAGTAATTCCATTCTGTATATTAATATAAAAACAAAATCAATATATCAATAAACATTAGATTGCCATGTTTAAGCCCCTAAAACTGGGTATATCTTTTGATCCAGCAATACCACTACTTGGTTTCCCAAAGAGATAAAAAAAGGAAATGGGTCTACTTGTACAAAAATATTTATAGCAACTCTTTTCATGGTGGCAAGGAATTGGAGATTGAAGGAGTATCCATGAATCTGGAAATTGCTAAACAAGTTGTGGTTTATCATTGTGATAGAAAACTCTTGTATAATGAGAAATGAGAAGCAGGATGATTTCAGGAAAAATATATGGAAAATTTACAAGAATTGATACGAAGTAAAGTGAGAATAACCAGACAAACATTATATAGAGTGACAACAATATTTTTTGATGCTCAACTGTAAATGATCTAGATATTTTTGCCAATGTGGTAAATCATGTCAATCTCAAAGACTCATGAAGAAAAATGCAATCTGCCCTCTGATAGAGAAATAATGGAGTCTGAATGCAGACTTCTCTTTTTCTTCAGTTGAGATCTCTTCCACAAAGCAACTTATATAGAAAAATATTTTATGATTCTACAGATGTGAAATCTATAATATATTTCTTATTATGTCAGGAAGGGAGAGAAAAGAGCAGAAAGGAATAAGATAATTTGGAACTCAAATTTTAAAATAAAATAAATTTTTAAAGTTTGCATGGAATTGGGAGGAATTAAGATGTTATTTTAAAATAAACCTGAAAGTCAATTACATTGTAATAATATAGTAGAAATCAGAAATAATATTAATTTTTTATCTTTTCATGTTGTTAAACAAATGAGCAAGAAACTTAAGTCTAGATCATATACTTATTAGCTGTGTGAGAGAAGAAAGTCCCTTCACCCCCATCTCACTCAGTTTTTTCATCTGTAAAAAGGAGATAATAATAGCTCCTATGTCCTAGAGTTGTGGGTTTCTTTCTGATCAATTGAAATAGTTATTGTAAAGCCTGGTATACACTATGCAATATACAAATCTCACCTATATTATTATTATTAATGTTGTTAATTCTTTTTATTATTATATCATCTCATTTCATCTTCACAATTGTAAATCTTAAAATTTCTTAGACTTATAAATGTTGGAAATTTCACCATTGGGAAATTTCATACTTGGAAAATTTCTTACTGATAGTGTATTGGAATGTGAACTCCATTGGCATGGGAGGTTCCTTCTCCTCCCTTCTTAAGATTACTTTAGTACAGAAACCTTTTGCTGAACAAGGGAAAGGGCTTTGACCTATGCTTAAGCACAGAACAGGAATTTCTTTGAGTCATGATTGATTTTAGAATTGATACAATAGAGATACTTGGAATGACAGAATCAGGTCTTGGAAAATATAATTTCCACCCCACTCAGTCCTAACAGGATTTAGGAAGGGCTGCACCATAGATCAAAATTTAATTATTTGAGAATATGACATCCAACAGACATGTGCAAAGCCACAGACCTCTGGGCGGTCCTGGGTTAAGCTAGAGCCACCATTGGCACAGGGAAAATGATGGACAGTGATTGGTAGATGTGAGAACTGAGGGGAGGGAACTTGGAGGGTTTTCCTTAAAGATAGAGGGATCTGAGGACTGAGGGGGTGGTTGGAGAGTTTTTGGCTCTGTGTGGTTGGAGAGGTGCTCTGAGAAGCTTGCTCTGAAGGAAGCTGAAGGTGGGGGCCTCTGAGACTGTTTCTCCATTTTGGTCACGTGAGTAATAGGGACTGATCTCTTTTCTTTGCCCCAGCTATCTAAGGGCTTGGGCCTTTTGGCCCAGCCTAAACAGAGGGGGTATTTAAGCCCTATTCCCGTCTCTCCCCTTTCTCTCTCCCTCTCTCTCTATCTATCTCTAATTCCTTTCTTCCTCCTGTCTGTAATTAAACTCTATAAAAGGTTGACTGCTGACTTCAGTTTTCATTTAGGAATTACATAGCTGAATTCCTTGGCGACCTTAAATGAATATATATCAGTCTTTTAAAAGTGATTTCCTTGTCACACAATACTCCACTATATCTAATTGTAGTCATTATTTCCATGTCACCAACTAAAGAGGTCAGCCTAGAGCAATTTGGTACTGAGGAGTACAATTTTGCCCTTGTTGCTGGATTCAGGATTCGCAGATCACTTATTACTTGGATGCCTCCAACTATCAGCCCCAGGTTCTTTGAACAAAACCTTTTTTACAGTGCATAAAAGAGGTCACATTCTTGCAGCAAAATAGCTTCCATAAATCATCCCTACATCTTTCTTTCATGGTTGCAAGGACTACAATTAAATATTTTATGAGGTTTAATAGATTTGTATTGGGAATGTTTCATGGAATTAGTTCCTTTGTTGAATGCACATTAAATAGTTTCAGTGAAGTGGAAAAGTACTGATTGTTGTACATAAAAGACTCCTAAATTTTGGTCCCAGTAGCAGAATACTTTTTGTTAACTTCTGTAGATATTATGCCTTCCTGATGCTTGAAATTAACAAAGGGAAAAACTTTGAGGATAAATTTAATGAAATAATTGCTTTATTTAAAAAGTAAGTGATATGTTAAAAATGCATAATGTGACATAACTTGGGCCCTAGCTATAGGCACTCAAATGTGTGTGCCATTTTTCAGTTATTTTAGGTGTTCTAATTTTAGATTGACATCATTACTGTCATCACAGGGAAATAAGATATAATTTTTTAATAATCCTATATTGACATTTTATAAATCATGTATTCTCCAACTCCCCATCATCCTCCTTTCCCCAAGACAGAAAATGATATGATAGCAAGATATAGATGTGTTAGGATATGATTGATATATATATATATATATATATATATATATATATTTCCATGTTCATCATGTTGCAAATTCTGAAAATTTTAAGTTTCTCTTTTTCCTAGCTCTCTCATTTCAACTTACTTAGAATTAAATATAGTTTTATGTTTTCCCCCTGAAATCTTTATATGATTTGATCCTTTATGTTTCTAGAAGCATGGGATCTGATTTGGAAAATATTTCTGAAACAGTAGAATACAACCTGTGAGTGAATAAGACACCAGTTTACAACATATATGACAAGAGCTCATCAAGCTGTTTCTTGAAGACCTAAGAAGGGGGAAATGTCTTACCTCTTGTGAATCTTGAAATTTCTCAGACTTGTGAATGTTAAAAATTTCCACATTGGGGAATTCTCAATTCGAACAATTCCCTACTGGAAACATTCCACATTTGGATGTGAGAACTCTACTTGGATCAGAAATGGGAGGACCTCTGCTCCACCCATACTTAAGAATCCTTTTGGGAGAGAAAACCTCTTGAGAAGAAATCTCTCTTATGAGAATCCTTTTGGAGAATCTTTTGAAGCTCTCTGGAGAAGAGAAGCTCTTGGAGGACAATCTCTAAGGAGGTCTTGCTGGAGCTCTTCTGAGGGGACTCTGTCCCTCTGGAGGCTCTTGAGAGAGGCCCCTTCGAAACAGTCTCTGGCTGGAAAGCTCTTTGAGGAGGACTCTGGCTGGAAAGCTCTTTGAGGAGGACTCTGGCTGGAACTCTCTCTGAGGAGACTCTGTCACTAGAATCCTTACTTAGACAGACCTTGTGGTGAGTGAAAAAAGACTGACTGACTGATCTCTTTCTCTTAAGACTCAGGTCTAGGCCATGTTGGCTTAAGGCCCTTCATACTTATTCCTTTCTTACTCTTTCTCTCTTTCTTTGATTCCTCATTGCATTATTAATTAAATTCTCTATAAAACCCAGTTGACTTGGGTATTTGAATAATTGGGAATATTTCCCTGGCAACCACCTAATATTTGATTTTAAAACAAGACACTGTAGTGAAAACATATTTTCTGAGGTCACAATTTACTCACCCACTCTTATATCTACTATAATTTATATCCTCCACTATTTTACTTCTTACAATTTATATCTTCAACTATTTTACTCACTACAGTTTATGGCATGCACTCTTTAATCACCACAGCTTAAGCCATATACTATTTAACTGTTCCACTCTCAAAGGAGTCCATTCCACTTCTGGTTAATTCCAACCTTCAGGAAGTAAAGTTGGCTCATTACAACTTCCACCCATTACTTTTAGTCCTGTTGTCTATGAATAAATAGCTCTTTAATTTTTTTTCATCTAAAAGCCCCACAATTAATTGAAGACAGCTTTATAATACTGACCTACATCACAGTTTCTCTTTTCTTAGCCAAATATAAAAATAATTCCTTAAAATGTTGTTTACATGGAATTATTTTAACATCATTACTCATCTTGATTTTTCTCCTGTCATACTCTTTATCTACCATGCCTTTCTTGATTTGAACTTATTCTTCAGGGCCAGGAATTGAACTCTCATAGTCAGGGTTAATTGTTCTAAATTCTAAGAGTATGGGATGACTGTCTCCTAGTTATATATAATCTCAAGCAGGATTCAGTAAGTTTGCTAGTAATTGTAAATTCTTCTTGAAAAAACCTGGTTCTCAGTACTACAGTTTTATTATGACATACTAGTGTAAGGTGAAGGAAACTATTTGAAACTTCTCATAAAACTTTTGGTGGCTACAACTTTATCACAAAAGCTATACAAATGTCTCATGTATAGTTGAGATCAGAATATGCAAGACAAGATTGCAACAACTCTAAATAATTACTTTAATTACTAAAAGTCAGTGTATTCAAATTTTCTAAATGTTTCCTCCTTGCAGTATTCATTGATATTTTGGTAGTAGAAAGCTAGCCCAAAATTATTCATTTTCCAAAAGATCCCAGCCAAAACACTCCCATTGATTCCTTGAGACCAAGGGACAGGAAAGCAGAGTGAGGATGATAGAGGGAGCATTCTGGTCAAATTCTCATAACATAATTCTTAAAATAAATTTAAAATAATGTGTCAAATCATAGTTTGGACTGATACCCAAAAAAAGATCCGAGTGAGAATTTTTTTCCCAACCCATGATTTAGGAAATAGAGGTCTATTAGACTGGGGTAGGGGTTTCCCAGTAGTGCAGTGTGGACACAACACAGGGTACGGAATGTCTAGATATGGTAAAATATTTGACAACTAATCAGAGATGCATTACAGGTGATTCCTGTTTAGACAATGTGCATAAGGGCATTCACCATCTGAAAAATTAATTCCCCATTCCCCATTTCTGGGTTTCAACTCCAGGGCAGAGAAGAGTGGTTGTGGTTACAAGGGAGTAATGAGTAGCTCTCCTTTTGGTTCCAGGGCAGAAATATAACAGGGGTCATAGTTTCTGGTTGCAATTTAAGGGTAGAGAGAATATCACTAAAGCTTTCCTTGTAATTGCAAGGAAGCCAAGAGTGTTCCTGATAAGAACTAGAAAATTGAATAGACTAGCAATAACTATACCTCTCCCTGGATCACAATACTTCTTAATCGCCTAAAACTTACAAAGGTCTAGAACTATCTATGGATATAGTGCAAAAAGTCTTTTTGACGTGATCAAAGCTCATCTTTAACAAAAAGTACAAAGTCAAGAAATAGTCTGGAAATGAGCAAATAGCAAAAAAGAACCTGATTTTAAAAATCTACTATGTTGACTAAGAAGCTCAAGATGCAAACTCAGAAGACAATAATATGTAAACATCTAGAAGCAAAGCCTCAAAGAAAAATGAACATTTGTCTTAAATACAACAAAAATTCCTCTAAGTGATAAAAGAAAGAGCTTAAGAGAATAAAAATTGGGAAAGAAGTTAAAGCAATATAAAATTTGTGAAAAATAATAGCAATTAAAAGATGCAAAAATATCTTTAAAACATAATTGGTCAAGTGGGGAAGAGTTACAAAATCTGACTGAATATTTTTTAAATTCAGAATTGTGAAAAGAGTAGCTAATGACTCCATGACATATAAGCAAATAAAAACATGAAGTTAAAATAATGAAAAAATAAAAATAATGTGAAATATTTTATCCAAAAACAAGAGACAAATAAAATTGATTGAGCAAAGATAATTTACTAATTACTGCACTATCAGATAATCATGATGAAAATAAAGATTCTAGACATCATTTTTCAAAGAATTATAAAGACAAACTGACCAAATATCTTGGAACCAGAGGAATGTTTAATGTCGCCTCTTTCTTTTGACTTGGTCACAGCCTCGATTCATCATATGCCCTAACTCAGATATTTTCATGAAGCTATGGACATAGACAAGTAGATATGCAATAAATATTTTTTTACTAAAGTGTTATATGAAAATAATATTTTTGAAAGTCAAAGTAGCATAATAAGATAAATTGAATTTTTATTCAGAAGAAATAGATACAATAGAAAGAAAGCTGGAGGGTTCAGCTGGGTAGCTCAGTGAATTGAGAGCCAGGCCCAACTGGGTCAGACACTTCCCACCTGTGTGACCCTGTGTAAGTCACTTAATCCCCATTGCTTAGCCCTTACCACTATTCTGCCTATTGATTCCAAGATGGAAGGTAAGAGTTTAAAGAAAAAGAAGAAAGCTAGATTTGGAGGTTAGAGGAATAAAGAATCAGGTCTTTGACACATGTTAACTGTATTACCTTGGGCAAATAATTTACATTATCTGGAGTAGAGGTTCATCAACCATACTTTCAAACTTGGATTGGATAAGTTCTAAGATGCCTTCCATTTCTAAATAAGTAATTTGTGACATATCTTCCATTCTTTACTCTGACACATCATAGTTTGGGGATAGTTAAAATTCTGAATAAAATGTAATATTTGCCATATGGTAAACCATTATTTAAATAAGAATATAACATCTATCTATCTATCTATCTATCTATCTATCTATCTATCTATCTATCTATCTCTATCCATCCATTTAGTTCATTTTCTCATTTGATATTCAGGATTAGCCTATGATTTAATTAGGCCAGATGAAGGGTAGACTAGATGTCTTTGAAAATCTTTTCCATATCTAAATTTTGATCCTTTTGCCTTCAATCGTACAGTGGAAGAAACTGAGAGTCAGGAATGGTACATGACTAAACTTAGTAGCCCAAATTGAAATATTACAGAGTTAAAGTTCAAACCAAAATCTATTGACTCTACATACATTATCCCTTTTACTACACTGTTCTTATTCTTTTTAAAGGAAAAAAAAATATAATCAATACTTAACATTTAGCTAGGAAATTATAAAATAATTTTTCACTCATCATATTCTACCCTCATAGCAACCATTTCAAGACAGTATTAGTAGTATGATTACTTTCATTTTACAAATGAATAAATAGGTCAGGGAGGTTAAGTGAATTCCCAAAAATAAAATCCAAAAAACAGTATCCCTAATTTTTAATCCAGTTCCTCAGACCACAAATCTACATTCCCTTTCGATTGTACCACACAGCCCCCCACTCCTATTGTTTAATAACAATACTACCTATGTGATTATTACAATCAGCATTGGAATAATGAATGAATTAATTTGCATGTAATAGACCATTCATTAGGGAAAAATATAAGTGCTAAAAACAAATACCTCAGCTCAGAATAGGTTTATGTGAACAAATCATTGAAGTTGTGATCACTGTAACTTACTACTTATACATCTAAATTGTGAATTCTCTTGATTACAATTGTGACTCCAAACATATCACTTTATATATATAAATATTTTTGCAATCAGTTCTTGGTCATTGAAATGACATTCCAACAAGAACATCACATCAAAGTAAATCATCCACTTCATAATTTATTATTTTCTTGTTTGCACAGGTCAGTCATAGACAGATTACATGGATTACATATGAATTATTGAGACAAAAACATACCACTTCTTAAATTTTGATTAATCAATGAGGAAAAGAAATGTATATGTTATTTGGTGTGCCTATATACAACATAAAAAAATACTGGTAAAGGAAGGAGAAAATAGTTGATATAAGCAAAATTCTTGGGGAAATGAAAATAAAAAGATAGTCTCAGATCCATGAAATTTTGAAAGAATCTAATTTAGAAGAGTTGAGATTACTTAAGTGGGAAAGGCATACTTAGGAAATCTACCTTTATATCTTGTTTTTGTAAAAATGACAACTATATTTTGAAACTTGTGGAAATAGTGGCATTCAATTTTCAACAATACAGTCTCACAATATTTAATTCTCTATAGAAGCACAGATTACCATCTGTTTATTCCTTCTTTTCATTCTCTGGAATTCAACTTTGTGATATTAAAAACAGAACAAAACAAACAAAACTCCAGAGATTTCTATTCTAAACTTCTAGTGATTTTGTTATCATTAATCATAGTTTGTGGATACAAATGCTGTATGTGCATTATCAGTTAATATCTTTTTTAAACCCTTACCTTCCATCTTGGAATAAATATTGTTTATCAGTTCCAAGGCAGAATAGTGGTAAGGGCTAGGCAATGATGGTTAAGGGACTTGCCCAGGGTCATACATCTGTGAAGTGCCTGAGACCAGATTTGAACCTAGGACCTCCCATCTGTAGGCCTGGCTCTCACTCCACTGAGATACCAAACTGCCTGCAGTCTAATATCTTTATTTCTTGATACATGGTCTGTTCTCTTGATCTTCTGGTCATGAATTTATCTCATACTATATTCTTAGGTCCAAACTTCCCCACAGGTTTAGAATTTCTAGGGATGTGACTTAGTTGGAGCTCTATTTGCCCAGGCAGGGTCTCAGGATCTGGATTTTGGCTTTGACTTAGGTTCCAAACCTGGAACAGCAATTATTGGGTGTGGGGGTGTGGCTTGCTCTTGGCTTGCTCTTCAATCCTTGCTATATTCTTCTGCTGACTGTGCTACCCTCTCACCTCAGTGCCCCAGATGTTTTCTGCCTACCTTTTTGGTTTTTCATTTCTTGAAAGTTGTTTCACTCTGTCTCTTTGTTGGTTCTTTGTCTCCTGTATTCATTTTGTGGCATTTTATTAATATTTGTTGGATAGATTCTCATGAATACTCTGATCTTCTCTGCTTTATCTGCCATTTTGAACTCTCCATTTGGACTTCTATAATCAGTTCTTTACTTATTGGTAAACTTGTTCTCAAAATCTCATAGAAAAGCAACTACTACAGCTTCCTTCCTTCAAAAACAGGGAATAAAAGTTAAAGTTCACTGTAAAAGGTTGTTTGCTTTTAATTATGTGGATGTATGTGGAATAATTGAGGAAAGAGGTTCTACAGTGGTGACTCAGAAGCCTTGGGAAGGAGTTCTATTTCTACTACTTGAGAGTATAGTCCTACCTTGAGAATTCTAATTAAATTTTCCCACACATACTTTGAGGGTATAGATAATTTTTAGCTTGTAACCTGGAGCCCTCATGAAAAGCTGAATCTGTAAAGATATCCTTAGTCAACTTTTAATTATATATAACTAATTTCTGAATTGAGTTGCCCTAACCTCCATAATTAACTGCTAGTGCAGAAAAAACTAATATGGTGAGACTATACTAGAAGGGAAGGAAGGGCAGATCTGATTCTTGGCAACAATATCAAAATGACATTATCTAACTTCTATATCTCATATATCCTTTTCTTGCATAACTTTTACATGCTATATCTTATTTTAGATTATGAGGTCCTTGAGTACAAGAGATTTTATCTTTTCTTTTCTTTTCTTTTCTTTTCTATTTCAAAAACACAGTACAGTGCTTGACATATGTGTGCTTATTATTGACTGACTAACCCTAGCATATGACAGAGTTATAGCCATCTGGGGATTCTGCTACCCATGTGTATAATGTACTTGACCAGTTTGTTCCAAAAATCCCTATCTGCATTCAAATGGCCTTTCTTTTCCTCTACTAAAGTTCTTTTTTAATTAAATGAATTTATTAAGACATAGTAACATGTTGGCAGTTGATCATTAGAGATCAGTCCAGACTTCAGAGTGCCGACTTTTTATACTACAAGGTTTATAATGTAGTGAAGATAATTCTAATAGGTATAATCAGAAATAAGGTTGGTCCCTTGTACTTTACTTCCTCCCTAAGTACATGGCACTTTGTACAGGTATGGTTATATGAGCATTTTCTTCTTATTGCATTTTTCATGATAACATGTAAATGCAATTGTTAGTAAACTATTTTGGACATTTTGTGATCCAAGATTTCTCCCTTCTCCCCTAACTGCTCCTTTCCTGAGATAGCATGTAATATGATATGGATTGTCCATGTGATATCAAACACTATGCATGCCTATGTTTATCATATTGTGAAAGACACATATTAATTATATTAGAAAAAAATTCATGAAGGGAATTAAATGAAAATGGTGTGCTTTCATCTGCATTCAGACTTCATTAGTTCCTTCTATGGCAGTGGATAACATTTTTCTCTATTAAACACTAACGTTGCCTTAAATTCTTGAATTGCTGACAATAGTTGTTATACACTATTGATCATCATATGTTTTTGCTATTACTGTGTACAATGTTTATTTGGTTCTACCCACTTTACCTTCAATCAGTTCACATAAGTTTTGCAAGGGTTTTTTTTTGTGATCACCCTATTTGTAATTTCTTATGACACAGAAATATTTCATTTCAATCATATATCACAACTTGCTCCCCAACTGATGAACAACTCTCCATTTTCAAATTCTTTGACACAACATAAAGAGCTGCTAGATATATTTTTACAGGTAGGTTTCTTTTCAAGCTATCGTTGTTGTCTTTCAAGACAGTCCTAATAGTAATATTTCTGGGTCAAAGTGTACACAGTTTTTTAGCCCACTGGGCCTGGTTCCAAATGCTCGGTAGAATGATTTTATCAGTTCATAGCTCCACTAAGTGTGTATTAAAGTCTCATTTTTTCCATGTTTCTTCAACATTTCTCATTTTTTTCTTTTTTGTCATATTAGCCAATCTGATAGGTGGTGCCTCAGTATAATTTTAATTTCCATTTTTCTAATTAATGGTGATTTGGAGTATTTTTCATATGTGTAAGGGATATATTATTCATCAGAGAACTGTTTAATATCCACTTATCAGTTTGGGAATGATTTTATTCCTAAATATTTTTGACTCAGTTTTACATATATTTGAGAAATGTGGACTTTGTCTGAGATGCTTTCTATTAAAACTTTCCCAATTTGTTGTTTCCCTTCCAATCTTGCTCGATTTTGTTTATGCAAAACATTTTAATTTAATTTAGTCAGTTATTTATCTTACCTCTAATAATGTTTTCTTGTGACTTGCTTGGTCATATGTTCTTCCCTTATCCATAGTTCTGAGAAATAAACTGTTATGCTACCCCTAATTTGTTTATATGATCATCCTTTAATTCTAAATAATGTATCCATTTTGATTTTATTTTAGTATATCATGAGATGTTGATCTATGTATTTTTTCTTTAATCCCTGAGGATTAGAGGTGAGTGAGAAGAGGCAATTAATCACTAAGGAGCTTACATTTCTCCTGTTCAGATGGCAGGATATCCCAAAGCAAGGAATCTAGATGTGTTGGCAGGTAGTGGATATTTATAGGCACAGGCTGTATCCTCTATAACTTCTTCCAAGTGATGCCTATTATTCATTAACCTAGAATATGCAGGTCAGATAATATCTTGTAGGGAGGAAAGAGACCATAGAAGTTACTTGATCTCACCCTCTCATTTCTTAGATGAAGGAAAAAAAAGCTGCAAGAGAACACTTTGCTTTTGTTTTTATTTTAAAAATATTTGTTGATTGACTGTTTTATAGCATGCTGACTTGCAATCATGAAACTGAGAGCGATCACTGATACTTTCTGAATTTGTTTCTTCACTTTTAAAAAGGAATTAGTGATGCATTCATTTTCTACCTAAAAGGAAAACCTTAAAAAAAAAACAACTCCAATATTCTATATTAAGATTATCAAACATGATTATCCTATAACATAGGAGGATTGAACTAGGACCAGAGACATCATTTTGGTTACATAAAAAGAACTTTTTAAAATTAGAGTAGTTTAAAATAGACTGCTGTAGTACTAGTGAACTGACTCCTAAGAAGAACTTGAGTAAAGTTTAGATAGCTACTTTTTAGGATATTGCATAGAGGCAATACAATTATCTACTGAGAGAAATGTTCTTCAAGACCTTTCTATTCTAAAAGTCTCTTATCCTATATTTCAATAATCTTTCCTCTCTCTGCTATGATGGTTAGTGCATTTACCTGAGTGCTAATGTCCTCACAAGAATTCCTATTACACTTTTACTACTGACACATGATTATCTCAAAAAAACAAACAATAACTGTTAGCTTCATCAAGTCCTCCAGTTTCTCTCTCCTCCAAAACTGGTTTAGGGTAAATGACACTCTTGCAGCTGTCTGCATGAAATGTGTTTGCTTTAGGGTTTTCCTTGCACTGAAAATAATTTATCACCTAGGATTGTTGTCAGTTATATAGTCTGCTGAGACCTCGTGCAAATTAAACTAATGCAATAAAAAGAAGTATTTTAATGATTATAAAGCTAATAGTGTGAAAATAATAAGATAACTTGTCATTAATGATGACTCCTGGACTCCACATTATCCAGATATATCTCTAGTTTGACACTCTTCCATCTTTAAGATCTTATCTGTCCCTGAAATTTTATTCCTTTTTTTCAGTACTCAAGAATTCAATAAACATCTATCACATAAAAAACCCCATTGTATTAGGGATTGTTGTTGTTGTTGTTGTTTTTAAGTAAAATAGACTCTGCTTTCAATTAATTTATATTTTATTGAGGAGGAAATGTTGGTCAGGAGCCTATTGTTCTTACAGAAAATTGGGATAGGGATGATTTCATCCTTTTTCAAATAGCACCATGAACCTCTTCACTTATGTTTGCCCAATATCTATTCTTCCCTTTGCTTTATATTTCCTTCATGCTGACTTTTTGCCTAGTCATACGAAAACCTATTTCTATCTTTTCCAAAATGGAGAGACCATTATTGGCCCTCAAGTAAGTGTATCTGGATTCAGATTCTCTCTTTGACACTCAATTTTTAATTTTGAGTAAGCTACATACATTCTCTGGGCCTCATTTTCCTCATCTGTAAAGTGAAGGAGTTTGGCTACAAAGTTTCTAGTTCTAAGATCCCATCAATCTCCTAAGTCTTAATGTGAAACTTAACCATTATTTATGACACTTTCTACGTAAAATTTATTCCAATACAGAAAACAGCAATATGTGTCTCTGCTATTTATATCCAGTATCACAACACCTTTTAAAAGGTCATTGAAATATCACTACTTGTCTGAGTGAGACAACTTTAAAGAGATCAAGTATTTAATGATAGTAAGAGTCCAATTGCTACCATTATTGATGACTTAGCACTACTTCAAGGATAACCAAGGTAAATGAGACAATCATTCCCTGTCACCCTTGTAAACCTCTATCTGTGAAAGTTGATGTACTCCCAATAATATGGAAATATTATAGTCATGTATCCTATGTTTGTATAGTTATTTCTGCAAAGGTTTACATATTGAACTAGAAGATCTTCCTGAAGAACTGTCATTGCTTTCTTTGTCTATCTCAATTATCTGAGTTCATTTCCTAATGTGGTCAAGTTTGACATATAAATATTTAAACACATAGCATAATATCCGTGGAGAGCATAACCTATATAAATTATGTCCTTCTGTGTGTCCTGGGGAAAGCTTATGGAGGTTGAGGAGTAGGAAAGGAGAGACCTGTTCATCCCTCTTACATCTTTTCATGCCATGTTTTGGTTCTCTCAAGGTTTTAAGAGATGCAGAGACATATTAGGATCTGTTTTCCCACTTTGTAATAATTGTGTTAATATTTAATTTCTTCCCAGTATAAGACACAGTAGTTTTCTTAAGTTTCAGGGTAAGGTATGACATTATAAAAATAAGCATGTTCATTTGTCTAGGTACTTTAAAGGCAAAATAAATTTTAAAAGATGCTCATTCAAATCCATCTCATGACTAATGTAGAGACAACTTTTGAGATCTAATCTGCCATGCCATCCAACAATATTGGAATTCAAATCAAGGAATAACTTGCTGACTTTCTACATTTGTATAAGAAAAGACATCTTTGTGCAAATAGTAGGTAAAATAAATATATATCTTAAGTCAGTCATCCTATAGGTCATCTGAATGAAAGTATAAAGTAAATTTGCCATCCATTGGGGTTGGGAACAAAGTTTCTATAATCATATTTCCTGCCACCTATACTTATCTATGGGTCATTGAACATTGAGTTGAGACCATCCTATTAATAAAAATAAACATGGACTTTCAGGTTAACATGGCTGCAATCTAGACATGAATGGCTCCCTCTCCCCAGCACCAAATGAAATAGACTACCTCAAAAGTGCATAAAAATCACCTTTGGGAGAAAAGAGGGACTCTCCAGTACCCCACAGAAACGAAGTTATGTGGGGTTTGAACATTTCCACCCTATAAGCAGGAGGAAAAGCTTGCACAAAAACATGAACTGAGCTGCCTCCCCCCCCCAGCTCCCCCACCAAACCAGAGTAAGGTATCAGAGTAATCACTGGTACAGTGAGTGAGTGCGGAATGTCTCTGTCTGGGGGGGGGCACACCAGGGTCCTTGGGATCTAAAGACTGCTAGAAAATGACCTCTCAGTGTGGTTCCATGGGAGAATCCTGAGCTGAGCACAGGGGCAACCACACTGAACACAGGAGTGTTTGCACTGAGCACAGGGGAGGCCGTCCTGAACAAGGGGGTGGTTATGCTGAACACAGGGGCCTGAGCTCTAAGAAACCTCGGAGGCTGGGAAGAACTAGTCTGAGGCCACCCATATCACCCAGACCCCAGACCAAAAAGGAAAGGGGAATAAAACCACCAAAGGGATGGCTCATTGGGCCCAAAACCAAGCCTCCAGGAAGAAAGGTAAAAAGGTGACTATTGAAAATTTTTATGGCGGGAGTACCCAAGAAAGAAAAGAGCAAAAGGATGAAACCCAAACAAAATCAAAACATGCCTCCCAAAATGGAAATTATCCACAAGATATGGAAGAACTCAAATTGGAGCTTACCCAAAAGATGGAAACCTTCTGGAAAGAAAAAATGGGAGAAAGAGATCAGCAGTTTGATAGACAAGACTTCAAAATTGGAGAAAGAGCTGGAAGCATCTAATAGAAGGGCAGACAAAGCTGAAAACCAAAACCAATCCCTAAGGACCAGAATTAAGCAACTGGAAGACAGTGAGCTTGCAAACAGCAAGAATTAATGAAGCAAAACATAAACATATTTCACTGAAAAAGTCACAGACCAGGAAAACAGAGGAAGAAGAGACAGCATGAAAATTATTGGTCTGCCCAAAAAAACAGAGATAAACAAAATCCTCAATGCTATACTACAGGAGATTATAGAAGAAAATTGCCCACATGTTTTGGAGCAAGGGGGCAAAATAGAAATAGAAAGGGTTCATAGAACACCCTCTATACTAAATCCCCAAAAGACAACCCCCAGGAATGTAACCACCAAATTTAAGAGCTTCCAAGAAAAGGAGAAAATCCTACAAGAAGCCAAGAAGAGGAGCTTCAGATATAGGGGGGATCCCATAAGGATCACAAATGACTTAGTGGCTAACACACTAAGAGACTGCAAAGCATGGAACACGATGTTTAGAAAGGCAAGAGAGCTGGGTCTCCAGCCAAGAATCAACTACCCAGAAATATTGACTATATACTTCCAGGGGAAAGTATGGGCATTCAACAAAATAGAAGATTTCCAAGCATTTGCCAAGAAAAGACAAGAATTTAGTGAACAATTTGATATCAAATCACAGAAAGCAAGAGAAACATGAAAAGGTAAATATGAAAGAAAGGGAAAAGGAGATAAATCTTATCTTTTTCTTTAAATCAAACTCTCTACTATAAGGATTAAATTTGCATCAAATTATATATATATTAATATGTGGGGAAAATGTATTGTGTAACTCTCAAAAATTGTATGCATCATAAGAGTAGTTAGAAGAATCGTGCATAGGGAAAGAATGGGGCATTAAGAAGATTTGGTGAAAGGGGGGGCAAAGAAAGGAAAAAGGAGGGGGGATCGTCGATAATACTAAGATTTACTTCAAGAAATGGGGGGGGGGGACACTAAATAGAATAATCTTTCCCATACAAAGATACACATGGGATAAGGTGGGGAAGAATTATCATATCAGAAGGAGAGGAAGAGAGCGTGAAGTGGTATTACTTAAACCTTACTCTTAGTGAAATCAAATCTGAGAGGGAAGAACATCTAGATCCAGTGGGATCCTGAATTCTATCTCATCCAACAGGGTAAGAAAGAAAAGAAAATTAAGGCAGGAGAAGGGGGGAGGGAGTATAAAAAGAGAGGGAAGGAAAGGGGGAGGGGAAGGGAGCATAAAAATGGAGGGGCTAGAAATGGAAGAATCTCTAGGGAAGGGACTAGGGGGACTGACCTAAAGTAAATCACTGGTTCAAAAGGAGATAGCTAAAGAAGAAAGGTCAGAACTAGGGGAAGATATCAAAATGCCAGCAAATCCACAAATGACAATCATAACTTTGAATGTGAATGGGATAAACTCACCCATAAAATGTAGACAAATACCAGATTGGATTAGAACCCAAAACCCTACCATTTGTTGTCTTCAAGAAACACATATGAGGCGGGTTGACACTCACAAAGTTAGAATTAAAGATGGAGTAACACCTTTTGGGCCTCAACTTATATAAAGAAGGCAGGAGTTGCAATCATAATATCTGACAAAGACAAAGCAAAAATAGACTTGATCAAAAGGGATAGGTAAGGTAAATATATTCTGTTAAAAGGGAGCATGGACAATGAGGAAATATCACTAATCAACATGTATGCACCAAATGGTACAACATCCAAATTTCTAATGGAGAAACTAGGAGAATTGAAGGAGGAAATAGACATTAAAACCATATTAGTGGGAGACTTGAACCAACTACTGTCAAATTTAGATAAATCAAACCAAAAAATAAATAAGAAAGAGGTAAAAGAGGTGAATAAAATCTTAGAAAAATTAAAGTTAATAGACATATGGAGAAAAATAAATAGGAACAAAAAGGAATACACCTTCTTTTCTGCACCACATGGCACATTCAAAAAAATAGATCATGCACTAGGTCACAGAAACAAGGCATACAAATGCAGAAAAGCAGAAATAATAAATGCAGCCTTTTCAGATCACAAGGAAATAAAAATATTGATCGATAAGGGAACATGGAGAGCCAAACCAAAAATTAATTAGAAATTAAATAATATGATATTCCGAAATCAGTTATTTATTGAAGAAATCATAGAAACAATTAATAATTTCATTAAGGAAAATGACAACGGTGTGACATCCTTTCAAACCTTATGGCATGCAGCCAAAGCAGTACTTAGAGGAAAATTCATATCCATTAGTGCATATATTAACAAATCAGGGAGGGCAGAGATCAATGAATTGGAAATGCAAATCAAAAAACTTGAGAATGAACAAATTAAAACCCCCCAGAAGAAAACCAAACTAGAGATCCTAAAAATTAAGGGAGAAATTAATAAAATCAATAGTGATAGAACTATTAAACTAATAAACAGGACTAGAAGCTGGTACTTTGAAAAAACAGACAATATAGACAAAATACTGGTCAATCTAATGAAAAAAAGTAAAGAAGAAAGGCTATGGGAGAGGTGGTGGGAGGGGGGTGGTAAAGAAAATGTTCTTTGTTTCCAATGAATAATGTTTGGAAATGACCAAATAAAATAATGTTAAAAATAAATAAAAATAAACATGCAATACATTCTCATTTATTGGAAATATGCCTCCCAATTACACCTACAACAATTGTATACAAGTAAAACAGTGCAAATTAGATTGTAATTCTCCTTCACTCTTATACTTTCTTCATAAAGTATTATCAGAACATATAGAAGAAGCTTTCTTTTTCTTCTAAATGACAATTGTTCACCCGGGAATATTGTTGTCATCTGTGCAATGGTTCATCTGAGTGCGCTTACTTCACTTTGCATCAGTTCATGCATGTCTATGCATATTTTTGTGAAATAATCCTCCTTGTCATTTCTTTAAGTACAGCAGTATTCCATAATGATGTTATACCACAACTTGTTCAGCCATTGCTCAATTACTGAATAACTGATCAATTTCCAATTCTTTGCTACTACAAAAAGATCTTCAATAAATATATTTTATACAAATGACTCCTTTTCTCTTTTTTGATCTCTTTGTGATATAGTCCTATCAATGATATTGATCGATCAAGTGTATGCAGAATTTTAGAGTATGATACATCATTTATTAAGTTCTCAGGAAGTTAAATAATGATATCCTTGTTAACAAGCCAATACTAGGTGACATTTCACTAAGAATAAAGGAGAGAGTTTATAATCATCTGTCATGATTAAGAACTACAGAAAGAAAATTAGCTATTATCAAAGAAAGATAAATTTTAAATGTAAAAAGAAGGCAGATAGATGTCACTGAAACAAGGGAGAGGAGACATGGAGAAAATTGAATGTCTTTGGTTATCATATTTTGTTGGTAGGTTTTGTTGGGTATTGGATTCTAAATCCAGAAGAACTAGAGACAGAATTTTGAATAGATGAGTTAAATACATACCTTTGACATATTCTAGTTGCATAACCATGATTTAAAATTTCCCTTCAGACATATCATGTTCTGCATACAATAAATACTTGAGATATATACATAGCTACACAGACATACATATAAAATAGCTGTGTCATATAAATTCAGATTACTTCGATATAAACTTTCAATACATTATGACTACAAATGAAAAAAGCAAACCTTTCATTCAAATTCAAAACTAAAAAATCGAAAATCAATATTTTTTTTAAAGTCACAGGCTTGTATAGCTCTATCTTGACTTTTCTAATAATTTAAAATGCAATCTGAGGGCAGCTGGGTAACTTAGTGGATTGAGAGCTAGGCCTAGAGATGGAAGGTACAAGGTTCAGGTCTGGACTCAGATACTTCCCAGCTGGATGGCCCTGGACAAGTCACTTAACCACCATTGCCTAGCTCTCATCACTCTTCTTCCTAGAAACCAAAACAAGTATTGATTCTAAGCTGGAAGGTAAGGGTTATAAAAAAAAATTAAATTTGCACATATGAAATACAGGAATTGGTGAAGGTATTCCTTAAAGTTATACATAGTTTTCTTGGTCTAAGTATTTTTTCCTGAAAAAAAATATTATTCTGTATTCAAAGTGATTTTATTTTTAGTGTTCTGATATTTCTAATTTACTAATTTTTATCACTAGATAGATTAAAAAATAAATCAGTAACATACATAATCTTTATGAAATCAAATAATAAGACGTAAAAAGAAAAAATATCAGGTTATTTTTATACTGATTTTGTTTTCCATGTGATTTTCAAAGATGTATGAATTTTGCTTTTTTAATGTAATTTTTTTCTGTTTCCTTGTGAAAACCTTCTTCAAAGTGCTCCTTAATCAATGAAGTCTACATCATTAATACAATAGAATATGAATAACTATAATACAAATATTTTTATTTTTAATATAATCACTATTTTTGGTTTTGTCCATTTTAGTGTATTTGAACAGTAATAATAATAAAGGATAGTTATAAAATTGTTTAAAATTATATACGCCAAATGTTTAATATTTTAGTGAGAAACTGTTCTCTGTCAAAGCAAGTATGAAAATGTTCTGTAGTTTATTACTGTGGATTGTTACTTGTAGAATTGAAATTTGATTTAATCATGATTATGCAACTAGAATATGTCAAAGCTATGTATTTAATTTGTCTCTTCAAACTTCTGTCCCTTGGTCTTCTAGATTTAGAATACATTACCCAACAAAACCTACCAACAGAATATGATAACCAAAACTCAAAATATAAAAAAACATATAGTGCTGCCTTAATGGAGACTAAATTCTAGAAAGGGTTTGCAACAGATATTGGAAAATAATATAATAAAAAATAAAGAAGGATAGTTATGTTAGAGAATTACAGTGAAGTTCTCACTTGAAACCAATGGAAATTTGCATGAGATGAAAATAGAAGAGTATCAATATTATAGATGCATTTGGATATCAGATAAACAAATTTAAATTTTAGTTTGCAAATCATTTTCTGAATTTGAAAGTTTACTTTGGGTGATTCTAAAGCTGTGCCATATGCTTAAATAACATGAAGATAAAGTATAATAAAAACAAAAGGCAATTAAAATTCCTATCATTGTAACTACTAAAAATATGTATACTTGACTAACCATACAATTATATGAAGTATAACTTTCTTCCATATTTTACATGCTGATCAAATTTAAAGTGAAAGTTTTATATTAATGCCCTGGAAGACTACAGTCAAGAATTCTGCAAAGATGTTTTCATTCACTCATTTCATTTGTTTTTTAATACACATGAGAATTCCAAAAATAGTGAATTGGAAATTCAGCCTTTGTCACTTCCTTAAACTAAGAGCTAAGAGAAACAGTAACTACTCTTAATTGTGTCAAATGACCAAATGATTTAAATTATAAAATTGTAGGGAAATATCCTAAAAAAACAGAGTGGGGTTTCCAACTTGGAGAACTTCCAATACAGCTCTTCTGATCATAGGGTTGTTCCTTTTGAGACTGGAACAAGTCCCAGGATTGGGAGAAATCAAATTAAAAATAGTCAGGCAACATTAACACTATGAGACTTCAAAGGATTCATTTTAAAGTATTGGGTGTTTAATAATACATTCTGAAAGACTCAGTAATAATGACATAATCTCTCCTATTTTGTTTTGCATTTTAAGAATTAAAATAAAATTGACTAATATGTAATCAAAATTTTAACAGATAAACATAATTAACACAAAAGTTCAGTGAGCAAGGTTTTGTGACAAATAATGGGTTGGTTCAGTGTAAAACTATGATTCAATTCCAAGAAAAAAAATTATAGATGATGCCAACTTTCTTTTTTGTATTTGGAATTCACTGTTTTTAATATCCTATATTCAGCCTCCTATCATTGTTGGAGACTGACTTTTGCTTTTAAAATTAACCATTGATTCTCAAGCTCTATCATCTTTCCTTTATGTTTCTTTTCTTCCTTTCTTCCTTCTTTTCTTCCTTTCTTCTTTTCTGTTCTTTTATTCTAAAATATTGGCTGCACAATATCATAAATTTTACTTCTGAATTATTAGTCAATTGAAGGAAGCTTACTAAATAGGCTCACAGGATGAATTTGAAAAAATAACAATCCAACATTCCATATTTATGTGAGAAAGGAAAGCAACTTTTTATGACCAAAGTACAATAATACCCTCCATCTCGGTCCAACACACATATATACTTCTTTGCAATTCTTGTATAGTCCTAAGTCATCATCTCAGAGTTGACATGGAGAGTGGGGAAAGGGCAACAGGGAGTTAAATGTAAAGAGATGAGAAAGCATGATCTCGTTCTAATCCAAATTCAACTCTCTGCTTTAAAGATTATGATAATACTATATTATATTTGGAATTTTAATGAATCCATGAAATCATCTAAAGCTTCCCCTTCACTTTATAAAAGAGGAATATGAGGCATAGAGAGGTTAAGTGGTATGCCTATGACTGTACAATTTCTTTGATGTTAAATATGCTATTTGCTTTTTAAATCCTTACCTTCTGTCTTAGAAACAATACGGATTCTAAGATAGAAGATAATTAAGAAATAGACAAAGGGTGTCAAGTGACTTGCCCAGTGTCACACAGCTAGGAAGTGTCTGAGACCAAATTTGAACCCAGCACCTCTCATCTCTAGGCCTGGCTCTCAATCCATTGAGCCATCCAGCTGCTCCTAAAATATAAGTTTTAAAACCAAGTCTTTTTCCTCTAGAGACAGAGTTCTTCCTACTCTAATTCACTCTTATGTATTTGTGTATAATTAAGATCTGTCACTTCTATGAATTAGTCTACATGAATAAGATCACTAGTTTCACAGGCTTCCTATTCTTGACACTTGTAGCTGGAAAGTAGCATCCCAGTTTAGATACTACCATGCTCTTGAAATGCCTGCCATGTTCAGAGCATTTCAACTCTATAATAGAGCTTAGAAGTAACCAAATTCATCTGCCATGGTAAAATCTTTGTATAGAAATATAAATTACAAACAAGCTATTTCCAATATGCTGCTGCACTGACTTCATCACCAATATTTATTATCCTGGCCAAAGCTTGCCTTTTATGTACCACTATGCCTTATCTCATGAGAAATTCAAGGAAAACAAAATTACAGGATCTGAATGATAAGGGTTATTGAGGAGATACACATAGAAAAGATTTTGATTGCCATAATCATTTCACTCTTTCTTTTATCCCCAAAACAAAGCTTGGCCATGCCTGGAGTGTATGACCTCTCATGCATCATTGTTATTTACTAGTTATTTTTGAGATAAAATAGAAGCATATCTATAATTGACAGGTGTCATAAGATATACTCTAATTTCCTTACACTGTCAAAACTAACAACTGATATATTTGGGATATTTAAATGGGAAAGTTTGGGCATAAGAGTGACTTCTTTCCTATCTAGCTCCTTCCAGTTCATATTATCCAACAGGTGACACATAGTCATTGAATATTGTGAAGGAAACAGGGCTGGACTCTCTTGATTCAATGTTGTGCATGTACACAAGAGAGGATGATATCTATTTACTTAACTGGAGTCAGAGTTTTCTGTTCTAAACTGATTTACTGTTACTAACAGATGTTACTTTGTAGAGAGGTAGTATATCACCTCCATGCTTCCATTATGCTAAACATATTTTCACCTCCCAGTATATAAATATGAGAAGGAACACATAATTGAGTAAATGAACTAGTTTGGCTGGGAGTAATAACTGTAACTTCTGGAATATTGGTCTTTTCCTTTTCCACTAGGTGCTCTTTTGCCTTGAAACTGTGAAGCAATCAGAAATCTCATAGTTCCTTCCTTAGTGATATAGCAGGATCATACAAAATCACCTCTTACTTTTTTGCTTTATTCCGGTCACCCAAGAATCTGTGAAACTCTCCTCTAACCTCACTTTTTAACCTGGGTTTTTTCTCTCTCCTGTCGAGAAAATGGTAGTGGAAGCCTGACTTTTTAAACTTTGTATGTCTATATTTATCAGTTTCTGTCTCTGTTTCTGTCTATTTCTTTTATTGACACAGATATATCAGTGAATTGACTAATTCACAAATTCACTGCTATTTTTCTTTTCCTGATAGCAATCCCCTACATATTTAACAAATATTTATAGAAAATTTAGTGTGTGCAAAGAAAAAAATCACATTTTCTATCCACAAACTATTTAAAATCTATTTAAAGAGACAATATTTATTCAATTGAAACAAGCAACATAAGAATATAAAGGAACATATAAGTAGTCAGTGTGTTATATAGGAAAAACAAGTAGGACTCAAATCCCAGCTCTTTCACTGTGGGGAACTCATGCATTTCTCTGGGTCTCAGTTTCCTTTTTCTGTAAAGTGAATTTTTTCTATGTGTCCTTAATTTCCCTTCTATCACTGAAACAATTCTCCTATGAAGCACATTCAAGATAATAGTTCATACTTTATAGCAATGCTGAAAGAATATATATATATATATATATATATATATATATATATATATATAAAGAATGATAAGATTGAAGGGAGATTAATCAAGGACCAGTAATGTTCATACTTTGAAAAAAGAAAGATTAAGTATGTAATCCATGGATGTTTGAAATTGCACAAATGAAGCCTATAGTTCAAAATTACTGTTAAAACTTGGATCTCTGCCATGTCATAAATAGTCAGCAGTGCAGGGGAGATAGAGTGACCTTTCTCATTTACAATAGGGTAGTCTTATATTTTCATTCTCAATAGCAGCTCTTGGTGACATTCCAGTAAAAGCAAAGTTGTATAACAATTATATTTGGTTTCACTTGTTCTAAAAATATTCTCCTCTATCTCCAGAATATTTTCGGACTATTACCAGAAATCCTACAAAACAAAAGAACCCAGGACATATACACTGTATAACTGACTTAACCTTGAAAACAAATGAAGGTGAATCAAAGCATTTTTCTCCACCTGCATACTTATAAATGGATAGGACAATATTATGGCAGAGGATGAAGAAACACCTTCTTTGGGAGTCTTAGTGAAGTTTGCAGATGGTCAGAAATAAAAGGATGACTCCCTTGACCCATGGCAATGTGAAAAATACAGCTGTGTAAAGACATTGATGTTATTTTTTCATCTAGAAGATTTAAACACAAGCCACTATTTGAATAATTGATACAACATCACTAATTCAGTCTGATAGGCCTGAGTGAGAGGGGCAAAATGTGGTTTCTTTTTAAACATGAGAGTCTTAAAAGATTTAATAATGAGCGCATTAATTATTTTGCAGAAAAAATGTTTTAAATGATATATGGTCATATTCTCAAGAGTTTAATTGTGTTGAGGAATTTGATATAGTTGAATAAAATTATATATTTCCAAAAGAAGCATCTTTATTGAATTGAACATTGAAATACTATAATCAGAAACCATACTGGTGTTTGTGTGTGCTTTTTAGGATTGAAAATAATTTTTCTATGTGGTATGATTACTGTTTAGTGTAGCTACCCCCAGTTAATTCTAGAATATATTTAGAATCAGTAAGGCATGTGGACAGTAAAAATTCTAGCATACATTTTTATTAGTTCGTGATTAAACTGTGATTTAATCTTGTGCATGTATCTCTAATCACACACAACCATATACATTAGTATGTAATATATATGATTTGCATACATATATACTCACATATATGTGGCTTCATTGATTTTGGAAGCTAATGAGGAATATCCCTTTATAAATGGATACCAGCAGGTGCTATGAAATTTACATTATCGGGGTGTTTCCTGGAGTAAAGACAAACTAAATACCTTGCTAACAACAAAGATATTATTTATTAGAGATACAACTTTACAGCACTTTTAAAATTGGGAAATGGTTTTTATTCATATATTTGATATAATGCCCTATAAATCTTAGACATATTTTTTCCTGAAAGAAATGATGCAGTGTTCTTTCCCTCATTGAAAGTTCTCTTTCTTATTCTAGTTATATTAATTTTGTTAGAGTAAATAATCCATTTGATTTTATGAGCTGAATTTAATTTCTCTTTATTTTACCCTATATTTCTCCATTGTTAAAGAATTCTATCCCTAGTCATAATTTTTTAAAAAATGCATTCTCTCCTTCTCTCTCTCTCTCTCTCTCTCTCTCTCTCTCTCTCTCTCTCTCTCTCTCTCTCTCTCTCTCTGTATCTCTCTATCTCTGTCTCTCTCTCTCTCTGTCTCTCTCTTTCCCTTTCTCTGTCTCTCTGACCAAACACACACACACACACACACACACACACACACACGCGCGCGCACACTCCCCACCTCTCATGAACATCAAATAATCCAAATAAAATATGGAAATAAACTTCAATAAAAGGAGAAATATGAAATAAGTTTTAGATAATAAGACAGATTATTTACAAAGAATTCCAAATGCCAAAGTGAGAAGTTGTTATTTCATCCTAGTAGTAATAGGGAGCTACTGAAGGTTTTTTCAACATAGGAGTTGGATTCAGATCTATTTCATATAGATGATTTTGGCAGCTCTCTGAAAGACTAATTAGACAAAGAATAATCAAAGCAGGGAAAGTGATAATGAAGCATTTGAACTAAGTTAGAAAAAATAGGATGACTGTAGGCACCAAGATGGGGAAGTATTGTCTTGGAGGAACCCAGCTGAAGCCTCTCTCCATTCCAAAAACCTTTAAAATAATACTTCAAGTCACATTTTAGAGTTATAGAGGCAAAAGAAAATGAGAGGGAAGTATTTTTGTAGCCTAATACAGTTTAGGATGAACTCAGAATACAGGGAGGGTATAGTCTCAGAGTAGGACATGTAAGGGCAGAAATATAAGGGATTATTATAAAAGGTTGGACTGGATTATTCAAGAGGAGAGTTGCCAGGAATTCTAATCAATTCCAAAATGATGTTTTTTTTTTAGCAATTTATTTATAAAATATAGAAAGAGTGAAAATAAGAAAATCAGAGAGAAGATAGGGTAAGATATATAACCTATACACTAAGCATTTTGCTCTGACCACTTGCTCAACTCAGGCAGGGCTAATTAGTCCTTAGCCAGAGGGGCCTTAGCATTGAGCTGAGGACCTGGGGAAGCAGGAAGCCTCTCTCAATAGGGTTGGCCTCTCCTGAGGCTAATCCCTTCAGAAAATCCAGGAAAGGAGTCAGCTTTTTTTCACTAACCCTACATAGTAGTTCTAAGGAAGAAAGAAGCAGTTCAAGGTCCTCAGCCAGAGCTCCTCCAAAATCAAGTTGAAGACAAAAGCTAAAAAGACCTCTTCACAGGAAGTACTTGGCATTTTTAAAGACCATTTCTTTTTTGTTACTTCCTGCTACTGTTAGGGTCCATTTAGAGGTCCAAAGGAACAGAACAGACGATGCAATCGGCACAGAGAGGTAGTTTATTGTAACACACTTTACACGCGCAGGGAGGAGCCCAAAGGGAGTTCCTCCTCGAAGCAATTTTTAAGTCAGGCTTATATACCCTTGGGGCTGACCATGGAGCTTACCAAGGGTTAATATGGTTATCACACAGGGTGGAGAGGTCAATGTGGCTATCACACAGGGTGGAGAGGTCAATGTGGCTATCACACAGAGTGGAGAGGTCAATGCGGTTATCACACAAGGTTCGTTGGCCTAGGAAGGGTGCTTATCTACACCGGGTTCGTTGGCCTAGTTCCCTTTCATTACTTCCTTGCATTTTACATGTACCAATTACAGCTAAAGTCTTGCTTAGGACTTCCCAGGTAGCAGTCAGTCAATTCTGATTCATTACACAAGTAATGTGGGGTGTATGCTTCTGGTGATTAAAATCTAAAAATGGGCAGGGGAGAGTTAATTTAATCCAAATGGAAAAAGAAACAAAAACATTCACTGAAGAAGAAAAGAAAAAAAAGAAGAAACTATTTAAAAAGTAGAATTGGCCAAATGAAAAAAGAAATACAAAATTTCACTTAAAAATAATTTCTGAAAAATTAGAATTTGGCAAGTGAAGTCTTTGTGAGACATCAATAAACAGTAAAGCAATGTAAAAAGAGTGAAAAGAATTGAAGAAAACATGAAATATGCCATTGGAAAAAAACTGACCTAGAAAATAAATATTTTTAAATAGACTACTTGAAAGTCATAATCTGAAAAAATGCCCTAGATAACATTTTTCAAGAACATATAAGGAAAAACTATCCAGGGAATAAAGTAGAACTTGATTACTTTCTAAAAGGAATCCCAAAATGAAAACTCATAGGAATATTATAGACAAATTCCAAAAGTCCCAGGTCAAGGAACAACTATTACAAGCAATTTGAAAGAAATTAAATATTCTAGAGCCCACAGTCTGGATCATGCAAGATTTACCAGTTTCTTTGTTAATGGAGTGAAGAGCTTGGAAAATGATATTCTGGAAAATAAAGAAGCTAGGTTTATAACCATTTATAGTCTATCCAGCAAAACTTTGTAAAATCATTCAAGAAAAAAAGAATATTTAATAAAATAGAGGACTTTCAAATATTCCTGATCAAAACAAGCTTAGAAATGAATAGAAAATCTGACTCAAACAGAAGCCTGAAGAGTAGTTTAAAAAGGTAAAAAGAAAGAAGTGACATAGAGGATGAAAGTCAAACAGTTTTCATTCATATATTGGAAATTAACACATATAATTCTTAAGAATTTTTTTGTTATTCATTCATTTAGAAGGATTATACACCAACAGAAGACTTGAATGTGAGTTGATTTTGTTGATATGATATAAAAATAGAGAAAGTAAAATGAAATTGGAGGAGGAAAGGAGAGATAGAATGGATACATTTTTTCTCACATAAATAGGAAGCATAAGGAAAACCTTTTATAGCAGAGGAGAAAATATGTGGCTTGCTGGGAATGCTTTAAACAGTCTCATCAGAATTGGTTTCAAAATGGGGAGATAAATATAAACATTTATTTGGTCATGGAAATCTATTTGACCAAAATCTGATCTTAAAACACAGATAAGGGATGAAGAGATATGTAGGGATAATAAAAGTGAGGATGGATTAAGGAAGGCAATAGTTAGAAATGTTGCATAGTTTCTAACCACAGGAAAAAAAAATTATATAAACTGAGTCTCCAAGTCAAGAGGAATTAGGGTTATTGTAATAGGGTCAAGACTCACAATAAAGCTGGACTTCTGGTCAAGACCAAAAGACCCCAAGCACTGTGAGACACCTTTCTATATACCTCAAAGAATATTAGTTTTTATACCAGTACAAAAATAATTGATTGAAGTAATCAGGAAATACTTCTCATTGGTTAAAGAAGTCACTTGATATTTACTTAGAAGTCACTTGTTGGAAAAAGGGGGTAGTGGGTGAGCCTGGAGTAGTGAGACAAATGGGCAAGGGAAGAGTGAAGGAGCCTGGATACAAAGGAAAAGAGTGGGTGGTATGAGGTAGTAGGAGGCTTTGAATCCCACGGCCTGGTCACAAGTTCAATACCATAATTATAGCTGAGGGTACATGAAATATCAACTTTGATGGCTGACCCTATGGCCTATGCTAAAGCAATTATTTACATAATCCAAAACTTAATACTTATACAAGAATAATCACAAAAACCTACTAAAATCATGACTTATGCTATCTTATCATTATAATTATAATAGTCTAAAGACTAATACTAACATTAAAATCTAATCCTCATATAAGGGGATATATTTTTCTTTCACAGAAACAAAGCAATTTTAAGACAAACAAGAAATAAGTATAACTAGAAGAAAATGGGATACAGTGAAATGTGCAATTAATAGTCATAACTCTGAATCTGAATAGGAAACCTATAAAACAGAAACAATGTAGAATGGAAAAGAAATCAGAATTCCACAATATACTGTATTAACAAAACATGCTTTAAATAGAAATACACATTTTAAAAGGTTGGAGCAATACCTATTAAGCTTAAGCTGAAGGGGAAAAGGCAAGGGTAATAATCATGATCTCAGACAAAGCAAAACCATAAACAGTCATAATTAAAAGATAATTAGACAACTACATTTTAACAGAAGGTACAATAGACTATTATGTCATTTCAAAGTATTTTACAGAAATTTTCTCTGATAAAGTCATTGATCCTTCAATATATACATAATTGAATGAAATTTATTTAAAAATAATAGTCATTCCCCAATTTATCAATGGTCAAAGGATAGAAAGAGGTAATCTTCAGATTTAATAAAAAAACAATATTATCAATAGTCTTATAAAATGTTCTATAACAGTTGATTACAGGAAGATAAAATTTAGAAAACCCAAACTCTGAGGTATTACTTCATACCTATCAGAAATGAAAGACTTGTACAAAAATATTCATAGCTGCACTCTTTGTGGTGGAAAAAACTGGAAAATGAAGGGATGCCCTCCAATTGGGGAATGGTTGAACAAATTCTGGTATATGCTGGGGATGGAACACTATTGTGCTCAAAGGAATAATAAACTGGAGGAATTCCATGGGGCCTGGCACAACCTCCAGGAAGTAATGCAGAGTGAGAGGAGAAGACCAGGAGAACATTGTACACAGAGACTGATACACTGTGGTAAAATCAAATGTAATGGACTTCTCTACTAGTAGCAGTGTAATGACCCAGAACTTTTAGGAGGGACATATGAGAAAAAAACACTATCCACATCCAAAGTAAGAACTGTTGGAAAATACACATGGTAAAAAAACAACAACTGCTTAATCACATTGGTTGATGGGGCTATGACTGGGAAAGTAGACTCTAAACGATTACCCTAGTGCAACAATTAATAATACGGAAATGGGTCTTGATCAATGAAACATGTTAAACCCAGTGGAATTGTGCATCAGATATGGGAAAGGGGTGGGGAGAGAGGAGGGAAAAACATGAGTCTTGTAAAGATGGACAATATTCTAAGTCATCTAATTAAGTAAAATTTAAAAAAATGACAAAATGTTGGAGGCTATGGGAAAAATAAGTACTTTAATGAATTGTTTGTGAAGTAATGGATTGGTTCAACTATTCAGGAGAACAATCAGTAACTTTGCTCAAAGAAAAATAAAAAAATTATTAAAATTTTAAAAGGTACCCTTCAATTCAGCAATACCATTACTGCATCAGTACCCCCACAGAGATGCAAGAAAAGAAAATAATGTATATGTACAAAAATATTTATAGCCACCCTTGTTGTGGTGGCAAAGAATTGGAAACTAAAAGGATACTCATAAAGTCAGGAATGGTTGAACAAGTTGTAACATATGATTGTGATGGAGTACTTGTAGTCTATGAGAAATGATGAGGGTGGAGGTTTCAGGGGGGAAATGATGAGAATAAAATAAGTTGAAACAGATAAGGTGAGAAGACCCTGGAGATCACTGTACACTGTAACAGTAATGTTATAATGATATTTATTTATGAAAGACTTGGCTACTCTAATAAATAATGATCTAAGACAGTGCTTGAGGATTCATAATGGGGAAAAAAAGCTGTCCACCTCCAGAAAGAGAATTTATTCCATTATATTAAGCACCTTTAATAAGTCAATTAGTAATCAGCTATAATATTTATATGTATACTTCTAATATATAATTGAACTTTGTGTTTTCATAATTTAAGGAATAATTTTATTTTGATGCAAAATTTTTCCTCAACTATTTCACACAAAATAAGCAAGCTTTATGGATCATAAAATTGAACCAAGCTTGTTATTTCATTTTCAAATTACTTTCTCTTTTAATTTTGTTCAACTTGCTCTCTAGATATTGCCGGCCACTCCATAGTTTAGGCATTAGATATAGTGCATTGAGTTCCATTGTATAAAATATTTAGCCATGTCAAACATAACTTGATTTGGATTTTTTCCCCTGTCACTATTTAGTTGTGAGATCTTTGTTCATTGTCTTAGTTCACTTGGTTGTAAAGGAAAGGGGTTAAATGATATAAACCCTGGGAACTATTACTCTATTATCCTGATTTAAACAGTGTGAAAAAAAGTATACTGTCAATCTCCTGAACATTATTTAAATCAATAGTTTTAACATTATTTCATCAAATCCACTAATTTTTACTAATCTTTTCTTATTTTTAAGTTATCATAGATATCATCTCTACTATTTGGCTACTTTATACATTAAATATAAATAGAAAATAATAGAAACCATTGAATTGAGGTTTCACAGATTTTCAGACTAAGTGAAATAACCAATCTGAATATTAAATGTGTAAAAGACAATGTTAATATGTATAAAATAGTTTTATGCCACTTTTGAATTGAATTTTTGGTTTTAAAATTATCTGCACACTTGCAAGTTGAGATTACTGCTTAGAATATGTCATTAATATGATCACAAAAAAGCAAAGACTAGTAGGAATGAACCAAGAAGGCACAAAATTCATTAGGGGGCTTAATTGACAACATAGCATTTTTCATATTGAATGTATTTTCATGTCCAAATAATTATAAATTAATAATCCACTTACCTAGATATATGGAAATCAGCTTATAATAATATATCATTAAAAATAAAAATTCAATTAACATTCTTCCCCAAAGCCTTTGAATTTTCTTTTTTGTATTTCACTTATTTTTTAAAATTTGTTTGACTTTCCATGATAACAAAATCACAAGAATTTGCCAAGTTGATGACATGTAAAAGCTTATAACCTTAAGCATCTTCAATTATAATTTTAAAGCATATACTCACAGGAAGCATTCAAATAAACAAAATCATTATAAGTTCGGCATTACTGTATATCTATTAAGCTATTTAGATAACAAAATTATATCTTTGCTTTTTGTTTATACTTCTTTCCCTATTCAAAAACAGCCATCTTAGATTTTGTTTCCTGAAGAGTTGCTGAAAAAAGCTATTCAAGTGCAAAAAAGATCCAAAACAAAACAGACAGAATTGAAAATTAGAGTAATTATAGTGGAGTGAACTAGGATTACAAATCTTGAAATACTCCCCCTAACCATTCACATTTATGTAGGACTTTAAGGTTCACAAAGATTTTTTAAGCAATCTTTTGAGTGTGGCAGAGTAATTTTTATTTCCTCATTTCATACTCTCCAAAACAGATATTCATGAGGAAAATGACAGGCCTATAGTAACACCATAGGTTCTGAGTTCAGAATTTGAATAGATTCATCTGATTTGGGTGGTCCAGTTTTCTTTTTTTATTTATCACACTTTCTTTTTTCATCATGAGAGACTTATGTTATTGCATGGTTTCAATAACTTAATTAAGAGCATTTCCAATCTAATAATATAGGCTGCCATTGTATTGGGTGACTGCTATTGAATTTGAATGTATAGACTCAGAGAAAAGATGTAAGATGGGATAATAAATGAGAGGAATAGCTAAAAATGAATATAAAATGAATAAAAAAGGGGAAAAATCAACTTACCAAGATGAATAGTAGTTAGGTTAAGAAAATGAAAGTTATTTCTCCAGATTGAATTTATATTATTTCCTATTGCTCCAAAATATTATTTTTTCTGGACAAGCTGAACTAATTTTTATTCTACATTCATTCTCTCCTGCCTTTGTGTCTTTGCAGAAGTTGGCTCCCACAACTGGAACATACTCCCATCTTATTTATTCTTCTGGGAATCCTTAGCTCCCCTTATTTAATAACATAATAATGATTTTCTAATCAAAGGGATTCTTAACCTGAAATAACTAAACATTTTATTTTAATTCCATAAAACTATATTTCATTATATATTTTTTATTTTGTAATGTTATGTGTTTTACATTATGTATTTAAAGTACAGAATAATATTTTCAGAACGGAGAAAGGATCAATAATTCACCACATTGCTATAGGGTTATATGAAACAAAATTTAATTATTACTGAACTAGAATATTAGGTTCTTGTCAGGAACACAACTACAAAGGTAGCACAGTCAATTTCTTCAATGAGTTCATGTAGAGTTTGAATGGCACAGGATGCAACATGATTACAGATAAATGCAGTTAAGATATATAGCAAATGAAAGGGAAATCAAATGTAGAAAATTTCATTTGTAGTAAGATCTTTCTTTGTGTGATTGGATTGGAAACATAATAGAAATCTCTAACTTTTCTTTCCCCATCATCTTTCAAGGGAAATTCCATTCATGCCAGTATTGAAAGCAGGGATTTGGGACTGAAGGCCTCTATGTTCTTCTTTAAGGGGGGGGAGATCTATCTGCTCACTTAAGTATCAATAGTCTACAGGCATCTGATCAGATTATTTCTAACTTCAATTGATTTTGTCATTTGAGGGAAAGGAGGATCCAAACTTTAAATTTAAGATGGCCCCTTTCCCATCAAACATCATGTTCAAAAGGAACACACAGAGTGAATAGCAAAGAAATGCATTTATCCAAATTGTTGTAAAACAAAAATCATATAAGTTTTATAAAGAATATATTTCAAACAGTACAGAGTGAAGAAACTCTTCCATTGGGAGTGAGATAATACAGCTCAATAAAGAGAAAGTCTATTGGATCACACCAAAGGGGCAGCTTCCTGAATTCCTTGGTGTACCATGTTGTGGACAAGAACATGATGGAGGTCATCAGAAGAACTCAAGTTCTTCTCTTAAAACTCTACTCTGTCCTTCACACACACACACACACACACACACACACACACACACACACACACACACATTTATCTCCACCAATAAGAAAGATCCTCATACTAATGGACTTTGGGACAGAAGTTACATATAAAAAATGAATAGAAAAAAATTCCTGGGGAAAGAATCAAGAAGTACCATGCAACTATTTAAGAGTCTGCTCAAATGTCAACTTGATTGCTCCACTTTCCAGATATTTCAAGTTTTTTTTTCTTTTTCCTTTCCACCCTCACCCCTGTAAAATGTATATTTTGTATCAGATTACACACACACACACACACACACACACACACACACACACACACACACATATATATATATATATATATATATATATATATATATATATGCAGGTTTTCTTTAAATAGTATAATGTAAGCTCTGTGAAAGAAGAGAATATTTTATATTTGTTCAGTATCTCATCTAAGATTACTCTCTCAAGTTGTATTCACATTAGCAAAGTTATTTCCCAAAAGAATGGTAAGTAATATTAAAACAGGGTTAGCATTATGACTAACCCTGAAATGCTCAGTTTCTCATATTATCACTCATAAGCCTTCACAGGTATGCATATTATTAACATCAACTAGCCTAACTTCAATTATCTTTTTGAAAAGAGTATTTACTAATTAGGTACAATAAGGACAAACAGATAACCTTCCTCCTAAAAACTTGGGACAGTTTCCCACAAGTATACATAGTGTTCAAAAGAAAAATTAGTAAAAATGTCATAAATAGTATGAAAAGGAGGGACAGAAGACGGGAAAACCTTCTCAATCAAGGGAATACTTTCTTTTTAAAAATTAATTTAATTTTATCTTTTCCTTAAATACATATAAAAAGTTTCTCTCACTTTAAAAGGATTTTGAGTCTTCAATACTCTCTTCTCCCTCCTCTAATCTAATATAAAGTTTACATGTTAACACATGCTAGCATTAAGTTTTACAAAGCACTTCACACACATTATCTCACTTAATCTTCAGAACAGCTCTGTAAGGTATTACTATCCCTATTTTACATATTAAAAAACTGAGGCCAAGTCACTTTGCTAGAGTTATACAGCTAATTAAACATGTAAGTAAGTAAGATAGTAAGGAAAATTTGAACTTGGGTCTTCTAGACTTCAGGCCCTAATAAGTGTGTTATTTCCCTCCTTTCAAGGACATAGTTTCTCTGACTCCACATCTATGTTTTTTCTATTATGACTTTTTTGGAATTTCTTCAGAAGAGAAAAGAAGTCATGAAATTGGCAGATTGATGATGCAGTTTCTAGAGTACTGACACTGGGATCAGGAAAATGCGAGTTTCAAATCCAGCTTGAGCTATAGGATCCCAAGCAAGACATTTAACCTCTGACTATCTCAGATTCCTCATCTATTAAAAAATGGAGATCAGAAGAACACCACTCTCCCAGGATTGTCATGAGGCTCAAAAGATATAATACTCATAAAACAAGGGAATGCTTTCTTAGATCCACAGGGAGTTGACATTTTTTTCTCTATTAAGGCTTAGGCTTCATGAAGATGCTACTTCCTTCTAGTGTCCACTTTCTGTATGAAATTGTGTTTGTGTTTGTCCATTTTTATATTTGTTATCTTTTAAATTCCTACCTGTAATGTCTCCAATGAAGTGACTTCCTATTGGAGGCTTTTCAGGAATCTTTTAAACTGGAATTACGAACTTAGACAATTCTACCTTTTTTGTGAACTTGCCATTGAATTAACTGTTCTTCTTATACATAGACATAGGTGATCCTTTCAGTAAGCTATGATAATTTTATTTTGTAGCATCTTTTGTGTGTATATATGTATATACAATATGTTAACATGTATGAGTCCTTCCACATGCATATATCTATACATTCAAAGGTATATTAAATATGTAATTTTTCATCCAAACCCTGTATCTACCACTCCTCTGTCAGGAATTTGAAAGCTTCATTCATCTTTGGCCTTCTGGAACTGAGGTTGGTCATTCTATTTAAGAGTTTAAAATTTTGCACTTAAATGTTCTTTGTTTGTATAATGTGACTTTGTAAAAACTCCCTTATTCTACTCTCTTTACTCTAATTCCTACCATTATCCCCAGGAAACACTCACCTTCATAATTTCTTATGGCCTACTAGAATTTCATTCCATGCAGAAAGCACAAAATGTTCAGGCAATGACTAAGCAATGGGCACTCCATTAGTTTGTATTTCATCATTAATACAACATTTTTGTAAAAATGAATACAAAATTATATTCAATATTAATAAAATTGTATGTATATGTGGTACTTTTCTCTTGTCTTTAATCTCATATTTACATAGGCCTAATAGTGAATGCTAGATGAAAGTATATGCAGAGTTAAATAAAATGAACAATAATAAATTTCATAATTCATCCAAACCAACCTGAACAATATCACAAGATTACTGATTCCTTCATCCCAAACTAGATAAAGAAATTTAAATACAATTTTAAGAACAATAAAAATGAGAGTTGATAGATGTTCTCAGATCATTAGAATAATATATTTAAAAAAACTCTAAAAAAACTGGAAACCAACAGACATCACTTAAGAGCAATATGGTATGTGACAAAAAACATATCATTGGACTTATTTAATTTTCAGTAATTGCCTCACAATGAAAGTTATAAAATTACTAATATAAATTAATGAAACCATAAGCTTTCTAACAGTTAATTTAATCAACAATATTTTGAAAGAAGAAAAAACATGACTGACCAAATAGAAGGCATACTTCTATAGATTTTTTCACAGCAGTAGAGAATTTTTTTCTGCTTACCTAATTCTCATCCTCCAAGTCCTGAGACAACTTGGCCTCTTAATGAGAAGATGGAATAATTGCTTTAAAGAAGCACTTTTTTCTTCAATAAAGTAAAATATAAGTTATTTGATAATTTTGTTGTTGTGGTTCATGAATGGGCAAAGCCAATATAATTAAAATTACAATCTTACATAACTAGTCTACTTATTCAATGCCATCCCAATAAAATTACCAAGAATTATCTTCTATTAAGTTAGAAAAAATAATAATATTCATTTGAAAGAACAAAACAATAGGAAAATAATTAATTTTAAAACCTAAATAAAAGTAGTATTCATCAAAACTATCTCATATTGCCTATGAAATAGAAAGATTGATTAGTCAAACAAAATAGATATACATCAAACAAATCTAAAATATTATATTTAATCTGTATATGATAAAATAAATTCATGCTATTGAAATAATAAATTTAGTTATTCTTTGGACAACTGGAAAGTAGTTTGACAGAAACCAATATCATGCAACATTCACTAAGCCAAAGTCAAAATGCATATGTTATCAAGACATAAAAGGAACAACATCCAGGAAGTGATGCAGAGTGAGAGGAGCAGAACCAGGAAAACATTGTACACAGAGACTGACACATTGTGCTACAAGAGAACGTAATGGACTTCCCCATTAATGGCTTTACAATGTCCCTGAACAATCTGCAGGAATCTAAAAGAAAAAAAAAAAGAACTAACCTCAAGCAGAGGACAAACCGAGGGAGTAAAAACACCGAGGAAAAGCAACTGCTTGACTACAGAGGTTGAGGGGACATGATGGAGGAGAGATGCTAAATGAGCACCCTAATGCAAATATCAACAACAAGGAAATGGGTTCAGAACAAGGACACATGTGATACCCAGATGATGTGCAATATCGTGCATCGGCTAGGGGAGGGGTGGCGAGAAGGGGGAAATGAGGAAAAGAACATTATCTGTTTCCAATGAATAATGTATGAAAATGAAATGACCAAATAATATAATGTTTTAAAAAACTTAAAAAAAAGAGAGAGAGATAAAGAGAAAAAAGACATAAAAGGAACTATTATAAGCAAATTAGAACAGGTACTATATAAACTATCATTTAGGGTTAGGAAGAGGAATTTATAAAAAAAAAACAAGAGATAGAGAACATTGTGAAAGATGAAATGAAATATTTTACATAAATTAAATTTAAATTTTGTTCAAAGAAAATGTATCTAGAAAGGATTAGAAGAAAAACAGAAAATTGGGAAAAATATTTCAGATTGTCTGTCAAATAGAAATCTCACATCTAAAATATGTAGCGAACTTTGTAAATTTATGGGAATAAGAATCAATTCCTAATTGATAAATGGGCAAAAGGTATGAACATACTATTTTCAGAGAAAGAAATCAAAGTCTTACCTAGGAAAGTGAAAAAAATACTCTAATTCACTATTGATGAGGGAAATGCAAACCAAAACAATTCTGGTGTATCATCTCACAACTATCAGATTGTCTAAAATGACAAAAGAGCAAAATGACAAATGTTGGGGGGTGGCATGAAAAAAGTAGAGACACTACTATACTCTCAGTGTAACAGTGAACTGATTCAACCATTTCAGAAGCAATTTGGAATCACTCCCAGAAAGCAATAAAACTGTCTATAGTTAGATCCAACATTACCACTAATGAATTGATTTTCCAAGGAGATCAGGAGAAAAGGAAAAGACCCTATTTTTCCCAATTATTTATGAAAGCTGTCTTTCTGGAAGGAAAAAAAAAACAAACAAAAATCATAATTGGAAATTAAGGGAAGGTCTATCAATTGTGGAGTGGCTAAATACAGTATATTATGAGTATGATGGAATACTATTGCACTGTAAGAAATGATGAGCAAATTTTTTTAACTTGGAAAGAACTACATAATATAATATTGAAATTAGTAGAATCAAGAGAACATTATATACAGCTGCAGAAAAAATATTTGAAGAATAATTTGTGAATGCTCACCTCCAGAGATAGAACTATTAGAAGTAGAAACAGAATCAACAAAACTATATCTATATGGGTCAGATGATGCCTTCTAAGGTAAGGTTAAAGGAAGGGCCTGAATAAAAAAATAAATTGAGTAAAAAATAAATTAAAAAAGTAGGGCCTATGTTTAAAAGCCATAAAGTAGGATGGAGGCTTTTCAGCATCAACCCTGATACAAAGAAAATTAAACTAATTCTGACCTGAAAAGATGTATGCACAATAAAAAGGGAAGAGAATTCTCAGAATAGCATTAATCTCTTTCAAATATGTATTAAGTCATCTGGGTTTGGGGAGGAAAGAGGAAAAGCATTCCATAAGAGGCCTCTTTGTTACCTCAACTATTTAATTTCTGAGTGCAACAGAGCTAAAAACAGGCTCCAAAGTTCAAATTTAGTTCACCAGAAGGAGATAGGTCAGAAGAGCTCTATTTCCATAGATGGATTCTATTGGACCCTATTGCAATTAAATCTCCATTACATTAGTTTTAATCATTTTAAGAACTAGGAATTGGAAAATACTTAACCGTTAAAGTACTTTGAGGTATTTTAAAGATGAAACATCTCCCTTAGTTATTCTTTCATTTTAAATTTAAAAGTAAAAAAAAAAATGAAAAAGCTCTCTTTCAAAGATATAAAAATAATTAGAACTGGATATATAACAAATGTTGATTCTAAAATGATATATTTGAAGACAATTTTAAATGTGGTATTATTTCCCATGTTCCCAATTTTTTGGGAAAAAAAAAAAAACATGTGTTCTTTAAAAAGGCCATAAATCTGTATTCCTTTTGATCAGGAAAACTACTAACAAATCGGTTTTCCAAAGAGATTAAAGATGGTGGGAAAGAACCTATTTGAAATATTTATAATAGCATTTTTTTGTGATAGTAAAGGACTAGAACCTGAAGGAATGGCCATCAATAGGAGAATGGCTAAAGAAGTTGATGTATATGTTTGTAAGAGAATACATATGCCATGAAAAATGACCAACAAGATGTTCACAAAAACTCTGTAAAGACATATGAAGTGATGCAAAGTTAGGTGAGAACAAGAATATTGTATACAGTAAAAACAATAATGTATGATGAACAGTTGCGAATGACAACTGTTATCAACAAGGCAAGGCTTTAGAACCAGGGATTTATCATGAAAAATGAATATCCAGAATGTTAGAAGGAACCCAAAATTTCTGAATGTGTATTGAAGCATACCATTCTTCCCTTTATGTCCTTCATGAATTTTTCTCTAGTGTAAACAATGTGTCTTTTTTCACAACATGACAAAAAATGGAAAGAGGTCTTTTATGATAATATATGCACAACCTAGATTATTCTACCTGACTTCTTGGTGAAGGGGAAATGGTAGGAAGGAGTAAGAAAACATGGATTTCTAATTGTCAGAAAACAAATATTAAAATTGTATCTTCATATAAAAAAATCAATTCATTATGAATTGGCCTCTACCCTTCTTTTAGCAAAAAGAAGAGTTGATCACTTTTGCACTTTTATTGGTTACTTTCAAGGGCATTCAGAGAGGGGTTGAATTTCTCAATCTAGGAACATTAAAATAAGAAAATACAAATTTGGGAAGTAGAATGGTCTCCAGAGATCATTTATTCCAAATCTAGATTACCATATTCATATTCATACAATAGTTCAAGATGTGAACATTTATCTCTTTACAAAATATGATAAAAAGAAAATTCTCCTACAGTCCCTGTGTGAGGACCTCAAGTCAGTGAAACCCACTCCTTGAAGTCATCCAATCTACTTTTGTTTCAGTTTAACGAATTTCCCTGAAATCTTCTTAACCCTGACTCTATAACTTACACCCTTTATGAATAGATTGAAATTCTGGTAACAAATGGAACCAATACAGTTCTTTAAAATATTCGTGGTGGAGAGCTCTGGTCAAGATGGCGGCTTAGAGAGAGCTAAAGTTCAGATCTCCAGAAACCCCTTCCTTACCAATCTCAAACTATATGCTCCTAGGACACCGAAATTAAAAAACAAACAACAGGATAGATCCAGGGAACCCTCCTCCTGGACCTGGATCAAAAGGTATGGCCCCACAAAAGCCAGAATCCAAGATCACTCAGATCTAAGGGATAGGCAGAAGGAAGGTCCCAGGACCCATCCCCCCCAACCCAGAGCTCTGAGCCCGAGGCAGCAGCGGGAACCTAAAAGCAAAAGCAAAAGGACCCTAGGGCCGGCTATTCTGAAGGCCTCACCCTGAAAACAACCTGAGCCAGTCATGGGGGCACCCAGACAGCAGGGAAACAGAAAGAGACAGAGGGGAGCCTGTAGCCCCCTGGCTGGATTTTTCCATCCAAGTCTCAGGGAAGGTCCCTTCTTTAAGACACCCATAATCCAACCCAGGGGAAGGTAAACCTATCAGGAGCCCTCGGAGCTCCAGTAAGCCACGGTCCCTCCCTCCCCAGAGTGCAGGCTCTTCAAAAACAACAGTTACCCTCAGGGCCGGCTATTCAGAAGGCCACATACTGAAAACAACCTGAGCCAGTCACTGGGGTACCAAGACAGCCAGGAAACAGAGAGAGACAGAGGGGAGCCTGCAGCCCCCTGGCTGGATCCATTTGTCCGAGTCTCAGGGAAGGTCTCTGTTTAAGACACACTCAATCCAACCCAACTGAATTTAATCCTATCAGGAGCACTCAGAACTCCTGGAAGCCTTGGCCCCTCCCCCATCAGAGTGCAGGCCTCTCTGGCCCACAAAGGCTCTAAGATACCTCGGGGACAGTGCAAAACCAGGCTCAGAGCGTGGGAGTAAGGCAACGAAGAATCATTGGGAGGGAACTGAGAACAGTAACACCCGCAAATGGACAATTTACCTGGGGCTAAAGCCTCTGAACACCAGACAGAGATAAGAAAAGCTAGACCTCTCCATTCAGATAGAGATGGTAAACAGCAGAGAAAAGACTCAACACTCCAAGAAAAACAAGAAAAAGGGGGCTACTTTGGAAACATTTTAAGGAGCAAAAATAAAAAATACAGAGGAGATAGAAGAGGAAACACAAGCAAGTGCTCCAAAATCTTCCAAAGGAAATGGAAACTCTCCACAAACCTATGAAGAATTTGAATCAGAAATGATCAAAAAGATGGAAGCCTTCTGGGAGGAAAAGTGGGAAATAATGCAAAAGAAATTCACGCATCTTCAAAACCAGTTTAAACAAAGTGAAAAGGAAAGCCAGGCTTTAAAAGTCAGAATCAGCCAACTGGAAGGAAATAAGCAAAAATTAATAAAACAAAGCCAAAAGATCAAGAAATTAGAAGAGAACATAAAATATCTCACCGAAAAGGTCATAGACTTGGAAAATAGAGGGAGAAGAGACAATTAAAGAATAATTGGACTACCAGAAAAGCCAAACATAAACAGCAAACTCAACATTTTAATACAAGAGATAATAAAAGAAAATTGCCCAGAGATTCTAGAACAAGAGGGCAATACAGCCACTGAAAGAGCTCACAGAACACCCTCTCCACTAAATCCCCAAAAGACAACTCCCAGGAATGTAACTGCAAAATTCCAAAGCTTTCAAGCAAAAAAAAAAGAAATCTTACAAGAAGCCGGAAAAAGACAATTTAGATATAAAGGAATGCCAATCAGGGTCACACAAGACCTTACAAGTTCCATTCTGAATGACCGTAAGGCATGGAAAATGATTTTCAGAGAGGCAAGAGAGCTGGGCCTTCAACCAAGAATCAGCTACCCAGCAAAACTGACTAGATACTTCCAAGGAAAAGTATGGGCATTCAACAAAATAGAAGATTTCCAACTTTTTGCAAAGAAAAGACCAGAGCTCTGTGGAAAGTTCGATATCGAAAAACAAAGACCATGGAATACCTGAAAAGGTAAATATGAAGGAAAGGGAAAAGGAGAAAATTGTTATCTTCTTCTTTTACTCAAACTCTCTTCTATAAGGACTACATTTATATCAATCTATGTATATTAATATGTGGGGGAAATGTAATGTGTAAATAGGGGGAAAAGAAATACCAAATAGAATAAACTTTCTCACACAAAGATTCACATGGGAAGGGGAGGGGAAGAAAACTCCTATAAGAAGGAGAGGTAGAGAGTTTTTACTTAAACCTTACTCTCAGGGAAATCAACTCTGAGAGGGAAGAATCTCCAGATCCATTGGGATCCTAAATTCTATCTTACCCAACAAGGGTAGGGAGAAGGGAAATCCAAGGCGGGTGTGGTGGAGGAAACATAAAAAAAGGGAGGGAAGAAGAGGGGGTTGTGGGAGGGAACAAAAAGGGGGCTAGAAAGGGAAATATATCAAGGGAGGGGACAAGGGGGACTGATTTAAAATAAATCACTGGATTAAAAAGTTAGAGCTGAGGAAGAAAGTTTAGAAATAGGGAAGGATATCAAAATGCCAGGGAGTACACAAGTGACAATCATAACTTTATACGTGAATGAGATGAACTCACCCATAAAACTTAGATGAATAGCAGAATAGATTAGAATCCAAAACCCTACCTTATGGTGTCTTCAAGAAACACACATGAGGAGGGTAGAAACCCAAAAGGTCAGAATTAAAGGATGGAGTAAGACCTTCTGGGCCTCAACTGACAGAAAGATGGCCAGAGTTGCAATCATGATATCGGATGAAGCCAAAGCAAAAATAGACCTGCATAAAAGGGATAGGGAAGGAAATTACATTCTGCTAAAGGGACTTTAGATAATGTGGAAACATCACTAATCAACATATATACACCAAAGAATTGAAGGAAGAAATAGACAGTAAAACCATATTAGTGGGAGACTTGAACCAACCATTATCAAATTTAGATAAATCAAATCAAAACATAAATAAGAAAGAGAAAAAGAAGTGAATGAAATCTTAGAAAAATTAGAATTAATAGACATATGGAGAAAAATAAATAGGGACAGAAAGGAATACACATTCTTTTCAGTACCACATGGCAAATTCACAAAATTAACCATACACTAGTTCACAGAAACATGGCATACAAATGCAGAAAGTAGAAATAATAAATGCAGCCTTTTCAGATCACAAAGCAATAAAAATAATGATCAATAATGGTACGTGAAAAACCAAATAAAAAACTAATTGGAAATTAAAGAATATGATACTCCAAAATCATTTAGTTAGAGAAGAAGTCAGAGAAACAATTAATAAATTCATCGAGGAATATGACAATAGCAAGACATCCTTTCAAACCTTTTGGGATGCAGCCAAAGCAGTAATCAGATAAAAATTCATGTCCCTGAGTGCATAAAACTAGAGAGAACAGAGATCAATCAATTGGAAATGCCAATAAAAAAATCGAAAGAGATCAAATTAAATACCCCAATAAGAAAACCAAACTAGAAATCCTAAAAATTAAGGTAGAAATTAATAAAATCAAACTTGATAGAACTATTGATTTAATACATAAGACAAGAAGCTGGTACTTTGAAAAAACAAACAAAACAGACAAAGTACTGGTCAATCTAATTAAAAAAAGGAAAGAAGAAAAGCAAATTAACAGCATCAAAGATGAAAAGGGGGACAGCACCTTCGATGAAGAGGAAATTAAGTCAATCATTAAAAATTACTTTGCCCAATTATATGGCAATAAATACACTAATTTAAGTGATATGGATGAATATATACAAAAATACAAACTGCCTAGACTAACAGAAGAAGAAATAGAATTCTTAAATAATCCCATATCAGAAAATGAAATACAACAGGCCATCAAAGAAATCCTTAAGAAAAAATCCCCAGGGCCCGACAGATTCAGCAGTGAATTCTATCAAACATTCAGAGAACAGTTAATCCCAATATTATACAAACTATTTGACATCATAAGCAAAGAGGGAGTTTTACCAAACTACTTTTATGACAGAAACATGGTACTGATTCCAAAAACAGGCAGGTCAAAAACAGAGAAAGAAAATTATTGACCAATATCCCTAATGAATATAGATGCAAAAATCTTAAATAGGATACTAGCAAAAAGACTCCAGCAAGTGATCAGAAGTGTCATCCACCATGATCAAGTAGGATTTATACCGGGGATGCAGGGCTGGTTCAATATTAGGAAAACCATCCACATAATTGACCACATCAACAAGCAAACCAACAAGAACCACATGATTATCTCAATAGACACAGAAAAAGCCTTTGATAAATACAACATCCATTGCTAATAAAAATGCTAGAAATCATAGAAAAAGAAGGATCTTTCCTAAAAATAATAAACAGAATATATCTAAAACCATCAGCTAATAATATCTGCAATGCTGATAAACTAGATGCATTCCCAATAAGATCGGGAGTGAAACAGCGATGCCCCTTATCACCTCTACTATTTGACATTGTATAGAAACACTAGCAGTTGCAATTAGAGAAGAAAAAGTAACTGAAGGCATCAAAATAGGCAAGGAGGAGACCAAGTTATCGCTCTTTACAGATGACATGATGGTCTACTTAAAGAGTCCTAGAGATTCAACCAAAAAGCTAATTGAAATAATCAACAACTTTAGCAAAGTTGCACGATACAAAATAAACCCATGTAAGTCATCAGCATTTCTATATATCTCCAACAAAGCTCAGCAGCAAGAACTAGAAAGAGAAATCCCATTCAAAATCACCATACACAAAATAAAATACCTAGGAATCTATTTCTGAGACAAACACAGGAACTATATGAACACAACTACAAAACACTCTCCACACAACTAAAACTAGACTTGAGCAATTGGAAAAACATTAACTGCTCATGGGTAGGACGAGCCAATATAATAAAAATGAACATCCTTCCCAAACTTATCTATGTATTTAGTGCCATACCCATTGAACTCCCAAAAAATTTCTTTACTGATTTAGAAAAAACCATAACAAAGTTCATTTTGAAGAGCAAAGGATCAAGGATATCCAGGGAAATAATGAAAAAAAAAAACACAAAGGAAGGGGACCTTGCAGTCCCAGACCTCAAACTGCATTACAAAGCAGCAGTCATCAAAACAATTTGGTATTGGCTAAGAGACAGAAAGGAGGATCAGTGGAATAGACTGGGGGCATGTGACCTCAGCAAGACAGTATGTGATAAACCCAAAGATCCCAGCTTTTGGACAAAAATCCACTATTCGATAAAAACTGCTGGGAAAATTGGAAGACAGTGTGGGAGGGATTAGGAATAGATCAACACCTCACACCCTACACCAAGATAAATTCAAAATGGGTGAATGACTTAAACATAAAGAAGGAAACCATAAGTAAATTGGGTAAACACAGAATAGTATACATGTCAGGCCTTTGGGAGGGGAAAGACTTTAAAACCAAACAAGACAGAAAGAATCACAAAATATAAAATAAACAATTTCGACTACATCAAATTAAAAAGCTTTTGTACAGACAAAACCAATGTAACTAAAATCAGAGGGGAAACAACAAATTTGGAAAAAATCTTCATAGAAACCTCTGACAAAGGTTCAATTACTCAAATTTATAAAGAGCTAAATCAATTGTACAAAAAAATCAAGTCATTCTCCAATTGATAAATGGGCAAGGGACATGGATAGGCAGTTTTCAGATAAAGAAATCAAAAGTATTAATAAGTACATGAAGAAGTGTTCTAAATCTCTTATAATCAGAGAGATGCAAATCAAAACAACTCTGAGGTATCACCTCACACCTAGCTTATTGGCTAACATGAGAGGTGAGGAAAGCAGTGAATGCTGGAGGGGATGTGGCAAACTAGGGACATTAATTCATTGCTGGTGGAGTTGTGAACTGATCCAATCATTCTGGAGGGCAATTTGGAACTATGCCCAAAGGGCGCTAAAAGACTACCTGCCCTTTGATCCAGCCATAGAACTGCTGGGTTTGTACCCCAAAGAGATAATAAGGAAAAATACATGTATAAGAATATTCATAGCTGCACTCTTTGTGGTGGCCAAAAATTGGATAACGAGGGGATGCCCATCAATTGGGGAATGGCTGAACAAATTGTCATATATGTTGGTGATGGAATACTATTGTTCTAAAAGGAATAATAAAGTGGAGGAATTCCATGTGTACTGGAACAACCTCCAGGAAGTGATGCAGAGTAAGAGGAGCATAACCAGGAGAACATTGTACACAGAGACTAATACACTGTGGTATAATCGAATGTAATGGACTTCTCCCTTAGTGGCGGTGTAATGTCCCTGAACAATCTGCAGGTGTATAGGAGAAAAAACACCATCCACAAGCAGAGGTCAAACTGTGGGAGTAAAAACACCGAGGAAAATCAACTACCTCACTACAGCGGTTGAGGGGACATGATAGAGGAGAGACTCTAAACGAATACTCTAATGCAAATACTAACAACATGGCAATGGGTTCGAATCAAGAGCACATGTGATACCCAGTGGAATCATGTATTGGCTATGAGGGGGGGGAGCGGAAAAGAAAATGAACTTTGTCTTTAATGAATAATGCTTAGAAATGATCAAATAAAAATTATTTTAAAAATATTCGTGGTAAGTCAATATGCACTCTCTGATTCTTCTCTGAACATTACCATTTCTTCAATTATAATGTACTCAAGTCTCTTTGCCAACTTTATTTACTTTCTTATGAATATTCTCTAGGTTATCGATATCCTTCAAAAGGCAGAAAGGCCAGTATTGAATACAGCACTCTAGTTTTTTGATCAAGGGAAAGCATTTTCTTTTCCAGGAAATTATTGATTTCTTAATGCAGGTCAGTATAACAGTTGTTTGTTTTTTTTCTTAATTACCTCTCATTTTACATTATTACTTTTTCCTGAACTGGTAATTCACCAAATTCTTTATTTCTCTGTCTCTGTGTCTCTGTCTCTGTCTCTGACTCTCTCTCTTTCTCTCTCTCTCTCTCTCTCTCTCTCTCTCTCTCTCTCTCTCTCTCTCTCTCTCTCTCTCTCTCATAAAACATTTTGTCCAGTCGTGTTTTCTTCCATCATGTATTGAGTTGATCTTTTAAATATGACTTCAAGACTTTATCCATATTTAATTTCATATTATCTGATGTGTCAATGTTCTATCCTTCTCAATCTCTCTCATTCTTTATATATATATATATATATACATCTTAGTGTTTTACACATTTCTTCTAAATTGCTATGTGCAAATTCAATAAGCATGATGCATCATATTTTATCCAAGATCTTGACAAAAATTTTAAATAATATTGAAGCAAATCTTGGTCAATCTGCTGGAGACCTTGGAAATTAACAGGAGATCCTTAATGACCATCTTTTTTGTGTGTGTATGTGTGTCTGTTCAGGTTTTTATTTGTCTCATTATAAACCCATATCCGCTGTCTTCATAGAATCTTTAAAAGCGAGATATTTCTTCAGATATTTTTCTAAAACCTAGGTAAAATGTACTGATATGGTTCCTTGCCAACCAGTAAACTTAATTGTCCCCCAGAAGTACAATTAGTCAGATGAGATCCATTCTAGTTGAAAGTCTGATGCTTTCTTTCCTAATTATCACCTTATAATATGTTCTAGGAAATTGAAAGAAATCAAAGTTAATCTCATAATCATATAGAGTTTATGACTTCTATTCTCTTACCTGTTTTGTAACCTGGGATATTTGCTGTTCTCCCATCCTTTGACACATTTATAATTGACAACATTTCAAAGAGCACTCACTATCCGTAGATTAACAAACACATTTCCCAGTGCTACTTCCATCACTGTGGTCAGCATCTTGGTATTTTGTTTTTTTCTTATCTTCTCCATAATTTGGAAGGTCAATTCAATATTCATCATTTTTGCTCTATCTATCCTTATGAAACAACATTCTCTTTGCTGGAGACAGCAGAAAAAAAGAAAGGTGGAAAGCATCACCATCTCTTTCTTATATCTTGTATTATTATCTAGTTTGCCCTGAATGGAGCAACGTTTTTTCTTTGAGATTTCTCTTTTTCTTAACATTTTAATGTAAGGAAAATTATTATTTTTTCTAGTGAAACAAATGGTGAAAATGGTATTAAAAGTACTTTTGCATAAATATGTTTATATTAAATATTAGTGTGGGATATTGTCCTAGTCAGGGAGGAATATGTCCTTATCAAATGAGTAAAAAAGAATTTCCTTTTAATGTGAACTGAAAAAAATACATATATGAATATATCTTCCAGATGGAACTTAGGTAAATTTTAGAAAGAAATTAATCCTAGTTGTAATTTTTAATAAAAATGCAAATCTCTATCAAAGATGTTCACGAATATGGGCTTGTATAGAAAGATTTTGATGTTATAAATATGCAAAATTTGATCTTATTTGAAATTAGAGAAATTTGAATCTAATGAAGTACAATTAAATTATAAGAGGCTACTATTTTAAGAACTCTAGAGTTACAAAAGATAATGGTAGGGGACAGCTGGGTGACTCGGTGGATTGAGAGCCAGGCCTAGAGATGGGAGGTTCAAATCTGGACTCAGACACTTCCCAGCTGTGTGACCCTGGGCAAGTCACTTGACCCCCATTGCTTAGCCCCTACCACTCTTCTGCCTTGGATTAAATACATAGTATTGACTCCAAGATGGAAGGTAAGGGTTTAAAAAAAGGTAATGGTAATTGGGCTAATATGAATATTCCTGTTTTAGAATTAAAGATAGTAAAACTAAGAAAATGAGAAATTACTTAAACATTTGGAGATTGAAGTATGATAAAAATAATTTGATTATTTTTGATTGAATAAAATGATAAATATTTGGTAAATTGTGACATTTTAAGCAAAAAATTGAGTCACTAAGAGTATAGAGATTCTCATTTAAGCAACTGAATCACAGACGCTACAGTTAAAGAATGGCATGATGAAAAGCAAGAGAAAATTTCAGCAGTCAAAGAATATGACGATGTGCAGAAAAAAAATGTCTTTGCTGCTGGGGTAAAAAGCTGCTGAAATGGAACTGTGGCATTTAGAGGGAGTCATACAAGAGGCTTCATCTAAGTGACTGTTGATTGACTAGAGCAAGTTGTCCACATTGACCAAGAATACTATCAACCCTTCTTTTTTTTTTTCCCCCAGCTTCACCTAGAATTGGAAAAAGATGAAGTTTTATACAAGGAGTTGTTGATATCTGGTGCCATATCTTCCTTGAGAACCAAAATAATGAAATTTTAGCAGCTGCTTTATTTTCCTGATGAGATGAGTAGCACTGTGGTGAACTCATTCTTGTAGAAACATCCTAGAGATAGCCAGGTTGATGAAGTTTGCAGTTGTCTTAGCTTAAAGAGAACTTCTAATCACATTAAAAGCTCATACATTTTAAATGCCTTTTTAAGTGTTATACTTAATTGAAAAAACTTGTAAAGGCTGTGTTTCAATAGAGAAAAGGGTTTCTATTGCTGAAAAGTAGTTAGGATCAATAATTAAGCTGTAAGCAGAGAAGTAGTTTTGTGTGGTGTAAATGTTCCTGTATAGACCAGTGGTACAGAAGCCTGCCATTTGGAGTTGTAAGGTTCCCTTAGCACATGAATTTTTCTCCTTCCTGTATTTCCCACCATTTTCCTTCAGGTGTGTGCCCACACTTCATTATCCAAACAAGTTCCTTGATGAGAGAGTGTGACCTAGATTTATGTGTTTTTTAATTTATTTTTACATATATTTACTTTGATGTATTAGCATCTTTAATATTATTATTTAGCCTTATTGAATTAATGTATATATTTAATATCTTAAAAACATCATATTATTGTGAGTGGTTGATTTTATAGCTAGAAAATATATTAGATGATTAGATGGAGACTCAAGGTTTAAAGTGGTAAGTAAAAGATGTATATTTTCCTAAATATCATTATCCCTAAGACTCTAAGAGTTATAAATGCAATTATATAATGCTGGTCTATTTCTAGGCATTTAATTCTGCTAGCATGAGAGCAGGTTGCAGGAGCTAATCAAAACTATAGAAAAAGGAGGTATTGCACACACCTAGATAAAATTTGTGAGACCCCAAGTATGAAATTATATGGATGTCTATATATGACTATGGGTCGGCCCTACCTCAAGAACCCCAGTAACTATCATTACATGAATTAAAATGTAAAGACTACTGACTATCTGTATTAAGAAATTAAAAAAAAAAACCTCAAAAATCCCATTTATGTTTTGCCACCTTGCTTAGTTCATTGGCAATTTGCTCTTCCTGACACACTTCTTGCAATTTTTGGCTACACTTATTTGCTTTCTTGTACATTTCTTTTTCTTCTATATACTGAGTGTGATTAAAAAAAAATCTAAGTGTTTTTATCTGTATGAATGACCTGAATATGCCCATTAGACTCTATAAAAATTATTTATATTTTTCCCAGAAATGTTACTTGTCTTCAGAATTTCAGATTTTTCAGATACATCCTTCCATTCAAGTTTTATTTTCCTGTTAAAATGAAATACTGGTATCTTCCTTATCTTTCCTATGAAATAACAAAATTAGTCCAAATGTCATGATAAAATAGTCAAATTTATGAATGGAAGCACAGTTTATTGTGAACAGGCTATATCATTAATTTTTTTATCATAGATCTCATTTGCAATCACAGTTTTCCAAAGCATAATGACAAAGGCATAGTTTAACAATGCTACCAAACATTTGTATCAAAAAAGGATATTCCTTTCCCCATTATTTTTAGTCATAGGAGAGATTCTTAGCCACATTTAAATTAACCTTTGGATACAGGTCATCTGCAATAAATTCTTCCTTCCTTTGGTTTATATCTCAGTAAATAAAGGTTTCATCTAAAATTAGAAGAATCAAAATTTGGCTTGGTTTGTTAACCTTGAAGTCAATTTAACATTTCTGATACTCAGCTTCTTTGTCTGATATATGGGAATATTGATATTTTCCCACCTTCACTGATTTAACTTCAATAAGTATTAATTGTGACCATTTAAATGTCATTTTAATTTTAAATATCATGAAAATGATGTAATACTTGGCTTCTTACGTTATTGCTCTAATTAGTGAAATCACTCTGAAGTTGTAACTGCTGCTGATTATGTTGGATTTCAGGTAAAATTGAAAATAAATAAAATTTTTTTTTACCTATTCTTATTTTAAAATTACAGTTAAACTAGATGGTGCAATGGATACAGTGACAGGCCTTGAGTCAAAAACACCTGTGTTTAAATCTGAACTCAGGTACTAATCTAAATGAGTCTTGGCAACTTACTTAACCCTAATTCTCTCAGTTTCCACATCTGTAGAAGCAGTTAGAGAAGAAAATGATAAACCACTCTGGTAACTTTGCCAAGAAAAACTCAAATTGAATAGAAACTAGAATCCATCAGCCTAAGTTTAAAAAGTAGGGATAGTAACTATGATCTTAGCCTGATTGTAGTAGACTACTAATGCACCATAAGATATGAAAGACAAGATCATCACAAAAATTCTTGGAAAGATTTCTAGGAAGTGAAATAGAGTGAAGTGAGTAGAAACAGGAGAACATGTATATAGTGACAGTCCTAAAGTACAATATCAACTGTAAATGACACTATTTTTGTCAATGCAAGGACTCAGGATATTTCCAAGGGACCCATCATGAAAAAGACTACTATTTACTGCTAAAGAAGGAAATTACAATCTGAATGAAAATTGAAGCATGTCACCCTTTGCTTTATTCCCTCCATGACTTTTTCTCTAGTGTGATATATGTCTTCTTTCACATGTGATAAATTCAAAAATATATATTGTATAATACCAAATATGCAACCATAATCATACCTGCTGTCTTGGGGAAGGGGAGGGGTGAAAATGAGGGAAAGAACATGAATTGGAAAATGTCAGAAAACAATTATGCAAAATTTTGCAAACATGTAATCTGAAAAAAAAATTTCTTCATCTCAGAACTGACTTTTCATATCTTTTGACCATTTGTCAATTGGTGAATAACTTGTATTCCTTAAAATTTTATTAATTTTCCATATTTTTGCCAACCTCTCATTTTATAAATAAGATAACTGAGTCCCAGAGAGGTTAATTGATTTACCCAAGACCTCAGAGATTATTGCATAAGAGGATCATAAACATAAATTTCAGATATAACTAATTTTAGCAGTATATTATTATTTCTGTAAACACAATGATACCTTAGACATTGCTGCTTATATTTTATGTCTTCTGTTACATAGCAGGTAATTATTTTTTTCTATTAACTAAATCAAATTGAACTTATATACATTCTTTGCTTTGAGTATTTTCCCTTTTTTGACTGGAACCTCATTATTTCCTTTTATTTCCTATTACCATTCATTCACTCTACCCATTCTCTAAAACTAAATTTAGGAAACATTGCATAACGAAGAGTGATCAGATTTGGAGTCCAGAAACCTGGCATTTATGCATTAAAGGTAAGTTAAGACAATGGACAGGTCACTTGTATTTTCTGAATTTCCAGTTTTCTAATCTATTAAATGAAGATAACAATACTAACTCACTTTGATGTCGAATTTATAATTTGGTACAGCATTATATAGATATATCCTTATTTGATACTCAAGACAACCTTTTGATTTTGGTGCTGTTATTTCCATTCTACAGATGAGGAAGGCAATTTTTGAGTCAGGTTAAACGATTTGCCCAGAATCATAATCGTAGTATTTTAAACAAAATTTGAATCTGTCTTCCTCCATATTGATTTTTCTCATCCACTACACATTAAATAATGTTTTATCATAATGAAGAAGTGATTTTGCATACCTGAAAACTATCCTAATGGATCAATAGCATCGATAGCCTATATTTTGATACAAAGACTTTTAGTTACCATCTATATACACATGATATCTACTTCCTGATTAGCAGTTGGCTTAGGTACAGAGATGATCTTGACATGTAGGGCTGATCTCTTAATGAAGATAATAGTTGAAGTACTAATATTTTAACTTTACCAACACTATCTTCTATATATTTTATAAGAGGAAGTGGAAATGCACTAAAGAAAAATAAAATAAAAATTTATGAGCATTTAATTAAGCAAACATTACAGATCACATGAGAATGGGGGATAAAAAGGAACATAAATGAAATAGTCCTTCCCTCTGGAATTTATCTTCTAAATGTAAAGATAACATATCTATCTATATGTATATACAAAAAAGATACAAAGTGATTAAGGAAGGACTATCCTAGAATCTGGAGGAATCAAGAAAATTTCAGGGTAGAAAAGTGTACTTAAGACCTTGTTCTCTTATAAGATCAAGTCCCATTAACACAAATTGTTATTTAGAAATTTTTCTCTAGATTTCCCATAAGCATCTATCACTCTCTCCAAAACAGAGATCATTACTTTTCACCTACAATCTTATCTGAGCATTTCTTTTTAAGATAAGAGTAGTATCACTCTTTGAGTCAATCAGTTTTACAATCTCACTATCATCCTTAACTCTTATTTTCCCTGAATTCCCATACTCAGCCAAATGATAAATATTGTAGTTTCTAATTCCAAAGCATTACTTTTATATGGCACCTGCTTCAACACTTAGATAGCTAAAATCCAATTGAGGCATATAATATAATGCCACTCCAACCAATCTTCTATATAAGCACCAAAGTTATTTTCCTAAAGTTCAGGTCTGATTATGTGAACTCTTGGCTTAATAAGCTCTGCATGCTCCACATTATCTTTAAGACAAAATTTAGACTCATGGATTTAGAATTTAATGATCTTTAAAACCTTACCCCAACCCTGTTGTTCTCTTTATATTCTTTTTCACTTCCATGTTTTCTATGGCCAAGTCATATTGGTCTATTTGCCAATTCTCAGAAGACAAAACCTTCATTCTCTCATATATGTGCCTTTGCATTTACTCTCCTCCATAACAGGAATGTTTTTCCACTATACTTATACCTCTCTGTAACTCTAGTTTGTTTCAAGACTCAAATCAAATCCTGCTTACTTCAGAAGGCTTTTATTGGCACCCACCCCAATCTGGCAATTCTTTTCTGTTCAAGGTTATGTTGTACTTTATTTGGATAGTCTGATAGTCAGTATCCCTACCTCAAGTTTCTCCCTACTCTAATCCATCCTCCATTCAGTTGTCAAAAATATCATCCTAAAGCACATCAAACCATGTTAATCCACCACCCTCATTCAATAAATGTCAATTGCTCTCTCTTGTCTCCAGGATTATATTTAAAATCCTCCTTTTAGCTTTGAAAGCCCTTCATGACATAACCATTTTCTTTTATTCCAGGAATTTTATATCTTACTCTACTCAAAATACTTTATGTTCCAGTGAAACTGGCCTATTTCTGTCTTCACAAAAAAACTCCCCATTTTCCCACTCCAAGGAATTTCACTGGTTTTTACTCAAGTTTAGAAATCTCCTTTAACTGACTTCATTGACTTCCTTTATGTTTCAGTTAAAATTCTATCTTCTTCAGGAAGCCTTTTCCAGCCCTAAATATTATTTTCCCACTGAGACTATCCTATATAAAGCTGTTTGTAGGTTGTCTTCCAATTAAGTTGGAAGCTTCTTGTTATTCTTTCTTTCCCTGGTAATTAGCACTTATCTTTCCTTCATTTCTAGAGGAACAATGACATCTCTGAGTAATGAATTGTGCATGAACTGGGGGTCAAGTAAACGTTCTCTTCCAGAGTAATCAATGTCCATGACAAGAAAAAAGTCAGAACAACTTGAGATGGCCTCAAAAGCAATGAATGATCTTGGCATCTTCTATGATTGACCAAGGTCTAGTTATTCCATAGTGACAGCTTCAGCCACCTTCATGGAAGTAGAAACAAATTGTTCTCATCTATCCATTGCACTGGGGGAAATCTTCATAGCCCTGTAATAGATATCTATAGATATCTTCCTAACTTACCAATGGGTTTGAGGCCTGTCATTTTTTCTAAACCTGGTTTTGCTAATCTACTGAGACACAGTTTTTGAAGTGTGGCTATAGAAATATGCTATAGCTTCTGGGATTTGGGCAAGGACTCACACAAGAGTTATCAGTTCTCCCTGAAGATCCTATACACTACATAGTACATAACACTTACACATAGGAGATACTTAATAAATGACAGGTCATGGACTGATTGAATTGTATATGTTATGAAATTTTATCTTTTTCTTCTCTCTTAAATATATAGAAGTTCCTTGAGTGAAAGGACTATTTCATTTTATTTTTGAATCCTCAGTATTTAGCACAGTACTTGGCAATTAACAAATGCTGAATAATTATTTAATTTATGCATTTCTTAAAACTAAGAACTCTTTTTTTATGAGAGTGAAAGTGCATGACAAGCATTCAATATACCCAGTGCTTAGGTGCAAAAATGTAATATGCACAATTTTCTAGAAAGAATAATAAAAAGGTTAATATGACCAAAGTATAGGATATTTTGATGTGTTTTATTGTGTAATAAACTCCTGAGGTAGTTTGGACCTGTACATTGAAACTTTTACATATTGAATTAAAATTTTCTAGAAGTAATAAAGATCCGCAGTAATTTATTGAATAGTGGAGCAGTTTGATCAGATCTGTGCTTTAGGAAATTTTTCTTGAATATTAGATTAATATAATTAGCTTATATTTAGAGGAGGGAGACCAGTTAGAAAGTAATTGCCCAGACTACTGGAAATGTAGTACTTAACTAGAATTGTAGCTATATAAACAGAGATTATATAAATTTTAAAGAGATAGATAAAAAGCAAACAAAACTTTCTAGAATTTAGTTGGCTATGCAAGCTGAGATAGAATGATGAATTGAAGCTGATACCAAATATTTTAATTTGAATCAAAGTATATCAGTAAAAGAAAGGTGGCAAATACAACAATAATAACTCAATTATAAAAGTGAGCTATACTAGAGTTTAAGTTTTTTACTATTCTTTGTACTAACACTTCACAATGCATGGCATATAGTAAAAGACTAATATATGTTTATAAATTAACTGAAAAGTTTCTATTTGTTGACATATTTTTTTTCAAAAGAAAGGAGTATAAGACACAATGGGGGAAATATCCTTAAAATTCATTTCCCCTAAATTATTGAAATGGTCATTAACTACCAGAATATATCTAATTTCCCAAATATTTTCCCATACTCCACTTCCCCAAATAAAAAAAAATAAATTACACAAACTGTATTGATATCCTGAGCATCTAGATGCCATAATGGATAGCAAGTTCCAGGCCTAAAGTAAAAAAGACTGAGTTAAAATATGGACTGAGACAGTAACTAGCTATGTGACCCTAGACAAGTCAATTAACTATTTTTGCCTCAATTTTCTATCTAAAAATAATATGGAGAAAGAAATGGCAAATCATTCCAGTATCTTTACCAAAAAAAAAAAAACAACCAAACAAACAAACAAACCCAAATGAATCAGAAATAGACATGACTGGTATAACTGAACCACAACAACACTGGCACCTTGGAAAAACACTTGAGAAAAAAACAACATGAGATTTAAAAATAGTATTCTAAAGCAATACATATATTTAAAAAAAAACACTATTAACTAAAAGGTAAAGGCAATGTTAGGTTCCATTATGCTTAATAATTGGTGATTATGAAAAAAATTCAATTAGTCTATTAAGGAAAGACCCTAAGGGCAATTTTGCAATTTTGTATCTTCCAAGCAAATTCCAAAATCATACAAATTTCTTAAATTATATAATTGTTTTTAAATGCTCTAATTAAAATAAGTAACAAAATGAGGAGACAAATACAGAAAGTGTTTATCACCCTCACAGAAGATACACAAAGCATAATTTAAACTGAAGAGGGATTTTTTTTTCTAAACACTGCAGTGTCAAAGATTTTTGTTTGTTGAAGCCATCTAGTGCATCTAGAGCACCTTGGGTCCCTTTCATGTATGGACTCTTCAAAAAGCTATCCTAGATCTGATGCACTTTATAGCATCACACAAAATAATAGATTTATTTCCAAAATCTATTCCCTTTTTACTTATCAAAATTAGATTTATAATTCAAGGAATAATACATGTAATGTAGAAGATTAGTAAAATAAGTGAACCAGTAGTGGGAAACATGCTCATCCTCATATACAGAACCGTGTATGCATTCATCCAGGAACCTTGTGCAAAGGGACACATATTTAGAATAAAAGAGTGACCAAGAAACACGCTCAAAGAAGACATGCATTTAGAGAATAAATACAGTCATATAGAAAATGTATAAAAATATTAGTGATCAGGGAAAATCATATATTTGACAGTATACATTCATCTATCTACTTATAAGTTCAATTTGCTTCTCTGCAATTCATAATATTAAAGTGTTTCCTGGGATATTAAGTGGTTACATTGAAATTTTAGGATCAAATATTAATTATGTGCTATAAGTGGAAATTTAACTAAAGTTATAGTCTTGGTTTTGATACTATCAGTCACCTATGCCACACTGACTCATATTTTTTAGACTTTAAGTGTATGATACTTATAATTCTATTAGCAGAGAATCTCTACACCATAAATTCCAAATAGGCTGAATATTAACATCTCTAAAAATAGAATTGGGCATATTAACAAAGGTTTTCCATCTAAGCACTTAGAATAGAAACACTAATGGTATCTCAGTATGTTCAATGATGATTCTGGCAGGGAATCTTGCTTACCTCTCATTCCCTATTTCAATTATTAAGAGAAATTCTTTTATAATGACCTTAAGCAAGAGTCATTGCTCTTTCTCCTGAAATATGGAAACATAAAGAGTGGGAGCAATTCTTTAATTTGGACTCTTTGGTACACTTCCTATAACTTAACTTATTTGCTATTCCAAAAAAAAAATTCCATTTATTTCTACCATTATTCTCACTATTAAGGAATGAATCCTTAATGTCTTGAAGCGGTAGCATTTAAGTGATTTAAATTGCATGACTGATATATGTACCATATTAATCAATAGAATTTCTGGCTAATAGAGTTTACCCTCAAAATGACTCAATAGAACACTGCTAATGCCATTCAGTTCAGCTGTCTTTGTTCCTCCATTCAGAAGAAATTGTTTGATGTTTGTAGTGAGTGTGTGTGTATTACAGAGAGAAAGGGAAAGAGAGTAAGAGAGACAGAGAGAAATTACTATATGTTAAAGACTAAACTAAATGTTGGGCATAGAAAATTTTAAAAAATTGATTCCTGACCTCAAGGGGCTCACATTCTAATGTGAAGGACTAGGTACATTCATGATATGAAAGGACTAAATAAAAGGTAAGAGATACAGCAATAAAAACTGAAGGTGGCAGATACTGAAAAAAAGTCTCTTGGATAATGGATGATTTGAGATGTATTTCAAAGGAAATTAGGGTATCTAAAAGAAAGAGGTAAATAGGGAGAGCATTACAACCAGAGGAGACAGGGCAAACTCATGTGTTTAGACGTGTGTCTCTCCACTGTAGTTTACGGCTCAAATACACGCAGAAGGAAAGAACACCAAGACTTCCACTGAACATGAACAATTCATTGAAAATAACAAGAAATCAAAAGCCTGAATTTACAGTTTAGGATTGAATGGCCAGGCCACAGAAAGTAAGCAACCATGGGAGTAGGAAGCTCAGTCTAAGATACTACACTGTGCTGGCATTACTCAGGGGATGAATCTAAGAAGATATTTGGATTTGGATCCAGGCTGAGACAGACAAAATAAAGTGGATAAGAAAAAATCCCATAAAATGCCCAGAGATGTTGTATATCTTTTAAAGAGGGCAATGCTAGCTGGACCTGCCCAGCTAGTAGAGATATATTCATTGCTAGAAATTTCATTCTCGCATAGTTTTTAACTCCCAGTTTCATCTGTATTAAACTTCATTTTTTTCTGTAAAGATGGAACAAATAGTAGCTTTTAGATAAACAAATTTTTAGTGTTATATAAAAATTAAGTTCATATGTTGAAACATCTCTCTTCATATGATTAGGGAAATGAAAGTGGAATACTGTACAACCATGCTTTTCCTTTTAAGCACAATTCAACTCTTCCATTTTCTTTCTTTATGGTAAATGGAAATACACAAAACAATGTGGCAGAGACAAATCTTTTAGCATCAGCAGAATGTCTCCAGGGTTTATTACAAAGTGAGAACAAAGTGCTTCATGGCCCCATTTGAAGCTGGTTAATAAGAAACAAATGTAATAGACTTTATCACATTTAACTTTAGAAAAGTGCCAATATCTTCAAATGAGAACCTCTGATTACTGCCATTGCAATTTGTTTAGGAAGCCAATGCACCACAACTACATTTCCCAGGCTACAAATTGCTTTTGTTAGTGTGAAATAGCATACAATAAAGCCAGATTCCCAAATGCTTTATTGATTCATGATTCATGTTCAGAATATTTTTGGCTTCTCAACAAAACTAAATTTTCTTAAATATTTTCAAATCATGAATCTTTTTAATGCTATTATTTATTAAAATAAATGTCATATTCTTTTTCTTAAAATATATTTCCTGATTACTTTGATTTTTTTCAGGTACACCAGAAAAATAAGGAATATCTTAAAAAATAGCTGATATGATGATATGAGATCAGTTGAATCATTATGATATATATCTATGTTTTGATTGAAGTGAAGCTGTAAAAATACTTTAAAATATATATTAAATAAAAAACACGGGGACCATGAGACAACCTGTGTATTTAATACAAATTCTTCATTAGACTGTATGTTGAACTTGCATTTACATTTGACATTACTTTTAGAAAGCAGAATCCTATAACAATGTAAGTCTGTTACACACATCAAAGCATTCATTATATAGAGCTTGATGATTCTTATGATCATAATTCTCATAACTTTATTAAAGTCCATCAGTCTTTCCCATTAAATATACCAAAATTATTATTAATTTATTTTAGTCTATAGGCCATTAAAACCCACCACCACTCCCTTGCTATCCTCTGACGGTGACACTCTCATAAAAGATAAAAAAGCATCAGCAACAGGTGGAAAGAACACTTCAGTCAGCTTCACAACTGACCCTCTTCAGTCAACCAAAGTGCCCTTGACCAGATCCCCCAAAACCACACCATTGAACAATTTGATGTCCCTCCTTCAATAGAGGAAGTTCAAAAAACCATTAAAAATATGAGTGCAGGCAAGGCACCCGGTAAAGACGGAATCCCAACCGAGGTGTACAAGGCCTTAAATGGAAAGGTGCTCCAGGCATTCCACATAGTGCTGACCAGCATATGGGAAGAGGAAGACATGCTCCCAGAACTCAGAGATGCCTCCATCATAGCCCTATACAAGAACAAAGGCTCATGAGCAGCCTGTGACAACTACAGAGGCATCTCACTACTCTCCACTGCTGGAAAGATCCTCACCCGTGTTATACTCAATAGACTCCTGTCATCTGTTTCAGAGCAGAACCTGCCTGAACCACAATGTGGCTTCCGACCAGATTGAAGCACCATTGACATGGTCTTCATGGTGAGGCAAATACAGGAAAAATGCCCTGAGCAGAACCTTAGTCTCTACATTGTCTTCATAGATCTGACAAAGGCGTTGGACACAGTGAACAGGGACGCATTGTGGGTGATCCTCAGCAAGCTAGGTTGCCCAGCAAAATTCGTCAAACTGATCCAGCTCTTTCATGTCAACATGACAGGGGAATTCCTATCTGGTGGAGAGACTTCGGATCGCTTCAACATCTCCAATGGCGTGAAACAAGGCTGTTTCCTCACTCTGGTACTATTCAACCTATACTTCACCCAAGTATTATGACATGCTGTGATGGATCTAGACCTGGGCATCTACATCAAATATCAGCTGGATGGCTCACTATTCGACCTTCCCCTCCTGACTGCAAAAACAAAGACAACAGAGAGACTCATCCTGGAAGCTCTCTTTCAGATGACTGTGCTCTCATGGCCCACCAAGAAAATCATTTTCAAACCTTTGTGGACAGATTCTCCACTGCAACAAAATTGTTTGGCCTGACTATCAGCCTCAGCAAAACAGAGGCGCTGTTCTAACCTGCACCAGGGAGGCCAACTAACCAGCAATGCATTACAATCGATGGGACACAGCTTTCTAACATCAACACTTTCAAGTACCTAGGCAGCACCATCACCAATGACGGGTCCCTAGACCATGAGATCAATGCCAGAATCCAAAAGGCCAGCCAGGCACTCGGGCGGCTGTGCTGCAAAGTCCTCCAACACAGCAGTGCAAGCACTGCGAAGAAGCTCTAAGTGTATAATGCAGTGGTCCTCAACTCGCTCCTGTACGGTTGCAAGACATGGCCACTGTACTGGGAGCACATGAAGCAGTTGGAGCAATTCCACCAATGTTCCCTCCGGTCAATCATGAGGATCTGATGGCAGGACCGAATCACCCATCAGGAAATCCTCGACAGAACCAACTCTACCTGCATAGAAGTAATGGTCCTCAAAACCTACTTATGATGGTCTAGACATGTCATCCGCATGGACCCACAGCAAATACCAAGACAGGTATTCTATGGTGAACTGTCAGCTGGACTCAGGAAACAAGGTTGACCAAAGAAAAGATTCAAGGATCAGCTAAAGTCAAAGTTGAAGTGGGCTGGCATAACACAAAAGCAACTAGAACTCACTGCTTCTGTCAGAAGCAGCTGGCAAACCCACATTCACCATGCCGCCACCACCTTTGAAGATGAACGACATCGACGTCTTGCCGCTGTGCGTGAACGCCGACACCAGGCCACAACCGCACCTCCCGTAACAACTGGCATCCCATGCCCCATGTGCCACAAACTTTACACCTCAGTCTTTGAACTTCAAAGCCAAATGAGGGTACATCAATAGATGATAATGCACAAAGACAATAGTCATTCTCGGTCACCGAGAGACTACCACTAGTAGGTCCAATTTTCTGAATATGGCATTGAATAAATCAAAGAACAAGGGACAAGAGGCCAGGTATCATTATATCAAACTTCCAAACCTTTCAGATTATTTAATTTTACAAGAATAGTCTTGTATTGTATATTTTTTTCAAAATTAATGAGATTTTGGATCATGGACTACATTTAGAAGAGACCATTCCTCTGAACCACAGCTGCCTTCCCCTTTTCTCCTATCCTTTTAGTGAGAAAATGGAAACTTAAAGCAGTAAAATGACAAGGATATGGTTCTAAGGTAATTATTTAAATCAGCAGAAGCTCAAAAAACATTTTTAATAGTACAGGTAAAAATCACATGTTGGTGAACACCAATGACATTTTTAGCATTTTAAAAGGGGAGAAACAAATCTGAAGAAGAGAGCACTTTAAGGGTGACATATGGGAAAGATATGTCAGTAAAAATTAGGGTAGGTTACAAAGAGTAAGTAATACTTGTTCTGTGCCTTGAAAAACATACAGTCCATATAGTATAGAAATGAGGATGGCATATGCTGGGTATGTGAGCTCACCCAGAGGCCAGAAACTGAATATGAATTTCTTGGAAGAGTTTATATTCTCATATGGTTATAAGTTAAAGTATAAAATAGAGATAAATGTAGAGACAAAACTGAATTCTTTCAGATAGTCAACTTCCAGATAAGAAAAGCCCCTCTAAAAGCACCATTCTCTGCAAATAGTCTCCGGCAACTTCTCTACAGTAAAAGATTGTTGTAAACATGCCATATGAGCCATTATACCAGCTATTAGTATGTATGAAACAAATGCTCAGATCTAGTTCCCTTACCTACTTTATTAGAAACCTTCTACTAAACTGAGATTGAACAATTCCTGACTCCTATTTTGGTCTACTCATTAATTTATAAATTCCTTTAATAGTACTATGACTTAACTGATTTAAAAAAAAATGTTTCAATGTCACTAGTATTCAAGAATATGCCAAATAGTTAATAAAATCTAGATGAACTATATCTACTAATTTACAAATTCTTCTAATTTACCATTCTAATAATGTTGCCAAACAGAAATAGGGTTAATTTCACATTACTTATTCTCCATGAAATCATGCAGGCTCTTTTTTCATTAACTTTGTGTCATTCAAAATATTCATTAGTAATCCCTATTTTATTTGGTATATTTGAAAAAATACCAGGAATGTAAATATAATTCTCTGGCCTATATTATTCCGTCTTTTATTTTAATTATTTTTAATGTGCAAAGATCTTTTCATTTCTCTAATCATCAAGTGCTTGTCCAAAATATCCTTAGGATTTTACAAAGATAGTTACAGTTTTCAGTGATTAACTAAGAAAGTAACCTAGACCACAATTTTTCGGGTCCTCCTGACTTGAACATATCAAGTTTTTGGTGTATTTAAGTTTTTTTTTTCTTCTTACTATCTCTATATTTGTCATGGAAGGCAAAACTCTATTAGCCATCTTTGCTATGTTCTTTCCATTACAAAGATCATTCTCCTTTGGCAGAGAAAATCAGAATTGAACAGCTGTGTTTCTCAATGTTGCTCATTATTCTCTTTTCATTCACACTATTCCTATCCCTCTTCCTTTTCTTGCCACTTTTTTCTACATAGTCCTCTGGTGTTTTATATAATTTATGACCCACTTCAATCTCTTTCTAATTTGTCACATTGTGGCCTTTTTTTCCATATTCTTCTTTCTTATTTCCTCCCTGGGCTACATATACATTTGTTTAACCTCCACAACTCATGAAGTAATAGAAGGGGCTGAGGAGCCTGCCCCTATTTCCACTATTAATAATCTTTTATTATGGACCGCAAGTTATACTTTTAGTTTACTTCTGATTATTGGTATATATTTAAGAACTTTCAACATAGGACTCAACTCAACCTTTTTATTCAAAGATTTTGGTAGTTCCAATACCATTTTCAAGTCTGAGAAATACAAATCCCCAAATGACCATCAGTTCTTGATTTTTGTTAAATATCCAAATTAAAATTAAATTTTGAATTAAAAACTCCAAATAGTACATATCTATTTACTATTGAGATTAAATGTCTCTTCAACAGCAATTTCTAATAAATTTTTGGAAGGAATGTGTTATTGTTACTTATCTTCTATAATCTTTCCTCCATAACATTGTTTAACTTGATAATGTTACATTTGGTAGTCATAGTTTTTGAAGGAATATTAAGAATTATGAGATAATGTGACCTCTACTTTGCCTCTTTGATGTACTCTATTATGTTTTTTATACTGCTTAAATGTCTCAGAGACAGTTTTAATTTAAAAAAATCTAAAATTATAACGATACTAACAGTGTGATTTGTATTGTTCTTTAACATTTTCAAAGGAATATACAGGTATTCTCTATTTTGACCATTTAAAATCCTCATAAGGCAAATATTGAAAGCATGATTATCTCTAATATATAGATGAGAAAATTGGGGTTTAGAAATGTTAAGTGACTTGCCCAATATCACCAAGTAAGAAAATGTCAGAAATGGGATTCCCTACAAGATTTTCACAACTTTTTAAGTCCAGCAAGCTATTAGGTATATATGGAAATCTCATATATTTTAGTCTCAGGATAACTTTATGGTCTCAAATATTACCTAAGAGCTCAATAAACTTAATAAATGTGAATATACATTATGTATTTCATTTATATAACTTTTCCAGAACAAAAACAGAAAATGAGAGAAGTTGTATTGTTTTGATTATTTCCGAAAATTTGTCTAAAGACTTATTTAATGGATAATAGCTAAACTGATTTTTGCTTCTGTATTCAATCTGTTATAATATGCTATTTTAGTGGAAGTCTTATGAAAATACAGGCACACACAAAATTGGAAAATGTAATGTGTTATCATTATTATACTAATGATTTTGACCTCAAAAATACCCTAGCATATTCTGGAAACCTTCAGTGGTCCATGGAATATATGTGAACAATAAGAACTATTACTTTCAACCTCTTTTTGCCTTTCCCTGTTAGGCAAAAAGAGGGATATTTGATTCAACCAATTGATTTGAAATTAGTAAAAAGATGTCCAAACAATGCAGTTCAATCATTGACCTTAAAATAAGAATTAATTAATTGAACTGGAATGAAGTTGCACAAGAATCACTTTCAGAAAGGGTGAGGAAATTTAGCCATGTACTGTTATTGTCTTCATCAATTATACTGAGAAAATATTGATTCAAATATTTGTAGGAAGAACAGTATCCTAACATTAATTAATAAACATTTATTTCGTACCTACTATGTGCCACTCACTATACTAATTGCTGGGAATATAAAAAGAAACCAAAAAAATACAGTGTCTACCCTCAATGATCTTTTTAATAGAGACAATATTCAGAAAATATATACAAAGCAACTATATACAATATATATAGGAATTATTTTACAAAATGAAGGCACAGAAATTATGAAGGATTGAGAAAGAGATTTTCCTATTTGGGCTCAAAAGAATCTAGGAAAATGAGGAAGCTAATTTGAGGGGGAAAATCATTTCTGAAAGTGGTGGACAGCTGGAGAAAATACCTGGAGTGGTGAGATAGAGTAACTTATTTGTGGAACAAGTTACGAGTCCAGCATAGCTGGATGGAAAAACACATGTTAAGAAGTAATGATTGTGAAGACTTGAAAAGTACGAAGAAAGTTTAAAAAGCTAAGTTTTGAAGGACTTTGAATGCCAAACAGATCATTATGTATTTCGTCCTGAAGGTGAAAGGAAGTAAATGGAGTTTTATTAGTGAGGAGGGGTGACATGGTTATATCTGTGCTTGAGGAAAGTCTTTTCTGTGACTGTGTTTGGAATGTAATGAGAGAGGCTTGAGGCTGGAAAATCCACCAATAGATAATTGAAATCATCAAGGAGGGAGATGATGAGGGTGTTACAATTAATTATTTGGAGAAACTGATTTTGGATAAGAACATCAGTTTATTAATTAGCCCAGCATCATAAATAAAGCAGCAGGTCATTGGCCCTCTTGACTGCCAAAGACTGAAGGACCACAAGACAGTTCTATAAAGACTTTTAGGAGCTTTTTATTCAGCCCCTCTCTTAAAAATCCCAAGACATCTCTAATTGATAAAATTATGAAGGGATTCATCAAACTACCCACCCCTTTCCATCTTCTTGTAAAGGGAAACACATATAAAGAAAAAGGAATTATTTTCTTTTTATTTATTAACCATGTCTTGTTACAAAGGAAGACCTTCTTTTGGATTCCTAAGCACAAAGAATATGGAAGAAAAAAATTGGGGATTGGCTGGAGGGTGATGATTTAAGTTCGATACAGGAATTATTCCTAATATACATGAATATATTGGGGTCTTTTAATCCAGGACACTGATCTAGGAATTAATAAAGTATATGAAAAATAAATTCTTACAAGGACCTGCATTGTAGAATGGTGTCAGTGTCAGAGAAGAGAAGAGGGTATTTTAGAGACATGTTGCAAAAGGTAAATCAATGGATCTTGGCAAGTGATAGAAACTGGGGAGAAGGCAGAGGAGAGAGTAAGATGTCTAGGATTTTTCTTAAGTTGAGAACATGAAGGATTAAGAAGCTGGTTTTGCTTTCTACAATAAAATGGAGGGAGGAATTTAGTGGGACACATAATGAGTTCTCTTTTGGACATAATACGTTTCAGATAACCACTGGATATCCAGGCAGAGATGTCTTAAAAGCAATTATAGGTGCAAAATTGGAGGTTTTACATTTTGTCTCTCCTATTAGACTGTAATTTCCCTGACAGCACATATTATTTTTGTTTGCCTGTTATTTGTATACTCAGTGTTTAGTGCAATGCCTTGCACTTTATATCCACTAAATAATCTTTGAGATAATTATTGCAATAGACTATTTCACTATACATAATTATTATAGAGTTTTAATAATGATTAGCTAGTTCTGTTTCTTCTCTATAGTGTATCATTGAGGATGGAGTAGATTAGAGGGAGAGGGATATTTTCTTGATATGGAATTTGACCAAAAAGTGATTATTATAGTGGAAAAGGAAAGGAGAGGTGCAAATCATGCCATTAAACTACAAAATTCACTATTACCTCCAAAGATTTAATAATTTGCCAAGAGTAGGACTTCTGCAATGACTTTAAATGGAAAATATTACACATTGTCATGGCTTCCATTATGAAATAAAAATGTCTTATTTTTTAACAAAAGCTCTCTAATCATTCAAAAGGCAGGATATTAAATAACAGCAGACTCTAAAAATAATAACAGAATAATAACAGATATAGAAGAAAAATAGGTGAAATAACCAATATGAGAAATCACCAAATCTAGTCAGTCATTATTTCTATACACATTTATCAAACACTGTATCATTTGAATAAAAGTTTTGCTTTGATTATATTTTATTATGATCAATATTTTACAAAAATCAGAGTGGTATAATTTTATATTAATTAATAATAAAATTTGTGAACTGACACTTAAATAATAAAACTTACTAATAGTATATTTATACATATTTATATTGTATGCATATAATTAGTTCCAATGAGATTGCTTTTCTGTAAATAAGAATTATATTATATCATGCCTGAATTAAAAGGAAAGCTTAAGCCACCTTTTTTTAATGGATTCTGAAAATATGCAATCTCTTTCATCTCCCAGCTTAATAGAAATCAGATATAATAATATTGCTGAGATATAAACAGAAAATTTAGGAACCTAAAACAGAATTGTAAATTTCTTTTTAACATCATGTTACTACCATCAGAGTAGTCAATAATAACTCTCTGTAGGAAATTGTTCAGTCTTTTCACAACTACTGCTTAGAAGTAATTCATCTGAATTACTATTTTATCTGACACTAAGGACTTGATGTAGAAAAGTATATTTAATCATTATCTACTGTAGAATTATATTTGAAGGTTCTTGATGAAGTAAATATGTTATAAGTATGTTTTCAAATATTAACTTCATATATGCTAAAATATATTTTATTATAGAAGGGGGAAATGGGCTATTTGAAAGGCTATATACTGCCTGCCTCATATAAAATGCAGAAATCAGAATCATTCAAAAAATAGTCACTTATATTCATATTTGCTGTACAGAGAATCTGAATAAATAAATGCACTTCATCTTAAAGCCCAAGAATAAAATATTCTACCAATCTTGCTCATCTTAAGTCACACATAGATCACTTCTGATATTTTCCATGGCACATATGTTATATCTGAAAACATAACTATTCAGAATTCTCAAAAACCAAAACCCATACCTATAGTTGGTTATAGGTGATGCAATAGTTTGGGTACTAAACTTACTAGACTTGAAGTCCAGAATACCTGAGTCTGAATCGTATCTCAGAGTTTCTAGAGTGATTTTCGATTTCCTTCATTTCACTTCATAGATTTGGTAACTCAGCCAAATAGGGTTAAATGATTTGCCCAAGGTCACACAACTAGAAGTACCTTGAGGCTGGATTGAAACTTAAGTTTTCCTGACTCCAGTCAGTCACTGTATTCATTTCTTCATTTTGTTGTCTTAAATATATAAACACTAGGGATTTTCGTCATTTTATGCTTACCCACAGAATGAAGAAAAATTATTTACATTTTAACTCAATATTCATATAAAATAGCACCTAAGCAGCAATGGTATAAAGGATGGAAGATTAGTCTCAGTGCCATGGTGACAAGTTTAAGCCCCTCCATTTATCTATATTGACAGGGTATTCCAGAACAAACCACTTAAATCCTATGACTAGCCAGCAATTCTATCAAACTTCAAGTTGTAGAGTTTTTGCTAATCTGTGTTCATTGATGGAACTCATGGAATCAGAGATCTAGAGCTGAAAGGGAACTATGAGGACATATACTACGTTTTGGTGTAGAAAGGAAAACTAAACCAAATTCTGGACTTTCTGCCACTGATTTGGAACCAACAGCAGTTGGAGTGTTAGAGAGAGAAGATATTAACAAGACTGATAGTTGGTAGGGGAAGGGGAAACTGGGAGTGGCAGCTGGTCTTGTGACTAGCACTTCTTTGCTAGCCCTGGAAGTGGAAGGAGATCCTTGTATCTGGATAGAAGTGGCTCTATTCTTGATTTTTCCCAACTATGTGCTCTCCCTGGATTCCTGTGATTGTGTTCATCAGATTAAAGCACTTAAGGGAAGCAGTTTGGACTATAAAGCCAGTCTTCAGAGTCTCAGCCTGAAGAGACAGGATCAAGTAGCTCTGAAAGTCAGAACTTTTCTCCATTTTGCTATCTACTGCTGAGATTTTGAATTTAAGAAAAATAGCACAGATTAGCATAGATGAGAATAACAGAAACCCTCCAACAGCCTGTGAGACCTGGACTCAGCTCAAAATCTGAGAGAGACTCAAACCTCATCTAGGGAATCCCTCTTCCCTCTTCCCTGATATCTCCCCAATCCAAAATTGTTATTAAAATTTATCTTATTTTGAATATCGCAACCAGATAACAGGACTATATTTTGAGGGGACATAGAGGGAGCTGAACCTCAGGACAGCCAGTCAAATATAAACAGTCCTTATTGGACCCTGCTGGGTGACTAAATCTGGGTTGAGGCTTGTCCCTGAGGAGGGTCTGTGCTTATCTGCTCTGGGGTATGTGCAACACAATTCTATAGAGAAAATGTCCCTTCAGGCTATCATAAGTGGCCCATTTCTTGGGAATCCCAATTTTCAAAAATAGCCTAAGGCAGGGGGCATCTCTCTCCTCTTACCCCACTGACAGCCATATTCCCTCTCTCCCTTCAACTCCTCCATTCCCTGCTACAAATCCTTCTGTATCCCCTGTTCTTCATTCCCACTCATTTTCCCTATAAATATTACATTGTAGATGAAGAAATTTAAGCCAAGGTAAATTAAATAACTTGGAAAAAAAGGTTTTCACTAAACCCAAGAACTAAATAATTTGAAAAAAGACTTTTGATCAGAATCAATGCCCCTTCTACTGAATCAATAAATCAATAACCCTTCTCATCTTGCATTCTCAATATCAATAAAATGAGTCCTTTTCAAATTTATAATAGTATTTTATCTACATTATTATAAGCTTTATTGGCTTAGAACACACTTTACTGATACAGGTTATACTGAAATCAGTAAAATCTATTTCAGTAGGTATGGAGAAAAAAAGTGACTGATCCAATTTGGAGGTAAACTTCTCCAGATTTTTCAGGGTGAAATTCAAGATGACAAAAAATCCATTTTGAAGATCATGTACAAAGACTTTCCATAAATGTTAAAAACCTCCCAGAGCTTATGCTTAATCAACATATACTTCAAAGATTAATCCACATTTCTCTTCATTTGGCTATAACCCATTGTGAATTTATAGAATTACAGAAACTCAAAAAGGGAATTAGAGAACATTTAATCATACACATGCCTAAATGGAAATTCCCCTTTATAACATTCAAAATAAATGATCATCCAAATTTCCATTGCAAATCTTTAGAAAGTGTTAACCTATTACAATAAAGGGTAGATCATAATGTATATTAAGGTTGCTCTACTTGTTATTTTCCAAAAGACTTGCATCTTCTTCTATCAAATTCCATCCATTTCTTTGAATTCTGTCCTCTGGAGGCAATAAAATCTTAACTATATTTAGAGAATTTCTTTAAAATCTTTAATTTCCCTTTAACACACTTTGCCTCACACTACACATTTCAAAATATTTTTTGTTACATATATTTTCCCTTTTTATTTCTTAAACTCTCTTGGATATTGGAGATTCAATAACAACAATAAATATGCATAAATACATATACATATGGAATGTATTTAAGACTGATTCATCTGAATATATAATGTTTCCACAGTAAAAGCCAAGATGCTTAAAGACAGAGAGTTTTCTTTTTCTCTTTGATTTCCCAGAGCCAAAACATTACCCAGTACTCACCAAGTGATTAATAAATGCTCATTAAAAGATTGGTTGATAGTGAAAATAAGATCCATGGAAAGTACTCTGTGACATTTGAAGAGAAAAGGTGGTTTCACCATGAAAGTGGATTGATACAGAGTGGAAACACATTTTTAGGCAAATATACTTGAATCTGTTATATGATAAATAAAAGGCCACAAATTATCAATTACTTCTGGGAATATCAGCAGCCAGTACCATTCTCAAGAGAACTATTTTTGGAGTGAACTTGCTTATCCTGCTACTATGTAATCTCTTCCCTTCCCAGGATCATGTCCTCTCATGGGGTTATATATCTAGAGCCTTGAATGTGTGCCATGAAGAGCTACTTGCTCCTGCAAGAAGAGAGATACTGTTTTCCATCACCTAAGTGACCATAGCCCAGTCAATATTAAGGGAAAAAAACAGTCACAAATTCCTTAAATATAGTATTTTTGTATATTTATATTGTCTATTTAAATGGAAATATTTTAGCAGTGCCAAATACTTTTTGAAAGTGCTATTCAAACATATGGTACAATATGTTTGTACCTATTGCAGACCATCTGCTGTCTAGGCTAAAATGCACATTCATTTTGCTTTTAATTCACAAAGAAAATGGGAAATGGAACTGGCCAATGCACCATAATTTGGCTGAGTTTTAAGCAGGTGCAAATTTCAATAAGAAAACATATTTAGAACTATAAAACAACAGTTATTTTGTCCCCATGTGTATGTATAGCCTCTCAGATTGAATACCAATGTGCCAGCCCTCTATGCTTAGATCTATTATACTGGGTTTGAAATGGGGTCAGCTGGGGTGAGAATACTTTAGGAAACAAGAAAAACATATCTCTGTGTGCTAAAAGAGCAGGAAATTCATATAATAAAATTGGTGCTGTAATTATCAGTACCACTATAAAAAAGTATTGAGTAGTTATAAGAAAACTAAGTATTAAGCAGCTTTCAGTTTTTAAAATGACATATATATATATATATACTAAGACATCCTTATTATGTTTTATTATAAATAAAATGAAACCATAATTTTCTGATATCTACATATAATTTTGAGGATCTTTTCCCTCCACAAAGAAATATCATGAGAAATAAGGCCAGAACTTACATCAATTTGAATTAAAAAACAAAACTAAAAATGTATATAAATAGTACATTGCCAGTTTTTCAACATCTTATTTATATATGTATATGAGCTGTACCTAGGTGTGGCATTCAGAACATATAGATAAATTATTTAAAGCACATCTTCAAGAAAATGTTCTATCTAATTCCATTTTCTATGCTTTAACATGTTTTGAATATTATCAACATTCTACAATGGTGGGCTCGACTTTTCTGATCATGTTGTATTCTGCTTAGCATCAGGTATTCTCACTATGGTAACCTGGAACCATCTAATATTCCTAGTACTTAGAAAGATAGACAGATAAACAGTGAGATGCATAGAGAGACATAGAGACAGAGACAGAGAGACAGTGAGAGAGAGATTCCTGCTTTTCTTCATGGCTAAAGTCAAGCTTTGTCTTCTGTGAGAGACATTTTCTCATACTAGCTATCTACTAGAGCCTTACTCTATAATGCTTGCTTCATTCTTTTCTGTATTTTGAATATATCTATTGATTAACATGTTCTTCTTTGTTAGAATGTAGCCTCCTAAAGACCATAATTTGCTTTTATTTTTTTTCTTTCATTCCCAGAACATAGCATCATGACTGGCATGTAATAAGTTATTAATAAATGTTGATTTATATTTTATTCTAATATGATTTTGAAATAAGTGCATTTAAAATTTCATCATATAAACTAGAATTAATATATTTTACCTTTCTGCTATTAGGATGATTAAAAGGAAATTCAAAATTCACCCCTCAACTATTGAAAAAAAAATTTATATACTTAGTGATTACCTTAAAGTGCTGAAAATTATTTAGAAATATATATACATATATTTACATAAATGTCTATAAATTTGGAGAAATTGGGGAATTTTTTCTATCATTCTACCTTGTCCTCTTGAATAATAAATAAATTTGTTCTCAAAATATTCTCTGTTAATTTGTTTTCTGAAAGTTAATTTCTCCTTAGCATAGAGGTTAAGAAGTAAATTTTAAAAAATGAATCATACATTCATAAATAAATTATTTTCATATACTCCTGAACACATAAATGCATATATATGTATATATTTATATATTTTTACTTATATGTTTTCTTTCTCTTTCTCTCATATATATATATATATTATTTCGACTATTCTTTTTCATGTTAAAGCCTCATTTTACTAAAATCACAGAACTTTTTCTTCCTTTTTTTTCCTTCTGACATTTATTCTGGGCCCTAACTCTGGACCAACAACACATTACAAATGTAAAAAAGAATTACTTATACTGCAATCTTAAAACTTCTTACATGACATCTTATGATAACATAAGAAATGAAAAGGAAAAAATAAATTGTGAATACTAAATTCATCAAAAATATATCTCTACTTTGACTTATTAAAATGAAAATTATTAAGGGAAAATTTCAAAAATTTAGACAGCTTTTGAAGGTATTAGGGGGCATTAATTGCAAGGCATTTTTTCATTATCTTTTAATCATTTTTTCTTGAAGTTATTTGAATGGATGCTCTAATTGCAAAAATATTTCCAACATTTAAAACAATGATTTATAAAAATTATTGATCAGCTAATTATATGATAGCTAATTATAGTCTGCCGGTGGGATATACAAATCTTGTACTTTTTTATAGTGAGTCTTCTTTTTACAACATGCCCTTAGAGCTTGAAGTCTTTCAGATTTACTAATGATTTGTAGCTTGTCCTTCCAAAGGAAGAAATAGTACTTCCAGTCAAGATGGCGGCTTAGAGAAAGCTAAAGTTCAGATCTCTGGAAAACCCTTCCCGACCGATCTCAAACTATAAGCTCCTAAGGCGCCGAAATTCAAAACGATCAACAGCACAGACCCTGGGAATCCTCCTCCTGGACCTGGACCCAGATCAAAAGGTATGGCTCCCCTCAAAAGCCAGAACCCGAGATCACTCGGACCTAAGGGGTAGGAGCGCAGAGTCCAAGGCTCCAGGAAGCCGCAGCCCAGCCCCGCTCAGAGAGCAGGGTCATCTGAAACAACAGCAACCCTCAGGGCCTTCTATCCGATTCCCAATGATAGTCACTGCCCTCAGAGTTCCGGGAAGCCTCAGCCCATACCTGGGAAGAGAGCAGGGTCCTATGAAACAACAGCAACCCTCAGGCCGACAAAACAGCCTCATGGCCAGCTATTCTGAAGGCAACTTCCGGAAAGCAACCCGACCCCTGCAGGGAAGCAGATAGAGCCAGGGGAGAGTATAGCCCCTGGTCCGACCCTTCCATTCCAGTTCCAGTGAAAGTCATTGCCCATACTCAGTTTATAGAACCTACAATCTGCCCAGGACTAAAACCTCTGAACACTAGACAGAGATAAGAAAAGCTAACCCTCCCCATTCAGAGATGGAAAACTCCACAGAAGCACAGAAGAACCAAAATCCCAAGAAAAACAAGAAAAAAGGGGCGACTTTGGAAACATTCTATGGAGCCAAAATACAAAATACAGAGGAGATAGAAGATGATATACAAGAAAATGCTCCGAAACCTTCCAAAGGAAATGGAAACTCTCCACAAACCCATGAAGAATTTGAATCAGAAATGACCAAAAAGATGGAAGCCTTCTGGGAGGAAAAGTGGGAAATAATGCAAAAGAAATTCACGCATCTACAAAACCGGTGTGACCAAACTGAAAAGGAAAACCAGGCTTTAAAGGCCAGAATCAGGTAGCTGGAAGACAATGATCGTGTAAAAGAGCAAGAATTAATAAAGCAAAGCCAAAATACCAAGAAATTAGAAGAGATCATAAAATACCTCACCAACAAGGTGACAGATCTGGAAAATTGAGGGAGAAGAGATAATTTAAAAATAATTGGACTTCCAGAAAAGCCAGAAATAAACACCAAACTTGACATCGTGATACAAGATATAATCAAAGAAAATTGCCCAGAGATTCTAGAACAAGGGGGCAATACAGCCACTGACAGAGCTCACAGAACACCTTCTACACTAAACCCCCAAAAGACAACTCCCAGGAATGTAATTGCCAAATTCCAAAGCTATCAAACAAAAGAAAAAATCCTACAGGAAGCCAGAAAAAGACAATTTAGATATAAAGGAATGCCAATCAGGGTCACACAAGACCTTGCAAATTCTACTCTGAATGATCATAAGGCATGGAATATGATCTTCAGAAAGGCAAGAGAGCTGGGTCTTCAACCAAGAATCAGCTACCCAGCAAAACTGACTAGATACTTCCAAGGGAAAGTATGGGCATTCAACAAAATACAATACTTCCAACTTTTTGCAAAGAAAAGACCAGAGCTCTGTGGAAAGTTTGATACCGAAAAACAAAGAGCAAGGAATACCTGAAAAGGTAAATATTAAGGAAAGGGGGAAAATGATATCTTCTTCTTTTACTCAAACACTCTTCTATAAGGACAACATTTATATCAATCTATGTATACTAACATGTGGGGAAAATGTAATGTATAAATAGGAGGTAAAGAAAGACCAAATAGAATAATCTTTCTCACACAAAGATTCACATGGGAAGGGGAGGGGAAGAAAACTCCTATAAGAAGGAGAGGAAGAGATGGTTTTTTACTTAAACCTTAATCTCAGGGAAATCAACTCTGAGAGGGAAAAACATCCAGATCCATTGGGATCTTGAATTCTATCTTACCTAAAAAGGGTAGGGAGAAGGGAAAACCAATGGGGGAGGGGTAGAGGGAAAACAAAAAGGGAGGGAAAGAGAGGGAGAGGGGGAGGGAACAAAAAGTTGGGGACTAAAAAGGGAAACATCAAGGGAGGGGACAAGGGGCACCGATTCAAAGGAAATCACTGGACTAAAAGGTAGAGCCGAAGAAGAAAAGGTTAGAATTAGGGAAGGCTATCAAAATGCCAGGGAGTCCACAAATGACAATCATAACTTTGAACATGAATGGGATGAACTCACCCATAAAACGTAGAAGAATAGCAGAATGGATTAGAATCCAAAACCCTACCATATGTTGTCTTCAAGAAACACACATGAGGTGGGTTGACACCCACAAGGTCAGAATTAAAGGATGGAGTAAGACCTTATGGGCCTCAACTGACAGAAAGAAGGCAGGAGTGGTAATCATGATATCTGATAAAGCCAAAGCAAAAATAGACCTGATCAAAAGGGATAGGGAAGGTAATTATATTTTGTTAAAAGGGACTTTAGACAAAGAGGAAATATCATTAATCAACAGGTATGCACCAAATAATATAGCACCCAAATTTCTAATGGAGAAACTAGGAGAATTGAAGGAAGAAATAGACAGTAAAACCATATTAGTGGTAGACTTAAACCAACCATTATCAAATTTAGATGAAACAAATCAAAAAATAAATAAGAAAGAGGTAAAAGAAGTGAATGAAATCTTAGAAAAATTAGAATTAATAGACATATGGAGAAAAATAAATGGGGATAAAAAGGAATACGCATTCTTCTCAGCACCACATGGCACATTCACAAAAATTGACCATACATTAGGTCACAGAAACATAGCACACAAATGCAGAAAAGCAAAAATAATGAATGCAGCCTTCTCAGATCACAAGGCAATAAAAATAATGATTAGTAATGGTACATGGAAAACCAAATCTAAAACCAATTGGAAATTAAACAATATGATACTCCAAAATCATTTAGTTAAAGAAGAAATCATAGAAACAATTAATAATTTCTTCGAGGAAAATGACAATGGTGAGACATCCTTACAAACCTTTTAGGATGCAGCCAAAGTGGTAACCAGAGGTAAATTCATATCCCTGAATGCTTATATTAACAAAAGAGAGAGAGCAGAGATCAATCAATTGAAAATACAACTGAAAAAACTCGAAAGTGATCAAATTAAAAACCCCCAGTAGAACACCAAACTAGAAATCCTAAAAATTAAGGGAGAAATTAATAAAATCGAAAGTGATAGAACTATTGATTTAATAAATAAGACAAGAATCTGGTACTTTGAAAAAACAAACAAAATAGACAAATTATTGGTCAATGTAATTAAAAAAAGGAAGGAAGAAAAGCAAATTAACAGCATTATAGATGAAAAGAAGGACAGCACCTCCGATGAAGAGGAAATTAAGGCAATCATTATAAATTATTTGCCCAATTATATGGCAATAAATACACCAATTTAGGGGATATGGATGAATATATACAAAAATACAAACTGCCTAGACTAACAGAAGAGGAAATAGAATTCTTAAATAATCCCATATCAGAAAATGAAATCCAACAAGCCATCAAAGAACTTCCTAAGAAAAAATCCCCAGGGCCTGATGGATTCACCAGTGAATTCTATCAAACATTCAGAGAACAGTTAATCCCAATACTATACAAACTATTTGACATAATAAGCAAGGAGGGAGTTCTACCAAACTCCTTTTACGACACAAACATGGTACTGATTCCAAAACCAGGCAGGTCAAAAACAGAGAAAGAAAACTATAGGCCAATCACCCTAATGAATATAGATGCAAAAATCTTAAATAGGATACTAGCAAAAAGACTCCAGCAAGTGATCAGAAGGATCATTCACCATGATCAATTAGGATTTATACCAGGGATGCAGGGCTGGTTCAATATTAGGAAAACCATCCACATAATTGACCACATCAACAAGCAAACCAGCAAGAAACACATGATTATCTCAATAGAAGCAGAAAAAGCATTTGATAAGATACAACACCCATTCCTATTAAAAACACTAGAAAGCATAGGAATAGAAGGGTCATTCCTAAAAATAATAAACAGTATATATCTAAAACCATCAGCTAATATCATCTGCAATGGAGATAAACTAGATGCATTCCCAATAAGATCAGGAGTGAAACAAGGATGCCCATTATCACTTCTACTATTTGACATTGTACTAGAAACACTAGCAGTAGCAATTAGAGAAGAAAAAGAAATTGAAGGCATCAAAATAGGCAAGGAGGAGACCAGGTTATCACTCTTTGCAGATGACATGGTGGTCTACTTAAAGAATCCTAGAGATTCAACCAGAAAGCTAATTGAAATAATCAACAACTTTAACAAAGTTGCAGGATACAAAATAAACCCACATAAATCATCAGCTTTTCTATATATCTCCAACACAGCTCAGCAGCAAGAACTAGAAAGAGAAATCCCATTTAAAATCACCTTAGACAAAATAAAATACCTAGGAATCTACCTCCCGAGACAAACACTGGAACTATATGAACACAACTACAAAACACTCTCCACACAACTAAAACTAGACTTGAGCAATTGGAAAAACAACAACTACTCATGGATAGGACGAGCCAATATAATAAAAATGACCATCCTACCCAAACTTATTTATCTATTTAGTGCCAAACCCATTGAACTACCAAAATACTTCTTTACTGATTTAGAAAAAAACATAACAAAGTTCATTTGGAAGAACAAAAGATCAAGGATATACAGTGAAATAATGAAAAAATAATACATATGATGGGGGCCTTGCAGTCCCTGACATTAAACTATATTACAAAGCAGCAGTCATCAAAACAATTTGGTACTGGCTAAGAAACAGAAAGGAAGATCAGTGGAATAGACTGGGGGAAAGAGACGTCAGCAAGACAGTATATGATAAACCCAAAGATCCCAGCTTTTGGGACAAAAATCCACTATTCAATAAAAACTGCTGGGAAAATTGGAAGACAGTGTGGGAGAGACTAGGAATAGATCAACACCTCACACCCTACACCAAGATAAATTCAAAATGGGTGAGTGACTTAAACATAAAGAAGGAAACCATAAGTAAATTGGGTAAACACAGAATAGTATACATGTCAGACCTTTGGGAGGGGAAAGGCTTTAAAACCAAGCAAGACATAGAAAGAATCACAAAATGTAAAATAAATAATTTTGACTACATCAAACTAAAAAGCTTTTGTACAAACAAAACCAATGTAACTAAAATCAGAAGGGAAACAACAGATTGGGAAAAAATCTTCATAGAAACCTCTGACAAAGATGTAATTACTCATATTTATAAAGAGCTAAATCAATTGTACAAAAAATCAAGCCATTCTCCAATTGATAAATGGGCAAGGGACATAAATAGGCAGTTCTCAGATAAAGAAATCAAAACTATTAATAAGCACATGAAGAAGTGTTCTAAATCTCTTATAATCAGAGAATTGCAAATTAAAACAACTCTGAGTTATCACCTCACACCTAGCAGATTGGCCAACATAACAGCAAAGGAAATTAATGAATGCTGGAGGGGATGTGGCAAAGTAGGGACATTAATTCATTGCTGGTGGAGTTGTGAACTGATCCAACCATTCTGGAGGGCAATTTGGAACTATGCCCAAAGGGCGACAAAAGAAAATCTACCCTTTGATCCAGCCATAGCACTGCTGGGTCTGTACCCCAAAGAGATAATGGACAAAAAGACTTGTACAAAAATATTCATAGCTGCACTCTTTGTGGTGGCCCAAAACTGGAAAACGAGGGGATGCCCATCAATTGGGGAATGGCTGAGCAAATTGTGGTATATGTTGGTGATGGAATACTATTGTGCTAAAAGGAATAATAAAGTGGAGGAGTTCCATGGAGACTGGAACAACCTCCAGGAAGTGATGCAGAGCGAGAGGAGCAGAACCAGGAGAACATTGTACACAGAGACTAATACACTGTGGTATAATCGAAAGTAATGGACTTCTCCATTAGTGGTGGTGGAATGTCCCTGAACAATTTGCAGGGATCTAGGAGAAAAAAAAAACACTATTCAAAAGCAAAGGATAAACTATGGGAGTGGAAACACAGAGGAAAAGCAACTGCCTGAATACAGCGGTTGAGGGGACATGACAGAAGAGAGACTCTAAATGAACACTCTAATGAAAATAATATCAACATGGCAATGGGTTCAAATCAAGAAAACATGTAATGCCAGTGGATTTGCGAGTCGGCTATGGGGGGTGGGGGATTAGGGGGGAGGAAAAGAAAATGATCTATGTCTTTAATAAATAATGCTTGGAAATGATCAAATAAAATATAACTTTAAAAAAAAGGAAGAAAATAAATTACTTGCCACCTGTTTTCTTACTCTAAAATTTCTCCTTGCCCAAATAAACATAGAAATGAGAGGTTCTCCTGCCTTTAAGGTATTAATAACCATTATTATTTTCTTTGCTCCTAATATATTTTTCTTCTATATTGATTTTTTGCTTAATTAAACATTTTCATGCTCTTCCATTTACATTTCTGTCAATTATATCTACCAATATAATATCTAAGCAATGTATTTTTTTAACATAACAGTTATTTCAATGGTTACTTTTTGCATGAATATTAACCTAATCATTTTTATTAACCCATACTCATTGAAAGTAATCACGATGTACTACAAAAAACTCGAAAGCGATCAAATTAAAACCCCCCAGCAGAAAACCAAACTAGAAATCCTAAAAATTAAGGGAGAAATTAATAAAATCGAAAGTGATTGAACTATTGATTTAATGAATAAGACAAGAATCTGGTACTTTGAAAAAACAAACAAAATAGACAAAGTACTGTTCAATCTAATTAAAAAAAGGAAGGAAGAAAAGCAAATTAATAGCATTAAAGATGAAAAGGGGGACAGCACCTCCGATGAAGAGGAAATTAAGGCAATCATTAGAAATTACTTTGCCCAATTATATGGCAAGAAATACACCAATTTAGGGGATATGGATGAATATATACAAAAATACAAACTGCCTAGACTAACAGAAGAGGAAATAGAATTCTTAAATAATCCCATATCAGAAAATGAAATCCAACAAGCCATCAAAGAACTTCCTAAGAAAAAATCACCAGGGCCTGATGTATTCACCAGTGAATTCTATCAAACATTCAGAGAACAGTTAATCACAATACTATACAAACTATTTGACGTAATAAGCAAAGAGGGAGTTCTACTAAACTCCTTTTACGACACAAACATGGTACTGATTCCAAAACCAGGCAGGTCAAAAACAGAGAAAGAAATCTATAGACCAATCTCCCTAATGAATATAGATGCAAAAATCTTAAATAGGATACTAGCAAAAAGACTCCAGCAAGTGATCAGAAGGATCATTCACCATGAACAATTAGGATTTATACCAGGGATGCAGGGCTGGTTCAATATTAGGAAAACCATCCACATAATTGACCACATCAACAAGCAAACCAGCAAGAACCACATGATTATCTCAATAGAAGCAGAAAAAGCATTTGATAAGATACAACACCCATTCCTATTAAAAACACTAGAAAGCATAGGAATAGAAGGGTCATTCCTATAAATAATAAATAATATATATCTAAATCCATCAGCTAATATCATCTGCAACAGGGATAAACTAGACGCATTCCCAATAAGATCAGGAGTGAAACAAGGATGCCCATTATCACCTCTACTATTTGACATTGTACTAGAAACACTAGCAGTAGCAATGAGAGAAGAAATAGAAATTGAAGGCATCAAAATAGGCAAGGAGGAGACCAGGTTATCACTCTTTGCAGATGACATGATGGCCTACTTAAAGAACCCTAGAGATTCAACCAAAAAGCTAATTGAAATAATCAACAAATATAGCAAAGTTGCAGGATACAAAATAAACCAGCATAGGTCATCAGCATTTCTATATATCTCCAACACAGCTCAGCAGCAAAAACTAGAAAGAGAAATCCCATTTTAAATCACCTTAGACAAAATAAAATACCTAGGAATCTATCTCCTGAGACAAACACAGGAACTATATGAACACAACTACAAAACACTCTCCACTCAACTAAAACTAGACTTGAGCAATTGGAAAAACATTAACTGTCCATGGGTAGGACGAGCCAATATAATAAAAATGAACATCCTACCCAAACATTTTTCTCTATTTAGTGCCCTATCCATTGAACTTCCACAAAATTTCTTTACTGATTTAGAAAAAAAAATAACAAAGTTCATTTAAAGAACAAGGGATAAAGGATATCCAGGAAAATAATGAAAAAAACAATACAAAGGAAGGGGGCCTTGCAGTCCCAGATCTCAAACTATATTACAAAGCAGCAGTCATCAAAACAATTTGGTACTGGCTAAGAGACAGAAAGGAGGATCAGTGGAATAGACTTGAGGCAAGTGACCTCAGCAAGACAGTATGTGATAAACCCAAAGATCCCAGCTTTTTGGACAAAAATCCACTATTTGATAAAAACTGCTGGGAAAATTGAAAGACAGTGTGGGAGGGATTAGGTTTGGATCAACACCTCACACCTTACACCAAGAAAAATTCAAAATGGGTGAATGACTTTAACATAAAGAAGGAGACTATAAGTAAAATAGGCAAACACAGAATAGTATACATGTCAGACCTTTGGGAAGGGAAAGACTTTACAACCAAGCAAGACTTAGAGTAACAAAATGTACAATAAATTATTTCAACTACATCAAATTAAAAAGATTTTGTACCAACAAAAACAATCAGAAGTTAAGCAACAAATTGAGAAACAATCTTCATAAAAATCTCTGACAAAGTTTTGATTACTCAAATTTACAAAGAGATAAATCAATTATAAAAAAAATAATGCCATTATCTAATTGATAAATGGGCAAGGGGTATGAATAGGCTCTTTTCAGATAAAGAAATCAAAACTATTAATAAGCACATGAAAAAGTGTTCTAATCTCTTATAGTCAGAGAGATTCAAATCAAAACCATTCTGAGATATCACCTCACACCTAGCAGATTGGCTAATATGACAGCAGAGGAAAGTAGTGAATACTGGAGGGGATGTGGCAAAGTAGGGACACTAATTCATTGCTGGTGGAGTTGTGAATTGACCCACCCATTGTGGAGGGCAATTTGGAACTATGCCAAAAGGGCAATAAAAGACCGTCTGCCCTTTTATCCAGCCATAGCACTGCTGGGTTTGTACCCCAAAAGAGATATTAAGGAAAAAGACTTGTACAAGAATATTCATAGCTGCACTCTTTGTGTTGGCCAAAAATTGGAAAATGAGGGGATGCCCATCAATTGTGTAATGGCTGAGGAAATTGTGGTATATGTTGGTTATGGAATACTATTGTGCTAAAAGGAATAATAAAGTGGAGGAATTCAATGGAGACTGGAACAACCTCCAGGAAGTGATGCAGAGTGAAAGGAGCAGAACCAGGAAAACATTGTACACAGAGACTGATACACTGTGGTACAATCGAACTTCTCCATTAGTGTTAATGCAATGTCCCTGAACAATCTGCAGGGATCTAGGAGAAAAACAATATCCACAAGCAGAGGACAAACTGTAGTAGTAAAAACACCAAGGAAAAGCAACTGTTTTACTACAGTGATTGAGGGGATATGACTGTGGAGAGACTCTAAATGAACACTCTAATGCAAATACTAACAACATGGAAATGGGTTCAAATCAAGATCACATGTGATACCCAGTGGAATCACGCATTGGCTATGGGAGAGATGGGGGGGAAGGAAAAGTAAATTATCTTTGTCTCTAATGAATAATGTTTGGAAATGATCAAATAAAATATTGCTAAAAATATAACTGCTCTTCTCTTATACCTTTTACTCTTGTGTGTGACAGGTTATTATGTATTCTTATATTTTGGAGTAATACTGTTATAAACTAAATGAATGATAAATATGTGTACATAGATATATTTGTTAATATAATACATACATATTCATATACACACATAGATATATATGGGTAAATTACATATCATATAAATACACCAACATGTTTGTATATTACACAAATAACTATGTCCACAACCAAAAATATCTAAAACACTTTGTATCATCTCTAGAATCTAATGTAAACTCCCATTTCATTTTCACAAATTCTCCCCAGCCAATCATTCTAGCTTCATTATATGTGTGTGTGTGTGTGTGTGTGTGTGTGTGTGTGTGTGTATAATCTTTTTTTGTTACCATGGTCACTGAAAGAATATCAGAAGGTCATATACTGTGTGGCCATTCTGTTTGCTAACTATTTTGATTGTTGTTTCATATTCTTCTTGATCTTTCCAAACACTTATTTAAAGTCAAGATTTGTGACTTGTTTGCTTTTCTTCTTCCTCAGAAATTAAGTTGAAACTATTCTAGAGATATTTTGACAGGGAATTTTGTTAATTATTCTAATATCGTGTGGTATTACAGACGTACCTTGACAAAAGCATCATCTCTCCTAATTAATTATAAATTTTCCATTAGTTGGTAGGTTCTGATCTTAAAAACCATCTCATTCTCTCTGATCCATCCAAACTGACCTCTCAGTAACTCACACTAAATTCCATTTCATATATTTTTGCTTTTGCAGAAGTTATGACAAATCTGGAAAATTGTCCATCCTCATTTGTTTCATAGAAATGATACATTCCTATATTATAGCGAGAGAGGAAAAAATAATCATTTTCTGTGAAATGAATGATTTATTTTGCAGCATGAATTTGTCACTTCTATATATTAAAAAGTAATAGATAAGGTAATTTTTCTTTTCATATCAAAAAGTGTAGACAGGCAATCTGGGTAATTCAGGGCAATGCATTATTCTTTTTTCTATTGCTATTATTTGAGTAATTTGGGAGAAAAACATGAGATTTTTCTAGCAATAATGTAAATAATTGAGGCTCTCTAAGTCTGAAAAGATACTGAGGATTACAATCGACACAAAGACCATCAAGCTGCAGGGATGTGATAGTTCGCTTCTTCAAATTGTAGGCTTAAATTCAGACCAGCTAAATAGAACTTTTGTACATCCTATCAAATAAATGCTCATCTGGGAACACGTATTATAGCTGTCAATACAAAACAGCTGAAAACACAATCAAAGATTATTCTTAGCAAAATAGAACAAAAAGGATGTAAATGTGTTTTCCAAGGAAAGCCAGATAAACTTTCACATTGAATGATCGTTCTTCCTATTTTTAATGAATAGAGCATTATAGAGGATACTTTTAAAAGAAATACAAATCTATATTCCAAGTGTTTTTCTTGTCTTGTCTTGTCTTTTTTATTTTTCGGTATTGAGCCTAAATAGAGGTGGTCTTGAACCATGGTCCCATATAATATTGAACATGGTAATTTTACTACCTGCATTTCCATCCAGTAAGTCCTCAGAATACAACTTCTATTTTGTATCTGCAGCACTTGGAGGATTGAATTGTCAGGCAAGTGAATTAGATGAACCTATTTGGTACTTCCTGTATTTCTGTATCAGCCATGTATAAATACTTTTATCTTTATGTGAGGAAGATTGAATTCCTGAATATTTTTATTGTATTTGTATAAGAACATCATTTTTCTGACATGAATCATCTCAACCTGATTTTAAAAATTAGTTTTCTATAAACTTTATGAGCCAAGGTCCGAAAGAACTCTTCCTTCTGATCCTTTACTATGGATTTTTGAATTGTTAGACAAACACTGTTTCTTTCAATAAAATGTTCAATTTCAATACAAATGTCACCTTTCCCTTTAAGTCCATCTCTTCTCTTGATTAGCTTATTTATATTTAGGACATAACACTTTTAACAAGACAGTTTTCAGGTATTAGTGACACTTTCAACTCTTTACTCTCATTCACATTCATATAACTATATGTCAAAACTTGATTATTTTACTTTAATTCACACCATAATCATTCCAATTCAAGAGCTTATCACTCTTTCCTGGAATATTATAATGATATATTTATCCTCTGATTACTCTTCATTCAGTCTTTCACCTCTACAACTTATGTTCAACCAAGGTACCATATTAAATCCCCTAAAGTATAGCCTTTGACATGTCACTTGCCTACTCAAGAAGCTTCTCTGGCTCCCTATTAACTATAGGATAAAATGCAAACTCCTCCACCTGGCATTTAAAGGCCTTTTAGGTTTGGTTGTAGAACATCTTTCTGAATGAATTATATAATATACCCCTCCATTCCTTCCATAATATTATACTTGCTTTTTGCTGTATATAATATTATACATTTTGTCCCATGCCTTTGAACAAATTGTCTTTCCATTCTGTCTAGAATTCCATCCCGCTCATCCATATTTCTTGAAAATAAAATTCCATTTACTATTTAGCTTAATTAGTATCACATGCAAAAAGAAAAGTCTTGATTTCCCAGATTGTTAATATTTCCCACCAAAATTCTAATGTATTCATGTTTTATGAATTTCATATTTAATCATTTATATAAATATTGTTAATCTTACCTCCACTCACCAATCTTCTAGACTGTCAGTAACATATCAGTTCTTGAAAGGAAAGGGTAGTTTAATAGAGAACAATGAGTTCTATATTGCACAGATAAGAACTATCATATAATGAGTACTTAATAAATGAATCTTGAGAAACATGATGACACATTCCCTCATCTTTTTTTCCATTAATAGCTATATATTTGTGTATGTTTGTAATATATTATAAGGAAATACATTCATAGAGTAACAACTCATTGAAAGATTTTTTGGTGGGTGGAAAAAAATTCCTAAGAAGAGAAAAAGTCAGATTCAGATGGATATAAAAGTAAATTTTACCAAACATTTAAAAATCATCTAATTCCAATATTTAATAAATTATAATTGAAGCAGAAGCACTGAAAAACTAATTTTATGAACACACTGATACTTAAAGCAGGAAAAGCAAAAACAAAGAAATAATATTATATGCTAATTTACTAAATGAATATAGATGCAAAAATTCTAATGAAATATTACCTTGGAGACTGTAATATTATATCACAAGGATTATGCATTATAATAAAATAGGATATATGCATTATATACAGGGATGACTTAATATAAGAAACACTATTAACATTTATATATATGTATGTATACATAAATATAATGCTACAAATTCAACTAAAATTGAAACTATCAATAATTTTAGGAAAGTAGCATTATGTAAAATATAATTATTAAATTTATTAGTTTGTTAAATTATTTACTATTTGCATTAAAATTATTAATAAGATCTGGTGTGAAGAGATAGCAAGGAAAAATCCTTTTTATCAACCATAGACAAAATAAAATACCTAGGAGGAAATTATATTATAAAAAAATAATTATCAAAACTATGTGATACTGGTTAAGACATAGAAAAGCAAATTAGTGGAATACAACAGAAACACAACAGATACTCATAAGAGATTAGATTAATCTTGGGTTTGACAAAAGTAAACATATATATATATATATATATGTATTTCAATATCTTACACCATTTATTCAGCATAATGTTAAAATGGATACATAGCCCAGGTATGAAGGGAGCTATTGTATATAAACTAGAAGAACAGGATAATATCCATATATTACATATCAGATTTATTAATACAAGAATAATTCATGAATAGACAAGTGATTGAAAACATTGTGAAATTAAACATGGATAATTTTGAATATATTAAACTTAAAAGTTTTTTGTTTCAATAAAGCTGATATAGGTAACCAAAATTAGAAGAAACACAATAAATTGAGGGGATAGGGGTGGATTTTATCAGTCTCATATGTAAAATTTATAGAGAAATTTGCTGAAATATATAAAAATGAGTCATTCTCCCATTGATAAATGGTCAAAAGATAGAAAAAGAATTTTTATGAGGAAATTAAAGATACCTAAATGTATTTTATATATATTATATTCATATGTTATTTTAGTTTTGTGTATACATGTATAAAATGTTCTAATGATTAATGATTAGAGAAATGCACATCAAAGCTATTCTGAGATATCATTTTCTACCTATTAGATTGGGGAAAATGATAAAAGTGAAAAGTGACAAGGTTTGGAGAGGAAATGGAATAATAGGCACACTAATACATTGTTGGTGGAACTGTAAACTAATCTGCTCATTTGGGAAAGGTATCCAAAATTATACACAAAGGGTTATAAAATGGTGAATACTCTTGATCCAATAATACCAATCTTAGATATATTTCCCAAAGTGATCAAGGAAAAAGGAAAAGAGACTATGTTCTAAAACATTTATAGCAGTTCTTTTTAATAGCGCTAAATAACTGGTAATTGAAGGAATGCCCATCAATTGAAAACTGGTTCAACATGTGTGGTACATGATTGTAATGAAATACTATTGTCCCATAATATATGGCAAACAAGATGATCACAAAAAAATGTTGAAATACATCTAAAGGTATGCAAAGTGAAGAGAGCAGAAACAGGAGAACATTGCACATGGTAACAACAAAATTAGATATTAACAAGAAGGTTAAGGTTTCAGGACAATTTCAAGGGATTTTTTTATTCAAAAGGACATTCACTGTTATAGAAGGAACAGATGGAGTCTTAATGCATATTGAAACATGCCATTCATCAATTTATTTTCTCCAAGAATTTTTCTCTGGTGTAAGCAATCTGTATCTTTTTTCACAACATGGCAAACATGGAAATATATAGTATATGAAAATATATATGCAACTTTTATCATATTACCTGCCTTAAAGGGGAGGGAAGAACAATAGAAATGTGGGGGGGGTGAGAATGAGATGCAGATTTTTTATGTATCTAATATGAGAATTTTTATTAGATAGGCATATTTGCTATATTTTTTATATTTTATATCAAATCATATATATATATGATTATAATGAGAATGGTATATATCATATTTTGTTATATATAAATAATAAATGGCAACTCAAAAAAAAGCAAACCATATTTTCTCTAATATAATATAGCCCTGTTCTTTTTGATATCATTGCAAAGTCTTTACCCTCAATCCTCTCCCATTTCTTTCATTGATATTTCAGATCCATATTGGAAATTCTACTCTTTATGAAGTTATTCTGGAGCACATTAGGATATAATTTGAAGAGCCTGAAATAGACCTTCAAACTCACCACTATTATTTTCAGTAAGACTATAGTATTAAAACCAGGCTATGCTCTTGAGAAATGAATAGATATGCAGTAGAGTTGAATTGGCTAGATCAAAGATTTGATTTTGAGTTTGTATCCACCTGAACAATTATTTGCGATAGGTTATTTGAGAATATTAAAAGTGGGGAGAATTACACAGATTTGAACACAACACTCCCCTTAAAACTAACCTTATACCATAAACAGACTTGCATAAGAGTCCTTTGGTAGTTATATGAAGAATTATTCTCAAAAATAAAGAAAAAAATGGAGACATAAAGAATAACTTAACAGTCATATCAGTGATTCATTTAAGTGTTAATAAAAACCTGTAGTCATATCACAACTTTGGATGATAAAAGCATACAATAAATATGAAAGAGTGTAGAGGTAGAATGAACAAGATTGGTTAATTATTAAAACAAAGGAAGTTAAAGAGTAAATGATGAATTTAAGAAATTAATTCTTGGTGACATAGAAGCTGAGGATGCCATATAAAGAGACCAAAGGGTTAGAAAAAGGGAATGTTTGAGGTACAGAAGAAGAATTAATTATTGAGCATTGATGATGAAGTACCTAAGAGTCATTCAAATGGAAATGTGCAGGAGGACTAAGAATATAAAACTTGATTTCATAGGATGGGTTGAGAGATAGAAGCACCTATTTGAAGATTTTGAATAATATGTGAATTCAGAAGCATGGCTGAAATTTCTAAAGGACTGATGAGTTCAACACTAAATCTTTGCACAATATAAATGTATAACTTTGATACTGTTTTCTGCAACAAGTGAGCAAAATAGACGGCTGGTTAAACTGCAGGAAACTAAATACACCTAAATGGCAAAAGAGTGCCTGCTACAGCAGAGCCAAGAGAAGGGGACATGTCCATCCCAAGTCACTTTTCAACAATAGTGAACGGGTAAAGTGGGGAATGTGGAAAAGAAACTAAAACAAGTTCTGGACTTTCTGCCACTGTGTTGGAACAAGCAACAGTGGGAATATTAGAGAGAGAAGAAATTGACAAGACTGACAATTGGTGAGGAAAGGGAGAACTGAGTATGGAGACATAGTATACTTAAAAAATTTCAATAAAAAATTGGCTACAGACATAAAATGGACTGGACCACATGGAGTATTGCTTATTACCCCAAACAGCTATAAGATTGCAGGGAAAGATTCATGGTTCCACTCTTTCCACATAAAACCAGAAAAATTCAACATCACTGTAACTACTATTACCTAGTGTATCCCAGATAATAGCACATTTTTCTTTTCATGAAGTGAGATAATGGCCACAAGTGGAACTTTTTATCTTATGTATAACCTCCAGGTATCATTTGAGAAATTTCTTTTGACATTATGATGTTAAATTATGCAGTTAATTATTAGGAGATTCTTAGAGGCAGATTAAAAGTTTAATTATGGTAAAATGTTTTGTGGATATGACTTAGACCAGTACTAGGTACTTAATCCATCAGTATCTCTGGTATGGAGGGCTTGTCGTGCCCTCTTAGGGCAGCACTCCAGCCTCTGACCCCCACCTGACACCCAGCTCTCACTTGTGGCTCCCAATAGCTGCTAGCATTCGGCAGCGGCCACACCCCGGGCAACGGCTTTGACAGGCAGGCTAAATCTTGTGGGGGTAGCCATAGTTATTAGACCCCTGGTGAACCAGGGCCTTGCTCATCCAGCATGTGAAAACTGCTTTGGCCAAACAGACAGGAAAAACCAATAAGAAGGTTCAGTGGCTGAGAGGGCGACGTTGTAAAGCACTGTGGAGTGCTTAGGGCGTGTTGGAGTATAAAAGACAACACGGCCATCCAAAGCAGCTGAGGAAGTCTCCAGATTTTTCATGCCAATGGACCCAGGCTTCCAATGCTGAGAGAGTGGGACTGTCTCTGTGCATCGACTTTTCCACTTTAAATCTCCTTCATGCACAAGTGTTTTTGTGCACACTCATCTACATCACAGATAAAAACTCACAAAGAAAATCGTCATCCTAGGTACCAAGAGACTACTACTGTCATTTTCCTTGATGAAATTATTAATTGTTTCTGTGATTTCTTCCCTTACTAAATGATTTTAGAGTGTCATATTGTTTAATTTCCAATTAATTTTTTATTTGGTTTTCCTCGTACCATTACTGATCATTATTTTTATTGCCTTGTGATCTGACAAGGCTGCATTTATTATTTCTGCTTTTCTGCATTTTTATGCCATGTTTCTGTGACCTAGTGTATGGTCAATCTTTGTGAATGTGTCATGTGGTACCGAGAAGAATGTGTATTACTTTTTGTCCCTATTTATTTTTCTTCATATGTCTATTAACTCTAATATTTCTAAGATTTCATTCACTTCTTTTACCTCTTTCTTATTTATTTTTTGATTTGATTTATCTAAATTTGATAATGGTTAGTTCAAATCTCCCACTAATATGGTTTTACTGTATATTTCTTCCTTCAATTCTCTTAGTTTTTCCATTAGAAATTTGGGTGCTATATTATTTGGTGCATACCTGTTGATTAATGATATTTCCTCTTTGTCTAAAGTCCCTTTTAACAAAATATAATTACCTTCCCTATCCCTTTCAATCAGGTCTTTGGATTTATCAGATATCATGATTGCAACAGCTGCCTTCTTTCCATCAGTTGAGGCCCAGAAGGTCTTACTCCATCCTTTAATTCTGACCTTGTGGGTGTCCACCCACCTCATGTGTGTTTCTTGAAGACAACATATAGCAGGGTTTTGGATTCTAACCCATTCTACGATTTGTCTGCGTTTTATGGGTGAGTTTATCCCATTCACTTTCAAAGTTATGATTGTGAGTTGAGAATTCTCTGGCATTTTGATATCCTTCCCTAATTCTAACCTTTTTTCGTTATCTCTAACCTTTTAATCCAGGGATTTACTTTAAATCAGTCCCCCTTGTCCCCTCCCTTGATATCTTTCCCTTTCCAGCCCCTCCCTTTTTTTCCCTTCCCCTCCCCCCTCTCCTTCCCTCCCCTTTCCCCCCCCCCCTCCTTTCTCCCCTTGGTTTTTCCTTCTCTCTACCCTTGTTGGGTAAGATAGAATTCAAGATCCCAATGGATCTGGATGTTTTTCCCTCTCAGATTTGATTTCCCTGAGAGTAAGGTTTAAGTAAAACTCTCTTCCCCTCCCCTTCCCGTGTGAATCTTTGTGTGAGAATAATTATTCTATTTGATTTTTTTACCCTATTTAGACATTACATTTTCCATATATTAATATATAGAGATTGATATAAATGTAGTCCTTATAGAAGAGATTTTTAATAAATGAAAAGATAACAATTTTCTCCTTTTCCCTTTCCATCATATTTACCTTTTCAGGTATTCCATGCTCTTCAGTTTTTGATGTCGAACTTTCCACAGAACTCTGGTCTTTTCTTTGCAAAAACTTGGAAATCTTCTATTTTGTTTAATGCCCATACTTTCCCTTGGAAGTATATAGTCAGTTTTGCTGGATAGCTGATTCATGGTTGAAGACCCAATTCTCTTGCCTTTCTGAAAATCATGTTCCATGCCTTACAATTATTCAGAGTGGAACTTGCAAGGTCTTGTGTGACCCTGATTGGCATTCCTTTATATCCAAATTATCTTTTTCTGGCTTCTTGTAGGATTTTTTTTCTTTTTGCTTAAAAGCTTTGGAATTTGGCAATTACATTCCTGGGAGTTGCCTTTTGGGGATTTAGTGTAGAGGGTATTCTGTGAGCTCTTTCAGTGGCTATACTGCCCCCTTGTTCTAGAATCTCTGGGCAATTTTCTTTGATTATATCTTATATTACGATGTCAAGTTTGCTGTTTATTTTTGGCTTTTCTGGTAGTCCAATTATTCTTAAATTATCTATTCTTCCTCTATTTTCCATGTCTGTCACCTTGTCAGTGAGCTATTTTATGTTCTCTTCTAGTTTCTTGATCTTTTGGCTTTTCTTTATTGATTCTTCGTATTTTACCTGCTTGTTGTCTTCCATTTGCCTAATTCTGACCTTTAAAGCCTGGTTTTCCTTTTCAGTTTGGTCAAACTGGTTTTGTAGTTGCATGAAATTCTTTTGCATTAATTCCCACTTTTCCTGCCAGAAGGCTTCCATCTCTTTTATCATTTTCAATTCAAATTATTCAAAAGTTTGTGGAGAGTTTCCATTTCCTTTGGAAGGTTTTGGCACATTTGCTTGTGTTTCCTCTTCTATCTCCACTGTATTTTGTATTTTTGCTACATAAAATGTGTCCAAAGTTGCCCCCTTCTTGTTGTTTTGAGGTTTTTGGGCTTCTGTGCTGTTTGCCATCTCTATCTGTGTGAGGGGGCCTGGCTCTTCTATTATTTGTCTGGTGTTCAGTGGCTTTAGCCCCAGGCAAATTTTCTGTCTTCCCCAGGAAGCTCGGAATTGCTGGTGTTTCAGTTTTTCGGTGTTACTACCCCCCTCAGTTCCCTCTCAAAGTTTCTCTGTTGCCTTACTTCTATGCTCTGCGCCTGGCTTGACACTCTCAGATGTATTTCAATGCCTTTGCTGGCCAGAGGAGCCTGCACTCTGAGGGGGAGGGGCCGTGGCTTCACAGACCTCCAAGGGCTGGTGATAAGATTAACCTCAGACTGAGTATGCCCTGAGGCAGGGACCTTCGGTGAGACTCAGATGGAATGATCTGGTCAGGGTGCTACAGGCTCCCCCCATCTCTCTCTGTTTCCCTGCTGTCTGAGTGCCCCCAGGACTGGCTCAGTTTGTTTTCAGGTTGTGGCCTTCAGAATAGCCCACTCCCGAGTCCCTGTTGCCTGCCCTGAGGTTCCTGCTGCTGCCTTGGACTCAGCGTTCTTGGATGGGGGGATGGGTCCTTGGACCTTCCTTTTGCCTACCCCTTAGATCCAAGTGATCTCGGGTTCTGACTTTTGGGGGGCCGTACCTTTTGATGCAGGTCCAGGAGGAGTGTTCCCAGGGTCTATTCTGTTGTTTGTTTTGAATTTCCATGTCTTAGGAGCATTCAGTTTGAGATCTGTAAGGAAGGGTTTCTGGAGCTCTGAACTTTAGCTTTCTCTAATCTGCCATCTTGACCAGAAGTTAGCATCTAAATTCCTAAAAGGTATAGTTATATCAGTAAAAGAAGTAACTAGTTAGTAAAATGTTCCTAATGGGGGGCTTCAACCTAACCTGCTCAAAATTATAAAAAACCAAAGATAGATAGAACCAAAAAGAAAAAGAAGACAAAAATCTTAAATAAAATACTGGTAAAGAGATTAAAATATTTAATGCATGAATGATACACCATGGTATGAAAATTAAAATTAAGGTTTTTATGCTAAATAAGAGAACTATAAAATGATATTGTGATTACTTATTTAAAATATTATATAGTTTAAGTCAAAATGACTTAGCAGCTTTATCTACAAAGAGGTGGAAAGAGTAAAAATGGGAAAATGTAGATAAAGAGACAGATTGTAATAATCCTACCTGCCCTTCTCCTTAAAGACCAGGCTCAGTCCCAGCAGAGCTTCCCCAAATCCAATTTCCATATAGATTCTCAGTAATCCTCAACAAGTGGTCCTAGTGGTATCTTCAGTCAGAGTTCAACCAACAAAGCCTTCTCTAAAGTCCAGGCAGGAATCTCAGTCACTCACCCAGCTAGTCAACCTAATATCCAGGGAAATAGTCTTCTCCTCCAGTCCAGCTCACCAATTTACAATGAATGACTGAATCCTCCAGCTGGCCTTTTTAATGACTTCCTGTTGCTTTCCCACTGTATAGAAATAAATCCCAGTCTTTCAATTTCCTTGGCACTTCCCAAGGTGGAAGGAGTTGTTGGATAGTGACCTTTGAAGGTGAGAGCTTACTCTAATAAGTGACTTTTAAACTCACATATTCACATAAGTAGGGATACTTTAGGTTCTTGATTTGATTAGCTAAAAATAGACAATATGGGAGTTAATCCTATCTTCACAATGATCAGAAATTTTAAAGCAGAAATGCAGGGATGATTCAATGTTCAGAAAACCATCAAAATAACTGGCAATATTATTTTAAAAAGACAACCAGAATCATAGTATTATTTTAATAGAAGTAAAATAAGAATTTGAAAAAAACACAACTGTTGTTTATTAAAATAATAGAAAATATTAAAATAAATGTAACCTTCATTAAAGTGATAAATCACATTTATCCACAATCATCAGCATTCATCTGTAATAGAAATGAATGAAAAACCTTCTGAATAAAATCAGAGCCATAATTAGAATGTTCACTATCATCACTATAATATTGTCCTAGGAATGCTTGCTATATCAATAAAAAATTTAAAAAATGATTGAATTAGAATAGGAAATGAGAAAACAAAGGTATAGTCACGAGGAAATTATATCATTGGATAAATGGAGAATTCCTGAAAATCAACAAAGACAACGTATTTTTAGAAAAGTTACAGTATACAGCAAAATCTATATGAAATAACAAATTCAGAAAAGTCACAGGATATACAATAAACCTAAATAAATGATCAGCATTTCTATGATGAGCAAAGCATCAAGAAATAGAAAAGGAGGAATCAAGATGGCAGCTTAGAGGCAGCAAATCTTCAGACCTCTGAAAACCCTTCCTTACCGATTACAAACTAAATGGTTCTAAGGGACTCAACTTAAATGGTTTGCACCCCAATAGTCTGAATTTGAGAGGACTCAGGTTTAAGGGGAAGGAAGAAGGAAGGACCCAGGACCCCTCCCCCTTCTAGAGTGTTGAGCCTCTAGCAGTAGCTGGAATCTCTGGGTGGACAAAGGTTCTGGTCTGGAATGAGTACCTTGCGGACAAACTATGACAGGCTCAGAGCATCAAACACATGTAGTGGTGAAGCAGTGGGAGAAGAAGCCCAGAGCTGGCAGCCTAGGTGCAGTAGCAGAAACACTCCATATTTCCCCTCCCAAGGTTTTAGCCTCAGGGCCCACCCATCTCTACAAATTCAAACCAGCTGGATTTAAATTGATCAAAGCCTTCAGAGGGAAGTGAATCTCAATCTCCAACACCACTCCCCTACAGATTATACTGAGATATTTGCTGACTAAGCTCCAAAGGGGAAGGCTTACATAAAAGCCCAACACCACAGATCCAAAAACATAATGAAAGAAGCAAGAGTGCAGGCAACAACAGAGGAAAAAGAAGGGATAAATGTGAACAAACAATGGAAAAAGACAAAAGAAATTACAATCAACAGCATATATCTAGGTAATGAACAAAGAGTAAATGTTTCGAAGAAGGATGAAGAAACATTAAGCAAAAAAACAGAAACTCCAGAAAACTGGACACAGGCTTTGGAAGAACTAAAATACAATTCAAAACCCAATTAAGAGAGGCTGAATAAAACTAGGAAAATAACTTTAAAAAGCAAGACAAGTCATCTGGAAACAGAGGCACTTGAACTAAAAAAAGAAAATAGTATCTTGAAAGCCAAAATTAATCAGCTAAAAATGAGACAAAGGAGATGAAAGATCAGAAGGAGAAGAAAGACCAAAAAGCCAGGGATGAAATCCAGTCTTTATAAACCAGAATACAACAATTAGACACAAGAGACTACACAAGGCAGCAGGATACTATAAAACAAAATCAAAAGAATGAAAAAATTGAGGAAAATATGAAGCACCTCATTCACAAAACAGAAGATTTAGAAAATTGTTTCAGGAGAGACAATTTAAGCATCATTGGTATACCAGAAGACCATGAAGAAAGAAAAATCCTGGGCAACATCCTACAGGAAATTATCCAAGAAAACTGCCCAAATATTCTAGAACAAGAGGGAAAAGTGGAGCCTGAAAAAATCCACAGATCACCTCTGGTACTTAACCCCAACTGACAACACCCAGGAATGTTATAGCCAAATTCAAGTATTATCAGATCAAGGAAAAAATATTACAAACTGCTAAGAAGAAGTCATTCAGATACTATGGAGCCACAGTGAGGATAACACAGGATCTCGATACATCTACACTGAATAACTGAAAGGCATGGGATGTGATATTCTGGAAAAAGGAAAGTAGGTCTACAACCAAGAATCAACTACCCAGCAAAACTGACTATATTCTTACAAAGGAAAGTATGGTCATTTAAGAAAATCAAAGAATTCCAAGCATTTGTAAAGAAAAGACCAGACCTGAACAGAAAATTTGATGCCCAAACACAGAACTCAAAGACTCATCAATAGGTAATTAAGAAAAATGAAACAAAATGAACATACACAAAAACAACATTCATTAAGAGACTCAATAAGTTAAAATGATATGTATCCCTATAAGAAAAGAGAACATTGGTAACTCTTAAAAATTCTATTATCACCTGGGTAGCTAGAGTAATTATACTTAAAAGGAACAGTGACAAACTGTATATGATTAAATGCCAAGACATAGATATATCTATATCTGCATACATAGATATAGATAAATAGATATATATGTATGCATAGATATATATGTATATATAAATGTTAATTTATATATACAACTGAATAAATATACAACTAGAGCGAAAAAAAAAGTTAATACTAAGAGAAATGAGAAAAGAAACAAAAGAGGTGAATTTATATGTCACCAAAAAATTCATGGCAGGAGGGGAGAGAACATCAATACACTAGAAGGGTAAAAAGGATGGAGATAGGAAATACTCAATTCTTACGTGCATTGTAATTGACTCAAAGAGGGAATAACAATCAAGTACTTTGTGGAAGAGAATTGATTTGTTCCCTATAGGGAAGTAGAAGAGTAACAACAGGACTGGTGGGGAGAGAAGAAATCCAAGGTTGGGAAAAGGGGGGGGTGTAGTTTAAAAAGACTATAAAGAAAATAGGAGGGCAATAAAAAGGGGGCTAGAAAGGGAAGTAAAATAAGGGTAGGAGTTAGGGGGACTGATTAAAAATAAAACATTGGTATAGAAGGAAAAAGTGAAAGAAGAAAAGACAAGACTAGGAGTGGCAATCAAAATTCTGGGAAACACACAGCTAATAATCATAACTCTGAATATGAATGGAATAAACTCACCCACAAAATGCAAAAGCAGGGTAAGGGATAAGGTAAAACTAAGGGGGTTGGGGGAGGGAGTACAAAAAGGGAGAGAAGGAGAGGGGGGAGGGAAATTGATAGACCCTAAACAAACAAAAAGGGAGGGGCTAGAAAGGGAAGCATATCAAGGGAGGAGATTAGGGAGACTGATTAAAAGTAAACCACTCCTTTAAAAGGATATAGCAAAAGAAGAAAGGTAACAACTAGGGGAGAATATAAAAATGCTAGGGAATTCACAAGTGACAATCATAACTTTGAATGTGAATTGGATGAACTCACCCATAAAATGTAGATGCATAGGAGAATGGATGAGAATCCAGAATCCTATCATATGTTGTATACAAGAAATACACCTGAGGTGGGTAGACACTCACCAGATCATAATTAAAGGTTGTAGTAATACCTATTAGGCCTCAACTGACAGAAAGAAGGCAGGAGTTGCAGTCATGATATCTGAGAAAGCCAAAGCAAAAATAGACCTGATTAAAAGGGGTAAGGAAGGTAAATACATCCTGATAAAAGGGAGTATAGACAACGAGGAAATATCACTAATCAACATGTATGTGCTGTAACAATAAAAATTATCTAAAAGTATTATTTTTATAGGTTTATTAAAGATTAAGAAATAATGAAAATACAAAATAAGAAAGTACGTGCCTAGGAGTGCTGAAAGCCCATTCAATTTCACTTACTTTACATCTTGAGAGACACGTGTGCTTAGAAGCTGAAGCAGGGAGAGAGAGTAGGTGGTACAATCATTTTAAATACCCCTTTTACTCTGGGCCCAGATGAGGACTTCCAGTGAGATTTCAGGGAATTCTGGAAACTACCAAGGACTTTTGGGAATTGAAGTCTGGGGTTCAAATCTCCATTTTTACATACCCCCATTTGATGGTTTGGGATAAATTTCCCCAAAAGCATCATGAAAACATAATCAACTTAAGGTTTACAATAATTTGAGGGTAAGAGGAAAAAAGAACAAAACCAATAATTCCTAGACGCATTGACAAAAAATCAGTTAGGGGGAAGTCCCCTTTGGAATGAAAGTATACATTCAAAATAAATGTTCAATCAACCTTCAGTTCAATCAAGCACACCCCAAGGTTCATTCTTGATCTTCTCATGCAGCTTGTGGTCTGTAGTCATCTTCAGGGTGTCTTCCATAAACAGTTCAGTTTCTGGATTCAGAGAGGTAGCATGTTTCTTAAACTAAAATACTTCTCAATAGGAAATTAAACTTTGCAATTTAAAATCATAATATTTTTGAATTCCCCCATTAAGATGTTGATTGAAAAACCACATAGGGGTGCATGGCTGAGTGATGAGGTATATGAATCAATTGGCAAGAGATATTAAAAAAAAATCAGAAAAATCCAAATAAAAAAGAAAATTTCTGGATGAAAATATAGACTATCAAAGTCTTATGTGTAAAAATTGCAAGTAAAGGAAAAGGAAATTTATAACAGGTCCTTGAATCAGGGCCCAATTAAAATGATCTAAGCTCTGATGCATTTACCCAGTCAGTAGCCAGGACTACAGAAAATTTTCCACACTGTGAAAGACAGAAAATGGCCTAGATTATAGGAGCCAGGTAAGGAGCCAAGTTTGGGATACTCATCTGTAAGTATTTTCAGAGTGAATGTGGATACAAGGAAGGCCTAAGTCTTAATGTATGTTAAGTGTCGCAACCTTGAGACTTCACACTAATATATCCTGTGTGCCTTTTTGTGGCACTAATCAGGTTTAGCTTTGTGCTTCATTGGCCCTGTGCAATGGCTCTTTTGTATATCTTGTCCTGGAATCAGACAGACTCATTAAGCAAAGTTCCACAATTTTTTAAAAATAATTAGTAGCATCATTTTTATAGTCTCAAGCTTTTGGGGCATGCATTGACATTATAGCAAATATATTTTAAACTTATTTTGATGCAAAATCAAAAAGTTAAAGAAAATCTTAATGCTGATGTCATGGGCTCAAATTATAAAAGGGAGAGAAAAATAAAAGACTGAAATAGTATATTGCACATAAAAGAAAAATATAATAAAAGAGTTTTAAAAATAAAAATATAGCTTATAATTATTGACACTCTGTATCAGCTAAGAAAATATAAAATACAAGGCTTTCTCACCAAAAATGAGATCCATTAGCTCTTCATATCTGGCCATGATCCACTCTGAGTACAAGCAAATGAATTTCACAAGGTAACATTTTTTTATAAAGAATAGTGTTACAAATGTTATCCCCAATTTCTTAATAGTCCAGTTAATTACAATAGAGAACACACACACTATCACTTTTTCACAGAATTTGCTATATGGCATTGTTAAAAAGCCTATGAACTGATGCATATTTGTCACAATTTTTACAAATGTAGCAAATATTTCAACCTTGTTAAACATATTTTTAAAAAGTAAAATGCATTTTTTGGGTCTAGAACAACATCAAGAAATCTAGATATCATTATAGAAATGTGGTAGAGGAATCTAGGAAAAACTCAAACCTCTGTAAAGTGAACTGAAGAGTATAAATGAGAGATGATCCCCTTTTTTGAGGGGGAGACTTCTAGGGGTACAATGCCCTGGGATTAATTTCACAACTTCCATTCACATTTTTATAAATGCAGGATTTGGGATTATAATTGTATTTCACTTCAGCTACTAAAATTGGCTTTACTTCATGTTAGGGGCAGGCAAAATGACCAGAGAATGTTAAGAAAAATTCTAAAAACCATGTCTAAGGAACCCTTAAAATTAATTTGAGGTATTTAGCTCATTACATTTTCCAGAAGTTGTTATAGCAATTTTTTTATGGAGTCCATCTATCCTCTATGTGACAGTTTACAAAGTCAAAAATAGAAAAGCTGTTTTTATATGGGCTTACTCAATAATGCTTGTTCAGTATAGTTATAGGGGAAAAGTAACAGAATTTAGCAGTAGTTAAAACCCAGTACATTAAAATGATCCAGTGTAACAGAATAGTATTGAATGCAGTAATATATGAACTTAAAACCACAATGTTAAAACTTAAACAAAATAATCATTAAAATGCAATAGAATACAGAGATGTTTTTTTATAAAACACTGGAGTCTGAAATGCCTTAAAAATATAACCTCCAGTCTCTTTAATTTTTTCTTGTTTTTTTTTTTTATCCATTTAGATGCCTATTGTCAGAAGACAGGAGATTGGTAATGGTTAGGCAATGGGGGTTAAATGACTTGCCCAGGGCCATACCACCAGGAACTGTCTAAGGCCAGATTTCAACTAAGGACCTCCTGTCTCTAGGAATGACTCTCAATTCACTGAGCTGCTGATCTGTCTCCCCATAGTAAAGGTGGATTTTAGGAATCCCAAATTTTGCCAAAGAATTGCAGAGAGTTGAATTTTTCGCCTGGCTCCCAGGTGAGCTAACTGAAAGAATCAATACAGTCAAAAGATATCCTTTTAAAGTAGCCATGCTTTAAGTTCCTTTTTGGAAAAGTCTCATTCTTTGTTCTTTCTCCCCCCTGTGATTCACTGTCCCCAGTCCATGTGAAGGTTAATTGTAGCCTAAAGAAAAATAACCCCGTTTTTTTACCACCTGGTGGAAGTGAGTCCTGGGCCTAGGGCATGAGCGATCTGCTCCAATGCTAGGGTTTGCTGGAGCCAGGTTGGCGGGTCACCAGGGGATCGAGATCTGGGTCAAACAGGTCTGGATGCTGGGACTAGGTGAGCAAAAGAGAGACCAGGAGTGGCAGCCAGAACAGAAGCAATTTGAATCAAACAGGTCTGGATCAAGAGGCTTTTCTGAAAATTCTTGGAAGAACTTGGCTTAAAAAACAAAACAAAAACTAGGCACTAGCTATTAAAAGCTGAACTTAGTTAACAGAGAGAAAAGATCAGAAGATTGAAGGTATTTCATCACAACTGACATGGCTCGCCAAAACTGAAACAATTAAAATTAGCTAAAAGTATTATATTTTAGAGGTTTATTAAAGATTAAGAAATAATGAAAATACAAAATAAGAAAGCACATGCCTAAGAGGGTGGAAAGCCCATTCAATTTCACTTAATCTACATCTTGAGAGACACGTGTGAATAGAAGCAGAACCTGGGAGAGAGAAAGTAGGCAGTACAGTCAGTTTAAATACCCCTTTTGAAATGGGCAAGGGACATGGATAGGCAGTTCTCAGATAAAGAAATCAAAACTATTAACAAGCACATGAAGAAGTGTTCTAAATCTCTTATAATCAAAGAGATGCAAATTAAAACAACTCTGAGGTATCACCTCACATCTAGCAGATTGGCTAACATAACAGCAAAGGAAAGTAATGAATGCTGGAGGGGATGTGGCAAAGTAGGGACATTAATCATTTCTGGTGGAGTTGTGAACTGATCCAACCATTCTGGAGGGCAATTTGGAACTATGCCCAAAGGGCGACAAAAGAATATCTACCCTTTGATCCAGCCATAGCACTGCTGGGTCTGTACCCCAAAGAGATAATGGACAAAAAGACTTGTACAAAAATATTCATAGCTGTGCTCTTTGTGGTGGCCAAAAACTGGAAAAGGAGGGGATGCCCATCAATTGTGGAATGGCTGAGCAAATTGTGGTATATGTTGGTGATGGAATACTATTGTGCTAAAAGGAATAATAAAGGGGAAGAGTTCCATGGAGACTGGAACAACCTCCAGGAAGTGATGCAGAGCGAGAGGAGCAGAACCAGGAGAACATTGTACACAGAGACTAATACACTGTGGTATAATCGAACGTAATAGACATCTCCATTAATGGCGGTGTAATGTCCCTGAACAATTTGCAGGGATCCAGGAGAAAAAAACACTATTCGTAAGTAAAGGATAAACTATGGGAGTGGAAACACCGAGGAAAAGCAACTGCCTGAATACAGCGGTTGAGGGGACATGACAGAGGAGAGACTCTAAATGAACACTCTAATGCAAATATTATCAACAAAGCAATGGGTTCAAATCAAGAAAACATCTAATGCCCAGTGGATTTACGCGTCGGCTATGGGGGTGGGGGGGAGGAAAAGAAAATGATCTATGTCTGTAACGAATAATGCTTGGAAATGATCAAATAAAATATATTAAAAAATATATTTTCAAGAGAAACAACCCCTCATTTTTATCCCAAGAAGCAGATTTGTTTCAAAATCATGCGTATTATTAAAATGACTTCATATGTATGACTATTGAAAGAATTTTTAAAATCTGACTTAAATTGTGTCACTTAAATATTTGCTGTTTTTACTTTAATGAATGTGGATATTGAAAATAAATGCCTTGTTATTAGCCTTGTAAAATAAATAAATAAATAAATAAATAAATACCCCTTTTGCTCTTGGCCCAGGTGAGGACCTCCAGTGATATATCAGGGAATTCTGGGAATTGAAGTCTGGGGTTGAAATCTCCATTTTTATAGTACCAAATGGCATAGCACCCAAATTTCTAACAGGGAAACAAGGAGAATGAAGGAGGAAATAGACAGTAAAACAATACTAGTGTGGAGAACTGAACCAAGCACTATCAAATTTAGATGAATCAAATAAAAAAATTATAAGAAAGAGGTAAAAGAATTGAATGAAATCTTAGAAAAATTATAGTTAATAGATATATGGAGAAAAACAAAAAGGGACAAAAAGGAATACACCTTTTTTTCAGCAGCAAATGGCACATGCACAAAGATTGACCATATACAAGGTCATAAAAACATGGCCTAAAAATGCAGAAAAGCAGAAATAATAAATGCAACCTTTTCAGATCATAAGGCAATAAAAATAATGATCAAAAAGGGTACATGGAGAGGCAAATAAAAAATTAATTAGAAATTAAATAGTATGATTGTCCAAAATTGGTTAGTTAGAAAACAAATTATAGAAACAATTAATAATTTCATTGAAGAAAATGGCAATGGTGAAACATCCAAAGCAGTACTCAGAGGAAAATTTCTATCCTTGAGTTCACATATTAACAAATTAGGGAGGGCAGAGATCAATGAATTGGACATGCAAATCAAAAAAAAAAACTTGAAAGTGAACAAATTAAAACCCCCCAGAAGAAAACAAAATTAGATATCCTAAAAATTAAGGGAGAAAAATTAAAAAAATCGAAAGTGATAAAACTATTGAACTAATAAATAAGTCTAGAAGCTGGTATTTTGAAAAACAAACAAAATAGACAAAGTACTGGTCAATCTAATTTAAAAAAATAAAGTAAAGAAGAAAAGCAAATTAACAGTATCATAGATGAAAAGGGGGATCTCACCTCCAATGAAGAGGAAATTAAGACAATTATTAAAAATATTTTGCCCAATTATATGGCAATAAATATACCACTCTAGGCGATAAGGATGAATATTTACAAAAATATAAATTGCCTAGTCTAACAGAAGAAGAAATAGAATTCTTATATAATCCCATATCAGAAAAAGAAATCTAAAAGGCCATCAAAGAACTCCCTAAGAAAAATTCTCCAGGGCCTGATGGATTCACAAGTGAATTTTATCAAACATTCAAAGAACAGCTAATCCCAATCTCTTTCACATTATAAGTAAAGATGGAGTTATACCAAATTCTTTAATGACACAAATATGGTACTGATTCCAAAGCCAGGAAGGTCAAAAACAGAGAAAGAAAATTATAGACCAATCACCATAATGAATATAGATGCAAAAATCAGCAAAACAGTCCATGACAATTCCAAAGATCCTAGTTTTGGGGACAAAAATCCACTATTCGATAAAATTACTGGAAAATTTGGAGAACACTATGGGAGAGAGTAGTCATGGCCCAACACCTCACACCCTACACCACGATAAACTCAGAATTGGTGAATGACCTGAACATAAAGAAGGAAACTATAAATAAATTAGGTGAACATAGAATAGTATACTTATTGGATCTTTGGGAAGGGAAATATTTCAAAACCAAGCAAGACCTAGAAAGAGTCACAAAATATAAAATAAATAATCTTGACAAATCAAATTAAAAAGGTTTTGTACAAGTAAAACCAATTTAACCAAAATCAAAAGGGAAATAACAAACTGGGAAACAATTTTCATACCAAAAAAAAAAAAAAACAAGCTAATTACTCAAATTTACAGAGAGCTAAATCAATTGTACAAAAAATCAAGCCATTCTCCAATTGATAAAGGGGCAAGGGACATTAATAGGCAATTTTCGGTCAAAGAAATCAAAACCATTAAGAAGCACATGAAAAAGTGCTCTAAATCTCTTATAATTAGAGAGATGCAAATCAAAACAACCACCTCATACCTAGGAGATTAGCTAACATGACAGCAGAGGATAGTAATGAATGCTGGAAGGGATATGGTAAAGTTCGGACATTAATTCATTGCTGATGGAGTTGTGAATTGATCCAACCATTCTGGAGGACAATTTGGAACTATGCCCAAAGTGCGATAAAAGACTGTCTGCCCTTTAATCCAGCCATAGCACTGCTGGGTTTGTACCCCAAAGAAATAATAAGGAAAAAGACATGTACAAGAATATTCATAGCTGTGCTCATTGTGTTGGCCAAAAATTGGAAAATGAGTGGATACCCTTCAATTGGGTAATGGCTGAACAAATTGTGGTATATGTTGATGATGGAATTCTATTGGGCTCAAAGAAATAAGGAAGTGAATGAATTCCATGGGGACTGGAAAAATCTACAGGAAGTGATGCAGAGTTAAAGGAGCAGAACCAAGAGAACAATGTACACAAAGACTTATACCCAGTGGTACAATCAATTGAAATGGACTCTTTCATTGTTTTTAATGCATTTGTCATGAACAACTCAGAGGGTTACAGGAGGGAAAAAAACACTATTCACAGACAGAGGAAAAACTGTGGGAGCAAAAACACTAAAGAAAAACAACTGCTTAATGACGTGGGTGAAGGGGATATGATTGGGGATTTAGACTCTAAAAGAACATCCTTGTGCAAATACCAAAAACATGGAAAGGGGTTCTGATCAAGAACACATGTGATACCCAATGAAACTGCACGTCAGCTATGGGAGGGGTGGGGAAAGGTGAAGGAGGAATAGAAAATGATTTTGGTAATGAAGGAAGAATGTTTGAAATTGAAAAATAAATAAATTAACAAAATGCTGAAAAATACACAGCTGGTAATCATAATTCTGAATGTCCGATCTTTGGGAAAGGAAAGATTTTAAAACCAAGCAAGAGCTAGAAAAAAATCACAAAATGTAAAATGAATAAATTTGATTATATCTAATTAAAAAGTTTTTGTACAAACAAAGCCAATGGAACAAATTAGAAGGGAAGTAACGAATTGTGAATCATTTTTCATAACTAAAACCTCTGACAAAACAAAGATCTAATTACTCAAATTTATAAAGAACCTAATCAAAAGTACAAAAAATCAAACCATTCTCCAATTGATCAATGGGCAAGGGACATGAACAGGCAGTCCTCAGCCAAGAAATCAAAACTCTGAGGTATCACCTCACTCCTAGCAATTGACTAACATGACAGCAACAGAAATAATGAATGCAGGAGGGGATGTGGCAAAGTCGGGGCATTAATGCGTTGCTGGTGGAGTTGTGAATTGATCCAACCATTCTGGCGGGCAACTTGGAACTATGTCCAAAGGGCTCTAAAGGACTTTAATCCAGTCATAGCACTGCTGGGTTTATACCCCAAAGAAATTATAAGAAAGAAGACTTGTACAAGAATATTCATAGCTGCACTCTTTGTGGTAGCAAAAAATTGGAAAATGAGGGGATGCCCTTCAATTGGGGAATGGTTGAACAAATTGTGGTAAATGCTTGTGATAGAACACTATTGTGCTCAAAGGAATAATAAACTGGAGGAATTCCATGTGAACTGGAACGACCTCCAAGAATTGATGCAGAGTGAAAGGAGCAGAACCAGGAGAACATTTTTTTTACAGAGACAGATACACTTTGGCAGAATTGAATTTATTGGACTTCTCAATTAGTAGAAATTCAGTGATTCTGAACAACTTGGCGGGATCTATGAGGAAGAACACTGTCCACATAAAGAAGAAAAACCATGGGAGCAGAAACACAGAAGAAAAATAATTTCTTGATTACATGGGTCTAGGGGATATGATTGGGGATATAGACTCTAAATTAACATCCTAGTGCAAATATCAATAATATGGAAATAGGTTTTGATCAAAGACATTTGTAATACCCAATGAAATTGGGCTAGAATTAATTACAATTACAATTACAATTAATTCCTAGATCAGGAATAAGTACCCAAACTCTGACACCATCCAAACCCTTTTTATAATTTTATAGTCATAGTTGGGATCAGATATCTATCACAGTTGTGTGTGGAAAGTGTGGAGATGAGTGATTGGATCTGAGGGCCATTGTAGCCATGGAGAGGGAGAGTTAGTTTGCAAGGAAGACTAGCAGCTAGAGAGACAGAGTGAGATAAGATGAAGTAGGAATGGCAAGAAAGATTTAGGCCACCATGCCTGAGAAGGACCAAGAAGAAGAATCATGGGACCATGACCATGATTTTGTTTATTTTGACAAAGAAAAAGACTTTTGTAGAGGGTAAAATATTAAGTATTACAACATTCTTGAGGGATGTTACTTTCCCACAGGATGATGTTTATGAAAATGACTTCACATATGAAAATTATCAGTTACTATTACAGACATAAGCAAGTTGAGAAAGTGATTGCTAATCTGTTCTTGGGGATAATCAGGTTTGGTACTTTCAGTCACAATCCATAATTTTTTGGGGGACTCACTCTTTAGATGGAGAAATGAGGGTTAAAGACAGTAAAATTTTATTACTGAGCAATGAGAACATCATCTTAAAGCATTGCCAGATTCTTAATACTATTGAGCAAAATATGGAGTGAGCTCAGTTTTGTCCAATCTGTGTTCTGAATTTCTCCCTAATTGAGTAGGATGATTTAAAACAAGCCAATGGGCTGTCTCTAGATATATATAAATGAGAATGAATTCACTACCTGATTGTTTATTTGATTTAATTGTTGTGTGGGGCAAAGGGTAAAGGTTAGATGTGTTCTGGTTCACCCTAAATCTCTTTCTAAATAAAATTAATTACTAAAGTAAAAGGTTTTCTCATAGCCAGGGGAGAGGTAGGAAAAGGGGAGAGCACTGCTCACCAATTTGAGTCCAGTATCTCAATAGTTGATGGAATGAAAGTCTTTGAAGAAATTCAGTTTTTTGAGAGCTACCAGCAATGTTTTAAACAGGAATCCTTGATGTTAGGATTTCTGTCAGTGACAGAAATTTCCACAGGTGTCTTGAAATGGCCTAGAGAAACAGCTTCTCCTACCACTCCCTTCTATGTCTCCACCCTCAAGACTCCCTCCTCAGGAGAATTTTCCAGAAGTCTTTGTTCAGTTTCCAATTGTTGTTCTTGGTTCATGCAACTATAGAAATCTCAACATCCATTTCCCCCAAAGGTTCTTTTGTTTGACTCCCCATCATTACAGATGTTACAAGGACTTCTTTGTTCTTCAGAGTGAGGGGGGACTCAGGGTTTAATGATGACCTCTGGTGGAGAGAAGCAGTGCCTTTGTGTGAGAGATTGGGACCTTGCCAGCCATCTCAATCTCAGGGAATCATGGCTGCTTTCCTCATTGGGCCTCACAGATAACTGTCTTGGAATGAGGTTGTGGTAACAGCACAGATGAAAAAAAAAAATCAAATTGCTTTCAAAAGGAATCTCAAAGGTGAGATTATAATAAATGTTGGAGCCCAAGATAATGTTAGTATTAGGAGCCCTATGCCACACCACACATAAAGTGAAATTTGGCAATAGATAAAAAAACACTCAGAGGAGGAATCCTAGACTTAAAATTAACTTATGTTTGATTAGGGGAACCTAGATTACAGCTAATAAGTTTCTTGTTAACTATCTAGCAAGTAAAGAGATGGACCAAATTTGTAGATACTATATTAAGAACTGTCATACTATTGCCAGGATTTTTTAATAATTTTATTCTAATTAGTACAACAATGGAGGATTATTGTATTCTTCTTTGTTTAAAACTGGAGGAAGGTATTTGCTATAATTGATTAGGATCTCAGACTTTTGTAATCTTTACGTTTTTTATCATTTAATTTTTTATTTTTTTTTGGTCTGTGTTACATATTGCTACATGGATAATATATAAAATATTTTGCATGACTACAGATGTATAATATATATCAATTTGCTTGATTTCTCAAGGAGTGGGTAAGGAAGGGAGAAGATAATGTGGAACTCAAAATTTAAAATACACATATATAATAAACTTTTTTATTTAAATTGAGAAAAGAAACAAAATTTTTAAAAATTGAAGAATTTTTTAAATATTATTTAATTTGGTCATTTCCAAATATTATTCATTGGAAAAAAAGATCATTTTCTTTTCCTCCCCCCACCACCTGTCCCATAACCAACGCATGATTCCACTGGGAATCTTGATTCAAACCCATTTCCATGTTGTTGGTATCTGCATTAGAGTGTTCATTTAGAGTCTCTCCTCAGTCATATCCCCTCCACCACTGTAGTCAAGCAGTTGCCTTTCCTTGGTGTTTTTACTCCCATAGTTTATCCTCTGCTTGTGGATGGTGTTTTTTAGATCCTTGCAGATTGTTCAGGGACATTACATAGACCCTAATGGAGAAGTACATTACCTTCAATTATACCAGAGTGTATCAGTCCCTGTGTATAATGATTTCCTGGTTCTGACCCACTCACTGTGCATCACTTCCTGGGGGTTGTTCCAGATTACATAGAATTCCTCCACTTTATTATTCCTTTTAACACAATAGTATTCATAATCAACATATACCACAATTTGTTCAGCCATTGCCCAATTGAAGGGCATCCCCACATTTTCCAATTTTTGGCCACCACAAAGAGTGCAGCTATGAATATTCTTGTACAAGTCTTTTTCCTTATTATCTATTTGGGGTACAAACCCAGCAGTTATATGACTGGATAAAAGGGCAGACAGTCTTTTATCACCCTTTGCACATAGTTCCAAATTACCTTCCAGAATGGTTGGATCAATTCACAAATCCACCAGCAATGAATTAGTGTCCCTTCTTTGCCACATCCCCTCTAGCATTCATTACTTTCCATAGCTGTCATGTTAGCCAATCTTCTAGGTGTGAGGTGATACCTCAGAGTTGTTTTGATTTGTATCTCTCTGATTATAAGAGAAGTAGAGCACTTTTTCATATGCTTTTTAATAGTTTTGATTTGCTTCGCTGAGAACTGCCTGTACATGTCCCTTGCCCATTTATCAATTGGAGAATGGCTTGAATTTTTGTACAATAGATTTAGCTCTTTGTAAATTTGAGTAATTAAACCTTTGTCAGAGGTTTTTATGAAGATGGCTTCGCAATTTGTTGCTTTCCTTCTGATTTTAGTTACATTGGTTTTATTTGCACAAAAACTTTTAATTTGATGTATTCCAAATTATTTACTTTGCATTTTGTGCTTCCTTCTAAGTCTTGCTTGGTTTTAAAATCTTTCTCTTCCCAAAGGTCAGACATGTATACTATTCTGTGTTCACCTGATTTTCTTATAGTTTCCTTCTTTCTGTTCAAGTCATTCACCCATTTTGAATTTATCTTGGTGTAGGGTGTGGGTTGTTGATCTAAACCTAATCTTTCCCACACTGTCTTCCAATTTTCCCAGCAGTTTTTATGAAATACTGTATTTTTATCCCAAAAGCTTGGATCTCTGGGTTTGACATATACTGTCCTGATGAGGTCACTTACCTCGAGTCTATTCCACTGATCCTCCTTTCTGTCTCTTAGCCAGTACCAAATTGTTTTGATGACTGCTGCTTCATAATATAGTCTGAGATCTGAGACTGCAAGGCCCCCATCATTTGTGTTTTTTTTTTCATTGTTTCCCTGGATATCCTTGACACTTTGTAATTCCAAATGAACTTTGTTATGTTTTTTTCTAAATGAGTAAAAAAAATTTTGGGAAATACAATGGATATGGCACTAAATAGATAAATGAGTTTGGGTAGGATGGTCATTTTATTATATTGGCATGTCCTACCCATGAGCAGTTAATGTTTTTCCAATTGTTCAGGTCTAGTTTTAGTTGTGTGAAGAATGTTTTGTAATTGTGTTCATATAGTTCCTGTGTTTGTCTTGGGAGATAGATTCCTAAGTATTTTATTTTGTCCCAGGTGATTTTGAATGGGATTTCTCTTTCTAGTTCTTGCTGCTGAGCTGTGTTGGAAATATTTAGAAATTCTGATGACTTATGTGGGTTTATTTTGTATCCTGCAACTTTGCTAAAGTTCTTGATTATTTTGATTAATTTTTTGGTTGAATCTCTAGGATTCTTTAAGTAGACCATCATGTCATCTGCAAAGAGTGATAACTTGGTCTCCTCCTTGCCTATTTTAATGCCTTCAATTTCTTTTTCTTCTCTAATTGCTACTGCTAGTGTTTCTAGTACAATGTCAAATAATAGAGGTGATGATGGGCATCCTTGTTTCACTCCTGATCTTATTGGGAATGCATCTAGTTTATCCCCATTGCAGATGATATTAGCTGATGGTTTTAGATATACACTGTTTATTATTTTTAGGAATGACCCTTCTATTCCTTTGAATTCTAGTGTTTTTAGTAGGAATGGGTGTTGTATTTTATCAAAGGCTTTTTCTGCATCTATTGAAATAATCATGTAATTTTTGTTGGTTTGCTTGTTTATATGTTCAATTATGTTGATGGTTTTCCTAATATTGAGCCAGCCCTGCATCCCTGGTATAAATCCCACCTGGTTATAGTCAATAACCCTTCTGATCACTTTCTGGAGTTCTTTTGCGCGTATCCTATTTAAGATTTTTGCATCTATATTCATTAGAGGGATGAGTCTATAATTTTCTTTCTCTGTTTTTGACCTGCCTGACTTTGGAATCAATACCATGTTTGTGTCATGAAAGGAATTTGGTAGAACTCCCTCTTTGCTTATTATGTCATATAGATTGTATAGTATTTGGGGTTAGCTGTTCTTTGAATGTTTGATAGAATTCAATGGTGAATCCATCAGGCCCTAGGGATTTTTTCTTAGGAAGTTCTTTGATGGCCTGTTGGATTTCTTTTTCTGATGTGGGATTATTTAAGAAATCTATTTCTTCTTCTGTTAGTCTAGGCAATTTACATTTTTGTAAATATCCATCCATATCACCTATGTTGGTATATTTATTGCCATATAGTTGGGCAAAGTAGTTTTTAATGATTGCCTTAATTTCCTCTTCATTGAAGGTGAGGTCCACATTTTCATCCTTGATGCTGTTAATTTGCCTTTCTTCTTTCCTTTTTTTCATTAGATTGTCCAGTACTTTCTCAATTTTTTCTGTTTTTTCAAAGTACCAGCTTCTATTCTTGTTCATTAGTTCAATATATATATATATATATATATATATATATATATATATATTTATATAACATTCGATTTTATGAATTTCTCCCTTAATTTTTAGGATCTCTTGTTTGTTTGGTTTTCTTCTGGGGGTTTATAATTTCTTCATTCTCAAGTTTTTTGATTTGCATTTCCAATTCATTGATCTCTGCCCTCCCTAATTTTTTAATATATGTATTCATGGATATGAATTTTCCTCTGAGTACTGCTTTGGCTGTATCCCATAAGGTTTGAAAGTATGTCTCACCATTGTCATTTTCCTCAATGAAATTATTAATTGTTTCTATGATTTTTTCTCTATATAACTTATTTTGGAGTATCATATTATTTAATTTCCAATTAATTTTTGATTTGGCTCTCCATGTACCCTTACTGATCAATATTTTTATTGCTTGATGATCTGAAAACTTTGCATTTGTTATTTCTGCTTTTCTGCATTTGAGTGCCATGTTTCTGTGAACTAGTGTATGATCTATTTTTGTGAATGTTCCTTGTGGTGCTGAGAAGAAGGTGTATTCCTTTTTGTCCCTATTTATTTTTCTCCTTATATCAATTAACTCTATATTTCCTAAGACTTCATTCACCTCTTTTACCTCTTTCTTATTTATTTTTGGTTTGATTGATCTAAATTTGATAGTGATTTGTTCAAGTCTCCCACTAATATTGTTTTACCCTCTATTTCTTCCTTCAATTCTCCTAGTTTCACCATTAGAAATTTGGATGCTATGCCATTTGGTGCATACTTGTTGATTAGTGATATTTCCTCATTGTCTATACTCCCTTTTAACAGAATATATTTAACTTCCCTATCTTTTTTGATTAGTTCTCTTTTTGCTTTGGCTTTGTCAGATATCGTGATTGAATCTCCTGTCTTCTTTCTATCAGTTGAGGCCCAAAAGGTCTTACTCCATCCTTTAATTCTAACCTTTTGAGTATCAACCTGCCTCATATGCATTTCTTGAAGACAACTTATGTTAGGGTTTTGGGTTCTAATCCAATCTGGTATTTGTCTACATTTTATGGGTGAGTTCATCCCATTCACTTTCAAATTTATGATTGTCACTTGTAGATTCCCTGGCATTTTGATATCTTCCCATATTTCTGACCTTTCTTCTTTAGCTATATCCTTTTAAACCAGTGATTTGCTTTAGTCCAATCTCCCTAGTCCCCTCCCTTGATATGCTTCCCTTTCTAGTCCCTTCCTTGTTATGTTCCTTTCCCCTCCCCCTTCTCTTTCCCTCCCTTTTTGAACTCCCTCCCCCCCACCTCCTCCTTAATTTTCCTTTATTCTTACCCTTTTGGATAAGATAGAATTCAGGATCCCACTGGATCTAGATGTTCTTCCCTCTCAGAGTTGATTTCACTGAGAGTTAGGTTTAAGTAATACCACTTCACACTCTCTTCCTCTCCTCATATGAGAGTTCTTCCCCTCCCCTTCCCATGTGTATCTTTGTATGGGAAAGATTATTCTATGTATTCCCCCCCTATTTCTTGAAGCAAGTCTTAGTATTATCAAAGATTCTCCATGTCCCTTTTCCTTTCTTTGCCCCCCCTTTTACCAAATCTTTTTGATGCCCCAATCTTTCCTTATGCATGATTCTTCTAACTACTCTCATGGTGCATACAATTTTTGAGAGTTACACAATACATTTTCCCCACATATTAATATATATAATTTGATGTAAATGTATTCCTTATATAAGAGAGCTTGACTTAAAGAAAAAGATAAGATTTATCTCCTTTTCCCTTTCTTTCATATTTATCTTTTCATGTTTCTCTTGCTATCTGTGATTGGATATCAAATTTTCCACTAAGTTCTGGTCTTTTCTTAGCAAATGCTTGGAAATCTTCTATTTTGTTGAATGCCCATACTTTCCCCTGCAAGTTTATAGTCAGTTTTTCTGTGTAGTTTATTCTTGTTTGGATATCCAGCTCTTTTGCCTTTCTAAATATCGTGTTCCCTGCTTTGCAGTCTCTTAGTGTATTAGCCCCTAAGTTCTGTGTGTTCCTTATGGGAGCCCCTCTATATCTGAAGCTCCCCTTCTTGGCTTCTTGTAGGATTTTCTCCTTTTCTTGGAAGCTCTTGTATTTGGCAATTATATTCCTGGGGGTTGTCTTTTGGGGATTTAATATAGAGGGTGTTCTATGAACCCTTTCTATTTCTATTTTGCCCCCTTGCTCCAGAACATGTTGGCAAATTTCTTCTATAATCTCCTGTAGTATAGCATCAATGTTTTGTTGATCTCTGGTTTTTTGAGCAGACCAATAATTCTCACATTGTCTATTCTTCCTCTGTTTTCCTGCTCTGTGATCTTTTCTGTGAGATATTTTATGTTTTCTTCTACTTCATTAATTTTTTGGCTTTGCTTTATTAATTCTTGCTGTTTTGAAAGCTCACTGTCTTCCAGTTGCTTAAGTCTGGTCGTTAGGGACTGGTTTTGGTTTTCACCTTTGTCTGCCCTTCTATTAGATGCTTCTAGCTCTTTCTCCAATTGTGAAGTCTTGTCAATCAGAATGCTGATCTCTTTCTCCCATTTTTCTTTTCAGCAGGTTTCCATGTTTTGGATAAGCTCCAATTTGAGTTCTTCCAGAGCTTGTGTATAGTTTTCATTTTGGGAGTAATGTTTTGATTTTGTTTGAATTTCATCCTCTTTCTCTTCTTTTCCTTGGGTACTCCCAACAACAAAGTTTTCAATAGTCACTTTTTCCCCTTTCTTCTTTGAGGCTTGATTTTTGGCCGTGCTATCCATTCCTTTGATGGTTTTATTCCCCTTTCCGTTTTGGTCTGTGGTCCGGGTGATATGGGTGGGTTTTCTGTGAATTTAGGTTGCCTCAGACTAGTTCTTCCCAGGCTCTGAATTTTCTTACACAGACCCCTGTGTTCAGTGCAACCTCACCTTTGTTCAGGGCAGTCAACCCTTTGCTCAGCATGGCCTCCCTTGTGCTCAGTGCAACCGCCCCTATGTTCAGCACGGCCGCCCCTGTAGTCAGAGCAGGATTCTCCCATGAAACCTCCCTGAGAGCTCATTTCCTAACAATCTTTAGATCCCAAGGATTCTGGTGTGCCCCCCCAGACAGAGATGTTCCTTACTCACTCCCTGGCCCAGTGAGCACTCTGATACCTTACTCTGGTTTGGTGGGGAATGTGGGGGGGAAGGGTGGCTCAGTTCACGTTTTTGTGCAAGCTTTTCCTCCTTCTTATAGTGTGGAAATGTTCAATCCCCATGTACCTTCATTTCTGTGGGGTACTGGAGAGTCCCTCTGTTCTTCCAAAGGTGATTTTTATGCTCTTTTGAGGTAGTCTATTTCATTCGGTGCCAGGGAGACGAAGCAATTCACGTCTAGATTGCAGTCATGTTTACCTGGAAGTGAATCTTTACATTTAAAATTGAATTTTCAGGAAATTTTTCAAAGTTGAATTTCAGGCCAACATTTTGTTTCTTTGATTTCTAAAATATTTTTTAAAATATTTTATCCCTCCTCTTAGGAGTATGTTGTATCATAAACTTAAAACTAAATGTGAATAGTCCCAAGTTCAATCATTGGGTCAAATGCACTTGCAAATTGTCCTTTACATTAAAACTTCCTATTGGCACTCTAGCTTTCAAACTTTTTATCTGTCTCTACTTCATCTTACTTGCTTCAAAGAAAGCACTTCAAACCAATTCAGAATTCTGAATAAACACTTCTCTTCCCTTCTACTTGCTTGATCTCTTTAATCTTTATTTTCAATTGTATTCCGGGCAATCTACATGTACACCTAGACAAATTTCAGCTTTAAATTTTGACTTCTTTGATTCTTTCCTAGTCAGCTTTGCAAGTAAGAAGAGCTTCCCTCCTCTTGCTAAATTGTCAATGATAACCAAACAAAATTCCAAATATTAAATTTATGGCAAACTTATAAAATCAATTTGTGAAGTTAATTTATAAAGCTCAAATGAAAAATATGCTAGAGGACAAGAATCACATACAACTATTTTAAAAGTATGTAATAAGCCATATATTCCAGACATCCTGATATTATACTAGAAGCTACTGTAGTGATCCCAGGAGCCACCCAGGCCTGGCTTATTGTATCTGTGATTGCCTGAACAGAATGAATTGCCAGGCAAGCTTGGTGATATAATGATGGGGAGTAGGACAAAAAACAATTGGGGGAAAATGGAAGTTGAGATGGAGTTCTGGATGGAGGATGATGGAAACTGGTTGCCTTCAAAGTTTTTCTTTGTATTCCTCTGGATAGCTTGTTCAGAGTACCCCTTGGACTGTTGGAGGTGTGTGCAGGGAATCTGGGTTATAGTCTAGAAGCTCCCCATTAGAATTGAACTTTCTAGGCATATCACGTTGCATTGGCAGAAGATTTAAGAATTGGGGATAGTGTATCTTTTTTTATATTTGCAAAAGATCATAGTCCTTTTCTCTCTGCAGATTATAGAGTTTTCTGATGGTATTGAACTGCTATGATTTTCCTTTGCTGACAAAAAGGATTCTTCCTGACCAGTTTATATTTCCCAATTCAAGCCTATAGTCTCTAGTTTACAAAGATACAAAGTATATACAAAGAGTTTATGTTGTTTCTAGACACAAAAGTCAAAAAGGTTTACCCCAAGCCATCTCCAGAGAATAATTCTATTCTAACAATGCCACAATTCCAAGCTTCTTGTGATCTTTTAGGAAAGTCTCCACCTGAAAGTAACTCCACTTGCTTAACTGTCAATAAAACTGAGAAATTAATCCAAAAGAATGTACAAAGAAGAGAAAGCAGGGAAAATAAGGGAAACAAAGAACAAACAGGGGAATAGACACAAAATCAAACAATACCAAAATTTTGTTGACTATGCATTCAGACCAGAACAAAATATTACCTTCACAATCCCTGACATCTATAACAGAAGCATCTAAGGGGAAGGGAAGCTTAAATAAATCATGCATTCCCATCACAGATGTATGCATTCCTCAAATGCAAGCTTTTCCTAGATCTAACTTTTTACATCCTCTTCAAAACATGTTCAGGGAAGCAAAAGAATCTTTACCTTTACCATGATCACAAACAAATCTCATACAAGATCTTACATAATTACTAATAATACATATATGCAGAAGTCTGAATAAAATAGCATTTTGCAACTCAATGAAGGGAACATAATAACAGCAAATAAATACCAATCAGCATCTCAATCCCACTTTTCTCTTGATTCCTGAATGTCCTTCTAATTTGCTAGGTAGAGATCTTCTATGCAAGATAGGGGCAATGATTCAATGTGATCAAAGTGGACAAGTCTTCCTACATGTTCACATCTACCCAAACAATCCTTAAAATACCATCCATTGTTATTCCTCAGACAGTTGGAAGATCATGAAAGACAGCTAAGTGAAGGAACTATTTTTGAAATCCTTAAAGGTATTCTAGAGGAAGTTTGGGCAAAACATGCTAATGATATAGGACTTTTAAAATCAGCAATCCCAGTAAAGATAGAGGTCAAAGAAGGAACTCCACAACAAATCGCACGATACAGATTGAGCAAAGAAGACATTACTGTCATAACTCCAATAATCAATAGCCTCTTAACACAGAAAATTTTGGTTCCAACAATCTCACTATATAATACCCAAATTATGTCCTTCAAGAAACAAAAAACAGACTCTCAAGGGAGGGTGCAATGGAGATTCATTCAGGATTTAAGAGCAATAAATAATTTTGTAAAGAAATGTGACACAGTTATTCCAAGTCCAAGTGCCATAATATCCAAAATTCCAAACAATGCAATATTCTTTACTGTCATGGACTTGTGCAGCGCATACTTTACAATTGCCCTGGATAACTCTTTCCAAAACATCTTTGCTGTTACCTGGGAAAATTCTGAACTCAGATGGCAAAAACTCCCACATGGGTTTTGTGATTCTGGCTCTCTGTTTTTCCAAATTTTGAAAAGGGACCTTGAAACAATAAAATTTACTGAGAGCAAGCTGCTAAATTATGTTGATGATATAATTTTGGTCTCACCAAATGCAAAGGTCTGTCAAGATGACAGTAAAACTTTTTTGCTAGGGCTATAAAAAGAGGGCACAAAGAGTCAAAAGAAAAACTTCAGTGGGTAACGCCAAAAGTAGGATATCTCAGGTTTATCTTGGAAGCAAATACCAGAAAAATTTCAAAGAAAAAAGTAGCAAACATACAAAAGCTGTGCATGCCTTCAAAACAACAACAACAACAACAAACAGCTTCATGACATTTTAGGAAGGACAGAGTTTTGCAGACAAGATATAGTCTTATAACCAAATGTCTCACAGACTTTCCCAAGAAGACAGTCTCAGATCATCTGAAACTCACTAAGGAACACAGAAATGGCATAGAAAAAACTAGAAGCTGCTATAATATCTGTCCCAGCCCTTGGAATTCCAGATTATTCAAAAGAATTTCATCTCTTTGTCTATAAGGACAAAGGACTAGAATCTGAAGTGTTGATGCAAACCCTAGGAGATAAATATAGACCTATGGCTTATTTCAGTGCCCAATTAGATGTAGTTGCCCAAGGAATGAGCCATTGTCTCTGTGCAATAATAGCCATAGCTATCATGATCAAGAAGTCATCTGAACTGGTTCTGGGATGCAAAATGATATCCACTGTATATCCACCACATCAAATAGAAACTATGCTGAAAAACAAAAATCTGCAAGCCTTCACTTCAAAGAGACTACCCCAATATAAAATTGTACTACTAAGCAATGAGAATATCATCTTAAAGCATTGCCAAATTCTTAATCAAGCTTCTTTCCTCCAAAATCTACCAATGTCAGGAGAACCCATGCACAATTGCCAAGATACATTAGATCTAGTGCAAAATTAAGAGATTTAAAAGATAACATATTGCCTAAAGCAGATCTAGAATTCTATACCGATGGATCTTCCTATATCCATAATGGAGAAAGGTTCACAGGAGAAGCTATAGTAACACAAAATGACCCATTGTGGTATGCATCCTTGCCAATAAACATCTGCACCCAAAGGAGCAGAATTTCTCACCCTGACAAAATTTCTACAGATGGGTAAAGAAAAAAGAATCTATGTTTATACCAATTCAAAATATGCATTCAATATTCTACATGCTACAGGACAGATTTGGAAGCATAGAGGATTTTTTAACATCAGCAGGGAAGTAGACTGCTTATGGAAACACTCTTACAGCTTTTGGAAGCAATGTAAATACCTAGAGAAATTTCAGTCATGCTTTTCAAGGGTCACTCCATGGGGAAAGATCACCTATCTTTATGGAACCATAGGGCAGACCGAAAAGCAAAATATGGTGCTCAGTTTGGTCCAATTCATTTTCTGAATTTCTCCCTAGTTGATGAGGGTGATTAAAAACAAGCCTATAAAGAAAGGGAAATTCAGGACTGGAAAGAAAAACTTGGAGCAAAACAACTAAGGGTCATATTGTTCTCTCAAAGAGGTTGTCCCATCTTACCAAAAGCTGTGTATTACCATGTGTGCAATCCTATTCATGAACAAAAGCATTATGGCAGACAAGCAATCAATGATTCTGTAAAAACAATTTTGGACAGCTCCTCTTATGCTATTAGAGTTTGTGAGAAATGCAAGATCTGTTTACAGTTCAACCAAGGAGTGTTCAGAACCAAGGATTTGGGAGGCTGACCATTGGTGTATATTCCTTTTGAGAGTTTACAACTTGATTACATATGCATGCTAAATGACAAAGGGTTTAAGTATGGTCTTGTCATAATAAATTATTTTACAAGATGGCCAGAAGTTTTTCCAGCTAAGAACACTGCAGCTTTTATGATAAAAATCCTTTTGAAAAAGATCATTCCCAGATTTGGAATCCATCAATCTTTATATTCAGACAAGGGAAAGTACTTCACACATGATACATTCCAAGAAGTGTATAAAAACCTAAGGATAAAAGGAAATTATCACATTGTATACCATCCTGAAATCATAGGCCAGATTAAGAGATTCAAGAAAGATGTAAAAATGCTTTTTGGCAAGGTCTTTACATAAACACATCTATCCTGGATAGATGCTCTGCCAATAGTAATGTTTCATTTCAGGACAAAAACAAAATGGAGGTTCACACCTTATCACCATTCAAGAGGTTATATGATCATGCAATCTGGAATGGTAGAACACAAAAATCCTGCATATGTATCAATGTTAGGAGGAGATTGTCAACTCCAGAAATATATTCAGGTTATTCAGCAGAGACTCAAAGAATTACATGAAAATGGCATATTACAACAAAGAGTTCCACTAGACTATACGTTGCACAATATAAAACCTGGAGACATAGCATATGTAAAGAATTTCAACAGAAAATCAATAACAGACCCAAAATGGTTGAGTCCACATGAAACTCCATTCATTTCTTTGTCAGCTGTAAAAGTTGCAAACAGAGATTCATGGTTCCACTGTTCCCACATAAAACTGCAAAAACCAAACATAGACACAGAACAAACAGAATGCTCACAAACTACTCAAAACTTAGAATCAATTCAAAACCCAAAGAATTAATGAAGAAAACAGAAGAGACTGAAAATTCTAATAACTAATAAACCAATAAACACCACATTACACTCATATTAAGTTCCAGTGCAAGAGGAAAGATCCCATCAGTCAATATGTAGAAGAAAGACAAAATTCCAACCAGCAAAGATGAAGAAAAAGAACAAAAGATAGAATCAAAAAAGAAATTAATCATCTTACAACAAGAAGTGGACAATTAGAACTTTAAAACTTACAAAAAAGGATAGTCCAAGGAGAAAGACAGAAAGGAAACCATATATGTAAGACTATTGTGGCATAAACACAAAAAATACAAATTAACCTCACACTCTAAATATGCAAACAATATTACATAACTTCAAGAAAGAAGAGAACCTACAGGCAACTACTTAGACAAAGGACACCTTCCAACAAAAAAGATAAGTATTTTCATGCAACAGGACATATTAGACATGACACAACATAAAAACAGATTTCTAGATATGGAACTCATATAAATAAATGAGTGTCTAAAGATTGCATATGTGCAAAATGTATATATGTATAATCTGTATAAGTGTATATACTTCCTGAGTCTATAGAGTTTTTTAAACTGACAAGGACATGTTCATGTCCTTGTATGGCTAAAATCTCTATGTAAGACTGTAAAAAGCTTATAAACATGTATTATATGTAAATATATACATACTTGTATCATATATGCATAAAAGTACATAAAACTCATTAACAAATATTCTAACCTATAGAATAGTGTAGCAACTAACCCCATTAAAATAATAGCATAGGGAAAGAAGGGACTAGGAAAAAACTTATGTTTTTTTTTTTTAGCTAGACAGTTTATGAACAGCATAAGGTTTAGACTATATTATATTATTATATTTTGGATAGTGATACTAACAAAGATAAGATAGATAACTGAATAAAATAATAGCATAACTTAACATTATTTTGTAAACATAAGTAGATTAACATTTAGATTAGAAAAGTATGTAATGTAGCATATGTTAACGAATGATTAATAAGGAAAATTGTTGTATTGTTACATTGATTTTACTCTTTGTATTTCAGAAAAACTTATTTGCTATTACAAAAATGGTTCACCCATTGCAACAATGCAATGCAATTTGTATTATCTTTTCATGCCCAAAACTTTCCTATATACCTGTCTTAGCAAAGGTAGATAGAATCCTAGATAAAATAAGATAGTAAGATAGGAATTTATTATATTGGTGGTATGGTACATAGGATAAGAATAGGAAAAGACAGTGTACAAGCAGCATGAATTTTTAGCAAAAGACTCACAAAAATCCAAACTGGGATATTGTAATGATGGGGAGTAGGACAAAAGAACCATTGGGAGAAAATGGAAGTCAAGAGCTCTACAGTGCATGAAGCATGAACAACAATTGAGAACAGAAGAAGGACTTCTGGGAAATTCTGCTGAGGTAGGGGTCTTCAGTGCTGAGACACAGAAGGGAGTGGAAGGAGGAAATGTTTCTCTGGGCCATTTCAAGACACCTTTGGGAAATTTCTGTTACTCACAGAAATTTTAATATCCAAGGTTCCTGTTAAAACATCATTGGTTACTGTCAAGAAATCTAATTTCTTCCAAGACTTTCATTACATGAATTATTGAGATATTGGTCGCAAATCAATGAACAGCATTCTGTTCTTTTTCTACCTCTCCACTGCCAACAAGATAACCTTTTTCTTCAGTAATTAGATTATTTAGGAAAAAGATTTAGTGCAACCTACAATTCCTCTAACTTCTTCACCTTTACCTCAATCAACAACTAAACCAAATAAGCAGTCAGATAATGAATTCAATCTCATTTATTTACAACTAGAGAGTAAGCCCATTGGCAGACTCTATCTTGTTGCCAGTTTTCAAGAAGACAGGAGAGGGAGGCTGGTGAGTGCCCCAAAGTAGGGCATATCCGGATTGAGGTCCCACACTCTTCTCCCTGTAGAGAAGACTTCCCCTCCACCCTTGAGGGCCAGCACTGCCACCAAGTGGAAAGCATTCACCAAAGGGAGATCTCCACTTTGTCTCCCTCAAGTAATTCAGGGACTCCAGGAGGGAGTAGTGAGGGAAGCCATTATCATCAACCTTTTCCTCACTGCCTTCAACCCTCATTTCTACATCTAAGGAGTGTGTCTCCCTCAAAATTACAGTGATAGCATTCTTTTTTTTTTAAACCCTTACCTTCCGCCTTGAAGTCAATACTGTATATTGGTTCCAAGGAAGAAGAGTGGTAAAGGCTAGGCAATAGGGGTTAAGTGACTTGCTCAGGGTCACACAGCTGGGAAGTATCTGAGGCCAGATTTGAACCTAGGACCTCCCATCTCTAGGCATGGTTCTCAATACACTGAGCTACCCAGCTGCCTCCATAATATTCTTTTGAAAGAAAAGACTTGCCTCTGTCACTTACCCAGATGTCTGATATCTGTTTGAGTACAAGTCTCCACTTCCTTGTCTTCACAAGTGATGGTAGGCCAAATGCCTCTGCAGCCTCCAGCCTCAGTGTCTTCCTCTGCAGCACTTTCACCAGCTTGGACTATATTTAACTTCTTTGACTAATGTATTTCTGGATGAATCAGTTCTTTTTAGATCTTAGAGTAATAAATTTGGCTGCCTAGGCACTTAGATTAGGCAGAAAAGAGGTTGATCCTCAAAGCAAAGCAGCTCCTTAAACCATTTTCCCCTCCTCTTGACTCAGGATTGTCAAGGGGAACATCAGTAAAGTTTTTGATGGGTTATCCTGACAGTTCACGGGCATATAAGGATTACCCAAATAAAGGAATATCAGGTAGTATTTTGGAATCTTTTGATAGTGATATTTTATATTCCCTAATTATCTACCAAGAATCTGGTCTAAGAAAACCCACATGCAGTTGCATAACTGCAAAGCCACTAGACATTGGGGTAATGGCAATGCTAGGGCAGGGAACATTCATAAGTGCTTTCCCAACATTGGAACAATGAACAATAAATATCTTCCCCCAGTATGGCACATACCTGTTTTTGTTTGTTTTTTTTTTTGTTTTTCTTTTTGGTTCTGGATACTGACAGGTCTAGAAGGATTTGTATTCTTTTGGGGGGAAAGTCTTTTTTCCTTGTGAGTTGAATATCTTGTGTCCCCACCAAGGAAGTTCCTGAATCAAATGGAACAACTTAATTGTCAGGGGAGACCAGGAGCAATTCATCTTTGTATTAGATCAAGGTAGAAACTTCAAAGGTGAAGTGGCTAAGTACTTTTACAGAATAGTCTGATTCAAGTTTACTGGTGATTTAATCAGGTAAAAGCAAACATGTATTGAGATTCAAGGTTAATAAAGGTAAAATGGAAGGTAGCCCACAAATAAATGCTTAAAATAAGTGTCATCACAAGGCACAATAGATGAGCTTACCTTCAGGACAAGTAAATATTGAGGTACAGATGATGGCTTTTCTCTTTTGGTGGCAATAGAGATCTGGACTGCTGATTTAAATAGCCTCACATTGGTAATTAAGAGAGTTCACCCAAACCCATTAGGTAAGAAATCAAGGACTGAAAGATATTTATACTGGGCTGATAGTGCATTTTTTAAACTATTTCCTTTGTGCTTGGAAACAAATCTTAGAACAGAGACTGATGTTAACATATTCTCTGCTTCTTCCCCATACCATCATGCTGAAGCAATTTCCTTATTCTCAGCACTCCAGTTCCCATATCTAGCCTGATCCCTGATCTTTCTTGCTGTTTGCATATTCCCAAAATTTCTTCTTGCAAGATCTCTTTTTCTTATTACATTCCTTGGCTATATATATTCTCGTATACCACAATATTAACAAGACCTTCTCAACCTGACTCTTTGATCTTAGGGCATTTGTTGGCATATATATGGGAGTGATTGATTCTTATGTTAATGGGGTCTAATCTATCATCAGATCTCATAGGGGTCTCATCTTTCATTTTTGTAGTCTCTTGGAACTTATTGTAATTCTCTGGTCTATATGAGAAAGGCTTCATTTCTCTAATGAGGCTATCTCTAGCATCTCTTAACTGAAATCTCTTATCACCTACACCATTGGGGTTCTGCAGGAGAATTTCTTTGTTGGTGGTCAAGTTTCCTTGAGAATTTAGCTGGAATTTATTTCTTCTAGGGAAAATAGAAACTGGGACCGATTTTCTCTCCTCTTTTCCATTTTTCCTGTCCTTCTTCAAGTTCCATCAATAGAAGGAGAGACTGGCAGCCCCTTTTGTAAAAAAAAAAAAAAAAAAACTCATTATTTTTTTGTTTGAATTCTTTCCAACCAACCACATATTCTCACTGTTCCCATTTTTCCTATTTTTTTAGAAAGGCATCCAATTTATCTCTAATATAAAATTAAAGGATCCAAATTTAGACCAAAATTTCCTGAGTCTTACATCAATTAAAACAATAATCAATATATTTATTCCTATCTACTCCCTTGCCTACTGGTAACTTCTCATTGGCCCCTGCAATCAAAAATCTTTCCAGTGGAGAGTATCTTAGAATTTCTCTCTTACTAATTCTACTCTCCCGTTTAAGAGGAGCCCTTAGGCTCAATGCTAGACTCAATGTTGTTACATATGTAATGAACAGATCTACCTTCAGTCAAGAATGAAATGGATAATTTTGATTACTTTCCATTGAAAAAGTTTTGCACAAAGACAATACATTAAGTTTAAAAAAAAGAAAAAATTTGTGAAAAAAATATAACATATCTCTATCAAAAGTTTTGTTTCTCAAATATATACAGAGCTGGGTCAAATTTATAAGAATATAAAACATTCTCCAAATGAAAAATTGTTAAAGCATATGAAAAAAACTTCTTAGAGGAAGAAATCAAAATTATCTGTAGTCATATTAAAAATGTTCCAAATTACTATTAATTGGAGAAATATAATTTATAAGTACTCTGAGATACTACATACCACTCTGAGATACCACATATTACAAAGATATCATCCTCCATCAAGGGGTTGTTGAAAAATTGAACTTTTCATATTTTTTTGGTAGTGACAAAGGACTGGAAACTGTGGGGGTTGTCCATCACTTGGAGAATGGATGAAAAAGTTATGGTATATGGTTATAATGGTATACAATTGGGCCATGAGAAAGGATGAATAGCATAAATTTAGAAAAACCTGGAAATGCTTGTATCAACTGACACAAAATGCAGTCAGCAATATGAGGAGATCACTGTATATAGAAGCTAATATTAAAACATCTTCAGAGGACTAAACCATTATCAGCAAATCAAGGCTCCTAGATGAACAAAGGAGACTCATGATAAAAAGAAAATTCAATCCACAGCTAAAATATGAACTCTTAGGATCTCAGTGCAGGTCAAAGAATTTTCTCTTCCACCTTATATACTTCATATTATTTTATTGTGTGTGTATCTTCATGTGTTTTTATTATCTAAATATAACTTATCATTATCTAAATATAACACTTCTAGGATTAGGAAATAAATGTTTTAACAACAGCAATCTAAACTAGCAATTTTATATTTCCTTGTAACTTGAAATAATTGAGAGTATACTGAATACCCTCTTTTAATCCAGGATAGATGTTGCTTATAAAAATGTTCTTTTCTGAAAGCAGAAGATCTGCAAAAGATAGTATCTATTAATTTATAGTGTAAATATAATACCAGAGGAAGGGAGGAATGTCATTTAGTGACATTTATGTTCAACTCATGCTTTTCCTTCTCAATTACAATAGAGGAAAATGAGGCCCAAGATGCAAGGCTTTTACAACCAATAAATAATGAACAGAGATTCTAATCCAGATTGGAGGCTTATCCAATCTGCCTCAATCAATGATGAAAACATAATTGCTTTTTTTTTTTTTAAACTGGGCTTGTGCTAGGTAAATCTCTCCACCAAAGCAAATCAGCACCTACTTTCCAATTTCTAGTCTCAGAGTTCCCTGAGGTACTGTGAGCTTAAGTGAGTTGACTCAAAGCCACAAAACCAGTAAGTATAAAAGATAGCACATGAATCCAAGCCATCCTGACTTTTTTTATTTAAAACCTTACCTTCTGTCTTAGAATTGATAGGAAGTATCCACTTTTAAGACAGAAGATCAGTAAGGATTAGTGAGTTGGGGTTAAGTGATTTGCCCAGGGTCACATGGCTATGAAGTGTCTGAGGTCAGGTCCTGGAGCTCTATCTATTGTGCTACCTAGCTGCCGCTTAAAGCCAATTTAATATCTACTCTGTCATACTGCCTCTCAGATTTATTAAAAAAAAAAAGCTGTAATGCAACTATTTGTATACATTTATGTTGATATCATTTTAAGGGAAGGAAATGACTCATTCTAATTTGTCCAAAACTTTTTTGAGCCTTACAAGGACTCATTCAAGTCTTTTGCCTTTCATATTAACTGCTAGTTGTAATATATTGTCCCCTTTGTTAATAAAAATTGTGTGATGTGTGTCTTCATGATCTAAACAATATGAAAATATGTATTGCATGAAAGTACAAATATAATATACATCAAATAATGTGCCAACTTGGGGAGGGTTCGGGAGAATAAGGAAAAAGAGAATATGAATATGAATGTATAAAAAACAATTTTCAGAAATTATTTGTGTAATGAAACATAAAGATGAAAATTAATGAAAATTAAAGATAAAAAATGAAATGAAACATGGAAAAATTAAAAAAATAGAAAAGGAGGCTGTGTGGCTATCGCCTTAGATCTGTGCTGGTGAACCTATAGAACATGTGCCATAGAGGACTCTTCCCTTCCCCTTCTCTATGTGCCCAACGGCATTTCTTATATCACCTGCCCCTCTGCCCAGCAGCCCAATAGGAATGCTCCCTCCCTTCCCTGTCTGGGGTAAGGTGGGGAGAGGCTCACATCCAATGTGAGGTTTGCAGTTTGGGCACTTGGTCTCTAAAAAATTCTCCATCACTGCCTTAGGTAATATAAGATGCTAAAATATATGTCCAAATTAGCCTTTGAATATCTGTTATTCTTTCCTATTATGAACTGAGTCATTTTGATAGAATAATATGATAGAGGATTTTCTTCTTAATTTTCAAAAGTATTTCTTCCTCAGTCTAAATAGAGGACTTCATTCCTCCTTAAAGATTATCTACCTTTCACAGAGACTAAATAACTTAAATAGAACTGTGCATTGTTAAATGTCTGAACTTCAAGATTCTAAAAGTACTGGCAGTTGGCCAGATTGAAGCTCTGACAAGGACATGCTTTATTCTTACTTAAATAATTCTCCCCATTTAGATATTGACAGTGTGTAAAAGGGAAATATCTTGTTATTTCCTATAACATTTTATGTTCAGAAGGAAGAAAGGATCAATATTAATGACTATATAACTGAGATTTTGCCTATATTTTCCTTTTTTTTTTTTAAATCTGACTCATGGAGAAAGTTTGATGAGAAATGTCTCTGATCATTTGGTAATAAAATATTTAGTAACAGATTCAGAAAAGAAAGGCAGTTGATTAAAATAAACAAACATCTTCACTTTCTGCTTCCAGAATTCAAAAATATTTCTGAAGTTGAAATAATAGAAAATGGTTTGCCTTATTACAAAAATATTCTGAATATAATAAAAATTACAATATTGGAAATATTGTCACATGTAGCATGAATTATTTAACTTCCTAAATTAATGTGACTTTTAAAAAGAAAATTTATTTTCTATTAAAATTTTATCTTTAAGTTTGAAAATCATTGACATTTTGATTGACATAATCACTGTTAAATTTATAGTTATTGCATAAGGACAACTTTAAAAAATCAGTTCCATAGGCCATATATTATCTACATCTATCCCTAAAGCAAATTATTAAAAGTTCCTCTGGTTTAGGTGAGTTAAAGATGCTAAAATTCAGCAACCAGAAATATCATAATGGGAGTAGAATATTACAATGGTAAAATATTCATGTAACAAGAAACTTGAAAGAGAGACAGAGATAGAGACAGAGACAGAGACAGAGAGAGAATAAGTAAAAAAAATAATAATATTAAAATAATTATTAGAAAACTACTGCCTCTGAAGCTAGAAGACATAGGTTCAGATTATGGATCTGATATGCACAAGCTGTATAACTGAGCAAATCACTTAACATAATTGCCCTAAGCAACTCTATGGCTAGAAAGTATAGACCAGTTCTTGAAATGAATTGGAGTAGATAGTGGGCTCTCTGATATTTACCGACCCAAATGAGATCATAGAGTTTTAAATTCACACACACACATACATATGTGTGTATACTTTTATAATATTACCCATCTCACAAAACATTTTGTAAATATCAGATGAATAAACGTGTGTGGTTATTTTCAAATCTTAACAGGCTATATAAATACTAACTATATATACATATGTGTGTTTGTATATGTCTGTTTTTATTTATATTTCTGCATGTAAAAGTTTTAAAGTTATATATTTCTGGCTCGATAACTATGTTAAAACAGACATGAGACCTCCCCAAAAGAACAGTTCTGATTTCAAAGCAAAACTTTGAAAATAATATGCTCTTCTGTTTAATGGAGACACATACTTAGGAGAATTTTACCCACTCAAAATAGAACCCCTTATACAAAAGATACCTAAGATAAGTATAACAACATATCTGGACAAATTGGTTCTAAATTGATATAAAGTAAATGTGGCATCACCTATAATTCTTAGTCAGGAAATTTTTATCCAGAATTATTTTTTGGCTCTTCAAAGTCCCTTTTTTGATTGATATAGGATCAATTTCTTTGTATCATTCTGGGACATCCAGAATGCATAAAGTCACAATGAAAGAAAAATATATATACATGTATATATATATGTATATATATATATATATATCCATTTATACGTCTATGCATATGATATGTGCAACTACTTATATGTATATACACATACAACTTTTTCTGTGCAGGCTTACATACACACAAATATGTATGTTATATATGTGTGTGTTTACATAGATGCTAAGTGTCACAGTATCCAAAATTTGCAATAATGAACTGAATTCTAATCCTGCCTCAGGCACTAGCTATGAGTCCCTGGATAAGTCACTTACCCTCACCCAGTCACCAGTTATCTCATAAGTAAAATGGAATTATTATAAAACGTACCTCACAGAGTTGTAAGTGTACACACACACACACACACACACACACACATATATAAATACATATGTAGTATGTGTGTAAAATTAGAGTGCAAAATATAATATCTATATCTATATATCTAAGCACATACATATACAAAAAATTTTCATTGTAACAACCAAAGTTGAGGTAAGTAATGGAAGTATTACTAAAATCCTAATATCTACATTTTATCAATTAGAAAAAAGTTAGAAAAATGATGTGACTTTCCCATGATTGTATTTCTAGTAAGTGTCAAATTTTTCATTTGAAGTTATTGTGCTGCCTATCATATAAATTTCTATCTCAGTATGCATTAAAGCTATCCAATGCTTTTTCCTCAAAATGCCCTATGAAGTGAGTAGTACAAGTATTAAAATAAGAAGTTAAAAAAAAAAGACTAAAGTAGCTCATACAGTGCTTGATCCTTGGTGTTTTCACTGCAAGTCAAAGCCTCTTCCCACTAAATCATGTAGATTGTTCTTTTTTTTTTTGGGGGGGGGGGCAAATTAATAGTGTCTTCCTGAAATAGAACTATTATTGACCTGAGCAAAAAGTTTATTGTATATCAAAGATTCTTGACATCAAGAGATAAATCTTCAATGATAATTTCTTTTCCCAAATCTGAATATGTTTAAAACACAAAATGTCAGTTTTTCTTCTATGCTGAAAATGCCCAAGAAACTGACACAAAGTGATAATAAAGATATAAGAACTAAAAATTCTCATTTAATTGATTCTTTATAATGTAATTATAGGAAAATACAAATCAAAATATCGATGATACCTCAAATAAATGGTAACTTTACACAATGCTAAAATATAAATTGTATTACATTAACTAAGATGTCATTTCAAAGTGTATGGAAGTCAGAATACTAAGGAAATCTAAGAAGACAAAGTATTTAGTGCTTGATAGAGAGTACTATAGGGGATTTTAGGTTATGACCTTTCAACAATGTGGCTAGCAATAAGGTTCTAATTAGAGCCTGAAGTGAAATGACTCAAAAATGTATTTACCTAGTAGTTATGTGACTGATGCTATATGAACTGTTCATTTAGAATCAGCTGCCCACTGACCCAAAAAGCACCCTGCACAGAGAGGTTAGAGAAGGAACTGTGAGACTAAACAAAAGATATGCAAGTGTCTGCAGAAATTAATCAAATGCGAGAGGTTGGGAAATGCCAAGCTGTCTAAATCATTTCATTGAAAGCCTACTTCTGGCTCTTTAGATAATTTCATTAGGTAATAGTAGTTTAGGATATTGAAGGAAGGGATTCCTGTAGTGGGCTTGAGAGAAAAAAGAAACTCTCTAGGAGTTTTTACATAAGCCTTCATTCAATATCCTCAGTTTTCTGCATATTCAAACCAACAGACCTTTTTTTTCTTTTTTTTAACCTTTCCCCCTTCCTTTTCTACTCTGTACCCTTCATTCTTACCTCAAGTGACAATAATGTTAGAGAATAATGTTCAATATTGGGGAGGGATTTTAGGAAATTGGGTACATAAGTAAGGGTATGAAAAAGGATGAGAAATTTCTTTATTTACCAAATTTCTAAGAATGTCATACCTTTGAGACTAAAATGACCACAAACACCAACCTGTTTGCTACATATATAATTATCATTTTTTAATTTCTATGTCAATGCCATCAAAGATCATGCTGTTTGACACAACTACCCATAGAAACTGAGGACTATAAAGCAGCCCCCATAAATAATGGAAACATTCACCGAAACCCCTCTAAGTGGCTTTCCTTATTAACATCCCCTTATATTGGAATTGTTGATTATTATGCTTACTTAGCTCTGGGAAAAATAGATGAGAGCAACATGCTTTCAGAGTTAATACAGATGACCCACTCTGTTCCCTCAGAATATTACCAGGAGACCCCACTTACAAAATTAAACCTAAGGATTCTTATATACCCACCTAGATAGGACCCTCTTTTCTAGGCATAAAAACTTCTGGCAAATCTGTGCTCTGAAGTCCCCAACCTATATCCGGGTCATGTTGATTCTACCCTCTGACCCTGCACTTAGCAACAATGTTTTATTGACTATCTCCCTAGGCTTCCTATCTATTGTTAGGTTCTATGGAAACATATATGTTGAGAGTGAAACTGTGTGCCAAGTAGATGTGTGAGCATGAGGGTATACAATAAAGCCAAGTCACAGCCAAGGGGAGCAGCTTATCATGTGATACATGTGATGCAAGTTGAATAAAAAGCTGTTTCCCATCCATCATTCCACCAACACTGTCCCACCTCCAAGACACAATCCCCTGTGGGAAGCTGACCCACCCCAAAGCATGTCAATATATGGCATATGTGTCACATGTCATTCATATAAATGTATGTAGAGAAAGAAGAACAAAGAAATAATTAAATGATATATGCCATCCTAAGTTCTTTGAACAAAAGCATAAGCAAGTAAGTTAGTCCTTCCAGTTAAAGAACTTTTATTATAATTCAGATAATGAATTGGTTTGGATAGACTGCTGATATTATGGTTGACAGAGCCAGGATTCAAAAATTTCTTAGTAGCCTGACCTATGAGCTGATATTAATCAGATGGAATAAAATAGTTATTAATATGAAGTTCAATACTTCATTTCAAAATGAAAGCAAAATAAACCGACATTCACTAGTTGAGGGAGATGGACCTAGTAAGAAATTCATAGACTAAAAGCCAAAGTGTGAGATGTCTATCAAAGAAGCTGCATTAGTAAAAGCACAGTGTCCAAGGAAATGTCCATTTTTTCTCTCTGGTCAGACCACAATTAGAGTTATTTTTTCATTCAGTCATGTAAATCACATTTAGTATCAAAATTGTCCTGAGAGTGGTGAACAGTGGAAATGAGTAGTCCCAAGTCATGATACAAAAAGATCATTTAGAATATCTAAGCATGGTTAACCTGAATAAAAGTTTTTTTGTGAAATATGGTTCCTTCAGGCTATCAGGTAAAATAATTATACATGTGTTCCTTGAACCAGGAGGACATAATTAGTATCAAGTAGAAGTTTTATATATATATATATATATATATATATATATATATATGTATATATATGTGTGTGTGTGTGTGTATGTGTGTGTGTGTGTGTATGCCAATATAAAGGGGAACAAATTCCATAAAACTAGATTTCCTCCAACTTAGCAAGGGATCATGATTTCAATAACACTTAAGTTAGATGGTATCTATCTGAGTTCTCTCCCACTCTAAAATCTATGATTCTTATTTCATGGAATTCACAATTGTAAAATCATAATACTGCACATGAACTCATCTCCAATACACAATCTCAATTTGGTAGAATGTGCACAATGGTAAAAAAGAGATATAGTGATATTTTAAAGGAATTTTTTCAATGATCTGCACTGTAAAACTGAAAATTTTCCCACTGAAACTGGATGTTCTGCCAGTGGAAAAGACTGCAACCACAAATGTTAAAGTGTGCCAATATATCATTACCCATAATGACTCAGGAGGAGGAGTCAGTAATATTTACTCAGGAGTATAACTGGCAGTTGGTAGATAAGCAACTGTTTTTATACTAAAAGTCTGGACATTGCTCTTCTCAACTGCAGATGCTTTGTTTTGCTGTTTGGGAATAACAATGCTTTTATACCACTGACTAGAGAAGGATTTTCAACTCTCCATATTCTAAAAATTGTGTTTTCATAAATGTTTTTAAACAATCAGTTATAATATATGGTATTGTATACACCTGATTCTAGAATGGGGCTTGTTTAGAAAGATATCAAGAGTTTTTTTTTTTCTTTTAAGAACTGAACAATCACCTCTCAACAAAAGAAATCATATTGTAGAATTGTAGAGAAACAAGCAAATTGGATTACTTAGCAATAGAGATCAAGAAATTAAAGAAGATAGAAACCAACTTATAAATACTATTAAAACAACAATAATAAGATATGAAGATGTTAGCTAGATAAAGAAGACTTAGCAAGATGTTGGCACTAAAGCTTATTAAAAGATCCGAGGATATATAGAAGTATTTGAACTTCCATGGATGATGGATACCAGAGTATCAGACATTAATGAATACTTTAAAAAGAAGAAAGATAAAGTAGAATACTTCAAAAATTATGAGACTTACCTTTTCTCATTCAAACATGTGGCTTAATCATGCCTGCTGTTTTTCTTCCTTTTTTTTTTCTCCTGAATTCTTCTCCATGGTATAAAGAGAACCAGATAGAGTAAGACTTGGCTATATTATTAAAAAAATTGGAGTAATACAGAGTTCTGTTAGTGATCTGATGGAGATAATAACCATTAAAACTAGAAGCCACCAGGTTAATATTTGTTAACTCCAAAATAGTTCTTGTTATTCTAACTCAGAGAATGGCAAATGTTAAACACATTTAACAGGTTAAAAGTTTTTCACTAACATACCAGTCCCTTGGAAAATTTGTTACAATATTTTACTGACCGTTTATTAAATCTCTTTGTAATATGAGCTGGAAAAGGAAATGAGAAACCATTCTAGTCTCCTTGCCAGTAAAGCACCATTTACCATAATTGGCATGTTATGGTCCATTGGGTAATAAAGAGTCAGATACTACTAAAAATAACTGAAAAATTAAATCTTTTTCATTTTTATCTCTCTTCAGTCTCAGGGAACAGGACACCAAATACCGATTTCTTTGCATAAAATAGTACATTTCATCTATGTATAAACACACTGGAGATGCCTCATGCCCAAATTTCCTTTTCTCATTCACCAACCCTTGTTTTTTTCTCATTCACTGCTCTATGAACAAAATATCCACATTGGTAGACCTTTGTACATGCTATAAGAAAAAACAATCAGAAACAGAAAATATCATCAATGGGTAATTATACCCTTTGTTGTCAAGTCCATTAAGATTGTGAGCTCCTTGACAGCAGGTAAAACCTTCTGCATTTCTTTGTAACCTCAGTGAATTTCAAAGAAGTAGTATATAGCAACTGCTTACTAAAGGCCTTTTAACTATCAAATAGTTATTTAACAAAGCACATTCAGAACTTTATTGTACATGTGGAAATTAATTTGTTGAAGGAGGCTTAGTATCTGAAGAACTGGTAAACACGACAAAAATGTGACTAGAATTTTTAAGATAATTTCTCAAAATGATACAGAAGAATGATTCATTCTCTCTTAACATATGAGAATATTAGGTTTTATATTTTCATGATCCCTAATCAACATTTCTTCAATTTGAATTCCAGTTAAAAATCAAAGGTAGACTCTTGTTACCAAAATTTATGTAATAGCATTTTTTTCTCTGACACTTAATGGAAATTGATTGTAGTCTTGGGTTATTTTTCTCTGTATTTTGAATAATTTTTGACTTAATATAAACAAAATAAATTAGTCCATTTCACTTAATTTCACTTAGAACATTGATTATTTCTTTATTCCAGGCTTTTGAATTTTATCATTGCTCAAATTCAAATTACTAATGATATGCTGATTCTTTTTTCTGCCAGCTAGTTTTGATTTTCTTCTACATGGTGTAACAGTTAAAATTTAGGGGAGACTGGGGAGACTGAGGCATCTGAGGCAGGTAGAAATTAGTTTCTCTGCAAGAAGTATTATATTTTTTAGAGATTTATTAAAGGTTAAAGATTAAAGAATATACAAGTAAGAAACATGTGCCTAGGCCAGAGGCCTAGACAAAATAACCTCACATCACGCAAGAGACGTGCCTGCTCCAAAACGGAAGTCCAAAAACAGCCAAGAGAAAGCCCTCAAAAGCCTTTGAATCAGCTTAAATACCTTCTTGAGATTACAAGGCATTCTGGGGAAGTGGAGCAAAGGCTCGAGGGGATTGTAGTCCTGTATTCGAGTCTATTTTTTTTACAATGGTGAAAAAAATAAACTTCAATATATAATATTTTAGTTTCTTAATATAATTTGGTACTACTTCCACTGTCTGTTATTTTTCTCCCTTGAAAATTGCTCATATCAGGCACTATAAATTCTGTAACAAAATAGCTAATTCTAAACTTAAGAGAGACACAAAAACACAGCATGAGCTAGCAAAATTTCTGCTCTTTCGTGAAATACTAATTGGTGTTTGCACTTCTGGAAAAAAATTTGACAGCTATCAAGATCTTATCAAATTGAAATAATAATTTGTATATAACATGAAGTGGTATTAAGTATTAAGGAATCTGATTTTCAACTGCAATTTCTGTTAAGTGAAACTAGTTGTAAGCAAAAAAAGGAAAAAAAATTAAGAAAATATATCTATATTTATTTTCAGCGTAGCTTTTTAGGTATTTTTGTGGCTTTCTTCTGTTTTATATTGGTATATATTTCATATTTGCCATTCTGGTACCAAAGATACCTGTATTAACAACTATAGATGAGGTATTCAAGACACTACATCCTAACTAGTTATTATTACACTTTCATAATCAGAACTTTAAAACATAGACTATACCTAATGCAAATCCTGCATTTTATAGTTGAAGAAACTAAAGACATATGAAGTTAAAAGTTTTCCCTAAACTTCATTCAAAAAGTAAATAGCAAACCTTATTGCTTTAAGGGTTAAATTAGGAGTTTTGAAAAAAATAAAAGATCACTTTTTAATAATATAAGTTTTAAGAGAATATAGTAGAGTTGTAAATTTATATTATCCCTGTATACCAGAGAAAAGAAAACTTCTAGCAGCTTTTAACTATTAACAATTTAGTTTAATTAAAATAAATATATTAAAAGGATATAACAAAATTAAAAAGTAAAGGAGAGAAATATAGGAAAGAAAGAAAGAAAATTTCCTTATGTCTCTACTAGTTATCCTATAACTACCTATAACTATCTAAAACTGCCTACATCTACCTATAATAACAACCACCCCACAAAGTTCCAACCTAATGCAACATAATCAAAACCAACCTAATCAGTGTTTAATCCAATCCCAATTAGTTCTGTCAAAGAAAACCAACCACCTTCCAAAAAGTTCAAGAAAGAAAAAAAATCTTAGCCCAAATCAAAAGCCTAAAAGACTAAAACCAAAAAGCCCTTTCAGTAATCTCAAGCCTGCCTTTATATTCCAGCAACTAAATACCAAACACCAACCCAACACACTCCCAGCAGTCAACTTCCACACAACTGCAAGCCATTACTGTTAGCAACTGACAGACTGACTAGCTGATGCTGGTCCCCTTTTATCCCCCCTCTTTTTCTACATCACTTCCTGTCTCTATGGTTTCTCCTTCCTGTCACTGTGAAATAGTTAATCCCTACACATCTCTATGGTAAGAGGACATCCAGATCCCTCGTTAAATTTTAAAAAATGAATAAATAATTCATCTTTTTTACATTGCTAAGTATGTTTTAGGAACTAGAAAATCCAAGTAGGCTCATGTAAAATGAACCTTCAGATATTTGTTCAGTTGTGGAGATTACTGGGATGTAGGGGCAAAAGATCAAGCAAATCATTATACTATATAATATACTGGTTTTCTGACAATCCAACTATTCAAAGGAAGGACAATATATGAGTTGGAGGAGCCATGATTCTATTACTTCCAAATGCAAGACTAATTAGGATCCTGAGAAGCAATGGTGAGAAACCTTTAAGTAAGCAGACTAAAAATTTTCTTGTCCCTTTCTTCAAAGTTAATATTATAAAAACAAAGATATGAAAATGAAGGTTTAATAAGTATGCTTTAAAAAGAATATACTAGAGTTCAGTGTGTTTTATTTCATTTGAGTGAATTATTTGTCCATTAATTCAATAATTATTTAAAACCCATTAGGCCAATTACTAATTACTTTTTACAATTTACTAATTACAATTACTAATTACTAATAACACATATAGATGTGTTCCGTCTATATAAATAAACAATTCTCTAAAGAAGAAATTAAAACCATTAAAACCTTATAAAAGTCTATGACCCTGGGAAAGTCATTTAACCACCATTGCCTAGACCATATCACAGTATTAATTCTAAGAATGCAAGGTGAACATTTCAAAAGACAACCTCATAAAATTATGTTGAAACTTAACCAATGATATGGAAATGATGACTAAAAGAATTTGAAGATTTTATTTTATACAACATATATTGACAAAAATGATATGAGATGGGAATGGCCAATTTTGAGTTATAGTATAGATAGATAGTGGGGTAGTAATAAGTATAATTTTAGAAAGAAAATTTTAATCACACAAAGAAAGTGACTAAAATGTTCAGATAATTTGATGTAGAAATTGCATTAATAGGAATTTTTAAGAAAACCTTTACTAAAGAAGAATGTTCTTATATGGAATTGCATATTTAAAGTACCATTTTTTTGTTGATAGCTAAGAATTAAAAAGCAAATAGCTCCTCAATGATTATAAAATATCTAAGGAATCTTTGGAGAGTGAATACAACAGAATATTATTGTGCTCCAAGAAATTAAAAATTTGATGAATACAGAGAGATGGAAAGATCTATATAAATGGATGCTATATAGACAATGAGTACCAGTCTGTGAATGGAAAGAACAACCACAAAAGTCACAATTAAATGCAAGATTGCAAAAACAATCATGATTCAAAAAGAGATATCTTAAAAATAATCTCTTTTCATTACCCTTGGATATATGGAAAGTCCTCAGGTACTGCCCTTATACTTATTTTCAGATTTTTCCCATATTTTCATATGTATGATATATTCTCTTCTTTAAGTCTTTTTTTGTCTTTAAAAATTTCCTTTTTGTTATATATATTGACTCCATGGAAGAGGAAGAGAAAAGATGCTAAAGAAATATGGTACTACGAGGAACACATCAGTATAAAAATTATCTAAAGAAACAAAAAAAAAGAATTTACTAGGTGCAAAAAAATATTAATTTCTAGTAATACCAACTCTCTACTCCAAAAAACAAACAAAAAAATTATCATCAAGAAGCACAAATTCTACTAGGGAAAAGAAGCAAAAATACAGATAAGAAACATAACATATTTAAGTATATGAAAGGTACATTCAGAGGGACAGGGCCCTATTTACTGAGGAGGATAAGTCAATACTTCCATTGGAGTTAATGTGTTAGGTAAGCTTTCAAGGAATCTAGGGATTATCTGATTGAAGGGTCAGAAGATTTAACCCACAGAAATGATGGATGGCCTGAACAAATGAAAACAGATATGAGATAGGATCATATATATATGAAAAAAATAGTTGAGTTTCCTAGAATGCCTAACATTTGAAGGGAAATGTGAAATCAATCTTGAAAGAAAAGTTTAAAGAAGGTTTTGTATTTCATAATATGAATATTGAATAATATAATAGGATGTTTGGGGGGGAAACAGATGAACTTTGGAAATATAAAATTGATAATTTTGGGGAGGAGATTTTTGAGAGGAATGATTAGAGGGAAGGAGATATATCAGGAGAATATTGTAGTTATCTATATTATAAGTAATGCAGATCTGGACATTCATCAACAAATCTCATAGTATTTATTTAGTTCTTGCTATATTACTCTATATAATGAACTCTGTTAAGTGCTGGGGATGGAAAGAATGCTTGTGGGAGAACTATCTCTACTTTCAAGGAATTAAAATTCTAATTAATTTAAGATGGCACTTGTGAGAAAATAGAAAGGAATATATAAGACATGTTATTGAGGTAGAATTGTTAATACATAGCTATGGTACATGGAAAGAAAAGAAGAAATCTTAAGGCAAATCCTTGTAGAGCACTTGTTTGTTGTTGATAAAGAGTAGCTAGAGGGTTAACATAGAGAAAATGATACTGAGAAAACTTAGAGGAGGAAGAGTATTTAGGAAGAAGTTGGTCAGTAATGGATAATGCAACAAAGTTATAGAAAAGAAAAGAAAAGAAAAGGATAGAAAAGGTAGAAAAGGATGGTAGAAAAGGATGATGACTAAGAAAAGACTATCAGATTTAGCAATTAAGAGATCATATGTAACCCATATGAAAGAATTTTCTTTTGAGTCATGAAGTTTAGAAACCAGATTGTAATGGTTTGAAATTGTTTGTTCAAGAACATAACTATTGATAAATCATTGAAATCAAGTAATCAATAACATTACTATCTTTTCCATTTGAATAAGTTTATTTAGTCAATTTAGAACATTATTCATTGGTTACAATAATCACATCATTTCCCTCCCTCCACACCACCCACTCTTCCTGCAGCCAACATGCAATTTCATTGGGTATTACATGTGTCCTTGATCAAAACCCATTTCCATGTTGTTGTTTAAACTAGGATGTTCATTTAGAGTCTACATCCCCAACAATATGCCTTCAACCCA